>NC_044365.1:29268149-30468149 GCF_007364275.1 Archocentrus centrarchus
CAATCAGAAAAAGCCTCTTCTCTATAAAAAGATAATGGCAAGACAGCTTAGCTTTGCAAAGTTGCACCTGGAGAGACCACAAGACTTCTTGAACAATATCCTTTACACTGATGAATCCAAAGTTGAGATATTTGGCCATTATGCAGTGTTACATTTGGTGAAAACTAAACCGAGCATATCAACACAAACAGCTCATAACAATGTTCAAGCATGGTGGTGGAGGGGTGATGATTTTGCCTTGTTTTAAGCAACAGGACCTGAGCACTTTGCAGTTACTTGGTTAACCGTGAACTCCATTGTATACCAAAATATTCTATAGACAAATGTGAAGCCTTCTATCCTACCACTGAAGCTTGAACTTTATAAAACAGGAAAATGATATAAAAAGAGATACAAGGAATTGAGAATATCAATTCTCTGCATGTGTTCAAACTCCAAATAAGAAGCGAAAAATGAGGGATTCTAAACCAAGCCACCAAAAATTTCAGCCACAACTGCCAGGAATATTGGTCAGGATACAAAGAAAACCCACAAATAACTTCAGCTGACATACAGGAGTCACTGAAAAAAGTGGTGTGGCTGTTTCAAGGTGAACAATAAGGAGGCGCTGCAAGCAAAATGGGCTGCATGGTCTTCTTCACCAGAAGAAAGCCATCACTGTACCAATGCCTCAAATGAGCCCACTTTCAATATGCCAAACAGCATAGGGACATGCCTCAAAACTTCTGGAACAAAGCTATTTGAAGTGATGGGACCAAAATTGAATTTTTTTTGGCCACAAGCATAAATGCTACATTTCAAGAGGAGTCATCAAGTCCTATGATGAAAAGTACACCCTCCCTAGTGTGAAACACAGAGGTGGATCGCTGATGTTTTGGGGATGGGCGAGCTACACAGGCACAGGGAACTTGGTCAAAATTGATGGCAAGATGAATGCAGTATGTTCTCAGAAAATACTGCAGGACAACTTGCGCTCATCAGCTCAGAAACTGTGCATGGGATGCACTTGGACATTCCAAAATTATCCAAAACACAAGGCCAAATCAACCTGTCACTGGCTAAAGTGAAGGTTCTGGAGTGGCCATCTCAGTCTCCTGACCTAGGTGTTGAAGCGCAGCCCACGGTACACCACCAACCTGTTCACGTCTCTAATCACACCCACCAAGGAAAAAAAACTCTGGTTACTGGGAACTCTATTTTGATAAATGTGAAGCTAGTGACACCAGCAACCACTCTCCAAAGCCATCAATGTGTCTATTAGACCCCATTCCTTCGATTCAATTCAATTCAATTCAATTTTATTTAGAAAGAGAGAGCATATTTCTCATTTTGGGTTCTCTTCATTGACCCCATTACATCCTGAATTGAATTTAAAATCCTCCTCACATACAAGGTCTTGAATAATCAGGCCCCATCTTATCTTAAAGACCGCATAGAGCCATGTGACCCCAATAGAGCACTTCACTCTCAGACTGCTGGCTTACTTGTGGCTCCTAGGATACTTAATAGTAGAATGGGAGGCAGAGCCTTCAGCTTTCAGGCCCCTCTTCTGTGGAACCAGCTCCTAGTTTGGATTCAGGAGACTGACACCCTCTCTACTTTTTAAGATTAGGCTTAAAACTTTCCTTTATGATAAAGCTTATAGTTAGGGCTGGGCCAGGTGACCCTGAACCCTCCCTTAGTTATGCTGCAATGGGCCTAGGCTGCTGAGGGATTCCCATGATGCAAAAGTATTTCTTTGTCACTCACCTCTTTTCCCTCTGTTTATACCCCATTCTGCATTTAATCATTAGTTATTAATGCCTTGCTTTCTTCCACAGCATGTCTTTTGTCCTGTCTCCATCCCCTCACCCCCAACCAATCACGGCAGATGGCTGTCACTCCCTGAGCCTGGTTTTGCCAGAGGTTTCTTCCTGTTAAAAGGGAGTTTTTCTTTCCCACTGTCAGGTGCTTGCTCATAGGCATTTTGATCATTGGGTTTTCTCTGTAATTATTGTATTGTCTTTACCTTACAAGATAAGGTGCCTTGAGGCAACTGTTGTGATTTGGCACTATATAAATAAAACTGAATTGAATTGAAAATCATTGAGCTACTTTGAAGAGATCTCAAGCAACAAGTTCATGCAAGACAGCCTGAGAATTTACAGGAACTGGAGGCATTTTGAGAAGAACGGGAAGCTCTACCATGTGAGCAAAAAAAGTGCCTCATTCACACCTACTGTAACACCAAAGACTTCAAGCTGTCATTAATGTTAAAAGGAGGTAATACACGGTACTGAGAGCTAGGGTATGTAAACTTTTGATCAGGGTCATTTGGGTAGTTTCTGTTGTCATTATAATTTAAGAAAAGCAAACCCAGTTGTTTGATGACATATTGCCACACCCAACCACTAACCATGACTGAAAGAAAATGTTTTGTTTTCATTCATATTCTTTGAAAAATGACCAAAAAAATATATATCACAAATTCTGTCAGGGTATGTAAACTGTTGAGCATAACAATACACAGATGTATCTACGTGTGTGTGCGTGTGTGTATGTGTTTGTGTGTGTGCGTGTGTGTGGGGGGGATACATATGCACTGCTGTCATGTCTCACTAATTTGAAATTCATAGCCATTAAGAATCCATTAAGAAATGAAAAAAATCTGAAATTGTCTGTGGGGCTCACACACATGCGTGTGCACACACACACACATACACACGCACACACACAGAGGCTGTTTTACTTTCTTAATATGGAAATCATGCTTGGTCTCAGATCTACATAACCCCCAGATTTAAATAATCTTAACTCCTGAAAATAATAAATTCCTACTGAGTCAGTCTAAACACTGAATTGACAGTGCCTGCATGCACACGTGAATGTAACTAACACACTACTTCTTGTGTGTCTATCACAGAGTCATCCTTGTCTTCACTTGATAAGCTCTGAATTGCTCAGTGTGTGTGTGTGTGTGTGTGTGTGTGTGTGTGTGTGTGTGTGGCTGTGTGATTGATGGAGCTGCAGTGGTACTGCAGAGGGAGAGGCTGGGTCAGATCGCAGCATCAGTAAATGCTGAGTGGTGGGCACTGAGGAAAATAGACAGAGGGTACACCGTGCACAGAAGTACAAAGGACAGAAGAGATGAGGAGACAAGCGAAGAGAAAGCTGAGCATAAGAGACTAGCTTTACATTGAAACTCTTGGAAAAAAAAGAGCTATAAATTCACAAACACATCTGCTGTAGCTCATAAATACTGCACAGCTAATTTGGCAATGCATCAAATAACGAACACTTAGAACAGCAACATTAGATCATCTTTGTGTCAAACCAACAAACAAACAAAAAGTGATATGAACTGCATCACTTGTCTAGAACAGTACACACCGCAACCCTATGATGTTACTAATCTCTTCATAATGTTGTCACAAAAAAGCACTTACCCATCACAAATCAAGTCACAGGGAAATTGAAGTGTGCAGAAAACAAGATGTGGTGAGCTGCACATTTTCAATAGGAACACTGGTCACTTTAACTCTGCCTTGTAAACCAATGATTGACTTACAAGGCTTGGCTGTAAAACTTTGGCTGATAAAATGAGACTGAACCAATAACAGGGTGACAAAAAGCCACAGTGCAATTTTATTACAACAAGCTCACTGTTCAGTTTTATGAAAGAAATCTTAACATTCTTTAAAAACTGTTTTCTGATTTCTCTGACAGTCCTACATACTCATTTGGGGATAAGTATCCCCAAATCCCCTAACTTATCTTTCAGCTGATTAGCAATTACAGCTTACAGTTCTTACTTTTGCTAACACATTTTAACCACTGGCATACACTTCATGATGAACTGAAGTAACATCTTCACACTTTTAATTGTTCCGGTAAGTGTTCCAGAACCATTTAAAGATGCTACTGTATAAGTATCCTAATAGAAAAAAAAAAAATGTTTCGGAGAAGTTCATAACAACAAAATAACTGTTGTCTGGATCACAAAGAGCTTATAAACATTTGGGAAGATGGAAAACATGTGAGCCATGTTGTTACACTGACACATCTTCACGGTTATCATAGTAAAGATGTAAGTAAATGTATTTAACATTTTGGGGGGGCTTACTGTGGTCATAACATCTTTACATTTTGCATTCTTGTCTCTTACCATATCCAGTCCAGACCGGAACAGATTTACTATTCACAGCATGGTGTATTTGTTAGAAGGACGAGTGCATGTTTAGAAGAGTAACAAGGTACATAGACTCTAGTGAAGCTCTGGGACCTTCGTTCTTAGATAGATGTATATACTCTAAGCCTCAGAGCTGAAACTAACATTTCAGTCCAATAGTGTCATTCCACTGATCCCATTGAGATGAAAAGTTTATTTTGCTCCACCTCTTCTCTTGTCTAACTGACCATGATGCATGAGAATAGAAGAAAAATTCACTCTACATTTACAAACTTCTAAAGAAGCTCAGTGAATTTGGACTTTTGTATGAATTCAAATTTCCAGATCTTCTCTGGCAATTCAGCATGATAAGCATCCTATCATTAAAAATCCCTACAGGCCTGTATCCTGGAAATGGGCTTCTTTGGAAAGCCATAATAATGAATTATCTCCTTCTGAATGTCATTCACATGGGTATGTCAGTGCATGTTTGTAAGTGCTTGTAGTGTGTCCGCATGTGTGTGTAGGTGCGTGCGTGTGTGGTAATATGTGGATCACATCCTTGTCATAACCATCTGTCATGGGAATAAAGCCGAAGGTGAGAGGACCGCCAGCCTCCAGAGACAAAAAGAGGGAGGAAGGTTTTAACGTGCACTTATTTCACACTAAGACACACTAGAATATAGAAATTTACATAGAATCTATGTATATAAAAATTCAGAAACCCCTCTAGAGAATTATTCAAGATAACACAGTTATTAACCCCACTATTAACCCCAGCTCCTCTTCTTGAAAGTAACACAAGAGAGTCTTACCGGCAAGAAATCATAATGTAACAAAAAGGGATAACATCAGAATCAATTTATCAGACATCCGGCTGTAAAGAGTAGGTCTTTAATGAAAGCGAAACAAAGTCCACCGAATAAACGAGAGACAGCATTTTGGTCTCTTGTTGTTGGATAGAGAGAAAAACGATCAATGACAATCTAAGCGGTGACATCAGGACTCCTTTCACTTCTAATCAACTAAACATGATAGCAAAGATTCAGGCAGTGTTAGTTGAATAGTTTTCCAGCTCAGAGAGTTAGTTTAATAGGATACCTAATTACTGACGACAGCAAGGAAGTGATATGACCGAGGCAGAAACAAACAAAAAATAATTAAACAACAGTGGCAAATTTTGAAGTTAAGGCCTTAGAAGATATTCTCTCTTGAAGAGAAGAGGGGGGGGGGGTGGATTGGGGGAGTCATTTATTTTAACTTTGCTTTGAGAGCATGTGAAGCTAGATCAGGACACGTATCTAGAAAAACCAAACAAAGCACATGTGGATTGTGAGATAACACAAACTCCACCCAAGCTCAGGACATTCCCTTTCCCAGCTCGCCATGGATGATTGGTCAGTGACTGATTCTTGCTGCATTTTTAAGATATGGGGTATGACCTTAGCGTCTTTCAAAAACACACCAGGGCACCTCTATAACACCATTTTACAAAGTAAGTAAAAATAACTCCATGTTAGGAGGAAGGTGGGGGTGTTGGATGGGACAATCAGACAATTTCCCCATTTTGCCATCAAAAATATGTGGTCAAGTGCAGGAAATAAAATGTGTTAAAGTAGTCACTTTCATAACATCAAAACCATGTTAAAAGGCAAACTCCCATCTGTAACAATTTTCTTAGTATGTGTCCCAGGTTACCACAGTTACCAAGCATTTTTGCCTGCAACCTCATGGCATTTATTTCAGAAATTGAGGGCATTTTGTTTTATTGAACTGCCCTGCATGTTGCAATATGATGCTAAAGGGGTACTCAGTATCTTACAATGTGACATCTGCAGGTCCTAAACAAGAATTAACATGTGAAGACTGGAGAGAACATGCTGTCCATCTAGTTTCCAAGGTGCACAATGTGTGCTTCAGTTCCTTTGTGAAACAGGAGTGCCACGATAAGTATAGTAACAATGGCCTAAATGTCTTTTGGGAGATGGTGAAATAAATAATTGATCAGTAGAAAGAAAGAGAGAAGAGAAAACATGACAGTAAACACAAAAAGCTTTTTGTGAACAAGTTATTTATATTATGATGTTTTAACAAGTATTATGTCCTACTTTCATTATGTTTCTGATGTATCTACCACAGTGTGTTTAGAAACACACTGTTAATTAATATCATCTTGGCATATGAAATATTTACTTATTCATTTATTATTGTTTTTTTAAATTTAAGAAGTTTAACTTTGGTCATCTAAAATACCAGCAAAAGTTGAAAATAGCAGTTAGATATATGATTAGTAAGCTAAAGAGTTTATACAGTCCATTAACATTCAGTGTGAAGCTAAAAAGGTCAAGATAAAGGCAGATGGTCTGCTTTCTGATCTAATTAAAGGATATGTAGCAGCCACATTTTGGAGGATAGAAAGCTACTCAAGAATTTATATGGAAGTATTTTTTTCCTGATTCAAGTTCATAAATGTTTAATGCCATATAATCTTGTAGAAGTTGATACTAAACTGCTTTGTTTGTCTAACACACAATTATTCAAGAATATGCTTACACAAAGATATTCCTGTCATTACGGGAGCAGGATGTCGACAGAAAACAGCACTTTACATGTTTACACTATTAATAATACCCCAATAAATACATCTGTCTGTGGCACAGCTTGTGGTGAAGTACACTATACAGACAAAAGTACTGGACCACCCACACAGTACACCTACAGGAGCTGCTGGGCAGTGGAAACCCATGAAGCTCCTGGCTCACAGTGTTTGTGCTGATGTTAATGTCAGAAGAGGTTTGGAACTCTGCAGTTAATGAGTCAGCAGAGTGTTCGTGACTTTTACACATTATGTGCCTCAGCACTTGGCAACCCTGCTCTGTAACCTTACATGGTCTGCACTTCATGGCTTCGATTTACAGTTGTCATGGAAAATCTAGGAGGGAAGAATTGTCATAAACTGACTTGTTGCAACTGTGACATCCTATCACAGTGAGACGACTGAATTCAGTGAGCTCTTTAGAATGACCCGTTCTTTTACAATGGGGTGGTAAAGGCAGACTGCATGGTTAGGTGCTTGATTTTATACATATGGCAGTGGGACTGAAAATACCTGAATTCAGTGATTAACAGGTATGGCCCAATACTTTTGTCCATATCATGTTTATTTGATAGGGCAAAGCCAAGCAGAGACATCGTGTAATAATGCCCATACAGTATATGTTCTATAACTGAAAAGCTTAAAGTGACAGTTGGGAATAAAAAATTAATTATGTAGAAAACCAGAAATCTCAGTGGGTAGCGAAACTATTGCTGTCATAGAGCAATTAAAAATTGACAATCCTATCAAATACTTGCAGATATATCATAGCATTTTATTGTTACTGGTGCTTGGGCTCTGGGGGGAAAAGTAACATATACAAACATAACAGGACACATACATGTTTTTTTAATATTACAATACATTTTATGGACCAGGCTATAAGCAGGACAGGTCTTAAAGTAGAAAACCATAACTTTCAGGGTTACTTGTAGGTCTATAGTCCATGCTCAGGAGATTCCTATAGTTCTTCTTTTACAAGTGAAAAATGTTTTAGCCATTCATTTTTAAGATACACAACCATGAATTTAAACGTTACTTTTGCCACCGACATAAAACCTATTTTGCAATCACCCTCTAGAAATCATATTTTGTCATATAAAATTTAAAGGGAACAGCAGTTATTATGTACCGTATAGACAGCGTTTCTCTGGCTTTCCCAAAAGGCCTGCAGCTTACACAATTCAGCTGTTGAAACCATTTTTTTTTCAGTTGTGCCTCAGTGGTTAAATATATATAAAAATTATTCTACATAAGTCCTGACACGAATATATTTTGGCCTGTGTCCTGAAGTCTATTTCAAGCCATTTTTCAAGCCAACGTTCACACCTCACATTACAGTGACCTCATCACATCCATGTGTGAAATCATTTGAACCTGAAAAAGTCTCATTTCCTGCAGGAACATATCCTTAGTCTGTTAGTTTTCACACTGTATTATAACACTAACTTCAGCTTTACTCAGTGTCAAAGCACAAGACCTCTCAGAGTCACTGGCCAGTGTCACTTGAGTCCTGGCCAACCAGTTGTCGCATAACTATTGCAATGTCAGATGGGATATCCATTGCTCATTTTGATATCGAAGCATTAGGCAGATGGGTTGGTCTATTTAGAGAGCGTGGGGTTGGTTGTAGCCTACAGAGCACCCAATTCTCCCACGCTAGCTGTTTAACTGACGCTGGAGCAGATTGTTTATGACAGCTTTCCGGCTGCAAACACCAGACTGTGTGCTGCAGGACAGCTTCTATTACTGCAGTACACATCAGCTTGAACATGCACACACACACACACACACACACACACACACACACACACACACACACACACACACACACACACACACACACACACACACACATAAGGGAACGCATAAGCAGGCTCACAAATAAACAGTAATAACAGAAAAATTTGGAGATCAAAGCAAGTGTTCATACATATTTCACCCACACAAGTTTACATTTACGTTTAGTATAGAATAGAATACCTTATCACTTTCACACATTCCTACTCATGCAGTCAGAGACATCTGTCTTTTTACATCAAGTACTGCTGCCTGTTATGACCCAGAGGAATGGTTTGGACAATTTAAAAATTCTGCTTTCTTGACTGCTGGCAAAACCAGGTTTTGTAGCAAGAATTTGAAATATGTGGCACAGTTTGTCTTCTTCACTGCACTTTTGGATAATAAAAAAAGCACAGACCTGGCAGAGGGTTTTTAAAGGGGAGAGTTCCACAGAGACCTTAAAACCATTTCCTTCTACATTTTATATATTATACATCATAGTTAAAGTGAGTGTGTTAACCCAAATAGGATACATCTATATCTTTAGTTGCATGTTCTGTGCATTAATCACTTCAAAACCCGAAATCTATCAATGACATTTTTATCAATTAGCTCTGGGCAACTGCATTTGATTGGAAGGCAATTGCACTGTTCAAGTGGTGGGAGGCAACATGTCCCCACACAATTGACCGGCTGCTTTCAGATAGAAAGTTTGCAAATATCTGCTAATTTACAGTATAAATGCAGATATATTGCCAACACTTTGCAATCAGTCTGAGAAAGTCTGCACCAGTGAGCACAACTCGTTTGTGATGCACTCTGCAATAAGGGGCTAGACCCAATCGTTGCCAAGAAATAAAACCCACTGCTGCAGTTACTTTGCCATACTGCAGTAACTATGTCACTATTTATGGAGTAATTTCTGTTTCAAATCTATGAGCTTCTTGCAGGACTCCGAATGTAAGTAGTTATTGTGACTTTCTTGTGATTTTTACCAAATTTTGCCTATTTATTACAGCTGTATGATCACAGATTTCATGTAATTGCCAACTTGATTACATTTAATCACAAACCAACAGCAGACTGATGCTGTCTAATTGCAGCTTTATTGCCTTCTTGTTGCTTTAAATAGAATGGAAGAATAGAATTGAATGCTTTTATTGTCATTATACAGGATGTACAATGAGATTGGAGGGCCACTCCTGTTCAGTGCCATGCAACAGAAACTCAAACTTTCTAAAATATAAAATAGAACTTCTAAAAATATACAGAAAATAAAATATTTAAAAATATATACAGAAAAAAAATGTATAAAAACTACAGAAAAAGAGAAAATGTATAATATTATATATGTGTTGTAAAAAATAAAATAAGTGTATACATATAATAATGAAGATGGTGAGTATTGCACTTGGTGAATGAATATTGCACTAGTGAATGAATATTGGATATTACCCAATATAGGAGTGATAGATAATGTTCAATATGAATTATATAATATTGCACAGAGATGTGGGTGTTGCACAGTTACAGTGGGTGAGTGTGTGAGTTCAGGGTGGTGATTGCTCTGGTGAAGAAACTGTTCTTGAGTCTGTTTGTTCTGGCTTTGATGCTCCTGTAGCTCCTGCCAGAGGGCAGCAGGTCAGAGGTCAAAGCCAGGGTGTGAGCGGTCCTTGATGATGTTCCTGGCTCTGCTGATGCAGCGGAAGGTGTAGATGTCCATCAGGGAGGGGAGAGGGCAGCCAAGGATTCTTTGTGCTGTCTTGACTACCCTCTGAGGCCTCACCCTGTCTGCCTCAGTTCAGCTGCCGTACCATACTGTGATACAGTACGTCAGCAGGCTCTCAATGGATGAGCGGTAGAAGGTCAGCAGCAGGTTTGAGTCCAAGTTGTTCTTCCTGAGGACCCTCAGGAAGTGAAGTCGCTGCTGAGCCTTCTTGATAACAGCTGTGATGTTATCTGACCAAGAGAGATCAGCAGAGATGAGGACACCAAGAAACCTGAAGGTGTGGACCCTCTCCACACGCTCGCTGTTGATGTAGAGGGGGGGCTGGGTCAGTGTTTCCTGAAGTTTCCTGAAGTTGATGATGATCTCTTTGGTTTTCATGGTATTCAGTGCCAGGTTGTTCTCTGAACACCAGGCTGTCAACTTCAGGACCTCCTCTCTTTAGGCTACCTCATCTCCCCTTGAGATGAGTCTGACCACTGTGGTATCATCAGCAAATTTGACGATAAGGTTGTTATTGTGGGCCGGACTACAGTCATGGGTGTAGAGGCAGTACAGGAGGGGTCTCAGCACGCAGCCCTGTGGGGAGCCAGTGCTCAGTGTGCGGGTGGAGGAGAGATGGGGGGCCAAGTCTCACAGTCTGGGGCCGGTTGGTCAAGAAGTCCTTTATCCAGGAACATGTGAGAGGGGGGAGGCCAGTGGGGGGAGCGGTGAGAATATCTGGGCAGGAGCAGATGGGTGGTCCTGAGGTGTCTCAAAGCGAGCAAAGAAACAGTTGAGTTCCTCTGATAGTCTCCTGCTGACACATCACAGCCTCTGAAGTTTGGGACTCTATTCTCCTCCTGTAGTCCGCCTTGGCTTTTTTAATTCCTCTTTTCAGCTCAGCTCGAGCAGAAGTGTACAGAGCTCTGTCGCCTAACCTGAAGGCAGCATCGCGAGTTTTGAGGAGTGAACAGACCTGGCTGTTCATCCAGGGTTTCTGGTTAGGGAAAACCCGGATGCTTTTGCTAACAGTCACATTTCTGATACAGAACTTGAAGATGGCAGCTGACCGTGAATGTCTTCAGACTTGATTCCCATCAAAGAAATAATCTTTGATGGGAATCACAAGTTCATTGTACACGATCACAATAATTTTTGGTCTCACTGTTTTTCCCCTGCATGACTTTAGCAATCCAATTCTTTTTGTTTTCATTCTATTTTTCTTTCTGTTCTCTGTCTTTCTGTTTCTTTTCTGTTTTCTGCCCTTTCCCCCATTTCTCAGGCTTTGTATTTCTCTACATTTCTCTTGCAGTGCCAGTGTGACAGAAGAAGATGCAAGGCTGTTCCCTTCGGCAGTGTGGATAAAACAGTTGACTCTGCGCTTGTGAGCACAGTCAGAGTGCTGGCAGAAATCAAAACCGTTTCCCTTGCATGACTGTGAGTGGAAGGATAAGGTGAGTGTTTTTGTGCAGGTATATGTGAGATTGCTTGTGCAGTGTAGAACCCAGAAGAAGGATCTTCCTGTATGCCATTACCTTGTGACATCTGACAGGATGTGTTCAGGCTGGGGTGAAAGTTGATAAAGGTTTGTCTCCACATTGAAACGTGGATCATGCAATGTGGCAAATAGAATCTTCTATTTATGTATTTCAACCTGTCATTCTGAGCTTATGATGGTAGCCTATGTTAACCTTTGACTTAAATGCTTTTCTAAATGGCCAGGAGGTTAGCTGTTGCAGCGTATGTGCATTCATTTGGAGCTGAATTGTGAGTCAAACAAATAAATTGGTCTGCAATGTGTGAAGGGAAATGCTGCTATTAATGCCAAACATCTGGTGTATTTTCCAGTGGTTGGTGTGGTTTATATTGTCCATCCATCCATCCATCCATCCATCCATCCATCCATCCATCCATCCATCCATCCATCCATCCATCCATCCATCCATCCATCCATCCATCCATCCATCCATCCAATTGGTGATTCCAAATTGGCTATGGATGTGAGGGAAATGTGCTCTATGGATGTATAAAAAATGTGACTTGTAGTCTAAAGTGCTTTGAGTCTTCAGTAATACTAGAAATGTGCTATCTAAATGCAAGTACATTAGGACGCATCCAGGAGGCATCCCATTCAGATGCTGAAACATGCTCAACTGGCTCTTTTCAATATGAAGGAGTAGCAGCTTTACTCTGAACCCCTCGCAAATGACTGAAACCCACATCCTATTACTCGGGCTGAGCCCAGACACCTTCTTGAGGAAACTAATTTCTGCTGCTTGTATCCATAATCGTATTCTTTTGGTCACTACCCAAAGCTTGTGGCTGTTGCTATAGGTGAGGGAAGGAAGGCAGATCAGTCAGTATACACAGCTTTGATTTAATGCTCAGTTCTCTTTTGTACAACCATATACAGTATAGAAGATGGACGTAGTATCTGGGTCTGAAAAGTGAAGCCAACACATTAGTTCCTTAAGCTTGCACCTTGAAATTCTAATTAATGGCCAGGAGAGGGCGATACCTGTGGTATCTTCCAATTCAGACTTCTACAGAATCTATGGGTACAGCGGCTTGACTCATGCAAGTGAGTTTATGGTCTCAGTCACTCATTTTGGTTCATATTGAGTAAAAAATGAAGTCCATTTTGTAAATGTTGCTCATACTGAGTTTCAGAAAGGATGATTATCTGAAGTTTGCTCACTGGGTAATGACATGTCAGTCACAAGTTGTCAGCCCATGAGTGTCATTTTCACAGTCAGACACGCCCCTTTCTCATCACATCTGGTTTCAAAACACCAAAACCTGAAAATGCTCTTCTTGAGATAACGTCATCTTTTCTACTGTCTATGACGACAACAGACGGGCACAATGTCATACTAGTGTGTTTGTAAGTCTCCTTCTCCACTCTCCCCTAAACCTACTGTATAAACAACATACTTAAACTCCTCCATTTGAGGTGGCAACTCCTCCACTCCTTGCCAGCTAAGAACCATGGCCTCAGACTTGGAAGTGTCTATCGCTCATCCCCGCCACTTTGACTCAACTGCAAACCAGCCCAGCACAAGATGGAGGTCACCATTCAACCAGAAAGACTGCATCCTCCACAAAATGTAAAGACAACCAAATCAGAAACTCCCCTCCATATGGCTATGCCTAGAAATTCTGCCCACAAATTTAATGAATGGAACTGGGACAAAGGGCAGTCCTGGTGGAGCCCAGCTCCTTTTCAATACAAAGGCCTTTATCTTTCTGCCTACACGACACTGGCAAAACCCACATTCACTTTATGCAACTGTTTTGATATTTCAAAGTTGATTTCCCAGAAATGTAGTATTCTTCCAGTTTTCCTGCACACCTTGTACATACTGGCTACCAGAGGTGGCAAAAGTACTGTTATTCTGTACTTAAGTAGAAGTACAAGTACTTATGTTAAAAAATACTTTAGTAAAAGTCGAAGTACTGGTTCAACTTCTCTACTTAAGTAAAAGTAAAAAAGTACAGGCTCTGAAATGTACTCAAAGTAAGAAAGTAAAAGTAGTTCTTTGGAGGACGTTTCTACCTGCTATTTTTGTGTAAAACTAACCGAACCTCGTTATATATTATTGTAATAATATAAAATAAAATTACATGAGAATGCAAACATTATTCCAATCTAAATTTTAATCCTAATGAATGCACTCAGCTTGAATCTGTTATGTAGGACACAAACTGTTAAAGGGAATTTAAACACAGCTCTATTCTCCATGTCCTCCATAGTAGAGGGTGACTGTGCCTCCACCTAAACACCAACATGAGGATACTCAGGGGTTACAGTGGGATTCAGAAGGTGGAGGAACCCTAAGATCAGCTGTAGTGGCTCTGCATGGGGAGAAGAATCACAGCTTTCTATTGTAGCTCCAGTAAATGATGTTGGTGTGCAGGCTGTGATCAGCTGACCTGCTGCTGCTGCTCTGAGGTTTACTGCTCTGTGTGGATGAACTGAACTCACAAAGATGTAACCCAGTATTTCACAGCTATCTGAGCTGATCTCCATCCCCTACACTGACAGCATACAGGCTGTAGAAATGTTGGATTCAGTGAATGAATCTCAGCATCAGCAGCTTTGATTCAAACTCATCTCTGCTGCACTGATGTAACCTGTAACTCTGACCATGAACACAAACACTGTGCTCCAGTCCAACACAGAGCTTTACTGTAAATACAGTACAACAAGCTAACCTATTTATTACACACTAAACTGCAGTATTTTCATAGAATCTTTGAATACAAACAAAGTCAGCATACTTCAGTTTGTTTTGCGGTCCTTACCTTTAATTCTAACCTCTCTTCTTCCTCTCCTGTCCTCTTTCTCCATCTCTGAGTGAACTTCTCTCTCTTTGCTCTCCCTGAAATGCAGCAGCTCTTCTTTTAGCTAGCAGACACACTGTGTGACAAACTGCACACACTTTGTGTGGTTGCTGATATTTGTTGAGCATTTAGAAACGTTGCATTTACCTGCCACGCGTTACTCCCTTCATGCTCGCTCCTCTTCAGTAGCGCTAGCTAAGCTGTTTATGTGCCGCAGCGCAACTTACGGACTCGGTCCGGCCCGATTATAGCGCTATAAATGATACATTAATTATATGGGTTTGCGTATTTAATCCCTTTGTACGAGATAAGCCCCGGTGATGGAGGATACGCAGTACGATTGTCTCTTATATGTTATTATTCCTCCGTTTAGGCTCAGATCGTTTGATGTTTGAAGGCGCACTGACCGGAAATGCAAACTTCTCTCTGACGTTAAAAAGTAACGAGTCTGTTTGAAAATGTAAGAAGTAGAAAGTACCGATACTTGTGTAAAAATGTAGGGAGTAAAAGTAAAAAGTAGTCAGAAAAATAAATACTTAAGTAAAGTACAGATACCTGAAAAATCTACTTAAGTACAGTAACGAAGTATTTGTACTTCGTTACTTCCCACCTCTGCTGGCTACTCCAAGTACTTCTTTTGTAAGGGAAAAGCCCATCTTTCTTTTCATCTTGTAGCTGTCAGAGGGGGCAAGGAGATATTCACTGTTGAGGTAGAAAAATGCATGGAACTCTACAAACCAGCCTTGGCATTGTAAAAAATTGTTTTGTTGCCGAGTCATGGCTGTGAATATTGGTTTTATCGGTGGGGAATAATAATAAAATGAAGTATAGCAGAGTCCAGCCTACCACTTACTGTAAGTTTGACTTTACATACTTCATATTTTAGGCTTAATATGATCTTTGTGTGGGAATTTTTCTCTTTCTTAGATCAGGAGTACTGTTTGTATTCTGAATGTGAAGCAATAGTGAACACTAACAGCAACTAACGGCCAGTGAAACATATCAAACTTTTTACTGGTGCGTTTTTAAGTTCCTTTTCTTAAGTGCCCAGTTATTAGTTTTACTTTTTTATTTAATGCAGTAGAGGATTTTTTTTTAATCACAGTATTTGTTCTCTATGTTATCTATGTTATTGATCAAGATATAAGAGCTAAAAATATATCTATGCACGCTATATAATAATCATTAAGAAAATATATACAATGACAATTTCTCATTTAATCCTCCAGAATACACTGTTTGCAGATGATACATCCAATAGGACTCCCTTTGGCGGAAGTTTCTGGTCCTCTTTTCAGTTCACCACCTGCTTCAGTTTTCATAAACCATGAACCATAATTGTGGTAAAATAACCTCAAAGTTAGGTGATGCTGGAGTTTCTATTTATGTCTGCTTTTTGTCTGACATTTGATTTTATATACAGCTCTTTGTGTGATGCTGTGTTTGCATACAAACACTGGCATATTTTGTGTGTGGACATAAGACATCATTAGTTTTATACTTGTATTAATGGTTGTTGTCACCTGTGTGGGTGGTGCTGTATTGACGGTCATGCCCATATGTGTATCAGAAACACTGGGGAAAGTCACGGCCTGAAACATGTCCATTTCTTCCTGCTGCCACGTTATATTGAATACATTGTAACTGAATTTTTTATTAAGAGTTTGCCTTTGTGTTATACTCTGTAGAAAAGCCGTGTTACTGTGCAGTTGTTGCTTGAATCAGAATTCAGGACTCCACCTGTGGGGTTGCTTTTGTGTACAGCCGGGGTACCACAGCTCTTTTGTAGCTCTTAGTTTTATTTTACCTTTCACTGCTCTCATACATGTTACTCTTGGTTTTAACAAACATTACATTTGCCTTAAAGGCTGTTTTTATTCTATTTTAATTTATTAATTTGGGGAAGGTTAATTGATTGTGCTTAGATTTTAGAACTTGTTAGAGATGCACACTGCCAACTGAAAGAGCCAATTAAACCCAGTAGCAGGTAGCTTTAGTCATTTTGTTGTGTTCTGTTTGCCTTACATATATGTGTGTGAATGATATGTAGTGGTAGAAGGCCATTTTTTAATGCGCTGTGTGGGTGCCTTTTCAGTTGCACTGTCTCATGAGGTGATTAACATCATTCCTGTTTTAGTATGTGTTGCTTTATTTAATTGTTACACTTCTTTTATTTATTTTTATTATACATGCCAAATTCTTAATTCCTCCCTCAATTTTACACCTAGATTAACTTTACTCATATTTGACATTTAATTAAATTCCTCTTGTCCAAAAATCTGTTTCATTGTATGTGCATTGTTGGATCACAGTGTAACTCTTTGTCTAGAATGACACAAAGACCCCTGAAGCCTCAGATAACTTGTTATAAGAAACACTTTGTTTTGAATTTGATTGATATGAGTTCTGACCTTGCTTCCAGGACTTTCTCTGTGCCTCAGTGTGATGTGTGTGGACTGTCGAGATAATCATCCAAAATGCTGTTGTAATGGTAAAACTGTAACCCCTATATTCAACACTGACATTTATAATGTTTGAGTTAGTTAAAAGTTAGAGATCGTTAAATATTTATATAATGTACTGTGTGTTTGAATGCATTATTGCATGCATTAAGTTAAAAAACAAAAACGCAATTTAGATCTCTCTGGAAACTCTGGATCTCGGGGTCTCAATAGGTCTAGTACATACCCTTATTAGATGAAAACATGGCACAAATAAAAAAAGGCATTCATCTCTGGTAGTGGAAAATATTTTGTAATTTGAGAAACAGCTGCATTCAGGGGACCAGTGAGTTTATTTGTTTATTTTAAAACAGGCAGGCTTAGCGCCAAGAGGCAAAGAAGAAGAAGAGAATAAAAGCTGGTGTAAAGTTTAAAATCAGTCTGTTGCTGGCAAAGATTTGAGATTATTCCTCTTTAAAGAAACTTCTTTGAACTCTGACTGATTCCATAGTTTTTTTTAACACATTTTGAGATGCCAATTATTTATTACCCAGGAATGTCTGCTGAATGCTGGTGAAGAGGTTTCAGAGTAACACTGTGCCCACCAACGCACAACACACTACCACCAATAAAAAAACAGGTGAGCTTTAATAGCTGATGTTTGGAAAAAAAAAAAAAGGGTGTCACAAGGGGCTAGAGACTGATGGAACTCACAAGGGTTGCACAAAGATAACTAAACAGGATTTATACAGATGCAACAAAGAGGTGGACAGGACTATTTATACTGTACACTTGGTCTGTTTATACACTAACTGGGAATAAGAGGGGAGCAGAACACAGGTGAAAGTATTAAAGGAGTAAAAGCTAAAACAAGCCCCCCCCCCCCCCCCCCCCCCCCCCCCCGCCCAAACAAACAAACAAAAAACCCCAAACCAAACAAAGTAAAACAGGAAATAACCCAAAATTCACATACTAATCACAAAGACAAAAAGACTTGCATTAAACATGTAGAGGGTTTTTTCTCATTTCACAAAATTGTGCCTCCTCTGTCCTCCGTCCTCTTGCCAGTGACCCCAAAATCAGTCTCAGTGCACCATGTTGAAATATACCTCAATTCCTAAAATGCATCTGTATGAGAGACGACAGAGGAGAGAAGAGGCTTGCTGGAGGAGCTATAACCGAGGATGAACAGGTGTGTCCTTTGTAGAAGAGTTTGTACCCGCAGAGCATGAAAGAATTCAAATATAGCTCAAATATACAAACTGTCATGGCTGAGGACTCTTTGAACATCTCATCCTTTTATTTAAGATGATCAGACTTCTCAAATTATTGTGAAACGTTGGGAATTTAATTAAAGGTGGTCTTAAATATTTTAGAAAAATGTTATGAAAACTGTAATACCTGAGATCAGAAAATACAGCAGTAGTTGGGCTCCAATAAACCAACTTATAATGCAGTTGTGTCAAACATCATATTTAATTGACACTGCTTTAAAAAGATAACTCAAAGGCAAGGATGTCTCATTTTGTTAAATGACTTTTGCCTCGACTCCTCTCCTTGCTCCCTCCGCTCGCAACCCTGGTGGGAGGAACTCAGATGTGAGAAGAGGAATTGAGGATGTGCAAATTGTGAAATGAGAATGTGGCATAAACACAGAATGATGAGACAGAGGGAGTAACAGATAAGGAAACACTGAGGGAACTAATGATGGGAGAAATAGCTCAAAATACAAGCAGAAACTAAGTAAAGATTAAGAATTCAATACTAGCACTAGAACAGCAGGCCATCTTAACAGGCATCCATAAAAAATTAAAGAGGAACAAGAACTCAAATAAAAAGATTAAACTAAAGCTTGGATAGAATGAGGAAAATGTCAAAATTCATTCGTTCATAAAACTAATAATACAGCAGATCTCAGGGGCAAAACAAACAAAACAACAACAACAACAACAACAACAACGAACATAAACATAAAAATAGTCTAAACAGTCAAAAGAGTCTAAGCTAATGTATTAAGTAAGAATTTGGAACCTCAAGCACCATGAGAGAATAAGTTAAACGGCCCCACACAGCCAGCCTCTATCTCACTTGAATGTGCACATATTGAATGCCTACATCAATTATTCAATCTGATGAATGGATATTTTACTATAATGTGTATTGTAGAATCCTGTCTAGTATTCAGAGGCACATTTTGGTAAATGGCCATGTGGGTATTACAGCACTTTGTACACACAACTGCTAGAAAGGAATATTTAGACATGCATTTATTGTTAGTGCTTACTTTTTGTGTCAAATTATTATTATTCAACTCAACTCAGAAACAGATGTCCCTCTATCCATAAAATAAAAAAGGCACTGAAATATAAATTAAGTTAGTGACAGAACCAAGAGAGAAGACTAAAACCTCCCAAGCTAATAACATTTATGAAGATTTAAACAAACAAAAAAGAAAGTAAAAAAAGATCAGAGGGGCTTTTAAATGGGAGTTGGAGATAAAAGTAGGGACGAGTAAACTATTGCTCAGCCAGCAACAATAGAAAAAGCACAATCATGCTCGGATTTGCTCTGTTACTGTAGAAAGGGAAAAATTAATTGGCCAGAAGATCAAAGGGGTTCGGAGGTGAAATTGGGACAGAGTGAAATGCAACGGCAGGGGACAAAGGAGAAAGTTCCTACTTTTATTTTTCACTCTGTTTTTAGGGAGGCAAAGGACTGCACAGCCATGCTTGCCAACCACAAACTGGATGTGCTCCAAAGAAACAAATGAAGGGCAAAGGAGAGATTTACCAAATATTACACAAATATCAGAAGACTCCAAGACTCACCCTGAGGGGAGCAGCTATGTCATTAGTTAGTTACTAGACACACCTGTGTCAGTGTGTCAGGCTTGCTGCTGGGGTAGGTACCTGTAGCTGTAACTGTAATTTTTTTGTCTCAAAATGTATCACAGATGATGTTCGGAGCTGATCCCGATAACAGCTGTGTTTACATCTGACACCTTTAATCACACTGTTGAAGCATTTTTACACCTTGAGTCAATTTTATTTACACAACACAGCATTTTGTATGCATACAATATCAGTCCTCTCTGGCATTGAGGGTTAATGGTGGGACATGATCACTGGCAGTCTAATTTTGGCAAATCATCTCAATGACAACTGAAATGAAGACAGGAGAAATCATAATAATTAGAGAAAACTGAGTCATTCTTATATCCTCTCAATGTGTCATTAATAGAAATGCCTATCTATGTAAGACTGTGAACACTGAAGATATACCATAGGCACATATTGTGGTTAAGTTATGGACTACTCTTTCATCTAGAAATATTTTGTAAAGATTCCATTGTTGGTAGTGTTGGTCAGTGGCACATTTTTTATATCCTGGTGTGGTGGTTAGCACTGTTGCCTCACAGCAAGAAGGTCCTGGGTTTGAATCCACCACCTGGCCGGGGCCTTTCTGTGTGGAGTTTGCATGCTCTCCATGTGTCTGTGTGTGTTTGTCTCCGGGTTCTCCGGCTTTCTCCCACAGTCCAAACACATGCAATCAGTGGGGTTAGGTTAATTGGTAATCTTGTAGGTGTGAATGGTTGTCTATCTCTCTGTGTTTGCCCTGCAACAGACTGGCAACCTGTCCAGCGTGTACGTGTACCCTGCTTTTCACCCTATGGCAGCTGGGCCAGACTCCAGCCCCCCCCCCCCCCCCCCCCCCCCCCCCCCCCCCGCAAGCCTGAACTGGATAAGCGGAAGAAAAAGGATGGATGGGAATCATCAGCATATGTTCTCTCAAACAATGGAAACTACCTGCTGTACATTTTCTCCCCATGACTGCCTCTCTGTCCCATGGCTCAACAGCTAACACACGTTTGCTCAGTAAAACGTAACCCTAGGGTGAGGCTTTTCCGCAGCAGTACACACCTCTCTTTATTTTTGATTATATTACATGCTGACTCTACACCCTTTTCCTCCATTTCCATCTGCCACCAGTTTATTGACAGCAAAAACTCCGCTTTCTATCTTTTTTATTGTCTTTTTTTATCTCTTCCCCATAGCAAAAAAGGTGACTCAGATTTTGTTTCTATTTGATTGCTAATATAAGACGCTGGATGAGGACCGTTATTGTTTGCACAGTGTGGGTTGTAGACAATGCGTTCAGTTGTGTTTATTTTGTTACAATGTCTGCCACTCTACCCCACCACTGTAACTGGTTTAGTAAAATCCTCTTCACTTTGGCCAAACCCTCAGGCATGTTCTTCAGTAACGCTAAAAAGAAACACTCGCCTTTCTCGTGCTGCGCCTAAATTCTGTCCACAATTCACTGTGCTTGATTCCTTTTATATCTGAAATTGCCCAGTTTTCTTTCTGCTCTTATTCCTTAAATGTGACAATATGTGTCTTTTCTTCCCTCAGCCTGAGTCTTGAGACATGTCTCTGCCTGCAGGTATCTCTACTAGACAGAAAGAAGGTGGCTGCTCTTTCAGCCTGTAGCTAAGTTTGCAATGGTCTGCCACATTTAAAGATATGTGGCAAATAGCAGTCTGTCTTCATACAGACAGCTTTAGTTTTACTTCGTTCTTAATAATTCATGTCAACCTAACGAGCTGCTGTTGTTGAATAAGACAGCAGGTGAAAAGATCACTATTTTTCTTTTTTAGACTTGTTGAACATGTTGAGATAAATGACTCTAATTTGCTCTTTACACTCAAAGGTTGTGATTGCGCTTACAGTGGTAGAAGTAGTAGAAGTAGTGTTTTGACCTCGCAGCTGACTGCATCATTTAGTTACAATCAATCTTTTTTTTTTTGTTTGTTTGTTCATTTTCTTTTCTTTGGCTAAATTGTATTACATAATGCAGGTTTTTATTCACAGACCTGCTCCGAAATACATTTTGCAGAACACACAAATCTATTATTTGTTGCCAGTGTGAGCCCTAAACTCTTCTTAGAATAAACTAGATGACAGCTCTGTGGCACTGGTATTTCCTGACTCGCTTTCCATTATGTAGCAAATGAGTTTCATTTGTCCTTCACCAATGAAGCTGCATTTACTGTTTGCACGTGAACTATGAAGGAACATTTAGTGTTTAAATGTTCCTACTTGGTGCTTAAACCATTGCTGTGTTAGGATTTAAAAACTGTTGACTTATTTATTCATCAGTAGCGAGTATTACCTTGACTTAAGGTTGAGACAGTCGCATTTTTATTTTCGCAAGTCCCATGAGCATTGTGGCAGGGAGACTGCACTCCAGAATATGTTTTGCTAAAGCACTCAAACATTATTCAGTGCTTCCGATTTACACATTAAAAAGTCATATTTGTGTTTCCTAAGGTTGGTAGTCTTACCCCACTTATCTGCAACTAGACTTTTACATGCAAAGTATTGCGGTGCAGTATTTGGGTCCATTTTGAGCAGTAGAGTGAGCCCACACTTCTGAATATCCTGCCTTTGGCCATGATCAGAGACAAAAGAATGTAAACACGCAGCAAAATTGAAAGCTTGGTTGGTGTCACTCAGGTTGAGAATCACTCCAGCCTTGGAAGTGCATGGAGAGATTTGGTGGTTTGTTTGCAGCAGTGGATAGGTTATGCGGGACACAGTCAACACTTTACCTGCACATTTTCATCCTTTTTCTTCTTTTAAACGGGACATCTGACGAAGTCTTCATTTCACAAAACTTCCAGACTGCTCAGCCAGTTCTGTCCTATACCGACCCAGCTGAGTTCAGTTGATTATTGTACAAAGCCACATAAAAAGTCACTGCAGATCTGCTCATTATGCAGATATTTAAAGTGTGTCCAAACTTTTGACTGATACTGCACGTTTAACCATTACTGCTTCTGAGCTGTGATCACAGTAAATAGATATCTGAAATGTTATTTTGCTATTTAAACCGATTCATTCAGCAGGCATAAATCTCCTGCAAGTACCCCCCCCCCCCCCCCCCCCCCCCCCCCCCCACACACACACACACACCTCCTTTTGGCTGAGATATACATTATGTTAATAGCAGTGCCCTAAGGAAAATGCACTTTTCATTCATCTGCAAGGACAGCAAAGGCTAAATTTCTTTTGACAGCTTTTATGTTTATTAAGTGAGTTATGCAGAATTAAAGCGGAAGAAGGAACAAAGGCCAAAAAAGTTTTCCTGCAAAAAAATTCATCACTTACTTGCCAAGCCTTCCTACACACACACATACACACACACACACACACACACACAGAAAGGAAGACTGATGTGGCTGCTGATAACAGTCTGACACAATGGATCATGGATCATAACAGTAGTATGTTCAGCAGTAAGTCTGGACAGGCTGTAATTTCCTTTTGTCTTCCATTGTAAGGCATCAAACAGCAGGGAGTCTCCAAACTAAAGCTACTGAAGTAAGGTGTTGACCACAGGCTTCTGTCTTTCTCATCAACATTCTCATTTTTTGGTTTTTCCCTCCTTCCTCTCCTTCTATTTTTCTGACTGGTGAGTACTCTTCTAGCCTGCAGTCCGCTCTGCCATCACACTCCACTAACAACTCCAGCTGTCTCTAACTTATAACACTACTAAACCTCTGAACTTTTCTTACGTTTCACTGTAACTGACACATGCTGTGTGTGTTTGTAACACTTTGCGCATAGCTGAAAGGAGCGCACGCATGTACAACATGTATGTGTACACACAGTATGTGCTAGATACACAGCGGCGCAACCATGATAATTCATCAGCGGTGTGTATTTATGTATGAACCAGTGCATGTGAACCTAGCGTGTCCGCACACATTGTATACTGATGCAAACAGTGTGTCACTATTTTATTTACAGTTATCCCAGTATGTAACCACTGTAAACTGCACCATTGTGGTGCCACGTCGTTGAACAGTTACAAAAAAATTAAATAAATTAAAAACACAAATGACAAAATAATAATAATACTACACAACACAATGACAATAATTCAACTGACATGCAAGCTATGTAATCCCAGCAATCGCAGTGTCCATAGCAACCGCAGCACAGCAATACCACCTTTTACTGGCTAGACCTGAAAGAACCTCTGGAATCACTGACAAAATAAGGAACAAAACTTATGAAAAAGAAAGATATATTGTCAACTCTATAGACATACAGATGATTATGTTTCATAGAAGGATACTTAATATGGTGTTTATATCGTCCAATAAAATAAATAAAGTATTAATACTGTTCTGCTATTACCAGCTATAGATTTTGATGTGAGACTGGGTTTCCTCTATTGCTATAGTCGTTCTTGACTTTAAGCTCAATGCGTGTGTGTAGTAGTGTGACAAGTAAAGCACGTTCTTGTATATCTCAGTGCATTTATTCAACGTAGCACATCAGGCACAAACCTAAAAACGAAGGAGCACAGTACCGTAAGGTATATGTAAACATTCTCATTCTCACTCTGCCTACCATTTTCATTTTATCAGCAGCGCCACCTAGTGGCGTGGAGTGGCATGACGCTACATAACACAACATTTCCTCCCTTCTTAAGGTTTGAATTTCCTCCCAAGGAATACTTTAACAGAATTTACTAAAGAGGCTAACCCATTAAGAAAATACATTTGAAAATTATCGGCACATTGTAGCAACAGCATTGTACATCAAAGGTACTAGTAACAAAAAGTAATCCTGTAATTTTAATGAAATGTCCTCTCAACTTTACTCCTGTAGTGAACAAATTAACCCATGTCAATACTTAACGAAGCATTTTGTAACCAACGGCGGTAATAGCATTTTCTCAACCATTCTATAATCTTAGGTAACAATTATCAACATGTTTCTACACAATGTTTATGACATGACAAAATCTCTGTGCCAACTAGGTTTATATTTTGCACGTGGAAGCTTCCGAAGAGGATGTGAATCGTGCTGGGCATTTTCCAGTCCTGTAGCAGTAGGATCCTGTTCAGCAACTGGAGCACAGCGTGCAAGGTGGGATGCATTCCAATTCCTTCCATCACTCAGCATATAGGTGTGTTTACCTTTAATCTTTTTGACAGTTGCAGGAGGGGTAAACCTAGGGTGACCTTTTGGAATGTGCAGTGGATTCCGTATCCTCACCCTCTCACCTATCTGGAATGAAGGCACCTTTGCACTGCGTTTGGCATCAGTGTAGCGTTTCATTTTGGTTTGATGTTTCAGGACTTCACGTTGTGCCCTGTTATGTAGTGGAGATGTGGCAGGAGACAAGGGGAGTATGTTCAGTTTAGTACGCATTTTCCTACCAAAGAGAAGTTCATATGGAGAGGTGGCGGTGGTGGCATGAGGCGTTGCACGATATACTTGTAGCCATTCTAACACAGTGGCTTTCCACGGTGTAGATTGTTGGATTGCAGTTTGAATGCAGGTGCGGAGGGCGCGATGAAACCTTTCGACGGCCCCGTTGGCAGCTGGATAGTAGACAGATGTTCTGGTATGAGATATTCCTCTATTCTGGAGGAATGATGCAAAGGCTTCAGATGTAAATTGAGTGCCATTGTCTGTCACAATGTTCTCAGGGTTGCCATGACGACTGAAAACCGATGATAAGAATTGAACAACGTCATTCGTAGTTACAGTGTGTGAGAAAGCAAGCTCAGGCCATTTAGAATAATAATCAGTCAGTGTAATGGCAAATCTGCAGGAAGGAATAGCCGTGTCAAACGGTCCTACAATGTCAAGTCCAAGTTTTTTCCATGGCCCGTCTGGCAGCTGTACAGGCTGAAGGGGGGCAGGGCGTGTCTGAGCAGTTTTGTCATTGGACTGGCACATGACACATGATGTTATGGCAGCCTGAACCTGTGAGTCCATTTTTGGCCACCAGTAGAGGTCTCTCAAGCGCTGTTTTGTGCGCACAATTCCTTGGTGACTTTCATGTGCAAGTGTAATCAGTGCATGTCTGACAGAAAGTGGTGCGATGAGTCTTGTACCTCTGAGAATGTAGTCATTGTAGGTGGAGAGTTCATCTCTGATCTTGTAGTAAGGAGCAAGTGAATCACTGACTGATTTAATGGAGGCGGGCCAGCCTTTTTCCATTTGCACACGCAGACCTGTCAGTTCAGGACATGAGGAGCAAGCTGAATCAAAGTCAGTAACAGAAAGAGCAGACAGAGTAGCAGAAATCTGAGCTACCATTTCTGGATCAGCGTCTGGTACCAGATCCGAAATCACCGGCAGAGGCAGGCGTGATAGGCAATCTGCTGTGTAGTTCTGAGAACCCGGTCGGTAAACGACATCATAGTCAAAACACAACAGGCGGGCAGACCATCGTGCAATGCGCATTCCAGCTCTGTTCATTCCTTTTGTGCTCAGAAGTGTGGTCAGAGCTTGATGGTCCGTTCGAAGGGTGAAGCGTCGACCCCATAAGTATGTTCTCCATTTCTCTGTAGCCCACACGCATGCTAGTGCTTCCTTCTCGACAGTAGAGTACTTTTGTTCAGGTGCAGAAAGTGTGCGGGAAGCAAAGGCCACAGGCTTCTCTGTTCCATCAGGCTGAACTTGGGCAAAAACAGCACCCAGTCCATAATCACTGGCATCAGTGGATATCACGATGCGTAGGTTAGGATTAAACAGTGCAAGAGCAGGGCTGTTCACCAGAAGCTGCTTAATTTCTTCAAAGCTTTTCTGTGCTTCAGTGGTCCATACATAGTTGCTTGTTCCACTTCCACAAGAACGCATTGGAGCCACAATAGTTGCAAAGTTGGGCAAGAACTTGGAATACCAAGACACCAACCCAAGGAAGGACCTCAATGCAGCAGCATCAGTGGGTGGAGGAGCATTCAAAACAGCATCAATGTGTTCTTTGTCTGGGAGAATGCCATCTGCTGTTATGACATGACCCAAAAAGCGTAAAGATGTCTTTCTGTAGTGGCATTTGTTTTCATTTAGCACCAGGCCAGCAGTTTTGAGCTTGTGAAGCACTGCATTCAGGTTGCTGTCATGCTCAGCAGGAGTTTTACCGTAGATGATGAGGTCATCCAGGTAATTCTGGACACCAGGAAGACCTTGGAGAATCTCAGACATCATTTTTTGAAAAGCTGAGGGCGCGGAGGCAAGTCCATAAGGAACTCTGCGGAATCTGAAGAGACCTTCATGTGTAATGAATGCAGTTAAATCTCTGCTATCTTCATGCAGAGGCAGCTGGTAGTACGCATTGGCCAGGTCAATCGTAGAAAATAGTGTGGCACCTTGTAAACTGACAAACAACTCATCCACATGTGGCAGAGGATAGCAGTCTGTGATCACAGCTTTGTTTGGTTCACGGAGGTCTGCACACAGTCGTATTCCTCCTGTTTTACGTCCTGTTACCACAATTGGTGAAACCCATGGTGATGCATCGATTTGTTCAATGACTCCAGCTTTCAGGAGGCGGTCCAGTTCGGCTGCAACTGGAGCTCTCACTGCGAAAGGAAGGCGTCTAAGCTTCTGCCGTACAGGTTTAACTGAAGGATCTAGTTTTACTTTATGAACAAAGGATTTCACACAGCCTATATCAGGAGCAGCAGGGATGGGCGATGTAGGTGATCCATCTGTTGTCATCACGGGAGCAGCAGGGGCAGTGCATGGAGGAAGAACAGCACCTCCAGCGATGCAGATGTGCAGTGTCTCCATCAAGTCACGGCCAAGAAGAGGAGTTCCCTGTTTTACAACAAAAAATGTAGCTGGCGTAGTAGTAATTCCTCTACTTGCTTCAACTTGTAAGCAGCCTAGTACAGGGATTGTTTTCTTTGTATAAGTAACTAGGCGGAGGTCAGGGGGGCACAGTGGTGTTCCACTGAAGTGTTCTTTGTAGGTTTGATGAGGCAGTATGGAAACTGCAGAGCCTGTATCGACAGTGAGACGAAGGGTCTTGGTAGGTGAAGTAGGCGTGCTTAATTCAATGTCACACTGTAGGGTTTTTGATGCATGCAAAGTGTCTCCCAAATATAGCACAGTTAGATCTGGTAGCTGAACTTCACGAACTTGTCTTGTCTTAGATGAGCAGCAGACACGAGCAAAGTGACCAACTTTTTGGCAGAGGTTACATGTAGCTTTAGCAGCTGGACACTGGCGAGCATTAGCAAGGTGTTTGTTTGAACCACACCTAAAGCAACTTTTAGCAGGCGTTGATGTAGCAGAAGGTGACTTAACAGGTCGAACACCAGATTTATTACGCTGTGTAGCTGAGTATGAACGAGATTGTATGGCTTGGACATGTCTGTTGCTGTTAACTGTTAGTGCTTTAGCTTGGTAAGCTGCGGATTCCATTTGTGCTGCGAGAGTAACAGCTTTATCTAATGTCAGGTCAGGTTCGAGCAGAAGTCTCTCTCTTATGCTGGAGTTGGAAATGTGTTCGACTAACTGATCACGGATCATTTCCTCTGTCTTATCATCAAAGTCACATTTAGAACCAAGGTCACGTAAGGCAGTCACATACTGCTCAACTGTCTCATGTGGTGCTTGTGTTCGCTTTCTGAAAGCATGCCGCTCTACAACAATGTTGACTTTAGGCGAGAAGTGTTTTTCCAAAGCAGCAACAGCGGAAGAAAAAGTGTCACCTGTGTTTGTTAGGCAGTAGAAAATTCGTTGACCTTCGGCTCCTAAGCAGTGTAATAATGTCGCTCTCTTCCGGGCATCAGGCCAAGCATTCCCTGTTGCATTAATTACCAGCAAGTAATTGTTGAACATACGCATCCACATGTTGAATGGTAAAGCAGGTTCTCCTGGGCAAGGTAAAAACAACGGTGGTGGATGAACGTTAGCAGCCATGCTAATTCAGCAGGAAGAAAAAAAACATCGGCAGAAAAAACACGCAGGATCCCTCGTCGCCAATTTGTAGTAGTGTGACAAGTAAAGCACGTTCTTGTATATCTCAGTGCATTTATTCAACGTAGCACATCAGGCACAAACCTAAAAACGAAGGAGCACAGTACCGTAAGGTATATGTAAACATTCTCATTCTCACTCTGCCTACCATTTTCATTTTATCAGCAGCGCCACCTAGTGGCGTGGAGTGGCATGACGCTACATAACACAACAGTGTGCTCATGTGAGCATTCCTGGCAGTCCTGCTGTTATCCAGTAATGGAGAATATGCGGTAATAACAGTGATCTATCACAGCGATGGCTTGCCACTGCCAGCTACAGAGAAAACAGAAGTTGCAACAGCATGGGGCAGAAGAGATGACAGAGGAGCCCCCCCCACCCCCCCAGTATAACCTTTTTTTTCCACAAGAGGATAAAAATGCTTTATTTGTGCATTTACAATTGAATGCAATTTACTAAAGACAGAGAGTAGTGTTAAAGTTAGAAAATAATCTCTGTGGTGGACAATTGTCTTTAACTTTCACTGTCTTTAACTTTTAACTGTCACTGTATGTTAATCTATTGATTAAACATGTAATAAACATGTAATAAGTGCATTTTTCAGAGTCAATTACTGGAATATTGTCAGAAGCTGCTGGTTTCACAGAGATGCAACGATGGTGTTCCTTAGCATCCATGCATTGAAGCTATAGCTGTATTATATAATTATATAATAAAAGATTAGATTATAAGGCTTTAATGAATGGATGTCAGTACAAAATAAGCACTGATAACTTTGAACAACAGCACATCAATGAGAATTAACACATTTTAAAACAAATATTTTGTTATTCTTAAATTCTATCATGTATTTTGCATATTTGCAGGCTCCATGCATCAGCCCTGCCCTGAAACTGATAAAGCATGGCTTATTACTGTACTGCAGCATGAGTTTTCGTTGCAATTTTGATTCACTAATGGAAGCAAAGTACAAGGTCAAAGAATGTCATGTTTATTTTCTGGCAGCATAATTAATGTGTAAATAGCATAAATTTAGCGCATGAACACTGCACCTGCATCACAACACAACAGTGCTGAGAAGTGACGGGTCATGCTTGTTCAAAATAAATGACCAAATCTATCAGAGACAAATGCATTATGTTCTATTTGTCTGACCTCTCCTTTCAGAATAAATAGAACTGAGAGAATAAATGATGGAGAGATCAATTGAGTCTCACCAGGTGGGTGTAAAAGTAACATCACAAAGAGCAAAGAAGGACGTCTTTTTTGGTTTACCCTGAAGTCTGAATGTAGGTAGCTTAAGTCAAGGCAATCCATTAAAGCAACACGTGCATTTGCTTCAATCTAACAGCATCGCCCGGACAAAGGGAACTCACTTTATCCATTATGTCCCTGAAGTCTTTATACAGGCTTAGAAAACCAACAGACAGTAACACACTCCATGTCTCTCCACACAACCTTGTTTCATATTTTATTTCTTCCTGCGTATGTCTGTCTGAGCTACCTTCATATTCTCTCACATGCTCCATCGCTCATTTGCCACCTTTTCTTTAGGTATCACCTGTCTCTGTATTTTCTTGCTTTATTTTTTGCCCTTCTTTTGCTCAAGTTTTCATTCCTATTTCTTTTTTTTTCTCACATTCCTGTAACCTCCTCTGTTGCCCATCATCACCTTGACTCTCATAGCTCAACTCTTTATCACCTATGGAAATGTACTGTTTTTTCTTCTATCTAGGGTCCTTGAAGTTGTTCTTCTCTACTCCTTCTCTGCCTCTTATCCTCTTTGTACCACTCACTCTTATTCAATTCAGAAATAAAGTACACACACACACATGCACACAAAAATCTCAAACTTATTAATTTATTTTTTTTCCTGGTTTTGTCATAAAGATGTTATTTCAACCAGACTATGACATGCATGGCAGAATTTACACCACATGCTGGAGAGCTCCTCATTTGTTATGAGCCAGGGGATGTTGTGCTAGATTCTTTTTTCCTAGATTTAGTCTCAGGCAAGTATTCTTTTTGTGAAGCGTGGGAGGGCAAAGTAAGCATTTAAACACAAAATGACTGCAGCACTGAATGAGCCATTGCTGTGTTACTTGTTTTCCAAATAAATGTTTGTACCTCAGTATCTAATCAATTAAAGTAAACTAGAGAGCGAGATGATGGTGGAGGTGGTGGTGGTGGGGAGGATCCATCAGTTACACGCCAGACATTACTGGCTAGGCTGAAAATGAGTTTTCGGGGGGAATATATGAACACATTTTTTCCCTTTAAAAGAAGCTTTAACAAACTGTATACACATGTTGTATGCATGATAATGCCTAGAAGCTATGGATTTCTATTTAAGGAAAAATAAACCCGCTTTTACAAAATAATAAAGATTTAAATCTTAAATCGTGAGCTTAAACACAACGAGAGAGCGGTGTATTGTAGTCAACCTTAATGAAGCTTCAGGTAGTTGGCAGTGGAAGCTTTGACGCTGAATAGTTTTGCGTGGATCTTTTTTTATGTCAGAATTTAAACATGACACGCTGTCTGTCTTATACATTATAGGCTTTGAATTCCATTGCACTGCATTGAAAGTTGTTTACAATGCATGTCTGTCAACTCAGTGTCAATAGCCTATGTTACCACCACAAAATGAAAAATCAAGACATGATGCTTTCATGTAAAAAAAATAAAATAAAGTGTTTCTTAAGAGAATCAATCCTGCCCCCCCCCCTTCACATGTGAGAGGCAGCCAAAACTTTCAAATTTACAAACTTTACATATCAGCGTAAAATCTAACAGTACAAATAAATCATCTGAGAAAGCTGGATACCCATACACATACTGTAAACATTTACAAAACAAGCAGAGACACAAGTAAATATCACACAGTTAATCTTTAGTAAGAAATTAAATATAATGCAGTGTACTATTTAAATATTTATGCTGCAAGTCTCCACTTTCTAACCACAGCACCACAGACTGAAATGCATTATTTACAACTACTTTTAATAATGAACACAATGTTTTGGCTTTAATGAGCCTTCTGGACTTGTAAGTCAGTCTCGATGGATGCGAGCTTATACTTAGCTGTTTAGATCGAGTTGGTTTCCCATGATTCACCTCCATTATTTCTTCTATAAAGCCTGGGGAGGAATAGATTGCCCAGAACTTGTGAATTTAGACTAGCAGGTTGAGTATTTTATACCTTATTTAATGAATATGTCCTTTGCCAATGCTTCATGTCTCCATTGTTTCATGAAATCTACAGTACCAGTCAAAGGTTTGGACACACTCACCCATTCATATGAATGCAGTGAAATACAAACTTCAAATTGAGCACTTTGCCTTCAAAGTAAAAGTTGTGCCTTTTGAAATGTGTGTGCAATGGCAAGGTGCAACTTTTACTTTGAAGGGGAACGTTCTCCATTCTGCACTTTTTCAAGGTTTACAACAGCTTTGCAGAGGAAAACTGTGAGGTTTTGCACACAAGTCAGAAACTTTCAGGCAAACCATCAGTGACTGTTGCAATCTACTAATGACCAAAACAATCACAAGGAAGTTTTTGGTACAGCACCCTCATGGTGACTGATATCACTCCACATTAACCAGCAACCTCCAGTCACCACTTGCAACCAGTCAGGGAATATGCAGTTCTCCCTTGTGTGACTGAGGTCATAAATGTGATAATGTTTGATTTTATGGGTACAAGCCACTAGTTTACTAGGGATTAATATATGCAATTAAAAACACACGGCTGGTGTGAGAAATAACGAAAGAGAGACAATTAGAGTCGAGCCAAATTTGAACTCAAAGGTTTTCTCTCTTCTTTTGTTCAGTGTGACACAGAAACACTCTTTTCACACATCTTTCTTCAGAAAAAAAAAAAAAAATCACGCATTATGCAGTTTTATCTTGATTCATGTTTCAAAGGGTGTAATTATAAAACCACATCTTAACCATCATTATTATACTGTAATATCAATTTTAAAAGTTCTAAAAAGGCATAATTGTAGCTTTTTGGTGGTGTGACATGATGGACACGCCCTCAGTGTCCATTCCTCAATCTCTATCTATTACCATGAATTTAAATTTGTTTCCAACTTTTTCCCTTCTGTGTCCTCTTTTTGGTCCCTTGTACTCTTTTGAACTCTGTAAATGGCTAATGGTAACAACAGCCCTGAGCAGACTTTGCAATGACAAAGCTAATGAGATGACTGCTGCAATGAAAGCACATGTCAGTGTTGGTGCCACTATATTATGTTATTCTTATTTGTGTTCTGGTGGCCTTTTGCATCACCTTTTTTCCCCATTCCCTGCCTCTTGCTCTTCCTTCATTTTTCTATCCTTCATTCCCCAACAAGGTGATGTGTCTAACGAAGGACAAGTATGGCCCAAGGAGCAGGATGACCATCACCAGCTGTACTTCCCATCTCTTTCATTGTCTGTTGCCCTGGCTGGCAGCTATTTCTCTCCCTCTTCCTCATTTCTCCACTCCCTCCTTTACTGCTTCAGCCTGTCATTCCCTCTCTTACTTCCTCATCTCCGATTCCACCTTCCAACAGCTGTTGGTGTCTCCTAATAGCTGTCATGTTGATGTGGACGGGCTAGAAACCTTTTTGTCTCACACCTTGCAAATGTGGCTCATTAAAGTGAAGGGTGGGGTAAGGGTGGGGAAGGTGACAGGATACTGTATCAAGCTGTTCCGTTTGCCTGCATTCTCACTAATGAGTTGCTGACAAGCTGATGCCCGGAACGTCCCTCCAAGGTAGTCATAAATGTATAATGACGTCAAGAAGTGGTTGGTGGCGACGAGCTCAAGGTGTTTCATGGTACATGGTGGACAAGGCATTGAATATGATGAATAACTTGAGAAAGTTGAATAAACGCCATGTGGACACAAGTAAAATAGATACATGCTTTTAAACTGAATAAAATCTGCATGTATGTAAACTTATGTACAGTCTACAGCTTACTAGGTTGTTTCGCACAGAGCTGCCATAATCCCATTTAGAAACACAAAGACATGAGCAAAATAATGCAATCTACACAGGCACAGATGTGACAAGAACAAAGGAAAACAAACACTCTGCTATTACCAAAAAAAAAAAAAGAAGAAGAAGAAAAAAGAAAGAAAGAAAAATCTATTTTATGCAATCTGTTTTAATATTCTCTCTGCCAGATTTTAAAGAAACTTCCAATTCACTCTGAAACACCTGAGACAAACAATAGGAACGACACACACCTACCCAAACACACAAAGGCCACTCCAGATCCTGAAATGGCAATTTAACACCACTTTGTCCATTATGCCGGACAACCTGATAATTACCGAAGAAGACCAAAGATGAATGCTGTTTAACGTTCACAACAAACACAGGCATAGCAATACAAAGTCAGCAACTGTACAATAAATTAACCTGAGTGGAGGGAAAAAAAACATAGAAACATAATAGAGAGCCATGGGGGAAATAACAAGAAACACCTTTAAAATTAATCACCTGCCGCACATCCACACATCACCACAGAGGAAAGAAGGACTACTACACAACATTGAACTTCAAACTTCAAAATCAGCAGCTGTCACCTTTCCACTAGAAGAATACTACATAATTACATTTCCGCCTTCCTTAAACAGTTTTGACACATTGACAGAATGAATGTGAATAGAAACTTGGTATTATTAGCTAGTGGCTTATGGTAAAATCTAATTCAAGCTAAAGCAATCACAAGCATATAATTTGGTTACCTTTAGCTTCTTAGAAACAATCAGACCTGTAACTCAATTTATGTATCCCTTAAAGAAAAAAATAATGACTATAATTTCCTTTAAAGGGAAACAAAGAAGCCGCTGCTGAAAAAGATAAAATAAATAATTGTCAAAAGTAGTTTGGAGTTTTATCTGTAGGTATAAAAAGTTTTGATGTCATTAGGAAAGAGACACAAAGAGACTGAATGACAGAAAGCTCAGACGAGTGTACATATAAACAAACAGACATACACCAACATTCACACGACCATTAACAACAAACTTACCTGTTGATGTCAGTGTGGGGTGTGCCAGCAGGGAGGGGGAAAAAAAGACAAACTTACTTTAGCACAAAATGTCACAAACAATCACATTAATATAAACACATAATTCATTACTCTGATGCTTAATTGTTGTAATTACATAAATCCAGAGTTTTCACATCAAATTTATCTTCCAAACATCTGGGCCCTTTGACACAAATTGCAGGAATATATTTTATCAGCGTGTTTGCTTTCCCTAAAGTCCCCGTGTTTGTACCTCATTTGATTTATTATACTAACGGCTACAATAATGTGATTGCTTTTGAAATGTGCCATGTCAACCTGCCGCTTGCTGTCTTTTATAAAACAGGTGCGTTTCTGCTGACAAAAAATAAAACGGAACAAAAATAAATAACAGAAGAAACTATTGTTTGAAAAGCAGCTGAAAGAAGCAAAGAATGACTCAACCTGCAAGGTTGCCATGTGTCTTGAAAACTGACACATGGCAACTGATGTACTTCAGTTCACACCTCGAGCATTCAAAGAATATTTTTCTGCAGTATGCAGGGCAGTATGGACTTATTAACAGCTCTCAGCATAGTTTCGCTTGCTGGCTTTAGAAAACCGCTGGGTTTCTGCTGGCGAAAAGAAAAGAAAAGAAAAGAGAAGAGAAGAAAACTAACTATTGTTTGAAATGCAGCTAAAAGAAGCAGAGAATGATTCAACCTGAAAACCCGCTAATCACAGGTTGCTGTATATTCAGTGAGCCTGGTTCATAGACTGACCTTTTCAACCATCTTTACAAAGCTTGCTGAGATCTGTTGATTGCCCTCAACCAACATATAACAGTACCCAAGTAGACCAGAAACTAATTTAAAACTTGTACAAAAAAGACTGCTCTGTCCAATGGAAGTAGCTCCATGTCAATTTCAAGTGCATTATTTTAGTAAAGCAATCTCTGCAGAAATGATTTATTTTAACAGATATTTTCTCAGTAATAAAAAGCAACCTGTATGAGTCCAATTACCTGTAAAGAACTAATAATGCAAACTGGTGTTAATCTAATCACCTAACGGCAGCAGTGTGAGTGTGAAGGTGCCTTTTTTCCCTTTACCCTATTACGATATGTTCATAGTGAGCAACCCAACCACTCAATTTCACTTGACCATAAACACACACACACACACACACCAAATGTCAGCTTCTGATGTGGTTGCCTCTCTTTGTTATGATTTTGTGAAGACGTTTTCTGATGAAATGCCTTGTAGGTAGTGTGTTGCCATGGTGATGTACTCATTAACAGCTTCATTACTTCCTGGTCACCAGCCCAGTGACAGTGATCCCACACAGTACATACTGTGGTCACATGCTCATAATCTCTCTCTCTCTCTCTCACACACACACACACACACACACACACACACACACACACACACACACACACACACACACACACACACACACACACACACACACACAAACAGATCCGTCATCTTGAAAACTGACACATGGCAACTGATCTACTTCAGCTCACACCACGAGCAGTCAGAGAATATTTTTCTGTGGCACGCAGGCCTGTGTGGACTTATTAACAACTCTCAGCATAGTTTCACATTCCATCAATAAGACACACAGCCCTCTCTGTTGCCTCACACAAGCACAACACATGTGCAGTAGGGTTTAATCCCGGGATCCGGGATTCCCGGGAAATGCGATCAGAACCATTTCCCGTTTCCCGGGAAACGTTAGACGGGAAACCGGGAAAAAAATTCCGATTTGACTTTCAGAAAGAAAAGAAAGCTTCAGAATGTTAAATTTAAGGAAATATTGAGAGAAGGGTTCGTTTAATGCGAAAAGCATTACTCTTCATTTCAGGCACGTTCAGCCTCCGTTTAAGGCTTCAGCCTTCATCTCAAGCGTTTTAATAGAGGTATTACACAGTTGTACTTTTTTCCTCTTTAATTTGTTGAAATCGTAGGCAATGTGTTTACCCTAAGGTATTTTGTATTATATAATTTTATATTATTATATATTGTTATATTGCATTATATAGCCTATAAAATATGCCTGCCCTGAACAATAAAGAAATATCTGTTTAACTTCGAGTGTTTCTTTTCCTCGTTTGCAGCCGCTTACTAACAATCATGAATTAGGATACGGGCCTAATGTGTGAAGAAATTATCATGAAATAGATTGCTTTAACATATTTCGCTTTTAAAATGGAGTTGAGTAAACTGTATATTTTTTAGGCTATAAGGATTGGCCAGTTTTTCAAAAGACGATTCACAGCGAACCTACTTTAACCCTCAGACACGGTGTTATAAATTTGTTGTTGCCAGAATGGCAATGACCAAGTCGTAGTGCATTACTCAAGGCCCTGTGTTATGCCATATTATAGTGTAGTACAGTAGTTAACTTTTCAATGACTATTACAGCGTTCCACTGGTGGAGATATAGCGCAACAGATGTCGCCACGACAGCGTGGCTGAGCCTTTATCAATGCTGTGGAGATGAACCGTATTGTTTTGCACCAGCAGTTGTAAAATATCTTGGTATAATTCCATGTACAATGGAGGAATATTCGAATTATATTTGTTAAGGGAGTGTTGAGGAACGATACAACACCGCATAGCTCGAGCACTCGAATGTCCAGATGTAGGTTTTATTGCGTTAATCAAGCCGACGTTACCCCCTACTGGGCATAACAGGACATAGCTGGAAAGCTACCTCTACAATATCACAATAGGTTAAGGCCGACACAGGCTACAGAAGGCCTAATTAAAATAAATAAATAAATAAACTTTTTCCCGGGATTCCCGGGAAATGGCTCATCATTTCCCGGGATTTGATTCATGTCATTTTCGGGAAAAATATTAAACCCTAATGTGCAGTACACATACTCAACAAAGCCAGGCTGAGGCTGCTAGGAGAAACCAACCTAAGGCAGGAAATCACTGAAGACATTTACTGTATGTGCAGAGCAGTAACCATATTATCATAAAACCCATGAGTACCTGCGGCTGGACAATAATCAAATTTCCCCTCTGACAGATTTAACAATCAAAGCCTGATGTAAATTATATTTATTCCAATCAGATTTTGGACTTGATAGTAATTAATTTGAGGTCTATGTCAAACACATGGAATCCAGATAGATTACATGCATTTAAGGTATCATTTTTAAAACAACTCAAATACAATTTCACTGTGTTTACGAAGTCAGGTTAAGGCAATAACTAAGGTGCGATTACGCTACACCGATGCTGATAGCAAAAGAAAAGAGAAAAATGTTGTGTATTTGTGACAATGGGGCGATCTATGAGGCAGATCTAATCTATTCAGCTCACTTGTGCTAGTTTGTAAATGAATTGACTGTACAGAAAACACACCGTGGTCGATGCGTCTCTGAAGATGCTTCTCTGTCTCTCATTTTTCATTTTGTTTTGTCGGGGTTGACGATGGCTGCAAAAGCTTTTCCCGCACTCACATAAGTGTCAGGAGTTGTTTTCAAATCAAATAACATTAGTCACCTGTCTACCTGTCTACCTGCACTCTGTGTGTGGGGAAAGGCAGGTAGAGACACCCACACACAACTGATCCACCCACGCACACACTCAGTGAAACAGAGCGTACTGTAGAGGAGAGGAGGTAAAAAAGCTCAAATGTAAATGACAGTAAAAACGCTGTCATGCTTTTTTTCAGAAGGCAAGGAAGCCACATTGATATGTACTATTTTAGTAATAAATAAAAATTCTGTTTATTATTAAAATAGTACTGTACATATTACTTTACTAAGTTACGTTGCAAGCATTGTTAAGAGAAGCCTGATGTTGCCTTATTAACCTGTATTCACTCCTGGGGCTTAAAATACTGCATTTTTGTGAAAGCTGCAGCCGTCTCAGAGATATGCACAAAGTGTTCATTTTCAGACTCATCGTCATGTGCAGATGTCTGTTCAGCACCCCTCGGCATCAAATTAAAACACAAATTAGCAACACTGGTTGAAGAATTAGCAACATTTTTCAGCATATGGGGTAAATGTTGTGAAGCAGAGTACTTTAATGCAAGCCATTATCTTCCAAAAACCTAACCAACTAATTCTAACTTTTTCTGGAATCCCCCACTTCCGAAGCAGAAAAAAAAGTTAATGCTTTATAACCCATTTACAGCCATTTTTTTTTTTAAAATCAAACCTTTCAATAAAGTTCAACTTCTACTTCTAAGACAGCCAAAAGACAGACATGCCTGTTATTGGTGATTTTAAATTGTCCCTACTGTAGGTGTAAATGTGCGTGAGAAAAATTCTCTCTCTCTTTGTGTTAGTCCTAAGAATGAAAACCTGTACCCTTTTTTTTTTGACCTTCTTACATCTTCTGGTGCTCCTCTGGTTTTCAGGTTGTAGCTAGTTTACAATAATAATTAGGCTGGCATAATTTATGTTATTGTTGGAGAACAATGTAAACTGTTATTTTAAATTGGCCCCAGGTGCAAATGTGTGTAAATAATTGTCTCTTTCTGTTAGTCCTAAGATAGACTGGCAACCTGTTTTGGGTGAACCCCACCTCTTACCCAATGACTCTGCTAAAATAGGCTCCAGCTGCCTTTGAGCCCAATACATGGACCACAATTCACCTGGCATCAGAAACTTGAATTGAGTATCTTCTCGTTTTTGTCACTTTAAAAAAAATAAATAATAAAATAAATAAAAAAGACAGAAGCTGAAAACTCATAGTGACTGTTAACAGCTTCTCATTTATATTTATTTCCATCATCTGTAGCCAATCAAGTTTTAATCTGTTTAGCTCCATCAGCTGAATCTCTACTCTCTACTGTGTAACATCACCATAGAACCATCACTTAAGTGGCTGAATCTTATATATATATTTCTAATCTTCTGGTGCTCATCCCATTTTCAGGCTACGGTTTATTCTAATTAATTAGGCTGACATAAGTGATGTTAATGTTGATAACCGATATAAATTCAATAATCACACCACTTTCTCAGTTAGATTTTACCTTACCTGTCATTTTCCATTTTTATATGGTTACAAATTAAAGATAAAGACGAACTAAAGAAAAGGTAATGCTCATATTTTTAATGAAATAAGACAAGAAAAAAAAAAAACTTGTGCAGCCAACAACAGCAAAAAGTTTGACTAAGAAAAATACAAAATATGCTTTCAACGCATTGTTCTGCACTAAAATCACGACTCATTTTGTGTCCTTGAGTTTGATGATATCTCTCTGGATGTGACCTATTATATCTGCTGACCATATGTCCTCAGGCTCCGAGTCTCACAAAGATTATGTCATCTGGGAAAATGCTTGCAAGAAAGAAGGGCAGCAAGGTCGCCTTCAGCCTGACCTGGTCTACCAGTGAGAAAAGTGCTGCAACATCTGTGCAGGACAACAGGAAACGACAAGAAGGGACAGATCAGCTGTGCTGTCAGACAGCTGGGTAGGGCATCAATTTGCACTAGGACGCACTGAGCCCACAATTGTTCTGGCGAAGAGGATCAGAGAACAGGCCATGCACTTTGTCACAGCCACTGACCTGCTATTGACTATGAAACTCACAACTAGTAGGTCAAACAATCAAGCTGGAAGGCACATTCCCATTCATTCCTAAGGGACCAATTAGAGGAGCAACACCCTCTCACTAAGCAGCCTTAATACAGTCTGTCAGGGCCATTCTAGCATAAAGCACAACTTCCAGTAATTGAATATAATTGTCGCTCATCATTCTGGGACAAGTTATGCTTGGAGAACTTTTGCTCCTAGTGTTTCAGATCATTTATTTTGTAAAGTAACAATAAATAGATTAGTTTTTTTTTTCTGTAAAAAAATAATATAAGATTAACTGTATCAAATCATTTAATTCCAGCCAACAATATTACCAAAATAAAAATAAATCATGAGAACACCATTACCCTGTCAATCTGTGTTGCTACCCCCTGTGAAAAAATGTGCTTAAGGATGCAGGAACAGTGAAAGGATGTGAGAGTCGGAGGTTGTGGTGGAAGTGCTCTGGTCAGTGTATGTTTCAAGACTGCCCTGTGATTGCGTATCGCTCTAATTTTGGGCTATCGCTCTTTTCCTCCATGCAGGAATGAGAAACAAAGTTTGACAGGGGATAGATGGATAGTGTAGCTAGATGGATGGAGGACGGAGTGAGCGGACATAAGGATAGGCAGAGGGCTGGCCACTTATTCCCAGTGCTGTGTCAGCTCTGCCATCAACTCATCAAAACTGCTGACACACTGCTGAGATCTTTATGTCTATCCATCCATCCATCCATCCATCCATCCATCCATCCATCCATCCATCCATCCATCCATCCATCCATCCATCCATCCATCCCCCCTCTTTATGTTATACTGTTTACTTTTTCATTGGAAAGTGCTTTGAGAAGAACTGTGTTTAAACTGGCACTGTAGAAAAGAAATTGTGTTATTGAACATAAGACAGATTTAGGTTAAAAAAATCATGGATGAGGAAAGAGAGGGTGAGAAAAGGCTAAAGTGCATAGAGTTGCTTTTGGGTATTCAAAGGTAAAATAACAGAAAAACAAAAAGAAATAAATAAGCAAAGCAAAAACAAAATAAAAAGAGTGTAAATTGTTAACTTCAGGTTTGCAATCCAAGAGCACAGATTTTTACAAGCGCTGCCCACGAATGCAAACTCTTCCAATCCCACAGATGCAAAATTGTGGATTTGCAAACTGTGCTCATGATTCTGGAAGTGGAGTCTTTCTTTAGATAATCAGAACACAAAGCATAATTTAAACGTTACACAAGCTGTGAAGTATGCAAAATAGAAAATAACAACAGTCTACCCTCAAATCTAGATAAATTATGTTTACTTGGCAATGCAGTTCCTGTCAAAATGCTCCATTCATTCTTCTCTGAAGGAAGAAATATTTCCAAATGCATGAGTAAGGATAATAAATTCATGAACATATAAACACAGAATATGGATTTCAAGCCATAACCATGGCTCTATTTTCTTTACTTTTTCTTTTTACACAGACCCTTTGGAGGTTCCATACGAATCAATGTAAAAGACTCATAATTACAGGCCCTGCACACACTGCACACAAATGCATCATGGAGCTACCCTTTCCCCCAGAGATGGATTATGCAACCACTTTATTGTGAGACAAAGGGAAGGAGAGACCTGGAGGTACAGACAGGAAGGCAGATGGCTATATATACAGTATATGTACCAGGAGAATGAGGGAAATCTAAGCCTCAAACTGCAAATGAGACACGTACAGAACATCAAGTGCTAGCAGGAAAAAAACAACTCCAAATGACAACTTTAAGTGCTATCTAACACACTTGAAAAAAACAAGAGCATTGTGAAATGAGTCACTCCAGACAGCAGCTCTCAGCTTGCCCGCATTAAAGGTGCTTTCAAGGTAAAAACAAGCAGGGTAATAAATATGGAAAAAGAGAAACATGGAAACACTCTGGTTTAAGAGGAATCTATATGATGTGGCTAAAGAAAAAAACCTCACCTTTCTTTGTTATCTTTGCCTGCCTGCTGAACTTTACTGTGTAAATCCCCCTTTTTTAAAGAAAAAAAAAGATCTTTAGATTTTTTTTTGTGTTTTTTTTTTTCTCAGTGAACCGTGACTTTACCCTTTAATCCTTTATGAACGCACCATCCCCTTATGCAAAAACAGATTTCAAGTTTAATTATCTTTCACACGCAAAACTATCATTTCCTTCTTTGTTTCTTTTAATTAGCTCTAAGATTGCAATAAGACAGACTGTTCTGTAAGATCACTAATTATACAGTTCATTAGAAAATAGCGATGGGGATTGAAAAAATATGAGGTGGGGAATTGCGTGCAGGAAGGTTGCACTGTCAACAGATGCACACTGTCAAAAACACAGTTTTGTTTCGTTTTGCTGTTTTAAGTCTGTTTCTTTTGAATATTTCATGTCAGAATATGTCATGCTCTGCAGATTTTGATGTTTGAGGTTTCAGGTGATCTTCAAAAACCAAATATCTGCAGCCCTTGATTACCAGGAATTAAATACTGACAGCAGCTTCCAAATCTTGTGAATTGAACATACACCAGTCCTATCAAACTAAGTAGCAAAAGAATAGTTGTTACGGCGATAAGTGAAAATGAAATAACTACAATGACTCTCGAGCTGGGAAGCATGGTGGTTAGCACTGTTGTCTCGAAGCAAGAAGGTCTTGAGATTGAATCCACCACCTTGCTGGGGCCTTTCTGTGTCTTTAGTTTGCATGTTCTCCCCAGTATTGTGTGGGTTTTCTCCGGATACTCATGCAGTTAGTGAGGTTAGCTTCATTGCTGAGTCTAAATTGCCCATAGGTGTGAATGTGAGTGTTGATGGTTGTCTGTCTCTCTGTGTTAGCCCTGACAAAGACCAGTCCGGAATGCCCCCCGCCTCTCGTCAGTGACAGCTGGGATAGGCTCCAGTCCCCCCCCCCCCCCCCCCCCCCTAAAGCTTCCATGACTGTTTCAAGATGCAGACGTGTGTTGGGAGCTTATGTCTATAAAGAGACAAAAAATATCTTACTGTGCCATTAATCAAATAGGTAACACATACAAAAACAAACCTATATTGAAGACAATTGACTTTGAAATTAAAGGACAATTAAAGAGTTTTGCAATAATGCAGATGCAATTCATCAATTACTTTATTTCATTTTATTTCATCCAGGGTCACTGCACTGCAGTCAACATTACTGTTAGCCCTTGTTTACATGGGCCAGCTGTTAAATTAGAAGAAGAACAACAACAAATAGTCACATTTCTACCTGACACCTGAAAAGTTTTCTAAACCCCACAAATATAACAGCTATCTGACTGACTTCTTCTGCTACAGCCCTTGGGATTTAAACTAGCAACCGTTAGGTCAATGCTCAATCTTATACTCTTTGTGTGGCAGTGTGTCTTGCCGGCACCAGCTTCTTTTCTTTTTTTTTTTTTCATTTTTTAGAATCACACTCATCAAACTGGAATGTGCTCAAGGCCTCACCTCAGGCTGGGAAAAGCATTCAGGTATAAGGATGCCAGTGGCATAAACAAGCAACACAGACACGTACTGTATGCCCAAGATATAACCACAGACACCCACACACTTGTATGTGGACTTCAACACAGACAGCAATGAAAATATCCGTGCATTACTATGCACAGACATTTTCATTTCATTTTATTTTTTCTGTCCAATAGGAAAAGGAAAAAAAAAAACACACTCGCTAACAAACAATGTGCTGGCATACCTCCCCCCCAACACACACATAAGAGGCACAAATGCCTGTTTAGCAGTCAGTCCAAACTGTGCTGGGAGTCTCTTACTTTCCATATGACCTTTTGTCACTTTGCCAGTGACATTTTAAATATGCTCTTGCGCACCTTTGTCAGCAGTCTTGTCTGCTGGGTGCTAAACAAAGCAAAGCTGCTGAGGGGAAACACAAAGAAAGAGAGCATGAGAAAGACAGAAGATGGAGAAAGTGAAAGAGATAAATAAAAAAGACCCCAATGAGAGGCTGGGGTCATGGCTGAGTGCAAGCATTGACAAGGACTGGTAAAGCACCAGATGAGAAAAAAAGTGAGCTACTGTAAAACAGTGTATAAGGAGGACAAGACAAACAGAGAGACCATTTAGAATGAAGAAGACAGGGAAAGAGAAAGATAGCTATAAAGTGAGACATAAATGTAAGACAGACAGGCTGAAAAGAAGTGATGAAATGTAAGAAAAGAGCAAAATGTCAAAAGGTGTGAAAAAAAAAAGGCAGATGGTAAGAGGCATGAAGGACTGATAACAGGAAGTAGCCAAGAGCAGAAACTCAGAAAAGGGCAATGTGGGAAGAGAAAAAGCGTAAAGAGTGAGTGCAGGGAGGAAAAAAGATAAGAGGGTGGAAATAAAAGCGCGAGGGATGGGTTGTGTCGCTTTGGAAATTACAGCCGTCTATGGTGGAAATGTCACAGATATGTGAAGGCCCATTTCGGAGCTGTGATAATATGTGAGCGCCATTCATCTTCAGCCAGAGGGTCTAGTAGGATCAATAAAGTCTTAGTATTAATAGGGACCCCTCTGCTGCATTAATAAGACAAACTAGTGCCGGCAGCACTCACTGGCATAAAAGACATGTCCACCCTTTTCTGTTCGTGAATACCTGAAAGATGCCATGTTGAGAGTAGGAGACACCGCCTTTTAACCTAAAGGCCTGAGCTTATCAGATTGCTGTTTTATAACGGATCCTCACCCAGTGTTCAGGTTCAATAACAAAAATGTAAGAATGTGTATTAGCTTACACTTTGAATTAGCCAACAGTGACTACTGGATCGAAGCTACAGTACTGTATGTATTGATGTAATCACCTCCTTTACCCTCTAGCTCATTGCATGCTGGTGGAAGCGGGGTTACGAGGAAGAATGAATTATAAAGGTCAGGAGGGAGTTCGCTCCTCTGTCAGTGCCTGTGTAGTCACTCTGTCACAGATCACAGGTCAGTGTGTAATTCTTTTCTTTTGAAAGAACTTCCTTTGCCCTTCCACAAAGTTAATCATGTAGGGTTCAAGAGATATACGCCTGCCAGAAACTTATAACACAAGGATCAAGCATCTGATCACTACATCAAAGGTGAGCTTCACAACTTCTATGGAATCTTTTTAACCTCTCTGGCTACTCGGTTGCTTCTGACTTGAACTTAACTAATAAAAGTCAAAGGTTCAAACTAAGCAGTTTGGAAGTTGGTAGCTATAAATGATTTTTAAATCATGTTAAAAATTCTGCATCATTCCAATTAACTGCAGAAAACCCAACCCCCCCCCCCCCCCCCTTTTTTTTTTTTGACATTTTGACATCTCCCAGGAGCCTATTCCCCATATTGAGAAAATATATATCACTTTATCCCAGGAATACTCAGGCCAGCTTTTTTATTCCTCTGAGAGTCTGTTGAAGGTGCTGAGCAGGTGCTTTCAGGCATGCTGAGAGATGTAGTCCCTGCAGCATGCCCTTAGTCTGTCCTGGGGTCTGCTCCCACTTGGCATTGCCTGTTACACTCCCAGAGGAAGTGTCGAAGAACAAGAATAATGATCTTTTATTGACACACAATTTCACTTTACATGAATCTAGGTAATCCAGTTATTCCCACTTTTTTCAAAATATTAATTTCAAAAATAATATCAAACACAATCCCACTTTTCTGTTATTAAAATGAAGGACAGCTTACTACTGGGTTTGATTCAACCTACTATCTGATACACTGTATACTAAATTATTTACATTTTTAATTGCAATTGTATTTTTTATTGTAAAGCTGCAACACTGAACATCCTGGCTGCTGGCATCACATGTGAGGTTGTTCTCAAGTTGTCATCAAAGCTCCCTTCCAAAATAGACAATTAGCCTATGTATGCTTACAGTAGGTCCAATATGTAGTGGATATGAAAAAGATGTCAGTAGTTCCAATATTAAATTAAAGCCGCAAGCGGCGATGAGCGGGCCCTCGCACCCGGCGCGCGTCGACCCCTGGCGCGCTCCAGCCAAGCCGCGCGTCGACCCGTGGCACGCTCCAGCCGAACCGCGCTCGGAGGTTCTCGCAGACGAGAGAGTAGCTGGCTCACCCGGCTGCTGACGGCTCAGCAGGCTAGCCGTACTTCGCGTCGATCGTCTCCCGCTCCCACTAGGTGGCGTCGGTGAGTGCCCACTAATTAATATGTCACAATGCTCTATGTAATGCCTGCAGCCATCAATGAAACTGTAATGACCATAGGATGATGAGTATCAGTGTCCTACTGATTTCCTGTTGCCACTAGGTGGCGTTATGAGTGTGAAACAAAGCTGATAGAGGGGTGTGTCCAGTCTCCCTTACCCTGCCATTAAGCCTGTGAAGTTTGAGGCACATCGGACAATGTATGTCAGAGATGTAACAATTTGGTGCACTGTGGTATATGAGTAAAATCCCACATTTAGAGGGTTGCTACGGCAACAGCGTTCAATATTCTACAAAACCATGAATATCTTTTGATGGGCTACTTGTGTAGATGATCTGGAGCCATTTTGGTGTGACTGGATGAAAAGCTGTAGTAGAAGATGATTCAAATAGCAGGCCTGAAAAATGTGAGAAATGCTGCAAAAATGAAACCTTAATTAGAACATGTCAGGCTTCCTGTTGGATTTCGGCTATCGGTCCAAGAGACTTTTTTGTACGTCTTAGGATGTTACTTCAGCATGCACGATTTCAGGTACACAGACCAAGCACTGCCCTGGGGCTGATGTTTAGAACCTATCTGGGCCTGAAATGGAAAAAAAGTCCAAATTCAGAGGGTTGCTACGGCAACACCGTTCAATATTCTACAAAATCATGAATATCTTTTGATGGGCTACTTGTGTGGATGATCTGGAGCCATTTTGGTCTCACTGGGTCAAATGCCCTAGGAGGAGTTGAGGCAAAAAGGCCTGGAAAAGGCGAAAAATGCTGCAAAAATGACACTTTAAAGTGAACGTGGCTGACTTCCTGTTGTGTTTCGGCTATCGGTCCAAGAGACTTTTTTGTAGATGTTAGCATTTTACATCAGCAGGCACATTTTCAGGTACATAGAGAAAGCACAGCCCAGGGGCTGATGTTTAGAATCTCTGTGAATTTGAAATTGAAAAAAGTCCAAATTCAGAGGGTTGCCATGGCAACACCGTTCAATATTCTACAAAACCCTGAATAACTTTTGATGGGCTACTTGTGTAGATGATCTGGAGCCAATTTGGTGTCACTGGGTGAAATGCCCTAGGACAAGTTCGTTCAAATAGCAGGCGTGGAAATCGCAAAAATTGACACCTTCAATTGAAGATGGCCGACTTCCTGTAGGGTTTGGGGTATGGGTCCAAGAGACTTTTTTGTACGTCTTAGTATGTTACACGAGCATGTACATTTTCATACATGTAGAGAAAACGTAGCTCCGGGGCTACTCAAAAAACTTGCTATTTTAAGATATTCCGAGCTGCCACTAGGCGGCGCTCTAACGTTTATGGACTTTATGCATATGAGTGTGTTCAGGGCAGCATGCTTATCACACCACTGAAGTTTGAGCCAGATTGGGCAAGTTGGCTTTGAGTTACAGCCATTTTTGTGTTCATGGCGAATCATCGAACTTTGCCGTCCCATAAGGGTCACGCCCTTTTGTCAAAAACTCACAGTTTTGAAAACACAGTAAGTCCAACTTCTTAAGGCTTTCCAGGTGAAATTTGAGATGGTTCTGCTAAACCACCTTGGAGCTGGACCTCCAAGTGTAAAATATGACATTTCCTGTTCCCACTAGGTGGCGCTGCGACTGATATTAAATATTGTCATATGTATGTGTTCAGGGGGGCACCCTCATCCTACTGGAGAAGTTTGATGCACATTGGATCATGTAGGTATGAATGAGAGGCAATCAAAATTTCATGGCGAATGATCAAAGTTCAAAGGGGCATAAGGACCCCTCCCCCTTGGCAAAAACTCACCATTTTCGAGATTTAGATTCCCCTGGGGGTGTAGGTTAGACAAACCAAATATGAAGATGATAACGTCTAAAACCTCTGAGTTATTAGAAAAAGTGTGAGGGCTGCAAATCGCCAAATTTGCATAATTAATTCAAAATGGCGGACTTCCTGTTGGGTTTAGGGCATGGCTCCAAGAGGATTTTTTGTGCGCCTGGACATGATATACATGTGTATGAAGTTTCATTCATGTACGTGAAACACAGCGGTGGGGCTCCAGTTTAGGGGGCGCTAGCGAGCCATTTGGGCGCGCCCTTGCCCGAGCCCATTAAAATACTTAAATTTTCACCAGGTGTGACGCATGTGCAAAGTTTCATGAGTTTTTGAATATGATAAAGCCCCCAAAAAGCCAATTCATTTGCCTGAATAATAATAATAATTAAAGCCGCAAGCGGCGATGAGCGGGCCCTCGCACCCGGCGCGCGTCGACCCCTGGCGCGCTCCAGCCAAGCCGCGCGTCGACCCGTGGCACGCTCCAGCCGAACCGCGCTCGGAGGTTCTCGCAGACGAGAGAGTAGCTGGCTCACCCGGCTGCTGACAGCTCAGCAGGCTAGCCGTACTTCGCGTCGATCTTCTCCCGCTTCCACTAGGTGGCGTCGGTGAGTGCCCACTAATTAATATGTCACAATGCTCTATGTAATGCCTGCAGCCATCAATGAAACTGTAATGACCATAGGATGATGAGTATCAGTGTCCTACTGATTTCCTGTTGCCACTAGGTGGCGTTATGAGTGTGAAACAAAGCTGATAGAGGGGTGTGTCCAGTCTCCCTTACCCTCCCATTAAGCCTGTGAAGTTTGAGGCACATCGGACAATGTATGTCAGAGATGTAACAATTTGGTGCACTGTGGTATATGAGTAAAATCCCACATTTAGAGGGTTGCTACGGCAACAGCGTTCAATATTCTACAAAACCATGAATATCTTTTGATGGGCTACTTGTGTAGATGATCTGGAGCCATTTTGGTGTGACTGGATGAAAAGCTGTAGTAGAAGATGATTCAAATAGCAGGCCTGAAAAATGTGAGAAATGCTGCAAAAATGACACCTTAATTAGAACATGTCAGGCTTCCTGTTGGATTTCGGCTATCGGTCCAAGAGACTTTTTTGTACGTCTTAGGATGTTACTTCAGCATGCACGATTTCAGGTACACAGACCAAGCACTGCCCTGGGGCTGATGTTTAGAACCTATCTGGGCCTGAAATGGAAAAAAAGTCCAAATTCAGAGGGTTGCTACGGCAACACCGTTCAATATTCTACAAAACCATGAATATCTTTTGATGGGCTACTTGTGTGGATGATCTGGAGCCATTTTGGTCTCACTGGGTCAAATGCTCTAGGAGGAGTTGAGGCAAAAAGGCCTGGAAAAGGCGAAAAATGCTGCAAAAATGACACTTTAAAGTGAACGTGGCTGACTTCCTGTTGTGTTTCGGCTATCGGTCCAAGAGACTTTTTTGTAGATGTTAGCATTTTACATCAGCAGGCACATTTTCAGGTACATAGAGAAAGCACAGCCCAGGGGCTGATGTTTAGAATCTCTGTGAATTTGAAATTGAAAAAAGTCCAAATTCAGAGGGTTGCCATGGCAACACCGTTCAATATTCTACAAAACCCTGAATAACTTTTGATGGGCTACTTGTGTAGATGATCTGGAGCCAATTTGGTGTCACTGGGTGAAATGCCCTAGGACAAGTTCGTTCAAATAGCAGGCGTGGAAATCGCAAAAATTGACACCTTCAATTGAAGAAGGCCGACTTCCTGTAGGGTTTGGGGTATGGGTCCAAGAGACTTTTTTGTACGTCTTAGTATGTTACATGAGCATGTACATTTTCATACATGTAGATAAAACGTAGCTCCGGGGCTACTCAAAAAACTTGCTATTTTAAGATATTCCGAGCTGCCACTAGGCGGCGCTCTAACGTTTATGGACTTTATGCATATGAGTGTGTTCAGGGCAGCATGCTTATCACACCACTGAAGTTTGAGCCAGATTGGGCAAGTTGGCTTTGAGTTACAGCCATTTTTGTGTTCATGGCGAATCATCGAACTTTGCCGTCCCATAAGGGTCACGCCCTTTTGCCAAAAACTCACAGTTTTGAAAACACAGTAAGTCCAACTTCTTAAGGCTTTCCAGGTGAAATTTGAGATGGTTCTGCTAAACCACCTTGGAGCTGGACCTCCAAGTGTAAAATATGACATTTCCTGTTCCCACTAGGTGGCGCTGCGACTGATATTAAATATTGTCATATGTATGTGTTCAGGGGGGCACCCTCATCCTACTGGAGAAGTTTGATGCACATTGGATCATGTAGGTATGAATGAGAGGCAATCCAAATTTCATGGCGAATGATCAAAGTTCAAAGGGGCATAAGGACCCCTCCCCCTTGGCAAAAACTCACCATTTTCGAGATTTAGATTCCCCTGGGGGTGTAGGTTAGACAAACCAAATATGAAGATGATAACGTCTAAAACCTCTGAGTTATTAGAAAAAGTGTGAGGGCTGCAAATCGCCAAATTTGCATAATTAATTCAAAATGGCGGACTTCCTGTTGGGTTTAGGGCATGGCTCCAAGAGGATTTTTTGTGCGCCTGGACATGATATACATGTGTATGAAGTTTCATTCATGTACGTGAAACACAGCGGTGGGGCTCCAGTTTAGGGGGCGCTAGCGAGCCATTTGGGCGCGCCCTTGCCCGAGCCCATTAAAATACTTAAATTTTCACCAGGTGTGACGCATGTGCAAAGTTTCATGAGTTTTTGAATATGATAAAGCCCCCAAAAAGCCAATTCATTTGCCTGAATAATAATAAAAATAAAAAAAATAATAATAAAAATAATAAACGAAGCAATTACAATAGGGCCTTCGCACAGTTCGTGCTCGGGCCCTAATAATTAAAACCGCAAGCGGTGATATCGGGCCCTCGCACTCCGCGCGCGTCGACCTGTGGCGCTCGTCGACCCGTGCCGCACTCGGAGGTTTTGTGATCGTGATGGGTCTCTAGAAAGTTGAATTCTTTTATAGGAAAAGGTATCTTTTTCTCTCGGCATAGACGCAATGGAATATTTGGGGGTGTGGTCACGGCTCCAGCATGCAAAATAGGGCATGGGTCTGATTGACTTTTTTGATGGGCTGTTTGTCTAGATGTTGTGGAGCCAATTTGGTCTCACTGGGTGAAATGCCCTAGGAGGAGTTCATTCAAATAGCAGGCCTGAAAATGGCAAAAATTGACACTTTCAATTGAAGATGCTGGACTTCCTGTAGGGTTTGGAGTATGGCTCCAAGAGACTTTTTTGTATGTCTTAGGATGTTACATGAGTGTGCAAAATTTCAGAGCTGTAGATAAAATGTAACTCAGGGGCTAGCTAAAAAACATGGTATATTATGATATTTAAAGCTGCCAGTAGGGGGCGCTCTAACGTTTATGGACTTTATGCATATCAATGTGTTCAGGGCAGGAGGCTTATCAAATAGATGAGGATTTTGTAAGGAATGGTGAAAGATATTTCATGTATTTCAGAGCAAAACTAATTCTGTGGACGGTCATACAAATTTTCATTTGCTTCTGTAGGGGGCGCTATTGCGCCTACAGTCTTGAATCTGTAGTTATGGATTCAGCCTGGGTGTGTACATGAGTGATTAAATTTTCAGCCTGATCAGACAAAGCATGTGCGAACAAGTGCACAAACAATTTTGGTGGTGAGGGAGAAAAACGAAGGCCAACTTCAATGGCCTGGTGTGATAAGGCCATTTAATATTTTGTAAAGATTTCCACAATATTTGATGGGCTCCTTGTCTAGATGATGTGGAGCAAATTTGGTCTCACTGGGTCAAATGCCCTAGGACAAGTTCGTTCAAATAGCAGGCGTGGAAATCGCAAAAATTGACACCTTCAATTGAAGATGGCCGACTTCCTGTAGGGTTTGGGGTATGGGTCCAAGAGACTTTTTTGTACGTCTTAGGATGTTACATGAGCCTGTACATTTTCATACATGTAGATAAAACGTAGCTCCGGGGCTACTCAAAAAACATGCTATTTTAAGATATTCGGAGCTGCCACTAGGCGGCGCTCTACCGTTTATGGACTTTATGCATATGAGTGTGTTCAGGGCAGCATGCTTATCACACCACAGAAGTTTGAGCCAGATTGGGCAAGTTGGCTTGGAGTTACAGCCATTTTTGTGTTCATGGCGAATCATCGAACTTTGCCGTCCCATAAGGGTCACGCCCTTTTGTCAAAAAGTCACAGTTTTGAAAACACAGTAAGTCGAACTTCTTAAGGCTTTCCAGGTGAAATTTGAGATGGTTCTGCTAAACCACCTTGGAGCTGGACCTCCAAGTGTAAAATATGACATTTCCTGTTCCCACTAGGTGGCGCTGCGACTGATATTAAATATTGTCATATGTATGTGTTCAGGGGGGCACCCTCATCCTACTGGAGAAGTTTGATGCACATTGGATCATGTAGGTATGAATGAGAGGCAATCAAAATTTCATGGCGAATGATCAAAGTTCAAAGGGGCATAAGGACCCCTCCCCCTTGGCAAAAACTCACCATTTTCGAGATTTAGATTCCCCTGGGGGTGTAGGTTAGACAAACCAAATATGAAGATGATAACGTCTAAAACCTCTGAGTTATTAGAAAAAGTGTGAGGGCTGCAAATCGCCAAATTTGCATAATTAATTCAAAATGGCGGACTTCCTGTTGGGTTTAGGGCATGGCTCCAAGAGGATTTTTTGTGCGCCTGGACATGATATACATGTGTATGAAGTTTCATTCATGTACGTGAAACACAGCGGTGGGGCTCCAGTTTAGGGGGCGCTAGCGAGCCATTTGGGCGCGCCCTTGCCCGAGCCCATTAAAATACTTAAATTTTCACCAGGTGTGACGCATGTGCAAAGTTTCATGAGTTTTTGAATATGATAAAGCCCCCAAAAAGCCAATTCATTTGCCTGAATAATAATAATAATAATAAAAAAAAAAAAAAAAAAAAAAAAAAATAATAATAATAAACGAAGCAATTACAATAGGGCCTTCGCACAGTTCGTGCTCGGGCCCTAATTAAAGCCGCAAGCGGCGATGAGCGGGCCCTCGCACCCGGCGCGCGTCGACCCCTGGCGCGCTCCAGCCAAGCCGCGCGTCGACCCGTGGCACGCTCCAGCCGAGCCGCGCTCGGAGGTTCTCGCAGACGAGAGAGTAGCTGGCTCACCCGGCTGCTGACGGCTCAGCAGGCTAGCCGTACTTCGCGTCGATCGTCTCCCGCTTCCACTAGGTGGCGTCGGTGAGTGCCCACTAATTAATATGTCACAATGCTCTATGTAATGCCTGCAGCCATCAATGAAACTGTAATGACCATAGGATGATGAGTATCAGTGTCCTACTGATTTCCTGTTGCCACTAGGTGGCGTTATGAGTGTGAAACAAAGCTGATAGAGGGGTGTGTCCGGTCTCCCTTACCCTCCCATTAAGCCTGTGAAGTTTGAGGCAGATCGGACAATGTATGTCAGAGATGTAACAATTTGGTGCACTGTGGTATATGAGTAAAATCCCACATTTAGAGGGGTGCTACGGCAACACCGTTCAATATTCTACAAAACCATGAATATCTTTTGATGGGCTACTTGTGTAGATGATCTGGAGCCATTTTGGTGTGACTGGATGAAAAGCTGTAGTAGAAGATGATTCAAATAGCAGGCCTGAAAAATGTGAAAAATGCTGCAAAAATGACACCTTAATTAGAACATGTCAGGCTTCCTGTTGGATTTCGGCTATCGGTCCAAGAGACTTTTTTGTACGTGTTAGGATGTTACTTCAGCATGCACGATTTCAGGTACACAGACCAAGCACTGCCCTGGGGCTGATGTTTAGAACCTATCTGGGCCTGAAATGGAAAAAAAGTCCAAATTCAGAGGGTTGCTACGGCAACACCGTTCAATATTCTACAAAACCATGAATATCTTTTGATGGGCTACTTGTGTGGATGATCTGGAGCCATTTTGGTCTCACTGGGTCAAATGCCCTAGGAGGAGTTGAGGCAAAAAGGCCTGAAAAAGGCGAAAAATGCTGCAAAAATGACACTTTAAAGTAAACGTGGCTGACTTCCTGTTGGGTTTGGGCTATCGGTCCAAGAGAGTTTTTTGTAGATGTTAGCATCTTACATCAGCAGGCACATTTTCAGGTACATAGAGAAAGCACAGCCCAGGGGCTGATGTTTAGAATCTCTGTGAATTTGAAATTGAAAAAAGTCCAAATTCAGAGGGTTGCCATGGCAACACCGTTCAATATTCTACAAAACCCTGAATAACTTTTGATGGGCTACTTGTGTAGATGATCTGGAGCCAATTTGGTGTCACTGGGTGAAATGCCCTAGGACAAGTTCGTTCAAATAGCAGGCGTGGAAATCGCAAAAATTGACACCTTCAATTGAAGATGGCCGACTTCCTGTAGGGTTTAGGGTATGGGTCCAAGAGACTTTTTTGTACGTCTTAGTATGTTACATGAGCATGTACATTTTCATACATGTAGATAAAACGTAGCTCCGGGGCTACTCAAAAAACTTGCTATTTTAAGATATTCCGAGCTGCCACTAGGCGGCGCTCTAACGTTTATGGACTTTATGCATATGAATGTGTTCAGGGCAGCATGCTTATCACACCACTGAAGTTTGAGCCAGATTGGGCAAGTTGGCTTTGAGTTACAGGCATTTTTGTGTTCATGGCGAATCATCGAACTTTGCCGTCCCATAAGGGTCACGCCCTTTTGTCAAAAACTCACAGTTTTGAAAACACAGTAAGTCCAACTTCTTAAGGCTTTCCAGGTGAAATTTGAGATGGTTCTGCTAAACCACCTTGGAGCTGGACCTCCAAGTGTAAAATATGACATTTCCTGTTCCCACTAGGTGGCGCTGCGACTGATATTAAATATTGTCATATGTATGTGTTCAGGGGGGCACCCTCATCCTACTGGAGAAGTTTGATGCACATTGGATCATGTAGGTATGAATGAGAGGCAATCAAAATTTCATGGCGAATGATCAAAGTTCAAAGGGGCATAAGGACCCCTCCCCCTTGGCAAAAACTCACCATTTTCGAGATTTAGATTCCCCTGGGGGTGTAGGTTAGACAAACCAAATATGAAGATGATAACGTCTAAAACCTCTGAGTTATTAGAAAAAGTGTGAGGGCTGCAAATCGGCAAATTTGCATAATTAATTCAAAATGGCGGACTTCCTGTTGGGTTTAGGGCATGGCTCCAAGAGGATTTTTTGTGCGCCTGGACATGATATACATGTGTATGAAGTTTCATTCATGTACGTGAAACACAGCGGTGGGGCTCCAGTTTAGGGGGCGCTAGCGAGCCATTTGGGCGCGCCCTTGCCCGAGCCCATTAAAATACTTAAATTTTCACCAGGTGTGACGCATGTGCAAAGTTTCATGAGTTTTTGAATATGATAAAGCCCCCAAAAAGCCAATTCATTTGCCTGAATAATAAAAAAAATAATAATAATAATTAAAACCGCAAGCGGTGATATCGGGCCCTCGCACTCCGCGCGCGTCGACCTGTGGCGCTCGTTGACCCGTGCCGCACTCGGAGGTCTTGTGATCGTGATGGGTCTCTAGAAAGTTGAATTCTTTTATAGGAAAAGGTATCTTTTGCTCTCGGCATAGACGCAATGGAATATTTGGGGGTGTGGTCACGGCTCCAGCATGCAAAATAGGGCATGGGTCTGATTGACTTTTTTGATGGGCTGTTTGTCTAGATGATGTGGAGCCAATTTGGTCTCACTGGGTGAAATGCCCTAGGAGGAGTTCATTCAAATAGCAGGCCTGAAAATGGCAAAAATTGACACTTTCAATTGAAGATGCTGGACTTCCTGTAGGGTTTGGAGTATGGCTCCAAGAGACTTTTTTGTATGTCTTAGGATGTTACATGAGTGTGCAAAATTTCAGAGCTGTAGATAAAATGTAACTCAGGGGCTAGCTAAAAAACATGGTATATTATGATATTTAAAGCTGCCAGTAGGGGGCGCTCTAACGTTTATGGACTTTATGCATATCAATGTGTTCAGGGCAGGAGGCTTATCAAATAGATGAGGATTTTGTAAGGAATGGTGAAAGATATTTCATGTATTTCAGAGCAAAACTAATTCTGTGGACGGTCATACAAATTTTCATTTGCTTCTGTAGGGGGCGCTATTGCGCCTACAGTCTTGAATCTGTAGTTATGGATTCAGCCTGGGTGTGTACATGAGTGATTAAATTTTCAGCCTGATCAGACAAAGCATGTGCGAACAAGTGCACAAACAATTTTGGTGGTGAGGGAGAAAAACGAAGGCCAACTTCAATGGCCTGGTGTGATAAGGCCATTTAATATTTTGTAAAGATTTCCACAATATTTGATGGGCTCCTTGTCTAGATGATGTGGAGCAAATTTGGTGTCACTGGGTCAAATGCCCTAGGACAAGTTCGTTCAAATAGCAGGCGTGGAAATGGCAAAAATTGACACCTTCAATTGAAGATGGCCGACTTCCTGTAGGGTTTGGGGTATGGGTCCAAGAGACTTTTTTGTACGTCTTAGTATGCTACATGAGCCTGTACATTTTCATACATGTAGAGAAAACGTAGCTCCGGGGCTACTCAAAAAACATGCTATTTTAAGATATTCCGAGCTGCCACTAGGCGGCGCTCTAACATTTATGGACTTTATGCATATGAGTGTGTTCAGGGCAGCATGCTTATCACACCACTGAAGGTTGAGCCAGATTGGGCAAGTTGGCTTGGAGTTACAGCCATTTTTGTGTTCATGGCGAATCATCGAACTTTGCCGTCCCATAAGGGTCACGCCCTTTTGTCAAAAACTCACAGTTTTGAAAACACAGTAAGTCCAACTTCTTAAGGCTTTCCAGGTGAAATTTGAGATGGTTCTGCTAAACCACCTTGGAGCTGGACCTCCAAGTGTAAAATATGACATTTCCTGTTCCCACTAGGTGGCGCTGCGACTGATATTAAATATTGTCATATGTATGTGTTCAGGGGGGCACCCTTATCCTACTGGAGAAGTTTGATGCACATTGGATCATGTAGGTATGAATGAGAGGCAATCAAAATTTCATGGCGAATGATCAAAGTTCAAAGGGGCATAAGGACCCCTCCCCCTTGGCAAAAACTCACCATTTTCGAGATTTTGATTCCCCTGGGGGTGTAGGTTAGACAAACCAAATATGAAGATGATAACGTCTAAAACCTCTGAGTTATTAGAGAAAGTGTGAGGGCTGCAAATCGCCAAATTTGCATAATTAATTCAAAATAGCGGACTTCCTGTTGGGTTTAGGGCATGGCTCCAAGAGGATTTTTTGTGCGCCTGGACATGATATACATGTGTATGAAGTTGCATTCATGTACGTGAAACACAGCGGTGGGGCTCCAGTTTAGGGGGCGCTAGCGAGCCATTTGGGCGCGCCCTTGCCCGAGCCCATTAAAATACTTAAATTTTCACCAGGTGTGACGCATGTGCAAAGTTTCATGAGTTTTTGAATATGATAAAGCCCCCAAAAAGCCAATTCATTTGCCTGAATAATAATAATAATAATAAAAAAAAAAAAAAAAAAATAATAATAAACGAAGCAATTACAATAGGGCCTTCGCACAGTTCGTGCTCGGGCCCTAATAATTAAAACCGCAAGCGGTGATATCGGGCCCTCGCACTCCGCGCGCGTCGACCTGTGGCGCTCGTCGACCCGTGCTGCACTCGGAGGTTTTGTGATCGTGATGGGTCTCTAGAAAGTTGAATTCTTTTATAGGAAAAGGTATCTTTTGCTCTCGGCATAGACGCAATGGAATATTTGGGGGTGTGGTCACGGCTCCAGCATGCAAAATAGGGCATGGGTCTGATTGACTTTTTTGATGGGCTGTTTGTCTAGATGATGTGGAGCCAATTTGGTCTCACTGGGTGAAATGCCCTAGGAGGAGTTCATTCAAATAGCAGGCCTGAAAATGGCAAAAATTGACACTTTCAATTGAAGATGCTGGACTTCCTGTAGGGTTTGGAGTATGGCTCCAAGAGACTTTTTTGTATGTCTTAGGATGTTACATGAGTGTGCAAAATTTCAGAGCTGTAGATAAAATGTAACTCAGGGGCTAGCTAAAAAACATGGTATATTATGATATTTAAAGCTGCCAGTAGGGGGCGCTCTAACGTTTATGGACTTTATGCATGTCAATGTGTTCAGGGCAGGAGGCTTATCAAATAGATGAGGATTTTGTAAGGAATGGTGAAAGATATTTCATGTATTTCAGAGCAAAACTAATTCTGTGGACGGTCATACAAATTTTCATTTGCTTCTGTAGGGGGCGCTATTGCGCCTACAGTCTTGAATCTGTAGTTATGGATTCAGCCTGGGTGTGTACATGAGTGATTAAATTTTCAGCCTGATCAGACAAAGCATGTGCGAACAAGTGCACAAAAAATTTTGGTGGTGAGGGAGAAAAACAAAGGCCAAATTTAATGGGCTGGTGTGACAAGGCCGTTTAATATTTTTTAAAGATTTCCACAATAATTGATGGGCTACTTGTGTAGATGATCTGGAGCCAATTTGGTGTCAGTGGGTGAAATGCCCTAGGACGAGTTCGTTCAAATAGCAGGCGTGGAAATCGCAAAAATTGACACCTTCAATTGAAGATGGCCGACTTCCTGTAGGGTTTGGGGTATGGGTCCAAGAGACTTTTTTGTACGTCTTAGGATGTTACATGAGCCTGTACATTTTCATACATGTAGATAAAACGTAGCTCCGGGGCTACTCAAAAAACATGCTATTTTAAGATATTCCGAGCTGCCACTAGGCGGCGCTCTAACGTTTATGGACTTTATGCATATGAATGTGTTCAGGGCAGCATGCTTATCACACCACTGAAGTTTGAGCCAGATTGGGCAAGTTGGCTTTGAGTTACAGCCATTTTTGTGTTCATGGCGAATCATCGAACTTTGCCGTCCCATAAGGGTCACGCCCTTTTGTCAAAAAGTCACAGTTTTAAAAACACAGTAAGTCCAAGTTCTTAAGGCTTTCCAGGTGAAATTTGAGATGGTTCTGCTAAACCACCTTGGAGCTGGACCTCCAAGTGTAAAATATGACATTTCCTGTTCCCACTAGGTGGCGCTGCGACTGATATTAAATATTGTCATATGTATGTGTTCAGGGGGGCACCCTCATCCTACTGGAGAAGTTTGATGCACATTGGATCATGTAGGTATGAATGAGAGGCAATCAAATTTTCATGGCGAATGATCAAAGTTCAAAGGGGCATAAGGACCCCTCCCCCTTGGCAAAAACTCACCATTTTCGAGATTTAGATTCCCCTGGGGGTGTAGGTTAGACAAACCAAATATGAAGATGATAACGTCTAAAACCTCTGAGTTATTAGAAAAAGTGTGAGGGCTGCAAATCGCCAAATTTGCATAATTAATTCAAAATGGCGGACTTCCTGTTGGGTTTAGGGCATGGCTCCAAGAGGATTTTTTGTGCGCCTGGACATGATATACATGTGTATGAAGTTTCATTCATGTACGTGAAACACAGCGGTGGGGCTCCAGTTTAGGGGGCGCTAGCGAGCCATTTGGGCGCGCCCTTGCCCGAGCCCATTAAAATACTTAAATTTTCACCAGGTGTGACGCATGTGCAAAGTTTCATGAGTTTTTGAATATGATAAAGCCCCCAAAAATCCAATTCATTTGCCTGAATAATAATAATAATAATAAAAAAAAAAAAAAAAAAATAATAATAAACGAAGCAATTACAATAGGGCCTTCGCACAGTTCGTGCTCGGGCCCTAATAAACGAAGCAATTACAATAGGGCCTTCGCACAGTTCGTGCTCGGGCCCTAATTAACAACAGAAAATTCCTGATTTAAAAAAAAGAAAGATTTTAACATCAAGTTCCACTACTGTCCAGGGTGCTTCTGTAGATCACTAAAGCTTTGATAGATAAAAACTTAAATGAGTTCTTTAAAAAAAAAAAAAAGGATTGAAAGACTTTGATCACTTTATTTTAAAACTGTGATCATATCAGCCTCAAACCTTTTTACTGTTCTGTGAATCAAAGTGATACCTTAGGTCCATTGTGTCTGTCTTCAAAGCTACAATTCATCAGTTTAAAAGCACAAAACCAATATCCCAGAGATAAGACAAATTCATACCCGTACTTGCAGTACTGTTCCAAAGATATTCACTCGGGCACACAGATTAGGCAGTGACATTCACACAGCAGAAGAGCTTCGTTATCAATAGCATAAGTAACTAACTTAGTAAAGTTAAGCCTCATTTACCCTCATGAAGCAACACGTCAGCATATTGTCTTCTGAGAGCTGATGATTAAACACAGCCACACAACACATCCCTGTGATTATGCTGATTTGCACATAGACACTGGGACTACCTTGTATATATATATATATACATATACACATACACAGAGACACATTCACACAATTCAGTTTTGCACATTCACATAATACACACTGTTATGGAGTAGAAATAGACCCCAGGCAGTCCAGAGGGGGAGCCAGTAATGAGAGAGGGAGCAGGGGGACAGAAGTTTGGAGTGTGTGAAGCAAGTAAAGTTGGTTCTTACTTCTGAGGCTGCGAAGCCCACATGGGGAAAGATGCCGTGTCATGAACAGCAGAGCTCTGAAGGAAATGTCAAATCACTGGTGTTTGAAGCTGGGGACGTATGCATAGCTACGAGCGCAAATGACTGCGTGTGCTTGTGTGCATGTCTGATAGGGAAATTCCAGATCTGCATGCAGCTCTGCGTGTGTGTGTGTGTGTGTGTGTCTGTGTATGATTTGAGCTAACATCACATACTTGTGAGTGTAAGTGGTTGATGTGAGGGCATGGTTTAATCAAAGGCACTTTGATCACATTTAGACTTAGTCCAGTACCACATACTGTACATAAGTTTGCTTCATGGGAACTCAGACAGACACACGCACACACTGTACGTACACATGCACAAAAGCAACGGGATAACGGAAAAGCAATAACACTGGGGGGGCTCGCGTAATGGTAGCTAAATTTAATCCCATGACAGCTCCCCCACTCAAGTGGAGAAAATCAATCAATGCAAATCAAGGCTCAAATTGCCACAGTCAAATGTTAAATGACTGGCAGGCTCGACGCAAGCATTTCCACAAGGCCAGTGCAGCCTGTTTCTGTCCCATTCTGTCTGCTTTTGCATCCCAGAGATAACTCTGTAGTTCCCAGCATTCAATTCCAGTAGCTGCATCTGGTCAACAATATTTTTCATAATCCAGAAAGTTTTCCTTTTTTTCTTATTATGTTTTATAAAACTATTCCAGCATGGCATTTTTGTTTTCCCTTGCAATGTTAGTCAGTGGTTTTTTTTCTCAGTCTACAGGTGAAATGTTTGCCATGACACCTCTTTACTCAACAACACTTTTTTTCATTTCTGTTTATCTCCCGCTGTGTTTGTATTGCCACCGAATGCATCACAGGTTTTATCGCTCTCCCTCGTCCTTTCGTTTTCCTCCTGCCTTGTAGAAAGACAAAGTGAAGACTCTTTTGGATCATTTCCTGCTCACAGCTAAACTTTTGCTCAAATATTTTGGCTCCGTTTACATAAATACCTGTATTTGCTTTCTTAAGCGCACCTTCATCTTTTTCTCCCTCTCTGTTCTAATTTTTATGGCACCTTCACTGACAATTTTTATAATTATCTTTTGCCTCTGAAAGTGTTGGTATTTTATAGTGGTGGATTACAGTGATGACATGACGGCACAGAAAAAGTGAGCTGTGATTTGTCTTATTATAGAGAAGATGACAATAATCAGTTAAAGGTCTTGGTGTCTTGTAATGCTAGAGCCCCATCAATATTCCAGGGGGAGGTTGGTAATAAAAGAATTCCAGTGTTCCTCTGTAACTTAACAATAATGTCTGTGGTACGCCCTATCAGTAACTTAGACTCGCTGTTTGCTTGTAGATTCAGCTGACAACAGATAGTGCAGTGTAGAGGAAGTGAAGTGAGAGTGAAAGGGAAGCAGGAATGTGTGGTAGTGGTGGTTCAGCGTGCTTTCATAGTACGGGGGAACAGTTGGCATCAGAGGACAAGCACAGCAGCTTTCATCTGGAAAAGTGAATGCAACCGCGTAAGCACAGCAGGCTGGATCTAGAAACATGTCCATAAAAAAAATAATAAATAAATAATAGACATATGCCTTACACACACACACACACACACACACACACACACACACACACACACACACACTCAGTGCATTCTTCATTCACTCAGCCATGATGAATATTCTATGAGGAGATAAAAAGGGGTGGTGGTGGTGGTGGGGGGGTTGCTCTGCTACACCACCTCAATGATGTAATTCACTGACACAATACTGTCCCAACGAACACCACGTACTGGCACAATAACTATGCCGATATGTGCAGTTTCTGTCAATGTACTTTGCTTTCTCCTTCACTTTGACTTGCATTTGGATGTGTGCCTTCAGATTTAGTGCACTGCCGAGTGCCAAAACAAGAGCATTTGCATAGCCGGGTGTGTATTTGCCTCAATCTGCAAAATCAACTTAACCTCTGAGTGGGCTTCAAGAAAGGCACTCAAAGCAATTTAAATAATTTGTCTAAATGAACAATGTACAGCGCTGACAGGTCATTTAAGGACTTGCTGAGGCTTGGTGATTCATGCATATGACTGGAGTAAAGACTTCTCACACCCTGCATCAAAGCACTTTGATCCTTCCTTTTACTTATAATCCTATAAACATGCCCTTTGTGTAGGGGCAAGGGCATGAGGTGTTTTCATATGCTTGTGTGTTTTTGCCCTACTTGGATATATACTGTATAATATGTCTAAATATATGTCTTAAAATTAATTTAAAGATTGTGTCTTCTTTCAAGGACACACCGGTGTTTTCTGTGTGTATCTGCATGTTGGTGGTTTAATGTTTCTCATGTTGTCCTGGTTAATTGTTAGATTTAATAATTATCTTACTGAATTTAATGTCCGTGTATGGGTTTTGCTGATGGGTTTCAGAATTTATCCTTCACTGCATGGTGCAAAAATCTTGAGCCACCCCTCATTTCTTTATATTTTGCTAGGAAAATATGAAATAGGTGCCGTGATTTGGTATGACACCTTTATTATTCAACACAGCCTGAACTCTCTCTTCGGCAAGCTTTCGTCTAATTTTGCAATATTGCAGGGTCTTTACCTTACAATACAAAGCATCGTGAGGTGACTGTTGTTGTGAATTGGCTCTATATGAATAAAACTGAGTTGAATTGGATTACTTTAAGTAGTCTTCAGGAATTGTTCTCTGGGCTTCTTGAAGAATATTTAAAGCTCTTCTTTGGATGTTGGCTGCCTTTTATTCCATTCCCTGTCAAGATGATCCCACACTGCTTCAATAATGTTGAGGTCCAGGCTCTGGGGAGGCCAATCCATTCCCTTCCTTAAGAACAGCTTCTTGACAGCCACCCTTCCACTGAGACCATTTCAGATGAGGCTTCTGTGAACAGTAGATTAGAAGGGCCAGATGTATCTCTCAGGTCCTGTGTGGGTTTTTGCTGGATTTTTTTCCTGTTTCTTAAGGACATGACTTTTAGATACCGCTCATCTGCTACTGTATAGAGCCAGCCATGTCTTCTTCCATCAGTCACAAAGTCTGGCTCCTTGAAAGCAAAACATAAAGAAAGGGGTGGCTCAAGACGTCTGTACAGTACTGTATACTATTTTATAGCTCATTATTGTGTTTTAATTATTTTATTAATTTACTCAGCTGTCTATTGATTTAGTTTTGCATTATCTCTATGGTGCGGTGCTACACTCTCTGTGGTGGCTTTTGCCTTGTCTTAGAAACACGGTGTCTAACCAGATACTTACTCTGGATGGCATTACTTTGGCCTCCAGTAACACTGTGAGAAATCTTGGAGTAATTTTTGACCAGGATATGTCCTTCAATGCACATATTAAACAAATATGTAGGACCGCTTTTTTGCATTTGCGCAATATTTCTAAAATTAGAAACATCCTTTCTCAGAGTGATGCTGAAAAGCTCATTCATGCATTTATTACTTCTAGGCTGGATTATTGTAATTCATTATTATCAGGCTGTCCTAAAAGCTCCCTGAAAAGCCTTCAGCTGATCCAAAATGCTGCAGCTAGAGTACTGACAGGGACTAGAAAGAGAGAGCATATTTCTCCCATATTGGCTTCTCTTCATTGGCTCCCTGTTAAATCTAGAATAGAATTTAAAATTCTTCTCCTCACATACAAGGTCTTGAATAATCAGGCACCATCTTATCTCAAAGACCTCATAGTACCATATCACCCCAACAGAGCACTTCGCTCTCAGACTGCTGGCTTACTTGTGGTTCCTAGGATACTTAAGAGTAGAATGGGAGGCAGAGCTTTCAGCTTTCAGGCCCCTCTTCTGTGGAACCAGCTTCCAGCTTGGATTCGGGAGACAGACACCCTCTCTATTTTTAAGATTAGGCTTAAAACTTTCCTTTATGATAAAGCTTATAGTTAGGGCTGGATCAGGTGACCCTGAACCATCCCTTAGTTATGCTGCTATAGGCCTAGTCTGCTGGGGGGGTTCACATAATGCACTGTTTCTCATTCACCTTATTTACTTTGTTTATACTCCACTCTGCATTTAATCATTAATTGATATTAATCTCTGGCTCTCTTCCACAGTTCTCTTCCCTCAGCCCAACCGGTCGCGGCAGATGACTGCCCCTCCCTGAGCCTGGTTCTGCTGGAGGTTTCTTCCTGTTAAAAGGGAGTTTTTCCTTTCCACTGTCGCCAAGTGCTGCTCATAGGGGGTCGTTTTGACTGTTGGGTTTTCTCTGTATTATTGTAGGGTCTTTACCCACAATACAAAGCGCCTTGAGGCGACAGTTTGTTGTGATTTGGCGCTATATAAATAAAATTGAATTGAAAAAATTGAATTGTGCAGCACATTGTGCTTCCATCTGGAATCTATTGTGTTATATAAATAAAGTTTTGCTTGCTTGTTAATTGAAAAAATAGAGAGTAATAAATCTATGTCCACATTCATGTCAGCCTACTTGTCTAATACAAATTTTAAAGTAAATATAGGGACTTCTTAATTACTTGTAGTGTTGGTCGTAAAAGACTCGACTTTTTTTCATCTCCTTTTGTTTTTCTTTCCTTCTCGGCAAACTGCTTTGCTAATTCTGTAGATTAAACCTGACAATTTCAAGGGAATCAAGCCTATTAAAACAGGCTAAATGATGATTGTTTACTCAGAGACATGAAAATTCATGTCTCTGAGTAAACTATTACAGTATCTAGCTATGGTCACCAATAAACTCATTCAGTGCTTACATTTTTTTCACTCACTACTTCCTCCCTGTAGGATTATAACACCTGGTCAAAATGTGACATGTATTTAAAGCTCACTTGTTGTCACTTAGAATTTGTAAATTATGGCTGCTGACACCTTGATACCACATTAATCTCACTGGGACACCGACATCTGAGTGAAATTGCTGAAGAGCAATCTGAGAAGATACTCAAGTTGGTGACTTTTGCCTTTGTTCTGTCTCTCAGACACGTCACAAACACCCTTTCTCATCAAGTTAACAAGTCAATTAATCAGTTACAACAATTACAATTCACTTCCAAAACACAGTGTGTCCTCTGTGTATTCATGCATTTTTAAAACTCTCAAGATTTCTAAACAAGGTAGCTGCGAACCTGCTCCTCTGCTGCTTCTCCAAACAACCGTACATGCAAAAGTGTGTGAGTGTCCCAGAAAGGGAAAGAAACAGATGAGCTAACAAGATTCTTTTTTTTTTTTAAGTCTGTCATACAGTATACTCACTGGAGAGGCAGGAGAGAACATAACAAGAACAAAAAAAAAGGGGGGGGGGGAAATGTGTTACAAAGAGAGAAAGAGACAAAGTGAAAAACAGGAGGCGGCTCATTTGTTTTCATGTGGGGTGTTAACAAGACTTTGCATAAAAAACTAATGAAATGTGTCACTACACTCGCTATATAGAGACGGAGCAGAATAACACAGCGCGGAGTACCAAGGGCAGAATGCGTGCATCAGTGTATGCAGCTGTTTCCTCCCTCACTGATCCTCCAGTGTGAGTTTAACAAAAGTATTGATTAAAAAATGAAGACTTAGTGTGTCTGATCCGTGCCTCTGTCCTGCAATCACTACAGGTCAAGAGAGCGTTCTGTCAATTAAATTATGTAATAGTCAATAAAGAGAGGACCATTTTCTTTGATTTGCACACCTCCTTTGTCTTAACCTTATACACACACAGCAGGAAGCTCACCATGTATTTGTTAAAAGACCCACAGACGGTGAAGCTGGAAATGAGTCTGACAGGAGAAGTAATACAGGATATGTTACTTCGAGCAATAAAAGCACATTTTCTCAATTTCAGAGTTAACTCTCAAAAAAATGAAGGGGAAAGTAATCCTTTCTCTGTTTGTGTTCACACACTTTGAGTTAAATATTGCACATGAAGGAGGCAAATGCTGTAATTATCTATAGAATTTGTAACATTTTATATCCTATAAGTACTCTAGGCTCATAGCAGATTAAGTATCATATGTACTAATATCTACTTGAGTACAGGCACAATACTTAAAATGTACTTAAGTAAATATTACGAACTTATAGTACTTAAAATGTACTGAATTGCTCATAATGACATTGCAAATAGTTACTGGGTGTTGTATTTTTCCACATTTGAATTATTCTTATTAAATTAATACAACCAAGAGCATATTAGCTTTAGAGGGAATTCTGAAAGTGCTTGGGAACAGGTAGCCTGGCTCTCACCAAAGGGAAGAAAATCCCCCTCTAAATTTATGGACTCTTCACTGAAGGGTGACTAAGAACAGTGTTCAAAATTCCAAAATACACGTTGACTTAAATAGTAAATCAATTACAAGTCTGCACCACTATAAATGCTGCACATCTATGCAGCTCAGAGGCTGAGTAACCACAGAGCATTTGCATGGCTTTTTGCCCACATAGCATGGATGAATGGAATGTCCTGCTGCAAGACTCTCCTCTCCCCCAGCAATCCAAGTAGGTAATTGAGGGCTAATTGTGCGTATCACCAGGGAAGAAAAACAACATAAGCAAATGAAAACACAAAACAACATCAGAGGCCTGTTGAACATTCAACAGATTTCACACCTGTCAGCAAACAACTGTCAGTGTCCATCATGAGGCTGTCTCTGTCTCTCTGGCCAAAGCCGATATGACAGCCTTAGTTTATACTGCCAGATTCTGTCTCTCTGCTCTCCTCGTCAAGCGTCCCCATCTTCATTATTTCCTGTATGTCTTTCTTTCATCTCCTTTCTTCTTCTTCTCTGTATTCTCCTGCGTCAAATTGTCCTCTTTCATTTGCACTTCCTCACATTCCCCTCTGTTGTCTGATTCTTTCAGCCTCAGTTGTTCATATTCTTGTTTTTACTCATCTGTCTCTTTGTTTTACCCCCCTCCTCTCATTTCTGTATGCAGGTCACAGTGGCTGTGGCTGAAGCAGCACAACAGAACAAGTGGAAGCAAGAACAAAAAAAAAAAAAAAAAAGGGTCACAATGAATAGTAATTTGCTGGAGGAGGAGGAAGAAGAAAGAGCTTATTTCTACCTCTGTTTCCTTGTATCACTCTCATTGCCCAGCTGGATTACATATAATATATGCACACCCACAGAGTTGCTCAGAGACAAAAAAAAAGGCTGGGGGAGACAGACAGAGAAAGAGACATATGGAAAGAGAGGTACAAGGAGGTGGGAGAAAAAGGGAGACAAGAAGATGCAGACGAGTCAGGGTTCAGTTCTCTTATAGTTACTCTGAAGTTATTCTGTGTGAGGGGAAAATTCACTCCTCTGCCGTATTATTTTGTCTTCCTCTTCTATCCACCCCACTCACACATGCTCGCAAACTCTTCTTATCAGCATTAAAGTACAATGCCAATCGCCATGGGAATACACCAGTGGGATTTTACTCACTCTTTATAGAGGCACCCAAGATTGACCTGCCATGCAAAAATTATAGCCCACTGATATGGGAGGCGACACAACATGGAGAATTAGATCCATGACCAATACCAGTTTGACTGAGATAACGCACTAGTAAAACATCAAGGGACTACCATTCCAGCATGAGGCAATTTTTCTCCCAGAAGAAAATCAAACTGCATACTGATGGAAGAGTTTGTATGACATATCTTAGTGGTTCAGACAGTTATATTAATACTCTGTCTCTCTGACAAATATGGTCTTTGATCTGCTTCAGACAAAAAAGGAGGGCGGGAAAAAAAAAAAGAGGAAAAAACAGATCGGAGGTAGTCCTCCCAGAGCTGAAAGTCCTATCAATCTTATTGCACAACAGTGAGGTGATCAAAGGGCTTAATTGTGTTTCTTTCAGGAGAAATCCATGAGATTGAGAGCGACTACTTGAGTCTGAGTCTGAATTCTGACCTCTGTCACACAATTCTCTTAACAGTCTTTTTAGTCTCACACTGTTGTTTTCTCTAAAGGTGTGCCATCAATGTGATAAAAGTTTAAAAGAGACATTTAACTCATCTTTTATCAGCTTTAATCAAATCTTAGACATTTTGTTACTTCAGTATACACTATACTGATATTTCTCATGATGTTCCAATAAGCATTTTTTTCCCCCTCAGGATGAGTATGCTATCATATTTTCTATGTAGCCTCAATGATAGGTTTAATGTCTATCTTTGGCTGTGTTACTTTTAAGTGTTGATCCTGAAATCAGTGTTAATAACTAAACATAACTATGCCTGACAGCACTGCTTAATCAGAAAACTCTCCCTTGCCTGCCTATGTAAAACCGTCCCTGAATGCATCATTTATTTGATATGTGCCTGTTGTTGGAGGTCAGTATGAATCTAAAATTTGTGTCATAATGACCTTGATAACATAACCATCTACATTTAAGGGCTTCAAGAACCACGTGTGATTTGAAAGTACTAACGCATAGAGTGGAGGCAACAGCAGCTGTCAGCAGCTGCAGGAGCAGACTGATAAATCTCATATGCAAACTCTTAACCTAGATGTTGTAGTTTCAACATTTATCAAGATGATATGATCCAGAATGGAATTTAAAACCCTTCTCCTCACATACAAAGCCCTTAACAATCATACCTCATCATACTGTAAAGACCTCATAGGTCCTTATTATCCCAATCACTCTCAAGAGTGAAGTGCTCACTTGTGGTGGTAGAAGCAGAATGGGAAACTATCAGGCTTCTCTTCTGTGTGAACTAGCAGTTTAGGTTTGGGGGGGGGGGGGGGGGGGGTATAAACCCTCTTTACTGTTACAATTACACTTATTGTCAGGGCTGGGTCAGGTGATCCTGAGCCATCCCTTAGTTATGCTTCCATAGGTCCAAAGTGCTAGGGGCTCTCCCATGATGCACTGAGCACCGTTTCTACTTTACTCAACCTTGTGTCTTTACTCATCCGTAGCTTGTGCATTTTCCTCCCTGTCCTCTTACTTTTCTGCAGGTATCTCTACCTTCAGATATGGTTTCACCACATACTGTATAGTTTGTTGTCGTATTGTTATATCATTTGTTGCATGCTCTTATTTTCTTCCCGTTTAAAGGGGATTTTTGTCCCCGATCTTGCTAAGTGCTAGCAAAAAGAGAATTGCTAGGTTTCTCTCTGTAATATTATGAAATCTCCACCATACACGTGTCCTAAGGTGGCTGTTGTTGTGAATTGGTGAGAGATCAAAAATCTATCTTTATGTCAAGAACTGATGAAGGTAAAAATACTATACTTACACTATACTTACAGATTGCATGTACTTGCAGGTTTTTAGACTGAAGTTGTTGCTATAGAGGTACACATGAATTTTCACATGAATTCTGGCAACACCATGCTATTTGCAGACAGTAAATGAAATTTAAACCCATGTTTTAGACCTATCACTTTTTGAAGTTAAGGTCATATGAAATTGTGTGAACACTCATTTTAAAGGTCCTTTTTTCGGCCCTCCAGAAAGAACAAACAATATGTTTAGCAGACTGGCCTTTTTCTCCCAATGTTATATTTAATATGTTTATGTAAATTTTTTACCCAGCCTGTGTTGCCATCAAAGAAAAAAAAATGACAGGGCCACAGCTATAAATGATATTTAATGTCTCTTCCTACAATGGCCTGGAGAGGTAGAGCATATGAAATAATAAAAACAAGCACACGTCCACAGAGAAACGCACACAGTTTTTGAATCTACAGAAGAACCAGCTTGCAGTGAACCAGTGTTGACATAATCAGAATGGAAAGCCAGGTTGAGAGCCCTCTATCTAACTGTCTGGTGGAAATGATAATAACGCAACAGTATTTGGGTTATGAGGAAGAGTCAGACAGACTAAGGGTGAAGAGGGCAGATTTACTTTATGAAGACTATTCTTCAAAGTTTGACAGCTGCAGCCAACTTTAGAATAAGAATATGTGCTGTTTCAAATATTTCCTTATTTTGCAAAAACATTTAGTCTAATTATTAGCCATATTAGCCATATTTTCAGTACACTCTGTCTATGTATGCAGCATGTGTGAGGTGATTCTTTAGCGTGTTTGAGAACATCTTTGGATGAGCTGATCAGTGTGGACGTGCACATGGACAGTACATGTACAGTACGTGAACACACAGTGTGTTCATGTGTGTCTTTGTACTACCATCCACCCACAGGCTTATAGTTAGTCCCACTTTGGCAGAGTAATGGCCCAGGTCTGATTGAAGTTATCCTTCATTAGTAGGAGAACAACGTTAAAGCAGGGATACTTTGGATGAAAGTGTTACGCTGTAATTCAGAGGGGTCGAGTTCTTTATCAAGTCATATGAGAGAACGAAAAGGTCTAATGGTTCCAATTGCTGGAAAATTACAGCTGTGATTCACACTTCAAAAGACTTTGATATTCCTCTGGCCTTCCTGCCTAAATGTATTGAACTCTTTTTAGATCAAGTGTTAGGATGGGGTACATCTCTGAAACATCTTTCCAACCCTAATTTCAGCCCTATGACAAACTCTGAACCCTCTCTCATCCTGAATTCGCTGCTCCTGAAAAAATCAAAACACAGAAGTTTGTTTTTCACTGAATGAGGAAATTTTTCAGTATCCTGTAAAGGGCACAGAAGGTTGCTAAGCTTTTACCAATGCAGTATTATATTAGATAATGTTCTCTTGAGCTATTTTCTCTTAGTGTGTGCAGCTCTATCAAGGCCCAGCAACAAGCTTTAAAGTTCATTTTGAAGGGAACATCGAAATGTTGACTGGAGGCAATTTCAATCAACAAGATGCTATGGACTTTTTAAATTATTATTATTATTTAAAGTAAAGGGTAATGTAAGCAGCCTACTTTTGCAAGCCACTAATGGGTTTTATACTACAGTTCAACATGTTTTTTCCTTGCAGAAAGACTCAAAAAAAAATCTTCTACAAGTTTCTTTGCGTCCAAAACTATGAAGAGAATCAAAATATCCTGTGAAATGTTGCAACAGTTTAAGAACTACACAGAGAAGCAAAGTGGCATCAATCCTTGCAGCTGCATATGCAGTGGAGAGCAACTAGCCCAAAAACCACCAGAGTACAGAAAAGTATTTTAAAGCGCTACTGCTCTCCAACTTCATTCCCTCTCAGGAAATAAAATTTTGAAACATTACATACCCCCCCCCCCCCCCCCCCCCCCCCCCCCCCCCCCCCCAAATAAACAAAGAAACAAACAAAAAACTAATAGATAAGAGCTGAGAAAATGCTTCTTTTCAAATGTCTTTTCCAACAAGATTCCAGCATTTTAACTGTGCCAGTTAGGCATGGTCTTTCTTCCCATGCTTAAGCACCTTTAAGTCCAGCAGGTGCTCATCAAGGCCTTGCCCCTGCTGTGAATGCTGCTGCAAAAAACCCTGGGTTACAGGATGCAAGGCATGATGCAAGCCCCCTGCAAATGAATATCCAGTCTGGCGAAGAAGGTGCAGTGCTGTTACAAACAGTATGTGTGCCTACATGTGTGTGTGTTTCTGCATGACTGTGTGTGTATGTGTGTGTGTGTAGGTGAGTGTGTGGGTGTGTTATAGAAAGCAAGGGGGATCAGAGGGGCAGGAAGACCAGAACACAGAGGAAGATTGATGAAAGCAAGTGCAAGAGATCCTCAATGCAAGACAAAGAGTCAGAAACAAACAGTGAGAAACAAGTGCATTAGCAGGGAAACTGGAGGGTTAAAGTACGAAACGGAGTCAAGCCGGTGCTGCTTCCAGCACGACACTCTTCAGCAGCTTGTCTGGATTTACCCTCAAAAGGCTTTCTTCTAAACTCGAAACTTACCTTCCTTTCACCTTTATCTCCATAATCTCTTAACCTCTAGGCCTTTCTCTGTCTCTTTTTCAATCTCTCCATCTGCATCTGTTTATCCCTCTCTACGTCTTCATCTTAATGTCTCTCGCTTTCATCTTTGGTGTGTCTTTCTCCAACTCTCTGTTTCACTCCTCACATCTGTTCCTTTCCCTAAACCAATTAAGTACTATCTGCAATTACCCCTTTCACTTTGCATCTCCTGGTCTCAGTGAGCTTTGTGTACGTGTTAGATGCACCACTTGGGGAGAAGTTCTCATATTTTCTTTCTGAACTCAGATGTTTTCCTTTGTACTCTGGAAACTCTCACAATCATCACCTTCTGCAGAAAGGTACATGCATATAATTAAAGTTGGGAATATGGAATGAGCTTGTACACACACACTCAGAGGGACAGTTTCTGAAGTTTTTTTTCCCCCTTCTGAGAACATTCAAATGAACAGCAGCCTTCTCCGTAAATACAGTTTTTGAATATGGCTTATGTTTAAACAGTGTTCCAATACCCTATGTCTTAATCATCCTACAAAAGTTGCTTGTAGAGTATAGCAACCTTCTCTGCAGTGTGTTGCAGGTACAGCAGTTTGGTATTTCACGCTCTCGAACCTTTTTCAAGAAAGTTTACAACAAAACAAAATCAAAAATTGTCTGTGATGTTGATCATTGCCGCATATGCAATGCAGGTGTATGCACTGTGCATTTTAATTGTGCACCAGTGTACAGTAAATACTTTTGTGCCAACGTTGAGCTGATTTCAAATGCTGCACCACAACTCTGAGCCCCTTTGGGAAGAATGGGGAAATGCGGAAAACTGTGCAGAGAGGAAGTAAAATGAATGACGATGGAGAGGAGGTGTGAGAATGTAATTATGAGAGAAAAGTGTCACAGAGGCAGGATAAGAGAGGGGTTGAATGAGCCTTTAGTGAACAACCAAGGAGCTCTCCATGGTAATGAACTCAGAAATGACTAATGCAGAAGGGATTGGAGCTGTCTGTGGTCCCACATGTAACAGTTGCACTAGAGCTGCTCAAACACCAGTGATGCTGTATTGGGTACAGTAGCTTTGTTGCAGTCAGTATAGCAGTAAGTTCACAATACAGCCAGCAGTAGCAGCTTCTGATGGCAGTTATGCAAATGTTAGCTGTTACAAAAAAATGGTGCTGGCTGGAGCAGGACCAACAGTGGGAGCAGTGCTGATTATTAAAAAAAAGAAGAAGAAGAAAGAAATGTAATATTATGTATGGTGAGTCTATCAAGCCTCTTTTTATGATCAACTTCTGGAGTTAATCCTTTTTTTTTTTTTTTACAGATAACTGGACTCACTGCTGCTATTGCTAAACATTTTTAGAGGGTCATTTTGTCAAAGGCTGTGAGTTTTTGGCTTTAAATTGAACAGCAGGAGGAAGCATAACGCAGATTCTGCAGGAAATGTCCAGCTGGATAATATGACTCTTATCAGCAAAAATTGCTTCCACATCATTGAAACTTTGTGCACAAACATAATTAGCTCTTTTATACTAGTGTAGCTAGTACACAGTGCCAGTTTTCTGTGCCTACACGATGCCTTGAAAGTCAGGATTCACCTTTGAATGAAATGTCGCAGCAAGTCTTTTACTGTGTCCGCATCAATCACAGTGCTATTAAAGAAATGTGGCACTGCTTCACAGAACGTTAAAAAAGTTACAGCTTGGGTAATTTGTCAGCATTTTCCAGTAGGTTTTGATTCATTAGTGGGTATACTTCATGTGGCATTACTGTATATATTCTACATGCTACATGTCTTTATAAAAGATCTCTATGCATGAACATCATGGTGAATGTAGATAAAATGTGTCTGTTAAAATTGAGGCATGTTGACTCAGGACTGTCTACTATATCTGGGAAAGCTTCCCTTCTTCTCTGCCGCTCCTGCTGAATTTCTTTTTCATTACGCCCTGTCTACTGTCAGCCTTTTTTCTGACCTGTGCTTCCCACCCTTCCTCATATCCTCCTAACTTTCTGGCCTGTTTATCTCTCTCTGCCTGTATTTTTAGTCTTTGATCATTTTTCATGTTCACTCACTCTCAAGTAGAGCATATTCTTGAAAAGTGATGAAGTCTAGACAGTAGTAATGAGATCTCTGTGACTCATTTCATCTAAACAGGGCACCCCATGAGATGTACCACCTGTACATTTGTGTGTGTGTATGTGTCTGTAATAAAAGACATTTGCATCCTAGTGTGTCTCCAAATGTGTGCAAGAACGTGTATTGTCAGTGTGAAGACGATGCACATGCATATTTGCACAGGTTTGCGTATAAGTGTGTATGTATGTGCAGCTGAGAGTGTGTTAGTTTAACAGAAGCAGTGGTAAGCAGCTAGTCCCTGGGAGAGCTTAGAAGGGTATCCATGCATTAAATTAAAACTGCCCTTTTTCACTTCCAACTGTCCATCATGGCGGATGGATTTAGAAAAATCCCAACCATTTAAAGAACACGGGGGGAAAACAACCACACCCACATGCATGATTTTATACACTTCAGAAACTGGAGACCTCGTCCCTCACCTTTCACACACACACAAACGCAATCACAATTTCTCTCACATCATTAGGTGCAGCGCTTTGTCAATAACCAATCTCAGCCCCGTGTAATTAGTCCCCATAGATTCTTTATTGAACACAATCAGGCAATAACTCAAAAACCGACATCAGCAATAAAGCCATTTCTGCTGATCAAATGTATGCTGATGTAAACAATTACGGACAATAGCACTTTTCTTAAAAACGCTAGGCACCAAAGAGTTTGAAGCAGATTTGCTAAACAATGATTCAGTGTAGTGTTGCGTTCTCCTGGGGGAAATCTGCAAGGAAGGGGTCTTTAAAATTCTATTACTGTCTCTGGAAACTGATTTATCTACGCAGAATGTCCACCCTGATAAAGTGTCAAAAAACAACAGTATGTCTAAGTTTTTATTGTTCCAGATTCAGTGTGGATGCATTAACTGAAGATAAAAACTAAAAACAGATTTCTGGTTGTTTTTTTAGTGATCAGTTTGACAAGTAATATTTACATTTTGAGTAAAATGATGGTGTTGGTTAAGGCTTTGATTTCAATATTTATAGTTTTTTGTCCACGTTTCACACCCTCCTGTATAATCCATCACATGATAATAACCATGTCAACAAAACTCTGCAATACAGGGTACCAAATGAAATTAACGCAATCATAAACTGTCATTGAAAAAAAAAAAAGAAAAACACACAAAGTGCCTGCTTATAAAAATAAGCAGAACCAACTACAGCTTTCTTTATGTATAATGCATTGTTTATGGTGCATGTGCACTGATTTATAACAACAACAACAATAACAATCACAATATTAATTATAACTTTATTTGTAAAGCACTTTTTAAAACACAGTTACAAAGGGCTTCACAGTTCAAGTAAAAGCCACAGTGTATATGTTCCAGCATACAGACACATTCATCGCAACATACATACAACTGAGTTTTCAGCAGTTGTTTACAAACCACGATTTGACTTAATGTAATAGGCTGAGGAAGGCTGAGGAAGGCTGAGGAAGGCTGTTCCAGGCGCTACAACTTCAAAAGTGTGGTGGAGTTTGGTTTTGAAATGAGAGTGTGGAACAGTTAAGAGACCCTGATCAGATGATCTAAGAGGTCGACTGCTGTTATATGTAGGTTATAAGGTCTCAGTAGCTCTGATATATAAGCAGCAGCCTGGGCATATAGAGCTTTACATTTTACTACTATATTCATCAATGTTTGAAGAAAATAAGAACCCCAAGTTTCTTTTCAGCACCGTAGCCAGGCTGACAAAGAGTTAAAAACTCTGTTCCTTTCCTTTAAACTTAACTAGTAATGACTTGAATGAACAAATTTCTTCACAAATAAAATTGTAACCATTAGAGAAAACAAATTTATAACCATCCCACAGATGTATCATTACGTACAGCTACTTTCAATACTGCTGATATTTATTTAGACTATTTCTGTACGATTGATCTTTCTGTGTAAACATCAATAATTACTTCCTCCAAAACACCAGTGTGTCTATTAGGCCCCATTCCTACAAGACTGCTCAAAGAAGTCCTACCATCAATCTGATCAATCTGTCGCTCTTAACGGGCTACATACCACAGGCCCTTAAAGCTTATAGTTAGGGCTTGATCAAGTGACTTCGATTCCCTCCCTTAGTTATGCCGCAATAGGCCCAGGCTTCTTCACTCACCTCTTTTCACTCTCTATGTGTTTATATTCCACTCTGAATTTAATCATTAGTTAAGATTCATCTCTGGCTCCCTGCCATAGTGTGGTATTTGTCCTGACTCCCTCTACTCTCTTCTCTTTCTTCTCACCACCAAGCAGTCATTGCAGATGACTGCCCGTCCCTGAGTCTGGTTCTGCTGAACATTTCTTCCTGTTAAAATTGAGTTTTTCCTTCCCACTGTCACCAAGTGCTTGTTCAAAGGAGCTGATCTTATTATTGTTTTTTCCTCTCTATTATTGTATATATGTATGTACCACCACCAAGTATGATTGAGGTGTGAATGAATAGTGCATGAAATTGTAAAGCGTCTTTGGGTGTCTAGAAAAGCACTATATGAGTGCACTATATGAAATTCAAGATGGCGCCGGTGAGGTCAGCAGCCGTCGTACCTGCTCCTACGCTTTGTTTGTATACATTAGGTTTAGCTCTAATTTTGGACTTTATAATTCCGCCTGCTCTGTGTCATATCACGTATGACAGACAGACTCTTTTTAATATCAGAATACAGCACTCTGGCTGTATTCTGACACCTTTTTCTCCCGACCCGACTTGGCCTCGGGAGATACTGCGTTTCCAGTGGGCCAGCTCAAACAAAGGACGGACCAGGTCACGGACAAGGCCCCGAGGGAAAAGAGCCGGCGTAAGAGAGAGGCTGAGGCGCAGAGCGCACCAAACGCCACTGCCGAGCATCCTGTTGGCTAATGTCCAGTCACTGGATAACAAGCTGGACGAACTCAGGGCCAGGATACAGTTTCAGAGGGACATAAGGGACTGCAACATCATCTGTCTCACGGAGACATGGCTGACTCCCCTCATACCGGACCACGCCGTACAGCCGTCGGAGTTCTTCAGTGTTCATCGCACGGACAGAACGAGGGAGTCTGGAAAATCAAGAGGAGGAGGTGTGTGCCTAATGATTAATAACAACTGGTGTGACAGTAGGAATGTTGTCCTTCTGAAACAATCATGTTCACCTAACCTGGAGCTCCTAACCCTGAAATGCCGTCCCCACTACCTGCCCCGCGAGTTCACTTCGGTCATCTTCAGCGCCGTCTATATTCCACCTCAGGCGGACACAAACACTGCACTATCCGAGCTACATGAGGCTATTTCCACCTATCAGGCTAACCAGCGTGATGCGGCTCTCATCGTAGCCGGGGACTTTAACAGTGCAAACTTGAAAAAGGTGATACCGGAATTGATTCAACACATCGACTGCCCCACCAGAGGAGAGAGGACCCTAGACCACTGCTATTCTCCATTCAAAGATGGCTACAAAGCAAAGCCTCTTCCGCCTTTTGGGAAGTCTGACCACACCTCTGTTCTTCTCATGCCGAAATACAAACAACGGCTCAGGCAGGAACCCCCTGCTGTGAGAGAAGTGACACGGTGGTCTGATCAAAGAGAGGCCGCTCTGCAGGGTGCGTTGGATTCAACCGACTGGGACATGTTTCGCAGCAGCGCGGGCGGAGACATCGAGGAGTTTACGGAAACTGTTGTGGGATTTATTGGGAAAGTTGTTGAAGACACTTCACTTAGGAGGACCATCAGGACTTTTCCCAACCAGAAGCCGTGGGTGGATAAATCTGTCCGCGACGCCCTGAGGTCCCGCACCGTTGCCTACAACTCCGGCCTCGCCTCTGGGAACATGGAGGACTACAAGGTTGCATCATACAATGTCCGCAGAGCGGTGAAAGAGGCTAAACATCGCTACGGCCGCAGACTGGAACAGCAACTACAACAGTCTGACTCCAGGGGACTGTGGCAGGGACTACGCACCATCACGGACTACAAAGCACCACACACACACCCGGTGAGTGCCGACGCTTCTCTGGCTGATGAACTCAACATCTTCTTTGCGCGCTTTGAGTCGGGAAGCCGACAGCCCGCTGCGCTCCCGGCCGGAGGGGCGGAGACACTCACTGTGACGGAGCGCGATGTGAGGAGGGCGTTTAGACGTGTAAACACCAGGAAAGCGGCTGGACCAGACGGTATTAGTGGACGTGTCCTTAAGACCTGCGCTGACCAGCTGGCACCTGTGTTTACACTGATATTCAACCTCTCACTGAAACTGTGTGTGATTCCCACCTGCTTTAAAAAGTCCATCATAGTCCCTGTCCCAAAGAAACCACACCCCAGCAGCCCCAATGACTTCAGGCCCATAGCACTCACCTCTGTGGTGATGAAGTGTTTTGAGAGACTCATCAAGACATTCATCACCTCCTCACTGCCCACCACCCTCGACCCACTACAGTTTGCATACCGGCCAGACAGATCCACAGATGACGCCATATCCTTCCTCATCCACAAGACCCTTTCACACATAGACACTGGTAAGGGGAACTATGTGAGAGTGCTGTTTGTAGATTACAGCTCAGCATTCAACACCATAGTTCCCTCCAGGCTGGTCTCTAAGCTGCTGGACCTGGGCCTGGGCCCATCCCTGTGCAGGTGGATTCACAGCTTCCTGACCAGCAGACCACAGGTGGTACGAGTGGGTCACCTCACCTCATCCTCCCTCACCCTCAACACTGGATCCCCCCAAGGCTGTGTGCTCAGCCCTCTGCTGTACTCACTGTACACCCATGACTGCGAGGCCACGTCAGAGTCCAACGTCATCATCAAGTTTGCTGACGACACTGCTGTTGTGGGACTAATCTCTCACAATGAGGAGACAGCCTACAGGAGAGAGGTCTCCCGCCTGGAGAACTGGTGCCAGGAGAACCACCTCCTGCTCAACGTCAGCAAAACGAAGGAACTGATCGTGGACTTCAGCAGGAAGCAGCAGAGGGACTACCATCCACTTGTCATCAGTGGTGCTGAGGTGGAAAGAGTGGACACTTTCAAATACCTGGGAGTGACCATCTCACAGGACCTGTCCTGGACTCATCACATAAACATCACTGTGAAGAAGGCCAGACAGCGTCTCTACCTCCTCAGGCGGCTGAGAGACTTCAAGCTCCCACTCAAGGTGCTCAGGAACTTTTACACCTGCACCATCGAGAGCATCATGCGTGGGAGCATCACCACCTGGATGGGAAACTGCACCAAGCAGGACTTCATGGCCCTAAAAAGGGTGGTTCGTTCAGCTGAACGGACCATCAGAACCACCCTCCCCAACCTGCAGGACATTTACACCAAGTAGTGCAGGCTGAGGGCCATGAAGATCCTAAAACAGCCCAGCCACCCCGGACACTCTCTCTTCTCCCTGCTCCCATCAGGCCGGCGTTACCGCTGCCTGAGGACTAAGACTGAAAGGTTGAAGAAGAGTTTTTACCCACAAGCCATCCGTCTGCTCAACTCTGAGCCCTAACTGGACCATTATTGCACAATGTAAATATTATAATTTAAAAAGTGTGTATAGTGTATAGTATATAGAGTATAGTGTATAGTGTGAATTACTTTTTTTTAATTTTTATTCTTCTTATTTATATGTGTGTGTATATATGGTTGCAGGTACAAAATACATTTCACTGTGCATTGTACTGTGTATAACTGTGCATGTGACAAATAAACACTATCTTATCTTATCTTATCTTATCTTATCTTATCTTATCTTATCTTATCTTATCTTATAAGACTAATGCATTATTATTATTATTATTATTATTATTATTATTGTATGGTGTTTGCAATATAAAGTGCCTTGAGGTGACTGTCAATATGATTTGGCATGGTATAAATAAAACTGAATTGAATGATCATAGCATATGTATGTACATTTAGTCCCTAACTCCTCCTAGAAGGATGAAACTTATTGCAGAGGGTACCAGGATTATCAACATCTATATATCTTTTGGGAATTATTTTTATAACACTCAGATCCTTACAAATTATATATATTATGTATAGTACCAACAATTTTTAGTGCAGCAGCACTTTGGGGATGACTGTAATGTGTTCTCATGCATATCTGTAAATAAGTGTTCATACACTGACACTAACAGCACCTGCAATTGATTACTTTGTCTTATAAAATGAATTTGCAGCTTGCAAAGAAAAAGGAGAAGATAGCTATTTATTATTCATTTGTGTCATGTTTTATGGAGTGTAGCGGACCCAAATGCAGACTCAAAGGTTGAGTAAACAAAAAAACTGACATTTATTTTAAGAAAAAAAAAAATTCAGGCAGCAGATGAAAACAAAGTTTTTAAATTAAAGCAGCAAAATATACAGGCAACATTCAAGAGACAAACAGAGAACAACAGTATGGCACGACAACGAACACGTACTAACTAAGGTTCTAAATAGACGGTAGACTAATCGGGGGAAACAACACAGCTGGGGCAAAACAAGAAACAGGTGAAAATTATAAGACAACAAGACAGGGGAAGCAAAGCTAAACACAATGCATACAAGAGAAGAGACAAACAAAATAAAACAGGAAGTAACTAAAAAAAAGAACATATAACAGGACGGAGACTTAACAAGATACAGGGGAAACACGAGGGACATACAACGAACTGAAAAAAGCAACAGAATACAAACTGTAACCATGAACAGAACCAAAAAACTATAACTAAATAGGCCTGAGGATATAGATATAATGAAACCAACCAGGAAAAAACTGTAAAAAACAAAACAAAAAAGAAAGAAACAAAACTCAAAACTTCCATAAAGAGTCCAATAAAAAACACTAAAACAACAGAAATGGGAAGTTCAAAACTCAAACCCAGGATCATCACAGTTTGTTTGGTGTTTATGAATAGCAGTTTTTGCTATCTCACTGTATAGAGCGATATAATGAAGATAAAAAGAATAACATGATAAATTACCATACGTGTCTGTGCTTTAATACGTGAGTGAAGTGGACAAGCAGTTTTTGCTAGTGTTAATAATAGAATTTTAAAATCAATTCTGAATTTCACTTGAAACGTGTATAACCTTTTAAACTCTCTTATAAACAATATGGGTCTCTACTGAGAAAAACACAAAGCTACCACTGGAGTAACAATAGAAAACATAATGTACAGGAAGTACGAAAACACAAAAACAATGGCAGTTTTCTGACAATCTAATCTTCTCCAACTGTTGCAGCTGAATAAGTGTTCCTGCACAGATAAATTGAGGACATGCCTGTAGATAGAGACCTGCTCACACTTGCACCCCACCTCATCAATTTTGCATTAGACTCCAGCCATGCTGCATGAGCCAGGCTGCAAAAATTGGCAGGTGCATGAGCAGCAGAAACAACACCAAAGCAAAACAAACAAACAAACAAACAAAAAAAAACGCACACACACCAGCTGTAATGATGTAACTTTTAACATGCTTTGCTGTGCACAAAGTTGACAAGGGCAAACATAAGTTCTGCGTAAGAACTGGGAAATATTTCAGATACTTAAAAAATCTGAAGATCAAAGATCACTCAGCAGTTTCTACAAGATGTAAAATAGATACAGGTTGTGCTGCACAAAAACAACACAGGTTCTCACCTAGAGAGTGCTGCTTCCCTAACAGCGCACTAAAGCAAAATGACAGGAAATGACAGAACAAATATAATAGCATTTACAAAATGCACTAAATGGTGTTTTAAACCTGACTGCCCATTTCAGACCTGCACTTTTGTTGTGTTCTTTGTCATTTAGTTTTTCCATTACTGTCCCCCCCGTTCAGCAATGCCATATTATATGTCTTTTATCTGTATTCAGCAACTGTTTTCTTAACCAGAAGACATATTATATATTTCTTCTTTCCACTTTACAAGTTGTATGTACCATCATTCCGCGTCAGTAAAGCTTGCCATAGATAGAAGAAGTTGACAGCACGATGTCGCCTGTGAATACTAAGTCTGAGCCGCAAATCATCATACCTTAGCTTCGGGCGCTACAAATTAATCTTGCAATGCCGCTCATCATGATAATAGCGGAAATAAATTACTCTCCTACCGAAAAGTCACCAAGAATAAAAACTGACAGCTGTGAGACTTAAATATCAAAACTTCTGGCAGCTGTTTACTTCAGTCTAAAGCACTGGATTGCAATGACCCAGACTACATAAAGGTCCCAACACTATTGTAAAGTACAAAAGAGAGAGAACGAGCCATTTCATGATCAGTGAGTGTTAGCACAGTGTTAAATTATGTGCACCTCGCTGCGTGGTTTAAAGTGTTTTTTTTTTTTTCTTCTTTTTCCAGAAATGATCCCCATTTGATTTTTGTAGTTATGGTACTCGAGTAGAATATTCACAGATAAAATTCTTCCAAACATCTTTTAAATTTTCTGTTTTCCTGCATTCCCGCGTTGCTTCCCACAACTTATCCAGTGTTAAAGAGTTCTTGCTGATGGGGAAATTTCAAGTCCATGTGTGCTTGCCGTTCAATCAGCTCATTACCTCTTTTATAATGAGGCACACCGCTAGAAAAGATGAGTCGCTTCGATTGTATAGTTGCCTGCACTCCAAAAGTGGTAGATAGAATTCACTGCGCGTATCATTGGTCACTGTTCAACTGGAAACTCTCCCAAGACGGCATTTTAACTCCACCAAATTTTGTCTCTGAGATCAAAGTCACACTTTCAGCAACAAAATACTGCTGTATAGCTCCTGCCTACATTATGCTTTAGTGCAACAGAGGCAGCCACTCCTCTCCCTCTCACACAACGGTAGTGGCTCAATTATGGTGTGACCACAATAGACCATGAATACCAATTTAAGGGGAGATAGGGGATATAGGGTGGAGGTCGGGGTGGGGATTGGGGGGGGTGGTGGTGTCAGAAATACTGCCAGCCATCAAAATCAAGAGTGACAGAAGCTTGGCCTGGTTTCCCCTCTCCGGTGCTGCTGTAATTCACCTTGCATCACCTCTATCTCATCCTACACTACGCTGCACTTCAATCTGCCACTATGACTCTTGCTCATCTTCCACCCCGCTCTCTTTTCTCCATATCTTTCCCAACTTCCCCTCCTCCCCGCTGCCTCCTTCTCCAACCCAAATCTCTTATTAGTGATTCATATGTAAATGATGCTTAAAATAATTATCTGACCTAGTGCCATCAGGTGGGACGAGGATGCAATCTGTGCCGACAGATTCTGAAATGCTTGCCCAGTGTGTGTAGGTTAGCGTCTGAGTGTGTATACGTGAATATGTGATCTAATCTGAATTCCCAGCAAGGACATGGTTTATGTTGTGTGTTTTCTCTGTTTACGTATGTGGACCCTGAAGACACTGGATTTTCTCTCTCTGTCTACCTCTCTGCATCTCACGCTCTCTCACACACACACACACACACACACACACCGAGTTGGTTGCTCCACTTTCCAGCCTTCCTCCCCCATCAGCCTTCTCTGTGTCTCTCGATCCCTCTATCTGTAGGAGGGATGAGGTGACCATCTGTTGTTCAGTGAAGGCTTGAAAGGGATTGATGGGAAGAGAGAAAGTCAGAGTGGGGGAGAGCAAGCAGTGCTGTGATTTTGTAATTGCAGTCAAAGCAGAAGTGAACTGAGGGGAATTGAGATGAGATATGGGGGCTGATAGTGTCACTGCAGTTGAAGGTAGAGAGGGATTAACAGGGATTGAAAGAAAGACAGAAAGAAAAAAATGAGGGAGGAAAAGGTGGTATGATATTGTCATTGCAGTAAGGCAGGCAGTGGCAGGCCCTTAGTCTTTGATTTATGTCTCCTTCACAGTGTGTTTGTGTCGGTGGGTGTGTGTATATGATGTGTGATTTATTGTTCGTTAACACTGAGGAATTAAACCTTGTATCCCACTGAGCTCTCCACATCAATTACCATCCCATGAATGGCCAGGCTTCGCCTCAGTTCACCTTTAATGAGCATAGGTGGCAATTGACTCTCGCGCGTGCGCACGCAGGCACACACACACAAAAAATGACATGAACCTATGCGTATACTTGAACACAAAAACACAGTTTTACTCAGATGTATCAACAGTATGTGCAAAAGTACAAAGATGTGAGCTCAAAGTTTATTGTTACATAATGTGAGTGGTAATTGGACTGTACTTCAGGTTGTGCGAGTTGTCAGTGTTTGCCCTGTATTTTGTAGCAGGAGAAAAAGCATGAGTACTCCTTGACCTCCAGGTGAACCCCGCACACTGTCTCCCACTCTAAATAAACAAGATTAAATTAACCAGTTATCAAATATCACTCACTAAGGCACTGATTTCAAATACAGCAGGTTAAGGGTTTATCTGAGAGCCAATTAAACAAATATAACAAGGTAATGTAATGAACTGTTATTAGCAAAATGCTATTATCTCATTTACTTCAATTATAGCGCTACAGGTTTCAGAAAATTTCCTGACCATATGCAAAAAGTATCCAGATCGCAAATCAAGATTGATATAATTTGTGCTTTGATACCCTGTTAATTAGATTGGATGTCAGAGCAGTTTGTTTGTGACTGAAGTAAATAGTCGAAGGATATAAAAAGAGAGGTAACAAAAGTGTTTTTAAAGAAAGAAAGAAAGAAAGAAAGAAAGAAGATAAAAGCAAGTGAAAGATGACATGGTACTATCTCAGAAAAGAATTTTAGTTTGAAAGTTGCACTGCAATAAATTTGATGACACAAAAAAACAGATGTGTTTGTCCTTAACCCAGGGGGCAAAAAGGAGTACTTTGCTTCAGTGGCTGCCACTGTGAAAAAAAAACTACATTTACTCAGCATTAAGGCAACATAGAAGTACTACACAGAGAGAGGTAAAGTGAAAGTGCTCATTTAAGAGGACAGACAGAGCTGAGAAAGAGTAAAAGCATTACCTTCCTACATTTTAAAATGTATTTGTGTTGATTTTTTAGTAAGAATTACTATATATGCAAGCGCGTTTTTAATTTTAAGGAAAAAAGATGGAATTTTCTGCTCTAAATCAGTTTTGTTCCATTAATACTTTTATTATTACCCTTTTCTTATAGTTACATTAAACTCCAAGGATTTGTTTACAATTAAAAAAACCAAAAAAATTTAAAAAACAGGTTTCGTACTGTTTAACACAGAAAGGGAACTCTACTAAGCCCTCTCTTGAAATAATTTGCTCTCGCTATGTGGTTCTAACCTCTCTTTCTCTGCTATACAGCAGCTGAATCCTAGATAGGTAGGTGGGGCAATAGGACAGTAGAAATGTAGGTTACTAAGCTTGGGAAATGTCACCTAACACACTGAGGAGAAAAGTGTAAGACAAAAGAATGGAAAATAAGAAAGATGTGACACTATCATGTCAATATGAAGCCAGATCTCTGAGGATTGTTTCCAGCACCTTGTTGAATCTGTGTCATGAGGAATTAAGGTAGTTCTGAAGGCAAAAGGGGGGTCCAACCCTGTACTAGCAACAAAGTGGCTGGCGAGTCTAATTGATGATAATATTTTAATAATGTTGGAAGAAAAACTGAGGCGTGAAGTGAAAGAAAGATAAGAATAATTCTGCTTAGCCAGAAAGTGCTTTTCACCTTCTTATACTCATTATCATTATCGCTCTCATTTTCTGCCGCTCCATCTTTCTCTGTTAGTTTTCTGGCTCTTGCAAGACAACTAATTATACGTCTCACTTTTCAGTCTGAGTTGTTGAAAAACTGTGCATCTGTACAAGTGTAAGAGCTCCTTGGGATGTCTACTCGGTTTTGTTCACAAATGTACACAACAGCGACAACACAGGAACGCACTTACGCTTTCCTCAGCAGTCGACAAACAAATACACTCTCGCAGTGTTTATAAGGAGACAGTGGTAGAGAACAACTGAGAGAAGAGCCAAAAACTGAATGTATAAAAAAAAAAAAACCTATATAGAAACCAGTGTAGTGAAAAATAAAAGAATGTGAGGGCTGAATTTATGACCAAATGAGTCACAGTCATGACAGCCCATAAAATTTGAATGAAATGGTGTAAAAGTGGGATTTATAATGATACGATCAGGAGAAATAATAAATCAGAATTTTTGCCTGTTCAATTGTGGTGGGAATGAGGTCGGAAATTGCCAGAGCTAGGATGAAACACAAGGGTATAATAATTCAATATAGGGATCCATTCAATTTGTGCATTATGGAAGTGGTGTTGCTACTTTTGCACACTGTGTTTATTTGTTTGTGTATGTGCTTTTTCTACTTCTATCTTTGAGGGGCATTTATTGGTCCTCACTTCTTCAGAAAGTCATAAAGATAATGTTTCACCTGGGAAATAGTGTCAAATGCATGACTTTGTTTCTTTATTCTGGCAAAGTACTTGAATTAACTGCCAGACATGACGGAAATATGCCTGGCAGTTAATTCAAGTCTTTGATATCATTAGATGCTAAAGTTTTGTGCGGGATCTTTTTCCATGTAGTGGATGGTGCTGACGTTTAACCTGCTGCAAACCTGCTTTCTAAGCTCTTACCCACTCCCACTATAACTGCCGTGTGTCTCTGAGAACAGATTTGGACATGCTTCCATCTTTAAATGATATGAAAAGTGAGGGAAGCAGTCCAGCTATGTGAGACAAAGTTTACTTACTTTAATTTTCATAAGATTGACCACAGATTTCACTCGAGGGCTATGTAGGATTTTTCTGGATTTTTCTCAATGTCGAGATTACTTAGCTTTAATTGAACAAAAACGCTACAGAAAAAAGCATTATTAATTCAAAATTTAATATCACCTTGGTTACATAGTTTCTTTATCAACATGCCATGTGTCACAATTTATCAAGTCAGGTGCATATGGTGATAATGATAGAACTGAACGTGTATTATCTTACAGTGAGACAAGCAACAAATGTTGTAATTATTGTCAGGATGGGAATGACTCAGCTCCATTTGACAGCAAAATTAAAGATACAGTGGGCTATTAATCATGAGCTGGTTCAGCTGGACTGGAGGAGTTCTTTGTGTTTTTGGCATGACAGTGCCAGTGTGAAGCTGGGCAAACTAATGGAGTAGGCAAGACAAACCCTCAGGGTAACATTGTCTTATCCTACTGTGGCCTGGAGCTGAAAACCTCTGAGCACAAACAGGAAACCAGAGCACACACAAACAATTACAGAGCCAAATAATGCATTGCCTTCAGATGAACAACTCAAGCCAAGTCTCTGACAACAAATCACAGCCATTGTTAGAGTATTCTCCAGCCTAAAAAAACCAAGCAAACAAACAAACAAAAAAAAACAGTTTCAGTACTTGTATGGACAAAACACATATAGCCTCTATTTCTGTTCCCTCAGCTGATGTGCAGTGAAAGTCAGTGCTGTGCCAAAGGGTGTCAGGTCAAATTCGACTGACATTCAAAACACAGCTTTGGGCTTGACAACCAACACTATGCACATATCTGTGAGGCAGATGGTGGGAATACACAAAAACCTGGCTGAGGTACCCATTAATGGCACAGACTGCAGAGGTTTGGGTATGTGCTGACAGACTGCTGCATGCAGAAACAGCCATGCCATCCAAAACCAGACAAATTAAAGATTATTGGATATTTTCTCTGATATTTTCCTCATTTAAATTAAGGGGTTTATGAGGCTGTACAGTCAAGTATATGGTATTTGGTCACATTTATCCTTGAACAAGTTTAAGCAGAAAGGATATGTCCTTTAATATGCGTTATTCACTGCAACGTTTTTGAATCATGCTTTGCATGACGACATAAACAAATACAGAACTTGGTGGTTCCTGTGGGGCCCCCTGCTCTACCTCTTCCAGATGCATGGCAGAGGTAGCTTCACTGACATTCACACCACCCAGTTATTAGCCAGTGATTAACTGTGATAAATGTCAAATCCGTTGCTCTCTTGCAAATCTAATGCTGTGCGTTTGAGACATGTAGTGCTGTGCTGGAGCCAGAGCAGACCATGCAGAATCCACACATCAGGTGCAACTGGGCAAGATCTAAACAGGGCAAATTTATAATTTATAAAATTATAAACAAACAGAAACAGTTATTTCATTTCATTAAGCACCAGCATTCTACCAACACCAGTGCTAATCAAAAGTGAGCGAGAGAGTTAAAAAATAAAGCTACTTTTTGCTGCTTTCTTGCCACAGCAGGTAACTCCACATGTTTGATTTGGCAGAGTTTTATACCAGATAGTCTTCCTGATGAAACTCCGAAAGGGAATTTATAGCTTTGGCTGGAATGAAACCAGCAACCTTTTGCTTGCCATGCAAATTTGTTTACCACCACACAAAGAGAGGGAATAATGTACTAACAAAAAAAATATATATATATATAGTGTAAGTGCAGGTTTAATGCATGTCTTTGTCTCTGAAAGCATGGATATGTTATAAAATGGAGTGTGAGAAATGAGAACCCAAATGCAGACAGAGGCAGGCTAAGGTGAACAAAAAGCAAGCCCTTTATTGTAGGCTGATGGCAGGTTGAAACAAACATGAAACTTATAGTCCAAAGGAAACAAAACTACTGAAACCTAAAAACTTGAAAACACACTGGAGCTAGGAAATACTGGTGTTAGGGAGCACTGGGAAGGCTAACTGGGACATAAACAGGAACATACAGTAAGCAGATGCACTGACTGAGACAATATATACACAGGAAGTGGAGACAGCTGGGGAAGACGAGACACAGAATCACAACAGACAAGACACAGGAAGCAAAACTCAAGGTAACACGCAAGGAAGACGACGGGCAAAATGAAACAGGGAGAGTGATAACTAAATGGGGAAGACACAAATGCATGAATGAACTTAATACAAGGGGCTTGACACAACTAAGTACAAGATTAAATATGCTTAAGAGGAGCACACGAAGCAAATATAAACAATAAATAAACCAAGAAGCAATAGAATGCAAAAACAAGGCTTGGAAGTTCAAAAAAATCCTCAAAAACAATGGGAAACTGACCATGACAGGATGTTCAGATAAATGAGAGGAGAATGAAGACGAATCAATATCTTTATGACATAATGGTGAACTATTGTGTTAGAAATTTCTGAGGACTGTGTGTGAACCGGAGGACTGAAACTCAGGTGGAGCACAGGTCTTTTCCAGAGAAGAGCTGCTTCATTACAAATTATTCCTCTACATAAACCTACATGTGTAACAGCTGACATGTACAATGTGTGGAAGAACACAAAACATCATGCCCTCCGCATGTTAATGGAGATACTGTTACTGTGCCACACATCGCTCTGGTTTTTTCCTGCAGTGCATGAAACTGAATCGGAGCTGTGCTCACACGCACATCCTGCATTTCGAAAGCCTTTCTATGAAGAAATGTTATGCACAGAATTTGTTGGCTTTGCAGCTGCAGCTGCTGTTGTGGGCTGATAAAGAAATGCAGCCACACTCCTGAGTAAAAAGATCATCCCTAACCTGACTATCTGCATCATTCGCAGTTGGAACTTGTGGTCCATGATGGTGTGAAATACATTACAGAACTGAGTCATTTTCACTTATTTATTAACTCTCAACCTCTGAAAGTCTGCTGTTGATCTCAGTCAATTCAGCAAGATGAGACAGGGAGTATTGCACATATTAACTTAATTAACACTAACATATTGTAACATTCAGACATTAATCTAACACACTAACATATTGCCATTAATAGCTGCATTTTGACAGATGTATATAGCAGCACCTATTTAGTGAAGTAAAAGAAAGACTGACACATGAATATTGCTCTGTGTGTGTGCACTGCTGAGAAAAGACATAGAAATGGCTTCATTGTGTACTGGTTTCTGTGCAGAAATGTGACTAAAAGCCTGAAATACTAGAACCTGCTCTTCTCACTGTAAAAAAAAAAAAAAATGTAGCCTTGTACACGTCTGGCATTGAGATTCTCCTCCTTCCTCTGACACTCCATTAAGTTCAGTTCAGTTGTGCTCAGTTTCAATAAAATACCAGTATTACAGTGGAGCAGGAATATGTGGGGCTTGGCTCTCAACACCCAGAGTGAAGACTGAGTAAAGAGCAACAGGACAGAGTCAAAGTTTTGGCACTGTGCTCACAGCTTTGAGCCATCCAGCTGTGCCAATTACGCGTTTGTTCTGATAACATTTCCCCCTCTCATGCCAAATAAATAAACACTCCAAGCCGCAACTATCACACACATATCAGGCACAAAATAAGACATGCTTTTCAGTGATAAATTTAGTGCCATTTAGAGTAAATTGCCTGCCACAAACCATAGTAACTCAAGTTTGTGTCATTATTTGATGGAGCAGACATTGGCGCGGACTGACTCTGACTTAGAATATGTTGGCAATCTGTGTGTTTATAACTTAGATAGCGATTAATTGATAACCTTTGCCACTCTATTTGACAGTGATTGCAGTCAGTCTGAGTTAGACCGAGACAGGTTGCCTCCCACCAGGTGACCTGTGCAACTGTCTTGCATCTGTTCAGTTTCCACCAAATGTTGGTACTCTAGAGTGACCGAGGCCTTATGTAGCTGATGCATACATGGCTGTAAAATCTGGCTTTCAGATTACAGGACAACAGTTGTAATGCTAACACATAGTGTCAGTTTCTGCCAAAGTTCAAGTACTGATTAGGCCATAAATATATGGAAGTGTTCACAAGTTATAAAACCATGTTGTCAAGGTTATTATATTCTGTTCGGTATATATATATATATATATATATATATATATATATATATATATATATATATATATATATATATACTCACCAGACCCATTTATAGTTACACCTTTCTAGCATTGCTGTAATTCTTTTACGCACAGATTCAACAAGGTAGTGGAAAAATCCATATCAATATGATATCATCATGCAGCATATTAGTGCTACAGTAATATTTCTGCTGTCTAGGTGAATGTTATTTTCTTCCATTTCATTCAGAAGTGCTGAGTTATAAAAAAAACAAAACAAGGTCTGACAGAAATGATAGCGTTTCAGCTGTATTGTGATGTTAACACTAATTAAACCTGCTCTTGAATCTAAATGTGCTAACCTGCCTCTACAGAATTTAGATGTCTGTATTATGAAAGCTTTGGTACTTAAAGACCATTTGAAATCCATTTAAGGTGTTTACTGAAATTTCAAATTTCAATATTACTCCCATCTTTATGCCGAAGCTGAATCTAATTTGTGACATTTGAGCAAAGGTCTTTCATTACTCATTAATGACAGTCGTTCCGTGTGCCAGAACGACGTATGATTGTGTTTATGTATGCTATATCGGTGCGCACAAACGAGTGCATGAAAGCAAGAGTGCATGAGCTAATCTGTTTATCTGTTCATTCACCCCTCTGAAGGTGATTCATAATTGCTTGTTCTAGATTTCTGCGGCCCCTATAGGTATTTTTTTTATAATAACCATTATAAATAAAGGCTGTAACAACAACAGTACATAGATAATTGTTAAAATGTTCATAGACAGATTCATATTTTAATTAAAAATGCACTCATTTTGTTAAATTACCAGGCATAACAACTACATATGTGGTGCACACACTCTTCCTCACCTTGACTTTTCACTGGGAGCTTGCCATACCTGTATCAACATATCTGACATTGTTAGACATTGTCACTTTTCAGTTATCAAGAGATAAGGCCCACCATTTGGAAGTCCCATTAACAATAATCAATCTAAGTAAGATGGGCATCATGTTGATAAATAATGCTTATCAGATGGTTGAGAATGAATGGTTGGGGATGAATCTAAAAAGAAGAGGCAAAACAGGAAAGGCTACAGAGAAGAGGGATCATTGCCATCAAATTATAAGATGATAAAAATCATCCAAAAAATGTTTTTGAAAAATATTTTGGCACGCACTGCAAGTCTGGAGCAGATTCTGGCAAAGCGCTCTGTGGGAGGGCATCTCAGTGGGCCCCAGTAGGAAGTCTTAAGTCATCAAGACGACCGAGGCAAGTGTGAGATGAGCAAACAGAATGAGTAAAAAGACAAGTTTTATTAATAGAAAACACATGACAGGGAAGCTGAAGAAGCAAGTGAAGAGATGAACTTGTAGGAGGAGGAGTAAGAGGCTGGACTTGAATAGACAACATAAATGTAGACTTGGCTCAGTTTCAACACAGAGCTTCAATAAGCCCAAATTATAATGAATGAACAGAGAGTTGAAAACGTTCCAGACAAAATGGAAAAAGATCAGAAACCAGGGATAAGAGTGATGACTCTTTTCCAGCAAACAATTGCCATTGGAAAGAGGGGTAGGAGTCTAATAGGTTAAAGAGAAACAAGAAAAACTGAGCAAAAGGGAAATCTACCTGAACTACACACAAAATCCCTGAGATGTTTTAGTGTCTGATGATGCTGTTTTCTAGCTTTCCTCAGCAGGTCTGTTTAGCTGTGCATTTTGATCACTGATATAGCCTGTTGGCATAACTGCAAGATGCTGCGCTGAGCCAAACTGGCAAATGATACTTTACATTTATTGTAGCAAGTTTTTTTTCTAACTCATATTAAGAAGACCCAACCAAATTGGGTCCCCTATTGCCGCCATTTTTATTTTTTTGGTCTGGCTTGGATTGTTCTTCAATTTGTCAAAACTTTCAAAACACTTAAATTTAATTGCCTTGAAAAGGGATCTGTCTCTAATGCACTGTGGTATTATTCCTGAACACTGATAAACTCCCAGTGCCCCAAACCCAATCAGGATAAAGAGAGGAGTCTATGGCAGCAGTGCAGCTTGGTTATTCTGCAGGCTGTCTGTATAATCTTGGTTTCAGATATCAAGAACAAATTGTTTTCAGACTGCAGTATCACCACATAGGCTAACAAGTGTAGTGCAACACTATAGTAAGTGCAAGAGCAGCACATGAATGAGCCAAATGACCAAAGGAAAAAGAAGTTACAATAGAGCAGCTGCAACTAGAGCTGAACTTAATTTATCAAGTATTACCACATATCTGGTTTATATAATGCACACACTGACTAAAACTGCTGTGTCAACTGTACTTACTGCTTTACACTTTAAAAAGAAAAAAGTATATGTACAGTAGCATAACCACAACACAATTTAATAATAAAGAGAAAAGTCTAATAATTTATTTTATTTGCTTTGTTTCTTTGCTTTTAGGAGAATAAATAGGATCAATGTGATTAAATAAAATGTTACAGTGGAAGGCATTTGGAATAAGAGATATATTAAATCAGCTCAAATCAACCAAACTAATAAATTTGGGGAACAGACGGCAGATATGCATATTATCTTGCATTTTTATGGCTATGGAAGCAGTAACCAAGACCTTTTTGACATGTGGTTATTCAGCTGGGAACTCTTGCAGCACTGAAGGATTTTTTTTTCCTCTCTTGTAACTTTAACTTAATGCATCATTCATAAGAGCAAGTTGTTCAAACACAGCACATATCTAAAAAACATAGCCACATTAGCAAAACCCCAAACACCAAACAGCCTTTGGTCTTGTGTTAAAAGCTGCTAACCACCTTTGACCCACCTGATAAAAACTGCCAATTCCACAAGGGCCTTAATGTGAGTGGAGTTAAATGATGGAGAAAATGAGGAAGAAAATGCAAAGAAAGAAGGAAAAAGAAAGAGATTTACCATCTCTTATTGGTTACAAGAGTCAGACAGGGCTCTTAAAAATCCTAAAAAATCTTCTGGAGAGTTGTATTATTTTAAAGATGGCAGCTGTCCTGCTCCCAGTTGAACCACCAGTCATTCTATATGTGTTACACATGCAGTTTCTTTTTTTTAATGTTCTGTGACCATCTTAATGAATTACTCTCTCCCCATTCTTTTGGATATTGGCTTTGAAATGACTGCTGATAGGCATTACCAAGATGGCTGTCAAGTGGTGGGACTTAGGTTTAGAAAGACTTAAAGTCTGTAATTTACTGACTTGGATCATCCAGCAGTCGTTTATATGTGGAACTGATAAGAAACAACCTTATATAGCCTGCATGACCCCAAAGGTTTTCATATTGATAGCCTCTGTAAATTGATGCATTGTACGTTTTCATTTGAAATTTTTAAAAAAAACTGCATTTGAAACAACATTTCAAAAGTGGCCTCATAGTGTGGTGGTTTACACGTTCACCTAACAAGCCAAAAATCCCCAGACACAAATCCCTTTGGGAGTGTGTCGGGAAGAGGATCTGGTGTAAGAAATCTGCTAAATTAAACATGTGGAGCAACCTGCTGTGGTGATCCCTTGTGAATAAGGTAGCAGCTGAAAGTAGCTTGAAATAATATTTCAAAGTAAAATGCTTTTTTTGTTTTGTTTATTTTTTGATCTGACAGAAAAGCTTCTCTGTTTTTTTATTAATAAATTCTGAGCCTAATATCAGACTCCAAACATTCCATTGGGAATGTTACCCAGTCGGTGATCTTACTATAATGATTGTATAATGATTGTATGTATATATGTACCTTAAATCCTCCTTAACCCTTTCACTACTCCACCAAGAAAACAGCTTCAAATTTATTTATTTATTTTTTGCATTTCTTTACTCATTTGGGTCCATAATAACCACAATCAATGATATATATTTTTTACTTACATTTTACTTACATTACTTACATTGATTTTAACATATAGCACTCTACCAAACTGTAGACCCTCCCAACTGGGTAACTGCTTTTAAATGTGGTAAAATTGCAACCACATGTGATAGAGAAATTATTCTTTTTGCATATAAAACCAGAGGATCTACACTTACATATCATGCATTCAGCGTGTCCCAGAGCATTGTAACCGTCCTCTAACGGGTTTGCAGAAATTCCGTAAGAAGCGCTAAGAACAAATGTACTCCATGTGCTTTACCATTTTCATTAGCATGTACAATTATGGCATTTCTGTATTTAACGTAGTATGTAGGTATAAAATAAAAAATAAAAAAAGTTTTCAATTTCTTTCTGGGTTAGTGTACTTGTTAGCTACTTTATGTAGTTACTATGGATTACCTCCAGTATTATAATTAGGGTTCTGAAGATTCTATTGATGTATAGTGAAATGGAATATTCCATAAGATGGTACTACAGCATGTAGCAATGTAAAGATATGGTTTGGTGGACTTTTTCTACCATAGGTCTTAATGGATTGTCCCATCTGAATGGACAATATATACACAGGGACTGACAAGGGACAACAGGAGACAGCTGGAGAGAACACGTGGACAGAATCATACTAACGAGACTGGGGGACGCAAAACTGAACACACTGCACAAGAAACAAGATACTACCAAATTAAAACAGGAAATAACACAAACAGGATAACCATTCAGACTTGACACACAAGGCACTGGCGAACCAGAAATCAATATGTAAACAATAACTAACAGAACAGGAAACAATGATAACAGAACCAGAAGGAACTTAACCACGAAATGCTGGGCACACGGCCCAGGACCATGACAATTATCTGTTTGCATTTGTTCTGCTGGTCTTGTTCAAATGTACATCACCCATAACATAGCATAACTTTACTGTCACCAAAATTTGGATTCACAATTTTGTTTCACTCACCACTAAATAAGAAATAAAGAATTTGAAAAGGCACCACAGGCAAGTAACATTAATGCCACTAACATATTACATGCAAAAAGAATTATCATCTCATTACAATGCAGTGATATGGGAATGGGAAATCTTGGGTCTGGTCATTCACAGAGATATCACTTTGACAAGTACCTCTCATCTAATTTTTTCTGCAGACCAAGCACACATCCGTACAGTAACTTGTTCCCTGATAGCATTGGCCTCCCTTAGTACAATGTTGTGTACTTCCACCTGTGAAAACTGCTCAGGAACAGCTCAGCAAAAGCAACATGAGCCCACGCCCTCCATACTTCAGAAATCCCATTGTTCAAATAGCCAAGGAAAGGACTGGAATAAGCCTTAAGGCCCCACAGTACAAGTCACCACAGAGGTCCTGTGTCCATGCCCAGAGCTGGGCCAAAGCTGTTTTCTATGGATGACTTCTAAGTAGGTGGTTTAATGTGGCTGATCAGTTTATAGCTACACAGCCATCACAGACCACACACACACACAGTTACATGAATCAGCACTGTGATGTGAATATTCTCTATTAGGGACTGGGTGGCTTTCAGTGTGTTTCTGTGTGTGCATTTTTGCTTTTGCCAAAGTCTGTATTTTGCCAAAAGTTCAATTAAGCCTGGAACCAACAAACATTTGGAAACCAGGTAAAGGGAAAGTACAACATTTTGTGTCCCCTATTAGCCAAATCAAAGCCAAAGCAAAATTAGTCTCTCTGGTAGGCATTATTACTTATACAGTATATTGAGCCAAAAGAACTATGAGTAACACAGTGGTAGAAAATTACAGATGATGACACTGAGCTAAGCTGAAACAATATTTCTGGTTCGTTCAGGGATAGCGATCCAGCTGGGAGGGAGGGATGTGGTTGTGCATCCTTTTTGTGTGGAATAATATTTATTATTACAACTTTGTAGACTGCCTCACTGTTATATCAATTTGAAAAATGACACTGAAAAAAAAAAACTGTTGTCAGGTGTGCTACATTAAATTGAAATGGAAATATAGAAAAGCTGGACACAGGTAGATGCACACAAATGGTGAAAATAAATTTTGAATTCTAACAGAGAGTCAGTACATTGGTTTGGCTTTCAGGAAAAAAACAACAACAACAAAAAAAACAAAAAACAGATTTGCCATAAGTCGGGGACTCTGAAGATCAGGCTTGTTCAGCCATATCCCGAGGATGTTTGAGCAGTCTGGGGAGTTTGGAGGACAACGCCTTTTACTTTTTGTTGTTTTTGTCAGTCCATTCCTGAGTAGTTTTTGTATTGTGACAGGATGCATTCTGCTAGGGGATCCACACTGCTTTGTAAGGATATAATCAGTGTTATTTACATTTTGTGATGTTGCAGTGTGGCATGGATCTGGGCAATATCAAACTTGCATCTCCTAAAAGTAACCCCCCCCCCCCAAAATAGAGACACTCAAATACGGGACAAGGACCAAAAGCAAAAGCACTCTCTGGATTCAAACAGACTTCAACTCTGCGCAGAGCATCTTTGCTTCCATCATTCTCTTTAAAGTAGCTCTGCATTGTCCTACCATAAGTACAGGTCACACCTGTTTTTCATTCAGTCAACCATTCAACACTTACTCTGTTTTCTCCCTCGTTCTATTTTTTCTTTTTCCTCACTACTTTATTCCCACAATATAAACTGATGTGCCATTGTACCTCTAAACAAAGCATTGCCTCTGTCTGAGCTATTCCTCAGCCTCCCCCTCTCACAAATCGTGCGCTGTGGTAATTCTTCCCCGCTGACTCAACAATCAGAGCTTAAATTGGGCTACTGATGATAGCTATTCACTAAATTTCAATGTACTTCTCCATGTTCATGCTGGGACGCACCAGGCAGTATGCAGTAGATCCTTAACAGATTTGACTTCTTTATAGTTATTAAAACTCTGCACCTCCAGTCATAAAGAAATTCATTTATTTACTTTCTCCTGCTGCTTCTACTTCTACTTGTTCTTCAGTGAGTACTGGTTTATGAGAAGGTAAATGCATTATATGATAAATGAGCAAATACATTGACTGGAAATGATGACATAAAAGCAAAAGGCACCAATAATAACAGCTCAAGTGACTGCATGCAGAAACAAAGTCTTATTCCCAAGTCTAAAATCAGAACATTTCCATCAACAGGATGGGACTGTGGTATAAAAGAAAACAGCTTAAAATGCTTTCTTTGATACCATGTTTGATTTGTCAATTCAGTGAAGCCAGTGACTCTAAATTAAGAGTGAGGTGAAGGTTAAGTGATGAGTGTTGTTTGTCAGCATATTTTAAAACTAGCAAGCCAAATTTTGTGACATTTGCTGGTCAGATATAGGCAAAGGAAGAGCCCGTTAAATTTTGTTGCATATCAGGTCACTTTCATTGAGACTGGGAAAGAGGATGTTTGACTTGGTGGATCCTTTTACTTAGGCCCCAGTCACAGGGGACTAGAGACTGGCTGGTAACCCCTGTTTGCTATGGAAGAAGCTTTACCCCCCCACCCCACCGTTTGGGTGCACCAAAAACCTCCTTGTGAGTGCTTCATTCTCGAGTAGATTGCTGTGGTCACCCCGATTGGTATGTAAGCCACCAACACATTCGGCAACCACTCACCGAGCAGTAGTGACAATGTGAAGAGTGCGACACAAAACAGAAACTGAGCGCTTGTGTCTTCAATGTAAAAGTTGCACCTTTTGAAATGTGCCAGCAGTAAGGTACAGCTTTTATTTTGAAAGCTAATGTTCACTGTTTATATAATATATAATAACACATACATTATTTGGGAACTGTTTGAAAACATGTAAATCTTGAAAAAGTGTAAAACTGTGGTATACTTAAAATAAATTATACAAAAAAGTAGCATCAGTCATCTATACACAAATACACCAGTAAATTTATCACACACTCAGAATCACAAAATTTGAATTATGGGTTTTAGATTTAGTGCCGATGATGAGAACCTGCATAGGGAGTGACAGGTCGAACCTGTTTTATTTAAACTTCTGACATCAAGAGTCTGGTGTTCTCTTAGGTCACTGAATTATGGGGTGTCAACCTGCCAAGTTTTAAAAAGCTCCTTTTTTTTTTCTTTTCTTAATAAACCATTACACTGCATTAAAAAAAGAAAAGAAAAAATCAATGGCAAGTGGTGCAAACATCGAGCCAGCAATTTGTCACCCTAGAAATTTCTGCCTAAGAGAACATTGTGTAATGCAACAAGAATTCTCCAGGAGCCCAAACAATGTCATAACAGGATCTGCAGGTAACTGAAACTGTTGCTGTTAAAGTTATGCCCTTTCAATCAGAAGGTGACACCATAAAATTGGCATGCACGCCAGGAAATGAAAAGCCTTTGTTGTCCAAAAAGAACAACAAACTGCTGATTTCCAGTGAGCTGTCAGGCTACTGTGAGAGTAGACTGTTTGGTGCAAACCAAGGACAGCTTTTGAGTAATATTCTTCATGATGTCCTTTTTCACAACTGTAAATAGCCCCGTCAAGTTGGCTCAGCAGGTAAATTAGCTGTGATTGTTACAGTGACTCTTAGTACACAATGGGAATGGGTAAATGTGGCTTTTGATGTAAAGTGTTTTGAGTGGGTGATAAGACTTGAACAGCGCTCTATAAATCTATGTGTATTTGACTATTTGACTGCATTTAATAGCACAGAACTGACAGAAACCTGCCAACAGCAAAGTCATTGCTGTAATCTGAGCGGAGCTTCACCTCCCAAAGGATGCGCATCATCCCGCATTGAAAGAAACCCAAGGTATTAAAATGCACAAACACACGGTGTCCTAAGCAACGTGTTCTTTGGCGATCCTGGCGGTGCATGTGTCATTATGCAGTGAAAACATTTTGACAAGTTGTTCCACCCTTCACAGAGAGAAATGCGGAAAAAGAAAGAAAATCTCAAGCTATTGAACAGCTGATAATTCTCTCATATTTGGAGCTCAAGTGTGTTGATTCATCTTTTTCTCCTTTACTCTCCCCTTTCCTCTGCTTTCACATTTCCAACCCTCAGGCCAGAGCGTGCAGCAAGGCTGCAGTTTTAAACATTTCATTCAGTTTTCTTTTTTTCTTATCTCCCTTAAAAACTCTGTGATATGCTTTATATAGTGATGTATAACACACCTACACGTGCCAAGAGTATGTGCTGTCATCACGCCAGTGTAAAACACTTGCTCAAATTAGCATTTAACTCAGCAGCTGCTCTTTCAGATGCTGACATTTAGCATACGAACACAAACAACTACAGAACACACACACATACAGAGAGGCATGCAGTGAACACTCACATAGCCACCTCCCCACTGCCCTTACATACGTGCACGCGCACACACACCTGGTCTATGGAAGTGTACAGCGCACAACTGCTGGAGCAAATAATTAGTCAAAACAAAGAAAAGGAAAAAAATAGTTAAAGAAACTAGAAAGAAGAGGGAGCAGAAGAAAAGGCGATGGAGTGGATAGACACTGAGGGATACGAGACTAAAACTGTGGCAAAGAAAGACAAACATGTTGAAATATCACAAAATTAAGACTTGTGAAGGTTACAGAAGTACACTACAACAGAGACACAATCTAGCTGCTGCTGGAGTAAAATATATATATATATATATATATATATTATTATTATTGGACATGTTTATGTATCAGTGTTACGCTTGCCATACCTAGCAGTGGAGTGGAACTGGAATATTCATATATCCCACGCTAACTGACAGCACAAGACAATTAAACTGACAGATGCATTGTACCTTAATCTACAATAAACAGAAACATCTTTTCTCCATCTTCATCCAGCTTTGCAGCACTTTTTTTCATCTTTTCAACTTTCACCCTCACTCTTCGTCACTTATTTTTTATGTCGTGTGCGTATTTTACTTCCTCTTCTCTTTCTTTAGCTCGCTCGCTCACACACACACACACACACACACACACACACACACACACACACACACACACACACACACACACACACACACACACACACACACACACACACACACACACACACACACACACAAATTTGCCAATGCTTAATGCACCACATATGAGCTGAGTCAGCAGGGCTCTATTTGAATGGCTTTCTGATTTCTCGAAGAGTGGCAATCATCCCTTGAGATTCCAGCGTGAGTGTGTGTATGTGTGTGTTCAGTCAGAGGCGTTTGTGTGCAAGTGGTTGGAGATAAAGCCATGAGTCATACTAAATAAGATCCTCAGAAATCACAGTCTTTTATTTTCCTTGTTGCAGAGTTTGGAAGCACAAAAGAACTCTGGACAAGTGCGACCGAGAGGAGAAGCAGGAAAAAAAAAAAAAAGAGTACCTTAAATAGGGGACCACATTGAACAAAACAGTTGTTACCCCATTCAGGCACTTTTAAAGAAAGGCATTTTCAGCTCCCTACTTAAAGGCAAAATGGAGTGAAGGTAATAGTGTGGGTTGATAAATTGCCTGACAGGATTTCAGCAGCTGTAAGTTTAATCTCAGCTGTGGATACAGTAAGTCTTTGGAAGTGTGTGTGAAGCTGTCACTCACAACATTTGCTGTATATTGAATTAAAGAGCTTTTGTTTTGTTGAGGGATGAACAATGGCTGATTCAAGAGAGCCGATTACAGACACACTGACAGAAGTGGAACAAATAAACCCTAATACTAAACAGTTGGCTTAGTTGATTTACTTGAAATTACTATGCATGAAAGGCACTCTTTTTTTTTTTTAAACCCGTGTGACCTTGGCAGCTTTCACAGGGACTTGATTCATGCACAAACATTCATATGAACACATGGAAGTCCATGTCAACAACAAAGCCCTTCAAATAAAACTTGATAAAGTGGATAATTTGTATTGTAAGTCTTTTTACAGATTGAAAAACAAATGCTGGAAAAAAAAACATAAGAAAAATACATGCAAACATAATATATTGAGTCAGATTTTTAGTATACATAAACAAGTGGAAAGCCATTGTAAGCAATGAGAAAAAAACCAAGCATACGGAGGTCTAAGGCAGAAAAATGGGGATCAAAGTAGAAGAAAAATGGAGACTGAGGAGCAAGAGAACATATCAGGTCCCTGTTGTAGGTCTTGTTGACAAAGCTTTGCTCTCCTAAGCCAAGATCTATATCATCCATAAATACCTCCAGTTTAGGGGGATTTTTCCGAGAGGTATTTCTTACATATATATAGTTTTCCTGCTCAGTCCTGCACTTTCTTTCTGCGGCTGATTTTATTTCACTTCATGATTCCTCTCTCTCTCTCATTCCATTATTGACTGACTACAGGTGATGCTGAAAATTGGAAAGAAACTTAGCAAAGGACAATAGAGGGAAAGCTAACTGCAATACAGCAAGGTGAGTGATTTCAAAATAAAACAGAAAGCAGGTAAAGAGAGTTCATTGCAAAACCCCCAAACCACGTCACTTTGTCAGTGTCACTCTAGAGTGCGATTACATAAGACTGCACTCTGGTTGTGGTCAATACAGCTTAGCTCCCTATAACCCAGGTTCCACCTACCAGAGTCAGGTTACATCAGTTTTTCCTCTTTTGGTAATTTCTGTATTAGAAAATTAGACCCAGATACTGTTACCTAAAAGAAGCATCAGTGGGAATGTCATCATGTTACCCGCTCTTCTCCTCAAAGACATTCTGCTATCCACACTGATTTTGTCACATGACTAGGATTTGTGCTCTCATTATTACTCAGCTGTCATTATTACTCAAGCAAAAACGCTCCACCTGTATATAAGTATTGATTTATTTCCTCACCTTTCCTTCCACCCTTTCACCTGTCATTATCCTTTCAAATATGACCATTAAGTTGACGATAAGAGGCTTTTTTTGTCTGTTTGTTTTGCCCTCTGTAACCTATGACTCCTCCCACTCCTCTCAACCCACCAGCGTGCAAACGCACGTGCCCATACTTAACCCCTTAACTGGCAAGGGCCCGGTGACGGGCCGTTTGTAGTCCCTTTTATATGGCAGGCTAGACCCTCCCATTTTTATTGACACGTCATTCGGCCAATCATGTAACTGGCTGCACCAAATCACCTGACAAAGCTACGTGACGCCCTCTGAGTATTATTGGCTCTGGGAAACCCATTTCTTAACATGATTGGCCGAATGAGGTGTCAGTCAAAATGGGCGGGTCTAGCCTGCCATATAAATGCACTTCATTCGGCCGGCGGACCAGACGCAGCCAGTTAATAGGCTATGAAATGGGTTGTTCAGAGCCAATAATAACCAGAGGGTGTTATGTAGTTTTTGTCAGGTGATTTTTTTGCTGCCAGTTAAGGGGTTAATGATCTTAACAGAATGTCGTTTGGGGAAAAAAATCAATAATGTTATCGATTCAATAAATACATTTTCAAAACATCTCTATATGTCTCTGTACTATATGTAATTTAATATTCAGTGCAATCACTTCAATTAAATGTGAGCGCACACAGAGAAATGCCTGCAAGCTGTTTAGTGACAGCAACAAAGTACTTGATGCAAAGCAAACGGGCCCACTTTAAAGCAAATCTCGGTGCTTACAGATGAAGATCAGTGTTAACACCTAATCTTGCTCCAAGGCACAACTGTTAATACACTGACATGATGCCACAAACATCTCTCCCTCCCTCCATCCCTCATGCAGGCTCTCATGCATCAGTGTGCTCCACTCGTCCATCCCCTATACACTTCACTAAATTCCAAAGCTTGACCCACAGCAGCAGAATCAATCAAGCCTAGATTAGCAGCCTGCCATAGATGGAGTTAAAAAAATAATAATGATCTGTATAGATGATTTCAATGGTCAAATCTGTTTGCTTCTTGTTATTTGAGCTTTATTATCCACCCATCCAATGACAGTGCAGGCTAATATCCCTACATGCAAGTTTCACTTAGTGCTTTTCCATTAAGCTGCAATATGCAAAATTTAACAGATTTACAATTGTGAAAGAATACACACATCCCTGAGAAACTGTTGAGATTTTTCATATTTCAGTAAGCAAACATTTAACAATCTTTCATCCAGTGAGTACAAATACTGGTGAAATACTATGGAAACAAAACAAACCTGTTTCATTCATCCATTTATTATAAAAATCAATTTCCATATTTCTATGGAAAGTGTTAAGTCCCTTGGATATAGCAGAAATATTTTTTTTTAGTTATTCTGTGCAATTTTCCATGTGACATCAGCTCGCTGAGCTTTGTCAAGCGCATCTGTGCAAAATGTATTCTAGCATCAGGATGTTTCTTCATTTGTTCACATGATATTTTGATTGAGAACTAAATCACCACGGATATTTTAAAAATCTGTTTAAAAAAAAAAAAGTCAGTTCAGTAGTGCTCCAAGTTTAACCTTGCTGGCTGTGGGTGGAAAAGTGCCAGCAGATCAGCTTTTTTCCTATTCTCACCAATTATGTCAGTTCTACTTTATAGTCTACGCTTGTAGACACACATCATAACTTTGCACTAATTCACAATTAAATTTCATCTACAACTATCTGTCTTATGTATTGTTACCAGTTCTAACTGTCTGGAAGTTACTGCCACTGATCACAAGCTTTGGCAAATGCCTTGTTGGCCTTGTTGTCTATTTTTTCCTAATTCTCCTCTTCTTTTACATTCAGTTCACTTCCAAATAGCACATTTTCCTTTTCAGAGGTGAGGACCTTTCGGCCTTTTGTTCACTACCCTCTGAGGTGCAAATCTGCTAGTCTAGACAGTTGAAATTTGAACTCTGAGCTGTAGCACTGTGCAGCATGGCCTGGACACAGGTCAGATGGGTCATTTCAACACCCGCTTTGACCAATTAACATTCAGTTGGCAGGCAGATAATGGCTACACAACTGGGAAATCTGCATGCTTGCATTTGATGTGCTTCTATTATGGCAAAATATAATTGTCACAGTATTTTTTTGCCAATATTGAGATTGTAATTACTTACTGTGGGGGGACCCACAGCTATAAATGAAAGTCTGGCAATGAATTTAGAAAGAAAGAAAAAAAACAAAACAAGCGCAACATTACAAACTTGGGGATAGCAAACTCATTGTTTTATCTCCATTATCTTATTTTCATAACTGTTGAAAGCCAGAAATCCCTTCTTGCATGTACAACCTCATTTTCTGCACTTTGTATATTAGATCGTCCAATTTTCATTCATTCTTAACCAAACAGCTTTTTATATTCATTTTCATACAGGCTCTGTGCTTGTGCATGCTTGTTTATGCACACGCCTACTTAGTCCACATATACATGCAAGTGTATAAATGTGGGTGGGTATGATTCATATGTTAGCTTGACTGTTAAAGCCCATCATACCCTCGAGGTATAATATAGTCTGTTTTATCGATCTTCACTTCACTCTGTCTGACTGCCTGGTTCACCTATACTCGTGTGCCCACACCAAGAGAGTGACAGAAAGGACACCAGGAAGATGAAAGTGGAACAAGGATATTTATTGATACCACCAGACATCTCTGATAAAGAGAAAGTGGAAGAAAAACCAGTACACTTGTTTACTGAAGTGCATCTCTTCCCGACTGTGTTTTCATAAAAATAGCATCTCGTCAAATCATAAATTTGAATTAGAAAAGGGAAAAGAGCGAAATGGATTGAATGGCCTTGTGCTTCTCGTGATACTACAAAAAAACCTGGAAAAAAAAACACAAACTCAAGGAAAAGGTAGTAAATCTGCTAATGATCGTGACATTATGATTGCCACAGAACTGTCTAAATTAACTTCAGAAGTCTGGGTAGTGAGGCGAAACAGGAGGCTACCAATTACAACACACAGTTGGACAGCAAAGAGGGCACCTGTGTTCTCAGCAGGGCTCGGTGAAATCTGTGGCCATGTGTGTTTGTATATCCATACAAACACGCACAGTTTGGTTTTTTTTCTAGGAAATCTGCTTTTTTTTTTTTTTTTTGTGACCAAGAGCAAATCAGTGAGATTAAAAAATAAAAAAAGATGATCAAGATTCAAAGACTAGAAATAAATATTAAATAAAACAACCCAAACTCAATGGTAGGCTGTAGATCATCTGAAACATAATAACCCCAAATTGTTATTGACCAGCAGGATTCAATTCCTGTAATAGATCCAACAACACAAGACACATCGGCACATCGGGAGTGCAAGGGGGAGCTAATACTGCTGACTCAGGCTATGTGGCTTAGTGTGGGAAAAGGGGGATGGAGACAGAAAGTTGGAGAAAGAGAAGAAAGAGAACGGTGCTACAATAACTAAGTTAAAGACAGGGAGATAAATAAAGGGAGGAAAACAGCACAGAAGGAGGATTGAATGGAAATAGAATGAAGAAGGAACAAAGGAAAAATATGCACATACACTACATGGAAAACAGTATTTTCAGCCCCATGAACATAATGCTGATTTTCAGCAGTTACTGTCTGTTTCCAGCATGTGAACGCCACCTTCTTTAGCAACAGAAATTGTCCAACATGAACCCTAAATCCAAGGGAGTGGGGGAGGACACTGCAGGTGTGAATGATGTAATTAGAATCTGAAAAGAATCTCACTTTGGCCCTGAAAGAAACCACCAAGAAAACCCACTTGTGATTGGTTAGTAGATATGTAATTAAGCCACAGGCTTGGTAACTATATCATTACACATCTCCAGAGAATAATTGGAGGCCAGAAGCAATGAGATGCAATTTTCTTTCAATGTTCTGCCATGAAAAAGTTTGCAATGTAAGGCTGGGTGTTCTATCTGGATTTTAAATGATTAGATCTTTAATCTACAACATGAAGCATTATATTTATATTAATATTTTTATGATGCCAGTGTTTGAAACCCTCTCCACAACAATCCCAACTCAACTCTCCCATGGCCTCTTTCTTTGTTTATGTAATATGGACGACGCATCTTAACAAACATCACAAAAATGATCAAAATCAAAATGCGTTCAACTTTAGCAAAAATGCTAATTTGAATTACAACATACAACATACACATATGATGTGCGCACAAGTGGCAATAAACAAATACAGATGTGCAATACACAAGTTTAAAAGGGTGTCATTTAAAAGGAATTACAAACTTGTCCTGATTTTTTTGCTATGTTACTTTACAGCATATTAACTACAAAACTCATTACATCACTGCGTCCGTCCACAAAGTGCTCACAGTACTAAAAGCATTGCTTAATAACTACACAGAAAGGACAGGTTTAAAATCTGTCTGTGTGCGTATCTCTGCAACGAGAGGCATTTTCTGGCATCCCGTCTTTCGCTAATGGTAAAGATCAATGGTAATCAGTGCTGGTATAATGGGGGACTAGGCCCTCCATCATTATGACATTAGAGGAAAAAGCTGTCTTGGGACCTTCAGTAGAATGTAAATAGTAGCAACGTCACAATGGGACAGAAACAACAGCAGCTCATATTACATTATTCTACAGCTGCCCTTCAGCTATAAATTTCCATTTCAAATGATACCCTATGATTATTAATAATATGTAAAAAAAAATACATCATTATGATGGCATACTGAGGGAAAAAGTCAAGATAATAATGACGAGCTAAAGGTATTGCTAAAGTGTATAAACTAATTGTGAAGTCTATCTATCTATCTATCTATCTATCTATCTATCTATCTATCTATCTATCTATCTATCTATCTATCTATCTATCTATCTATCTATCTATCTATCTATCTATCTATCTATCTATCTATCTATCTATCTATCTATCTATCTATCTATCTATCTATCTATCTATCTATCTATCTATCTATTTTTTTACTTTAATTTAAAGACTTCAGAGACTAGACAGCACAAATACAACAACTGCTTGAATCACAGTAAAAACAGTCACTTGCAAAACACCACAGCTATTGCTCAAATAACATTTATGTTGCATCAGGGTGTTCAAGGGTAGGAGAGCTAAAATATCATAAAAATTTAGAACTTAGAACATGACAAACGTCTTGCGCAGTTTGTTCAACAACTCGGGATAACAGGCTGTATCTTCACTGTCAGTCTGTTCTGATGAAACGTCCAGCGTATCAGCTGCTTCTTCTCTTTCTCCTACCTTCTGTCGCATTCAAACATTAACATTACTTGGGAGCTAGTTCAGGCAATCTCAAGCTGCACTGTGTCACACACATTAACATACTCTCCTGTCAAATACCAGGTACACTTTCCCAATATGTTAGTCTATTTAAGCTGCAAGGATTTCCCACTGCTCCTTCTGGCAAGTCAGCGCTCCTGCCTGCTCGTCTAACCTCTCCACTACCCCAGCTTCCACCTGTGGGCTCCAGAAGGATGTTTAGTCATTGTTCCTTCATTTCTATGTGAATCATAATTGTGTGGGGGGGTGATGAGTTCAGAGCATAGATGCCAAACTCTAGGTGCTGTGTTCACGGAGGATTTAACAATTTTTCAGCTATTTGTTAGCCCATACTGACCATTTGTGTATTTTGCATATTTGCATATGGTACCCTACTGCATCCCAGAACACAAACATACCTGGCTACAGGAAGGTGTTTAACTCAAAACTTACAGAATACACCTGGTAGTCATGTTAACACTCTGGAGTTTGTTTGGAACTAAGACCACCTCCACCAAAGGGTCTCGGTGTGGATGTTTTGGTATGCACCTAAGTGCAATTACCATGTTCACCTGCACAGGCGGACCTCACCAAGGGGAAAAACGAAACAGAGTTCAATTTACACAGACCAAGCACTGCAGGTGTGACAACACCCTTAGAAGCATACGGGTCAGAGGGCAAAAGTTCCTTTTGCTGTGCATGCTGTACAGTTTTTTTCATGAGGACAAAAACAGCTCTTTACTATACTAAAGGCTACTGTCCATCTATACACATCCATACTTGCTCTGCCCTGCACACACTTTCTTTTTCTTTTTTGCACTGCAGGTTGTGAAAGATATTACACTTTTTCATGCTAATTTTATGTTGCACTACACATCCTCCACACCTCTTCTCCTCTAACTCATTGTGTCTCCATCCTTCCATCCCTCATATTTGGCTCCTTCAGTCTGTGCCCCAGAGGGCCGCAGGAGATGTTTTTGTCCTTCGTCTGACATATTGTACTCCAGTGATTTATATCTCTGCACCTCTGCCTCTTTCTTTCTCTGTGCTTCTCTGTGTCTTTCTGTCCCATTCACTTCTACCTCTTGTAGCTCTTGCTCGTTGTCCATTTTTTTCTTGTGTATGTCTGCACACACACACACACACACACACACACACACACACACACACACACACACACACACACACACACACACACACACACACACACACACACACACACACACACACACATACGCAGTAGCTTCAAGCCTAGTCAAGTCAAGTGTAGAGGAGAGGTCTCTAATCCTGTCCCAAAGAGAGTGGGCCTGCTGAGGGATTAGAGAAGGGATGTGGGGTATTGAAGGGGGACAGCAAGACAGAGGGTGTGAGAAGGAGTAATAGTCCCCTTAAAAGACCATATTATTCATACTTAGAGGTTCATACCTTGAATTTGGTGTTTTTCTTATACTATACATTGCTAAAGAACCTTTTTTCACTCTGTCTAAAATGCATTGTTTTAGCTCCTGTGTTTTAAGGCCCCCACCTCCTGAAAAGCCCAGTCTTCTCTCATTTGTCAGCAGGCCCTGCAGAAACTATGAGTAAAATGCAGACCTCTAAGACATGTTTACTGACAAAATCCCAGAGATCAAGCCTGCATGTTCAACCCAGAATTGGGCCAGAAAAAGGTTGTTGCTATGGTATTATGTTATACAGCATACAGTACAATGCTTTAAAGTGCTGGCCTTTACCATTTCTGAAGTAACTCATCATCAATTATTTATTCCTCTCACCTGAGCTGCATGAAACAAAGGATTTCATGCAGCTCAGAAGCATGACTCCCTTTGGCTAGGACTTTGTGCTTTGCAAATTTGCAGACCTTTTATATGCACAAAAAGTTGTATAACTTGGTAAACCAAAGGAAAAGACCTAAAAAGCATTATATAGTCACTTTGACATGGATACAGTTTGAAACCTGTGGCAGTAGCCAGTTTGAAAGACTCACTGAATTCAAACTGAATTTTCAACCTTCATTTCTACCTGGCCAAAATGTGAGTCATGCTTAGGTTTTGTTATGAAGGCCATGAAGTAAGGTATGCAAATTTAACATCTCTGCATTCTAACAAATTTTAAACTCAGAGTCTCATTCTTCCTGGTGGAATTTATTCCAAATACACCTATGGAGAGTGGGAGTGAGACATAAAGAGTGAGAAAGAAAGGGAGTGCACTTTGTAAGTGTGCAAATGAAACAGAACAATTAACAGCGAAAAGTAATACTGAAGCACACCTCTCTTTTCCCCTTGCTTTATGTACTTAAGTGTGCAAAAGTCGGCGCCTGGGTGGCTTAGTGGTGAAGCTGGCAACCACATGTGTGAATTATTATATCTTTATTTATATTTATAATAACTGCGGCTGCTGTTACACCCAAATTTCCCCTCTGTGGGACAATAAAGGCTGTTTCTTCTTCTTCTTCTTCACATACATATACCGCGTTGCGGTGCGGGCGGCGTGGGTTCGAGTCCCAGCCCGTCACCAATTTGCCTGTGTGTCTTCCTCTGTATCTTTTCCCCATTTCCTGTCTCTCTCCACTGTCCATAAAAGCTGCAATGGCCAAAAATGCAAAAAAAAACTGTGCAAAAGTCTTGAGCAACCATTTCCTTTTTTCCTTCTTTTTGCAGCGATTTATTGAAATGTGTAAACATAGATAAAAATAAAGTATATGAGCCAAAAAAAACAGACAAAAAAAAGATTTTGCACAATTCTAACAAATTTTAAACTCAGTATTCTTGGGGGACATTCAAAGCTCCCTGTAAAGGTCTCTATCAAGATGATACGGTGGGCCTGAAAGGTCAAAAACACTACAACTTAAGAAAACACTAGCAAATACAAAAATCCTGCAAAAGCACATAAAACACAGCAGATTTTGAATAAAACACAAAGGAAACAGAAAAAAAGACAACAAAAGTTGAAAAAAATGTAAAGAGAGTTGAATAAAATACAATAGAAATAGAAATGTAATGAAAGTAGAAGGGTAATGTGTATGACTCATATAATACTGTAGATATAAGTTTGAAATTAGTTGTTTATTTTTTAGCTTGAGACTTCCACAGCTGTTCCATCAGGCTATTTTAGCATTTACTTGTCTTCATTCATAATCTCTCTCCTGACCTCCGCTCTACATACTGACGACAATTAGAACCAAAAATCTCAAATTTGGATTCATCACTCTGTAAGACCTGTTGCCACTGATTTTCAAATTGTTCAAAATGAAATCAAAGTGTTGGTACAAAAATTAAATTTTATGTCTGTCAGGCTGTTTTTGCATTGTTGGCATTTTTCATAAATTCAATTAAAGAAATAAATTTTGCACCAGGCTGCTAATAAAAACGTGCCTAAAGATAGAATTTAAAATTGGGTCTGTGTTAGGTTGTCTGTTATGTGTAAACAACACTTGTTCATCCCTTTGAGTTAGGTGCCTTTTTAACGCTTGAATGTTTTGTAGGTCAGTCTTAAGTGGCTTAACAAACTGCTTAAAAATTAAAGGAACACTTTTTAATCAGAGTATAGCATCAAGTCAGTTAAACTTCTGGGATATTGATCTGGTCAGTTAAGTGGCAGAGGGGGTTGTTGATCAGTTTCAGCTGCTTAGGTGTTATTGAAATTAACAACAGATGCACTAGAGGCTCAACAATGAGACAACTCCCTAAACAGGAATGGTTTTACAGGTGGAGGCCACTGACATTTATTTCCTACTCATATTTTCTGACTGCATTTTCACTAGTTTTGTATTTGGCTATTGTCAGTGTCACTACTGGCAGTATGAGGTGATATCTGGACCCTACAGAGGTTGCACTGGTAGTCCAACATCAACACGTGCCATTTGTTGTTTGTTCCAGCACAGACTCAAGAGCATGGAGGAGATTCCAGGAGACAGGCAATTATTCTAGGAGAGCTGGACAATGCCGTAGAAGGTCCTTAACCTATGAGCTGGTCCGGTATCTGCTCCTTTGTGCAAGGTGGACCAAGGTGAGCACTGCCAGAGGCCTACAAAACGACCTCCATTAGGCCACTGGTGTGAATGTCTCTGACCAAATAATCAGATACAGCCTGACACAAATCCAATATAACACCACTGAGACACATCCAACGCCAAGTTTTGCTTCAGACTGTCCAGGAGCTCAGTGATGCCCTGGTCCAGATCTGGGAGGAGATCCCTCAGGTGACCATCCGTTGTCTCATTAGGAGCAATTCAACCCTCTGTAGGTTGATAATTTTCATTTCCATCAAATGATGTGTTATCCTTTCATTCCTAACACATTACACAGTCCATATTCCGTATAGATACCAGGCATGATCCCCCCCCCCCCCCCCCCCCCCCCCCCCCCCATTGAGTGTTCCTTTAATTTTTTTTTTTAAGCAGTGTATAAATGTCAGCTACAAGGAATGGAGTGAAAATAAATGCAAAAGCAGCCAGTATCCAAAGAAAAGCTTTGAACGACCTTCAGAAAACCTGGAGAACGATTCCTCAAAACCACTTTACAAAAAAGAATATAAGAAGGTCTTGCTGCTTGGAAGCAAAATACTAGGAAGTGAGGGGTGGCTCAAGACTTTTGCACAGCACTGTAATTAAGTTGTTTACAAGTAAGATATTTGATGTTATAGCTGTAGATTTGAGAATTTTGGAAGACTGATAACAAAGGATTAACACGTGGCAGTTATCTTATATGAATGGGAGGAAAGTGTAAAAACATTTGTTTAGACCAGTCTCCTGTACTATATGCCCTACAATACTGTCAAAAAAAAGGTTTTTTACTCACATTGTAAGTGAACTCTATGGAAGCATAGTTCATTTGACTGGGCTCTGAGTGTGGTTATCACTGACAGCTACACAAGACTGGACTATCCACTCTTTTTTGCATTGCTTTCTATTCCATTTTTCTCTTGCCAGTTCTGAAATCCGGGATATGACCTGCGTATAATGGACAGTTGTCCTCATTACTGAATGACTTCCAAATAGCACTTGGATGGAAATATATGTGTCTACGAGTGTGTTTGTCTTCAAAAAAGGCAATCATGCAAAACTAATCCCACTTTTTCACACTGCTGCAGGTTCCCAGCACAGTAGAACAAGCCAGGGAGTTTTTAAAAGTCCCTCTGCCCTACATCACCTTGTGGAGACAGCAATGCATTGGACATCAAAATTATGAATTACATTGTCCATATAACCATTTTTCATATACAATGTGCACAAAGACCTATAACTTTTTGCTCTGTAAATCACTCTGTTGGTAATGTTTCGATAAAACTAAAACAAAGTGTACTTTTCCTTTTTCGTCCACCTGTTGGCATGTCTCTGTCACCAGCACTACTTTTTGACTGGACACAACGTGTATCCCAGGCTTTCCTTTGGGAACTGAAAAGCCTTCCAAGGACAGTCACTATCAGATGCCTTCTGCTTTGCATACGTGTTATGCAGAAACCATGTACACAAACATATCATAAGTCACATGTACACATCAGAGATGTGTGACTGCAAAACAAAACTGAAACCCAGGGCACTTTTATGATTTCTGTCAGAAAATCACATATATGCTGGCATGCACAGCACCATGAAGAAGAAGAATGAATTTCCCAAAGCTGTTTCATGTGATTGAGATACCACGCACAAATTTGCACTTTGCATATGTCATACCCTCAATTACGTTTCCCAGTGACAACAGTCAGCCTCATTTGAAAAAGGTTGCCATCCGCAGATTTTATGCCGAGGGCTAAATCGGAACCAAAGTGGTGACTTATGAAAAATGTATCACAATGCTCAAAAATGATTTTTTGATTTTCTTATTTTTTTTTTCACCATGCACAAAACTAAATAAAGACCAGACATAATTTGCTTATTAAAATCTTAACAATATGTTTTTGTTTTTCTCCAACTCATTAGCAAGGTCCAGAGTGATGCTGAAGATGCCATTGTTGTGTTCTTTTCCATTTTGATAAAATAACCATAACTGCTGAAATTTTAGCAGAATCTAATTTAAATCAGCTTCTGTTTTTGAAAAATATAATTATATAAATATAATTATTTCCTGTTTTGCCATTCCCAAGAATCAAGACAATTAGATAGCTAAATGTGCGGCTCTTAAAACTACACAAGTGTTTTGATCATTATATGGTCTTTGCATGCTGTGATTGATGAATTATTGAAATATGCCCTGATTAAATTGTAATGACAACTACATCTAACACAAGTTCCATTTTTTGGGGGGTTTTCTTTTTTTTTTTTTGGGGGGGGGGGGGGGGGGGGATAAATATTGCTAATGATTTACTTTTTTTTGTAATGATGGTTTTCTTTTAAATTTAGGCTGATTTGTACTTTCAGCTTCATTACAAGCATACATTGTGCAAGATGATGCCTCAGCTGCCATTAATCCTTTGACACAGTAGCAGTATATTTCTAAAATGATTTTTAAAAAGACCCCTCATAAATAGTGATTTTTAACAGCTTAACCCTATGTATCCATTTGAATTTTAGGGCTACGAATGCTATGTGGGGGAGGGGGATGACAGCTGGCTCTGCACACATGTGTGACTTAGTGTGTGAGTGTGGGTATGTGTGCGAGTATGTCAAAGAGGACTTAAAACCAAACCGCAGATGATGGACTTAATCCGGTCGTTCAGTAGGTCATGCTGAGGAGAGCTACTCTGCTGCACTAGCTACGCTGAATCGAATCTATCTATCTATCTATCTATCTATCTATCTATCTATCTATCTATCTATCTATCTAAGAAGAATATATCTAACTGCCTAAAAAACAGAAAAAAAGAAATAAAGGATTCTGTGAGAAAGTGGAAATAAATGAAACAGACAGCAGAGCTGGGCAGTGAAAAACGACTGAAGAAGAGAGACAAAGAGGAAGTAAGAGCAGTAGCAGTGTGCTCTGTTTCTGACCCATGTTACACGAGCCTCCAGACAACACTAGAAATCTGTTAACAACAGGAGTCCATTTAGCTTGGAGTGACTAGAGTAAGGGTTATGAGCTGGACTCTGCACCACCCTGTCCATTAGTCACAAAGGGATGTTCACACAGAATGGAGAAGGGTGTGCAAATGCACCCATGCAGACACAAATACAAACACACACATATGCACACAAATAAACACAGTTTAGGCAAAATGCATTCACAGAAAAAGGGGGAAAAGGGTATATGCACTCTCTTCTTAGGGGTCAGAAATGTTCACCCTTATATCCATTTAGCCTTCTTCTGCTGCCGAGCTCCTACTGCAAAAGTTCACAAGGAGCGAGTGCAAAATGGTGAGACAGGCAGAAGTATCCTCCAAGGATATCAGCTGTAAGGCCAAGAAACAACAGTGGAGAGGACAAAAGAGCAAAATGAGTGCAAGAGACGAGATTAAGAGTAAGAGGTGAGATGAGATGAGAAGAAAATGAAAGTTTCAAAAAAGAAAGAAATCAAATGACAACTTTGGATTCGGAAATTGTGTTAGATTATTAAGATTAAGATTAAGATTAAGATAGTGTTTATTTGTCACATGCACAGTTATACACAGTACAATGCACAGTGAAATGTATTTTGTACCTGCAACCATATATACACACACATATAAATAAGAAGAATAAAAATAAAAAAAAAAAAGTAATTCACACTATACACTATACTCTATATACTATACACTATACACACTTTTATAAATTATAATATTTACATTGTGCAATAATGGTCCAGTTAGGGCTCAGAGTTGAGCAGACGGATGGCTTGTGGGTAAAAACTCTTCTTCAACCTTTCAGTCTTAGCCCTCAGGCAGCGGTAACGCCGGCCTGATGGGAGCAGGGAGAAGAGAGAGTGTCCGGGGTGGCTGGGCTGTTTTAGGATCTTCATGGCCCTCAGCCTGCACTGCTTGGTGTAAATGTCCTGCAGGTTGGGGAGGGTGGTTCTGATGGTCCGTTCAGCTGAACGAACCACCCTTTTTAGGGCCATGAAGTCCTGCTTGGTGCAGTTTCCCATCCAGGTGGTGATGCTCCCACGCATGATGCTCTCGATGGTGCAGGTGTAAAAGTTCCTGAGCACCTTGAGTGGGAGCTTGAAGTCTCTCAGCCGCCTGAGGAGGTAGAGACGCTGTCTGGCCTTCTTCACAGTGATGTTTATGTGATGAGTCCAGGACAGGTCCTGTGAGATGGTCACTCCCAGGTATTTGAAAGTGTCCACTCTTTCCACCTCAGCACCACTGATGACAAGTGGATGGTAGTCCCTCTGCTGCTTCCTGCTGAAGTCCACGATCAGTTCTTTTGTTTTGCTGACGTTGAGCAGGAGGTGGTTCTCCTGGCACCAGTTCTCCAGGCGGGAGACCTCTCTCCTGTAGGCTGTCTCCTCATTGTGAGAGATTAGTCCCACAACAGCAGTGTCGTCAGCAAACTTGATGATGACGTTGGACTCTGACGTGGCCTCGCAGTCATGGGTGTACAGTGAGTACAGCAGAGGGCTGAGCACACAGCCTTGGGGGGATCCAGTGTTGAGGGTGAGGGAGGATGAGGTGAGGTGACCCACTCGTACCACCTGTGGTCTGCTGGTCAGGAAGCTGTGAACCCACCTGCACAGGGATGGGCCCAGGCCCAGGTCCAGCAGCTTAGAGACCAGCCTGGAGGGAACTATGGTGTTGAATGCTGAGCTGTAATCTACAAACAGCACTCTCACATAGTTCCCCTTACCAGTGTCTATGTGTGAAAGGGTCTTGTGGAGGAGGAAGGATATGGCGTCATCTGTGGATCTGTCTGGCCGGTATGCAAACCGGTAGTGGGTCGAGGGTGGTGGGCAGTGAGGAGGTGATGAATGTCTTGATGAGTCTCTCAAAACACTTCATCACCACAGAGGTGAGTGCTATGGGCCTGAAGTCATTGGGGCTGCTGGGGTGTGGTTTCTTTGGGACAGGGACTATGATGGACTTTTTAAAGCAGGTGGGAATCACACACAGTTTCAGTGAGAGGTTGAATATCAGTGTAAACACAGGTGCCAGCTGGTCAGCGCAGGTCTTAAGGACACGTCCACTAATACCGTCTGGTCCAGCCGCTTTCCTGGTGTTTACACGTCTAAACGCCCTCCTCACGTCGCGCTCCGTCACAGTGAGTGTCTCCGCCCCTCCGGCCGGGAGCGCAGCGGGCTGTCGGCTTCCCGACTCAAAGCGCGCAAAGAAGATGTTGAGTTCATCAGCCAGAGAAGCGTCGGCACTCACCGGGTGTGTGTGTGGTGCTTTGTAGTCCGTGATGGTGCGTAGTCCCTGCCACAGTCCCCTGGAGTCAGACTGTTGTAGTTGCTGTTCCAGTCTGCGGCCGTAGCGATGTTTAGCCTCTTTCACCGCTCTGCGGACGTTGTATGATGCAACCTTGTAGTCCTCCATGTTCCCAGAGGCGAGGCCGGAGTTGTAGGCAACGGTGCGGGACCTCAGGGCGTCGCGGACAGATTTATCCACCCACGGCTTCTGGTTGGGAAAAGTCCTGATGGTCCTCCTAAGTGAAGTGTCATCAACAACTTTCCCAATAAATCCCACGACAGTTTCCGTAAACTCCTCGATGTCTCCGCCCGCGCTGCTGCGAAACATGTCCCAGTCGGTTGAATCCAACGCACCCTGCAGAGCGGCCTCTCTTTGATCAGACCACCGTGTCACTTCTCTCACAGCAGGGGGTTCCTGCCTGAGCCGTTGTTTGTATTTCGGCATCAGAAGCACAGAGGTGTGGTCAGACTTCCCAAAAGGCGGAAGAGGCTTTGCTTTGTAGCCATCTTTGAATGCAGAATAGCAGTGGTCTAGGGTCCTCTCTCCTCTGGTGGGGCAGTCGATGTGTTGAATCAATTCCGGTATCACCTTTTTCAAGTTTGCACTGTTAAAGTCCCCGGCTACGATGAGAGCCGCATCACGCTGGTTAGCCTGATAGGTGGAAATAGCCTCATGTAGCTCGGATAGTGCAGTGTTTGTGTCCGCCTGAGGTGGAATATAGACGGCGCTGAAGATGACCGAAGTGAACTCGCGGGGCAGGTAGTGGGGACGGCATTTCAGGGTTAGGAGCTCCAGGTTAGGTGAACATGATTGTTTCAGAAGGACAACATTCCTACTGTCACACCAGTTGTTATTAATCATTAGGCACACACCTCCTCCTCTTGATTTTCCAGACTCCCTCGTTCTGTCCGTGCGATGAACACTGAAGAACTCCGACGGCTGTACGGCGTGGTCCGGTATGAGGGGGGTCAGCCATGTCTCCGTGAGACAGATGATGTTGCAGTCCCTTATGTCCCTCTGAAACTGTATCCTGGCCCTGAGTTCGTCCAGCTTGTTATCCAGTGACTGGACATTAGCCAACAGGATGCTCGGCAGTGGCGTTTGGTGCGCTCTGCGCCTCAGCCTCTCTCTTATGCCGGCTCTTTTCCCTCGGGGCCTTGTCCGTGACCTGGTCCGTCCTTTGTTTGAGCTGGCCCACTGGAAACGCAGTATTTCCTGAGGCCAAGTCGGGTCGGGAGAAAAAGGTGTCAGAATACAGCCAGAGTGCTGTATTCTGATATTAAAAAGAGTCTGTCTGTCATACGTGATATGACACAGAGCAGGCGGAATTATAAAGTCCAAAATTAGAGCTAAACCTAATATAAACAAACAAAGCGTAGGAGCAGGTACGACGGCTGCTGACCTCACCGGCGCCATCTTGATAGGCCACACTTTAGATTTGGTTCTTCCATTTTGAAGGTCAGAGTCATACAAACTGTCATCACATGTTAACAGCCATCATTTAAATCATCTTCATTATCATTTTTATAATAGTGAGACTTAATTACTACTATTTAATTTGCATTGATTGACCACAGTGATAATTTAAATCTCCAGCCTTGCACACAGTGGACAGCCAACCCATAAACAGCGTGATGAATGCAGTTATACAGAATGTGACTTATTAGCAGAGCCTTTAGAAGACACTAACTAAATTCAGATCACCTGACCTGCTGTAGTGTAACCTGAATTCAGACTTTCCTCACAGTCTGCCTCGACAACCTAAATCTGGAGATGATCTTTATATAGTGGCATTTCAGTAAACTATATAATTGCTAATATATAAATATTAGTTAGCAGATGAAATGCAAGAAACAAGTGCTGGTGATATAAATTCCTCTATGATGCCTAAATATACTGTTGAGCTTTTTAGAGGTGCCTTTGGCTTAATTTTGTTGAAGGTATTCACCCGAATGATGACTGAAATTATTTCTCTTGACTAACCCTACTATGAAAGATACAGAAGGTCACTGATTAAATGATATTTTCTTCCGAGCTTATTTGCAGGAATGCATACCATCCTTTAAAACTGGGTGATTCAAATCTCAATAACAGGACAAGGAATGTATAACCTGTGAAATTATATTAAGCTGGGGAGGGGGAGGGGGAGTATTTTTCTTTCTCTATCATTATGTCAGTAGTCACATCACATTATTCTTATTGCTCTTTAGCCCTTTGCTAAAGAGCAATAAGAATAATGGAAAAATGAGAACAAAAGTGTCATTTTCTTCTCAGTTACAGAGTTCTCCAAAAGAAATGGAGTGACTAACAAGAAACAGCTTTGCTAATAACAGGGTGAGCATTCAGAGGAGACATAAACCACCAAGGTTTCTTGCGATAACTCTTGCATTTGCTTTCAATTTGTCAGAAGTGAAAGAAAATAATTGCCCATACTCACATCTTACACACAGCTATAGGAGGCTGCATGGATAGACTGCATTTCCCATAGCTACACTGCTCTTTGGGGATGTACTGATTCTGAAATTCTGGGCTGATACCAGTGTTATATATACACTGCAGTTTGCTAGCTACCCATGCCTTTCTCCTGTAAATGCATCTCCCCTGGATGCCATCATTTGCAGAGAGGCTTGGTCACCTTCTTTAGAATAAGACCTGCATTGATTTTGTGGAGAGCCAAGTTACTGGAGAGCTGAGGATAACCATTATCCACCTCTGTAGTGACCATTTTTATACCATAAACTTTGAAAAAAAAAGCTTTGACTGGAGAAAGCTGGAATTCACAGATAATCTGCTGTTACTGGTGAAGGGTGCCGAGCCGACTATCTGCCTTCCCAGACTTTATCCACTTCATCCGGCAACATCTGCTGCACCACTGTAGGCAGTATGAGACCAATAACTCAGAACACATATTTACTTCCTCTTTAAACAGACTTTTTTCTTTTCAGTTCTTCACCACTATGTTGTTGAGAATATATGGCCAGCACAAAACTGATGTGATGCAACAGATCTAATAGATCACTGCCATAAATGTCATCTTTTTGACCAATCGATAGGTGCATCCCTTATTTGTGAATTTATATGAACGTTTTAATGAGACGAAAATAGCACACACAATTTGAAATGCAGCAAAAAGGATTGGTAAGAGAAAGTAAAGAGACCAAATAAGAAAGTCAGACAAATAGAGAGGAAGCCACAGAGACTGCATCTAAGTGATGAGACAGATGAGGCAGCCAATGAGTGACAGAATGCCAAAGAGAGCAAAGTAGACAGAGACGGAGAAAAGAAAGGTTTTCCTTAATGCTATTCCTAGCTTCAATCAACGTTCACCCTGCTCTGCTCTCGCCCAATCATCTTAGCAACACACTCACACTCTCACACACACACAGACACACACGTACAAGTATCTTTCTGCCCATCAACCTTGGCCTGACAGCCTCAGTGCCATGGCAACGGTTCATACAGGATTAAATAGAGCACTCAGATGGAAAAAAAGAACAAAGAATTTAAGAAAAATGATTAATATGTTATTTTATATGGAGCCTATGATATGCATAAAAATGCGATTTAAAAAATGGTTGGCAGATGGGTAACGTGGTCAGTGACAAAGGGTGTGAGTGTGTGTGTGTGCAGAGAGTGTGTTCAGACGCACAATGACCACTACTGAAGGAACAAGGAAAAGAAAAATAGACCGACATAAAGTGAAAGTGATAAAGCCTGGTTTTAGACAGCCCTTTATGTGTTCACAAACGCAGACACCCTTTGAAGTTGTGAAGAGATTTTGGGCTTACATTTCTGACAACAGTGGCTGGAAAAAGAACGAAATGATTCAAGTCGATTAAAGTTATACACACAGACATCACGGGATACTGAAAATCAAGGAAACAAGATAACATCAAAGATGGATTATGGGGGAAAAAGAAGATGAAGGAATATGATAGACTACACATATGTCCCAACAAAAGCTCATCTTTTATCACACTTTAATAATGCAGATAGATATTTTCAAAGTCATCAGTGAAACCACTGCAGACTATAGCTTGGATATTAATGCTGTTTGTTTGGATTGCTTTCCATTCTGAATTTTTTTTTTCATTTTGAAGAATAACTACTCCTGAAATTCAATAAATTTCGATGTCGCATGTAACAGAAGCTGCCGTCACGATCCTCTCTGAGGTGTTGATCTCTCCCTCGGAAACCACAAAAAGCTTTGGAAACTATTTGATAATCCTACAAATTAGACAGGTACTACTTGGTCCAGCTTGTTTAGCATTGAGAGTGGTTCTGGGACTCTACAAACTATAGAGACGAGCCAGCTGGAGGCATCATGTGTTTCCACTGTCACTGCCAATCCATCCATTTAAACACTACATTTAATTTTTTGTTTTTTTTTATACTGCAAAGACAAAAATAAAAAGTATTTCATTCATGTGGAATAAAGTAAACAACACTACCAAAATCATCTCACTAGAATATCTGAAGGTTCTCTGCACTGTTACATTGCACTGTTGTACATTACCAGCCAAAGGTTTGGACACATAATTAATCGTTATTTTCTGTTCCACTCATTTCAGTCAGCTGGAGACCCGTTAGGAAGGTCAGGGCTTTCCTACTGTCAGTGCAATTTCTGCCTGGTAACAAGTGGCAACTCTTGCATTGCTCATATATAGCAGAGGGTGAAAGCAACTATTTGCTTTGAACCATTATATTTGGTAATGGCACGTAATTAAGTAATTTGGCAAGCTAGCCAACTAGCCATTAGCTCTGGTGTGAATCCAGTTATTATATGAACAAAGCTGCCAAATGCAGCACAGAAAGAGAGAAGTCACACAAAACAACAGCAGTAACCTGTGAGCAGAAACTAAGTGCATTTTCAAATCCCAGAGAAAATATTTGAGTTTTGAAATAACACAAAACTAGTCAATTCTAGTTGTTTACATGCTATAATACATATTATTCCATAAAACAAAATACAGCTCTTGCTTTGGAGAATTATGTTTAGCACAAGGCTCATTAGAATAAGCCTTACATCTAAAATCAAAAAACCCTGAATAATGCACAATGAATATATTTAAATAAACATGCAGAGCCCTGAGAAGATGTCATATAACTTTCCAAATAAATTAAAGGCATATTTGTTTTTATCAAAATAAAAAGCTCACAATTTACTATCATTATCAGCTGAGCCTTTTGCCCATTAATATCTTTATAGCGATCATCAAATGGCAAAGATGCTAATGACTAATACTTATCATGGAGGATCAGTAACTAAGCAGCTTCCAGTGAATGGCTCCCTGAATGGTTTGCCAACTTCATCCTTTGGCTCACGGAAACAAGAATCACACCAGAGGCTCTGAAACACACAAATCCACTCCTTTTTTTTTTGCTCCTGCTCTATGCTTCATTATTTCTAAGCCTTTCAGGCATGAACGTGACTCACAGCAACCTCAGGCTTTATTTAAATATAATCGATCTGCTCTCGATTATGCCACTGAAAAATTTGTCCACGCATGACGGCGTCACACCCTCAATTTATTCTAACAAGCAATAGTATGTGAATACAACCCAAAACACCCATGCTGGTTGCCTCAATACAAATAAATGCCTAATTGCTAGATGCAAACCAAACATACATGCGGAAAGATAAAAAAAAGGAAGAGGTGCACTGATGCTGAAAGATATGTGCAGATAAACATATAAATTCTCAGCTTTCACACCGATGTGTTCCTTTAAATTCTAATATTTTCCATTTAAACACAAAAAAATGAATCTACTGCACTAAGCATGTTGCTTTCTGTCCATGTAATTCAAGAGTAGGCGTGCAACGGGACTTAATAGGGAAAACATCAAGCAAAGAAAGCTAATATACTTAAAATCTTACGAGATTGTGGTAGCCACATTCTCCATTATCTTCTCCATTATCTATTCTCCATATTTTCTGTCAACCTCACTGTTTCTGCAAGGATCTGTCCCGTCTCTCTGCAGTATTTCTTTTGTCATTTTCCCTTTTTCTTGCTCTCAATCTGTCACTATGTCTTGCTCTTTTTCCACTTTAACCTATATTATTATCAGCTACTTCCATCTCTATACAGCACAACATTTATTATGATCATGTCAAGAATTTTTTTTTTTAAAGAGGGGATTGTAAGTGTAAAAATAAAACATTTGAAGTTGGTAGTGGGTGGTGTCCTTCATTTATGTGCATGTGAGCTACAGTATTGCTTATTTTCCAGTATGTCTCAGGTCCAGATGAATAACTCATTTATTTATTTTTTCCATTTTCATGTCTGTCTGTGGGAGGATGTTTGTGGCGTATGCTTGTGAAAGATCACAAGTGACTTTTTTTTTTTTAAATGTGTTTTATTCCTGTGACTCTGGCAGGTAAAAAAAGAGAATAGAATACAAAAAGGGTAGGCTGAAAGAAGATGAACAAAGCCGAGAAATCAAGGAGAAATTAGAGAAAAGAGAGTTGTATGTGCTGAGAGAGGCTGTATTGAGCAGCAGTGAGTGGGCTGCTTCACAAAAGAAAAGTTTGAAGAGGGATTAAGGAAGAAAATGTCACAGAGAATCCGAAGAATGTGAAGGTTTTTAACTCAATAACAAGGCCATAAAATAAAATAGTGATTAAATTAATGAATGCAATGGCAAAGATGCAATCAAAATCCTCCATCCTGAACTGAAACGCTTTTGAGATTTTCATGGGAGTTTATGGACAGTGTTTTTAAATTATTATTATGAATCAGTAGCAAGAAAAGTGAACAACAAAACTCACCCTTGGTGAAAAAGGTTCCACCTGCAGCAATCTGCCTGCTGTTAATGGATCTTTCAGCTAATTTATAAACCACAAAACACAGCGCACAAAGATGCACCCTCCCACAAACCCGAACACAATGCATTCCGCATGCAACAAAATATGTCGCACTGTGCAATAAAAGCTCTAGAGGACTTTAAACAATTCATCATCCCTTCATGTTATCCTCTTCCTTCAGAACAGCAATTTGCAGCATTTTTTAATTTTTTTTTTTCCTACCCTGTCCCATTCTCACAGCATCAATATTTACAACCACATAAAATTTTGTTCACAGCTCTCACAGGCATGGGGAGAAGGCTCTGGGCATACTTGGCGCTGAACAATACATAATTTTGAACAGTAAAAAAAGAAATTAGATGGTGTAGTTGTTATGACCCCACCTTTGGAACCATATCTACCAACTCACCAGGGATTGATTCCCTGCCCGTGTGACTCCTTGGCAGTATTTTCTCAATGAAGGAATGGTACCAAGGAGTGTGAACCGCCCATGCTGCGCAGAATCATGAGGGTGTGTTTTGTGAAAGTTTTTTTTTTTTTCTTACTTACTTGACATAAAAGCAAGGAGCAAAAAGATTTCATTGTTGACTCTGTAGAGGTACTTGGATTTTAGTGGATTTGTCTGGCAGGCCATTCTTTCAGGGTTGTCAAGAGGAGCGCTCTTTTGTTGAGAGGGAGACCTACAGCTGTTATGCTGCACTTGAAATGGTAGTTGTTTAAACAACTTGAACAAAAACAGTGTTAGTGTGTTGCTGTGTGTTTGGCATGAGTCATTGTTTTGGTATTATTGTTGTGTTATCAATCATAGTTGCCTCTGTGCAGGTTGTTTGGTAGCATGTTACATTAGAGATATTTGATAATAATGCATAATAATATAATGACTGAGCAACACTTTGGCAGTTATAGTGAATATATACAGCACAAGGTTTGGATGGCTGAGTGTGTCCAAACTTTTGACTGGTGCTGTATATTGTAATTTAAAGTATTTTATGCAACAGTAGAACACAAAAGATTTGCACCCCAATGCAAAAAACACAGATTTATTTTTTCAAGCTTTCTTAATCACAGGACCCTGGAAAAAAAAAAAAAGTAATAAATATTAATGTTCTTGTTCATAGCGTCAACATGGTGTCAACATTTCAGCTGACACTGAAATGTTGACACCACATTCATCACAGGGCTAATACAAATAGAAATGCAGCCATTCTTATTCATATTCACACCCACAGCCAATTAAGGATGTTGGAAGAAACTGGCACACTTGGAAGATGTGATTAATACTGATGTGGGAAAAACTACAAAAGGGTTTATTCTAACCCAGTTCTTTTTCCAAGTCTCCTGGTTGTGCCACCACCTCACCCAGCAATTCCAGTTTTGATTTGTTCAGAGTTTAACACACTAGAGTTGCTACTATTGCTTATTTAAAAGCACTAATGTTGTCTCTGCAAATGCTCATGGATACTGTTTTTGGAGTCAGTGGAAATTGACCTATTATACCTTATGGGTATTATATGTTGTCAAAAGTAAAAAGTGTGCTCAGAATTTAATCAATCTATTGATTTTAACAAAATAGCAAATAATCAAAGGATTAGTTTTTTTTATCTTTAATGCATGTAAGGTGACAATTAAAAATAGTACAACACATCCCTGCATACGGTTGCCAACACATACACATACCCTACACATACTGTAGGGTTGACACAATGTAGGCAACTGCTTTGGATTTTATTTGTCAGTGCTGTACAGTGTTAGGTTGCATTTGTACCCATTAAAAACCATATTACAAAAAACTGTTTGTGATGATTGAGTGAGATGGGATTTTACTTCAGTGAAGAACAGCACCGCAAGAGAAAATGTTAAATTCAACCTTTTCAATGTGTAATTAAATCACATAATTATTTTCATGGTAATGTGGTTTGTTACGCTGTTGAATGGCTGGACTATGCTTACTGTGACATTTATAACAATTAGCAATCTGGAGAGTCATTTCACGTGGTTCATGTTTCTTTGTATGCTTTTTTGCCAAAACACCAAAGAGGCTATTTGTATATTTATCCTTTTAACAAATGTCATGACTGCATTGTAGCAAATGGCTGTCGCTGTGTTAAATAAGCAGTTCAGCTGCACGGCTGTGCAGGTGACCGTGCTCTGAAAACATAAGGTGTATTTTACTAATTCGTGAAGAGCAAAAGTTATTGATTAGAAGCAGGAGTGTCAAGTGTGCACAACATTCCAGTTAATTTGGCGGCTGCTTAAGGTAGTTACTCTTGGTAAGCGCTTTGCTCAAGAGCACTATGCGTGTTGTTGCGTGAACAGGGGTGAACTTTAAACTATTTTCATGGCTACAATATGTTTTTAGTCCCGTTTTATTATATCATGCTACAGTGGCATGAAGAAAATGGCATATGTTAAGTGTGTAATTGCACTGGCAAGTGATTATGAAGAAAGAGTCCAAATGTTAATTGCAATTTGAGAACATAGCGATCCTAGTAGAGAAAATCTTTTAGATAAGCTTCTATCAGTCATAACTGTACAGTTTGCTGTTAGAGAAAATAAAAATCTACTTCAACAAGAAAGGACAAGGACAAATGGAAAAGTGCAGGCTTGTAAAAATGCAAAGAAATTGAGAGTGAAGCGAGAAGATGGGGGAAAGACCTACGCAGATCCATATCTGCGTAGGTTTGTTTCTTTTTCTTCTTCTTTTTTTTTTTTAACTCAACAGCTTTAAGAGCACCGTGGCATTACAGTTAACTGTAATAATAAATTCACTCACAGCCAGTCAAATCACATCTCACAACTCTGCCAATCACAGTGATGCTGATTGGTGCAGAGTGTGACAAGCTGAACACACAGGACATCAAATCTGCAGCCAGAGGCAGATGGTGTGATCTTTAACACTACTGATTTTACTACTGATTGGTCAATACATGAGAATTTATATTGATTACTTCCGCTTATGCAACACATTTTCCACAACATCTCATGTGTTTCTCTCTACTGTATCACAGCTACTGCAAAGCAGAAAACCTATTAAGAAAATAATGCAGTACTGAATAGATGTATATCTCATGAAAACTCATGTATCAGATATGATACTCTTGCTGTTACAGGGTTAACACTAAAATCGCCCTCCATCTAGGCTAACTATTACAAGTGCATTGTCATTTTCAGCTAAAAAGTCCACTGAAATTCTATTCAGTAATTCAGTCTGCACCCACCTATCATCCTGGGGAGGGGGGGGGATAAGGGGATTAACACTCTAAACCTCACATGCACAAACAACCCCAGATACACAACTATGCGACTCTGTGAATACTGTTCCTCACACATACACACACGCATTAGGATATTTTCACAGTCTCGCCCATTACCACCCTTTGAAGTGTGCAAGTTGCTAATGGTTTCCCTATTTAGGAAAAGTCTGTGGTCTGTCTGTCCATTAGCAGGCTGACACACTCTGCTGAGTAAACACAACACTTCCAGTGCTCTTGTCCTCTATTCCTCTTTCCCACTTTGCCCACCTTCGTTTGGTAGATGAAAGCAATGTTTAGGTTATTATACATTTCAGTGCATCTGTGTGCGTATGTTTGCATTCATACAATAATGGCAGTACTGCAGGCATACAGTACCACATATGTGTTTGCTGTTTAAAGCGGAGGACTGCAAGAGATTAAGTAGTAGGAACAAGAGGACAGTTAATTACTTGTGAATCTCAAAAATCAGAACACAATTTCAAGACTTTTTCTTTATTTTAATTATGATGACTGTGAGTTATTACTCATGAAAAAAACTGAAATCCACTATCTCAAATTATTAAAATATTTTTAAGGTCAATCAAGAAAGGGTTTACAATACAGAAATGTCCAACTTCTGAGAAGTATGATTCTTTTTAATATACTCAGTATTGGTTTAGAGCCCCTTTACCATAAATTAATGTGGTGTGGCGTGAAGCGATCAGCTTGTGGCACTGCTGATGCATCATTGAAACCCAGGTTGCTTTGATACCGGCCTTCAGCTCGTCTGTATTTTTGGGTCAAGTGTTTCTTATCTTCCTCTTGACAATGCAGTTGTCTGTCCAATCAAGCACAGTAATAACATGGTCAGCACACCATTTTGTAGCATTGTTGGCACTGTGAGCAGCTAAGTCCTGCTGGAAAAGAAAATCGGCATTTCCAAAAAGCAATCAATGAGTGTTTTTTCCTCCAAAAAGAATCCTCTTTTCAAGCTGTTGCAGCATCTCGCTCTTTAAAATCTGAGCTCCTGTACTGATGCATCATTTATATTACTATTGATTTAACCCAAATTCTTGAATCAACTTTTCTCGACAATCCACTCAAGGTTGTGGTCATCTCTGTTGGTTGTGCGCCTTTTCCTACCACAGTTTTCCCTCTCAGTCAGCTTTCCATTTAATGTGCTTCGACACAGCACTCTGCAAACGGCCAGCGTTCTCAGCAACGACCTTCTGTGGCGTACTCTGCATGTGGAGGGTGACGATGATCATCATCTGCACAGCTGTTAAGTCAGCAGTCTCCCCCTGATTGTAGTAGGGCGTACTAAACTAGACCAAGAAATACACAGTAGTTCACTTTACATGTACTGAATATAGGATATGTGAAAGTTTACCCGTTTGAATCAAATTACAAAATATATAGCAGCATTTTCCCAGTTTCACCTATAATGGACACAGAATAATGAGGCAGTTATTGTTTAGATGAGCCTCACCTTTACTTTGCAATTCTGTCTCCCACAGTGTACAAATATAGAGAGAGGATAGCAATTTTGTTTGTTCAACAACTGAACTAGTGCTGGAACAGTTGGAGGAGCTCTTGAAACTCAGAGGAGACAAAAAAAAAAAAAAAAAGACAAAGAGTGAGGGTGATAGCAACTCAAAGTAAAACAACAGTGAACCTTGAACAGGTTTTTACTCAGTGCAAGAAGTTACAAGACTTGTGTGGGTGGTCAAAAGTTTAAAAGTTATCCATTGTCACTTTAATGGAAGCCTTTATTGAGAGTGTCTTGCAGCATGACAACTCATTCATACTCATACTTTTTTTAAAAATCTTTAAAGGCCAACTAAAAGCCCCCAAATTGTCAGCACTCAGAATTTGAGAAAAAGCAAGTCTATTTCATATATGAGGATACCGATACTGTCATTTACTTGAATATAAAGAGTTTTAGGAAAGAATGATTGTTTGAAATGACTACTTTCCCATTTAAATTTTACCCACCTGAATCAGAGTGATGACTGACAATCAGCAACCTGAGTGTCTGTTCTTTTGTTAGATAGGTTTAGTGAAGTCATATTATTTTACATATGACATTCTATTTCCTCTGATAAGCTATTCTCTGGGGTACAGACTCAGAGTGAATGCAATTTTTCAATACAGAAAACATGCCCTTTTTTGTATTTAATTTGTATTAGAAAAAAGTATTAACCGATTGGAATAATTTACTCAATATAAACTCAGTGAACCGGTCACACACAAAACTAACAAACTGTTCACATCTTACATGACACCAAATCAAGGGTGTCAAACATGTGGCTGCGTTCAGCCCAGCCCACCAGATGGCTTTGCATAGTGTGAAAATTGGAGAGAATCTATGATGTATTTATTTATTTTAGGCAAATGTCCTGCTGTTTCTGCTGTGATGATGTCATCATTATGACACAGGAGTGGAAATATGTAAATGGAAAGTTTTTTTTCTAGATCCCAACAAGCCATTCATCAAGATCAGTCATGAAGATGATTGTTTCTTTCTTATTTATTCATTTATTTACATTTACTTCATTACTCTAAAATGCTCTGCATGTGAAGGTTTCGACTTTGTGGCTCCACAATATTTCATTGCACATGCAAACAAAAGAGGACTGACTGCACTGACAGCCAGAAAGACTTTACTATACACCCACAGACTAAACTCACTTCCCATGCAGTCAAAGACTCGGGCCCCACACTGGGCTTTTAGGGTAGCACTTTGCACTGTGTCCTTCATAGAATGCCAGAGAGCATTCGCCTCTCCTCTGCTCCCACAGTTAATCGATACCATGCTTTTCTACCTCCTTAGTAAAAAGCAAAGAGACTGCTGGTCCACAGTGCACGAGCGTATTTATGTGCTCATGAGTGCATGCCTGGATGTGTGAGTGTGCATTCTCCTAATAACAAACATTCACAGGCAAGCACACAAATATCCATACTGACTAAACCATTCATACTCAGAGATGGACACTAGTTGTAACCGGAATGCTGACATAGTCTATCCATCACCCGAGCTGCTGAAATAGAGGAGCATGGTGGGGTGCTAGCTGAGCAGATAAATCTATAAATCAGATTTGATGTTTTCTGTCTGCCCATTGCCCTCGTGTGCATGTGTGTGTGTGTGTGTGCGCGCGCACGTGTGCTTCTCTCTGCGGTTTACTAAGTCAGCATCTCTGCTCATCCCAGACACAGATTAAAAAGTTGAAACTGATCTGTGATCAGTCATGCTCTAATCCCCTCACGTTGGGCATCATCATTTCATCTCTAGACAACTGACAGAGATGCCAGCAGACTGGATCAACATTTATGTACTGTAGTAATAATATTAAAACTAATTCCCAAATATTTCCATTTGGGCTCACAGCTCACAGAAATGTAACGCATACTGTGAATGTCGGTGGTGGGCATTCATTAACCAGCAGTTTAATGGAGAATTAATGAAAGTCCAAATTAATCAGCTGAGCTGCTAACAGATTGACCCAACTCAAGCTGGCCTGCTGTCTTTAATATTATCTTTGTGGCACTCTCAGCAGCTTTAAACTGAGCTAATTTTTAATAAACTCACAGAGTATATATTAATTAGTAATTTGACCTCTTTTCACAAAGGTCACGATTAACCGGAACTACTGCTGGACTGCATTTCAGCAAACAGTGTTGTGTGTGTGTGCGTGTGTGTGTGTGCGCGCGCGTGTGTGTGTGTGTGTGTGTGTGTGTGTGTGTGTGTGTGTGTGTGTGGAAACATGGCCAGCAAGAGAAAAATAGTATATTACAAAAAACAAACTGTTCCTAGGCCTCTAAACCCTTTCAAGAACTTGGAAACTTTACTCTTAGTTCACAAGCAGAATGTGATTAATGTATTAGTTCAAGTTCATAAACTAAATCCAAGCAACTGACCCACATTTTACTAAGCCAGTAACTGCAAAGGAATAGCAGTCTGTAAAGAAAGTTATGGACTAATCAAATGCATGCTATTAGAATCCAATTTAGAAAACTGATCTTCTTTAATAGAATTAGCTGAAAGAGAAGCTTGAGACATCTAGAACAAGTGAGTTTCTAAAAGTGTCTCTAGCAGTTGTTCTTAGATTTATCAGGTAAGCCTCTGACTTTTATTTAAGGCCAGAGCACTACATATTCAATATAAGACACTCAAGATTACATTTTCACCTAGTAAACTGTGCCTGTAATCAGTTGCTACAGTTTTACTTTGAGGAAAAAAAAAAATGTAATTGCCATACAGCGACACTGATCAAAAATTGAATTCATCAAGGTTATGTGGCATAAGTATGGCAGCACACTCACTGTAGATTATGCATACACCAATATCTGGAGCTGAACATGGCAGACAAAGATATATGGCCACATCCTGCTGGTTGTAACCATCTTTTTCCAGAAGGTCACATTACTTAAATCCAATTTCTCCTTCAGGTCAGTCACGGCCCATGGGAATACGCTTTCACCCTCTCCTATAAAAACTCCTCAACAATCTTCCCCAGAAATGGGGATTCGGTACAGAGCAGCGCTTGCCTACATGCAGTGCAGCTGTCAAAGTAAGGTCTGAAATTTCTTAGCGAGCCTTTTCAGGAGTCTAACGTGATTATATGGTGCTTATCATTATTCTGCTCCAGAAGAAATGACAATTGCAGATGTGTCTCTGTGATGTCACTCTGGAAAATCACCAGCCACCTTTCGAGGAAGCGTACAACATACAGTTGAGATGTTCTGACTACCAAGGAAGCCAAAATAATCCCAGTACAGCCTGGCTTTGCCATTCTTCTGTTCTAACAAAAACATCTCTAGGTCTTCTCTGACTGCCAGAAATGTATTCAGGAACCATCCCTTACTCAGCAGCCTCACATTGTTGTGGAGGAGTAAGTCATCACAAGCTGCACTGACATGGTAAGAAAGAGGGAGAGAGGAAAAAAAAATCTAAGATTCACTGTCTGTATTTCAAGTGCACATACTAATGTCTCATGCTTTTAAAAGAAGAAACCAACCAGCAAATATTTGTACTTTATCTTGTCGAGATTATTTATTTTACTATGTGGAGTTTTTGCATTTAGAAATACTGTATGCATTGAATTGCTATTGCGCAGTGAGTCGTGTATATATAAATACCAAAATACATCTGTAAATCCTTCTGTGTGCATTCATTAATTTAGAGCCAGATCTGTCAACAGTGTCAGCTGCTGTGGACTGCAGTAAACACAGACTTTATCCCACCAATAAAAAAGTAACTGTACAAAATTAACAATCCGCTAACCTCTGTCAGTATCGCTGGCAGAAACCTTCATAGTATTTTTGGTGTTTTTTTGAATATTCTTTTTTGCTGGCACACAGCACTAACTGCTGTTTCCAATAATATGACAACAGGTGTGGATACTGTTCATGTAGTCACTCTTCCAGGAATGGCTGGAGCACCTTCAGTTCCAACAGATAAGTCAGTTTTGCTGTTAATTCCCATATATATATATATATATATGCCACAGAGCTGAGTCGCGTGCTGTAATCCAGTGGCTACACATACACAGTTGCTGTCTCTACCTTCAACACACTTTCTGTGTAGCAAATAAAGAAAGTAAAAAATCCTTTTGGGATCGTGCTGTCTTCAACTCTTGGACCCTGTGTAACATTTATAAGCAAAACATATGCATCAGACAACAGCAACTGTTCAAAGTTACTAAGCAGCTACCCGCAGATATATGTATGATAAATGAGCAGCAGTGCTATTATAATTTCTTCTATAGTTATAGTTTATTTTTAAAACAATGCAAATATTTTCCAAACTTTTTCAGTGTAAAATATCCCATAAACCTTGTGTAAAAATAAAATAAAACAATAAAATACCAGTATGCTTTTACATTTAGGGGGCCGATCTCTGCAGCACATATGCGTCACTTATGTGCTGCTCTCAAATCCTGTGTAGCCATTTTCATTGATTATAGTGGAGGGGTCATTTTGCTGCATACATTACGCTTTAAGTGATTCCTTTTTACCTTTCTGAAATATCCAACAGAGACAAAAAGACGGATTTTGTTAATGCTGTCTGTTGAGTCATCTGTAGAAAGTGAAACGTGCTGGATATTGTTGTATCATCAGCACATAATTCTGTTCTCCTGGTCAAAGTGCTTTTGGATGGTGGAATTTTCTTCCATTTGTATGACATCTCCTGTTTCTTGTTTTTTTTTTTTAAATAAAGCTTCAGCTACTCCATCCAAAACACTCCTTAACTTCTTCTGCAATCACAAAGTGCTTTTCATTCTTGCACAGCAGCCATACTGCCAAAAAAAAAAAAAAAAAAAAAAAAAAGAGGCTTCCATTGCTTTCTTTGCTGCGCCATAGATTTCATAAATAATTTGTTTGTGGACCAGACATTGGCTGTCAACATTCTTTTATTTATTTTTTTTGGCCTTACCTCAGTGTTCTTTGCATACTGCTCACAATGGCTGTGCTTGGTATCCTAGTGACGCTTTACCTTGCTACTCTTATACAATCCTAACTGCATCTTTTCAAATCAAAGATGGTCTTTGTGCTGGTTGTTGTCAGATCCATGCATAGTTTCCACTCTTCTTTGTATGCTCAGCTTTCTTGGTAAACTTTCCTTGTCTTTGTTATCTTCGTCTCTGACATCTTCACTTCAGTGATGATCTATCACTATGCCTTGCTCTGTCAATGTTGCATTAGTCACATGGCCAGTGAGACCTCTGAACCCTGGCTGGAACAGCATGAAACAAAGGCAGACACAACTCAAACAGATACTAATAGTTCTGTCTCAACAAAACCCCATATCAGACATGGCCGGCCACCTTGCATGTCCCCATAATGGCTGTTTTTACGGGTTAACACATTTTAATAATTATCAGTGCTTTATCAGGAATAAATAACATAAATGCCCTGGAGTCACCTCAACCGCTTTGGTTGGCATTTATCTAGTGAGTGTAGACTGTGAGATCGCTATTTAGCTCATAATGCCGGGTGTGCTGCCTCCACAACTATTTACTCTGGAGGAGGCTGTAAAACTCTGTGAAAGGAGCCTGATACAAGTTCACGAGTAAGTGAGGCGCTCTTCTGACCAATGACAGTGAAGCTGAGGTGAGTTGCTGAGGATTTCCAGAACTTTTACGTCAGTAAGCGCTTCTGTTTTTGCTGCTGTTAGCTGCTGCTTCCAATCTTCTAAATGGATTTACATTGTTAATGACTCGGACACTGAGAGAATAAACTCTCATAAGATGTGAGAATGTAATCAAACTGTTTATAGGAGGAAAAGTGTGATTTTTAGAACACACACCAAACTTTAGCTGGCATAACATTAGCTTATAACCAGCTGCTGTTGTTTAGCCGGCTGTGTGCAGCTGTTCAGAAAGATGTCTAATATTCTGAAAATAAGTAATTGCAACAATATTGGGAATAAATAAGCATCTTTATCTATCTTTTTGTGTGTTATAGCCCTGACTTCAGTTCAGGAGATGAGGCTTAAGGTGAGGATGAAGAGGATGAGGGAGGATGGAGCAGTGGAGGAGACAGGTGAGAAGAAGAGGTGGAGAAAGAAATAATGAGAAAGTGATAATAAGAAAAAGATCATGAGAAATACATTATGAAATGTACAAATCTAAAATGATCATATATAAAAGAGCTACTTGTCATCTTTAAGGCTGATTCTGTATCTGCTATTTAGGGAATTTCTCTGGTAGTGTGATGTAAATGTGAGAACTTCCAGCATCCCGCAACACTCAGCTGTTTTTTACATGACAACAGTGTAAACAATGGGAAAACTAACCCATATAAACAACTTTCATTGTGTTGGAATTTTTCTCCTATCTTTTTTTTTAGGACAAATTTTCTACCTTTGTGTAGGTTGAACTTGAATTCATCTGGAAAAAGAAAAAAGACGTCTTCAAAGGCTGCTGTCTTTCTGTTCTCTGTGCATGCAAATTTAATCTAAGCTGTCTTATTCTTTCAACTTATGTTTTGATTCTTCAAGCGCATTCTCCTTCTGTAACCTTAATGGATCCCACTGTATTTTGAATGGACGATGAATTAAGTCATATCTACTTATTCTCATTGATCTCGGAGGTAATCACTATGCTGTTTCGAGGGGTTTTGAACTGTTTTTTTTTTTCTTGAGTTTACTTACGTGTGTGTGTATATAATTAGGAAGCCCAATCTGCTGTTGCATCTTCCCGGGTTTGCTTGAGCAGCTTGTGTTTAATTGAAAGTCCTCAATTTTGAACTTTTTGATAATATATCCAGCCCCGAAGGATAGAAGATTACATTTTGTTCCTGATCCAACAATTAGAATGGCCGTCTCTGTGCAAACAAATAACTCACTCTACTTTTCTTTGGCATTTTCTGCAGATGTCCTATTAGACCTAGTAACCCATCCTAATTAAACTAACCTGTAACTACCTGTTGGGTGAGTAACCACATGTGTAGCTGATTCACTTGGACATGTTTCACTCAGTTTGTCAAAGAGAATGTGTCCACAACATTTCATTAAATAACACTGGGAACCTGACTTTCCCAAGACTTTTTGGCATTACTGCATTGCAAGTTCCTCCTAGCAAACATGCCTGCTGAGAGAAGTATCTTCCTCTTTTTTTCAAGACAACAAAATGCCATATATACAATAAACTTTAGAAACTCCATGACCAAATTCAATGCAAGGCCAGATTACTCTTTTTTTTTTTTCTTTTGCTCACATTATCTTATTCTATCCCTGCAAAACTGAAATGAATTGGGCATCAAAGAGCTCCATATGCAAATTTAGTCTGAAAACAGACTGGGGCACAGCATCTGTGACATGGTCACCCAATAGAGGCTTGCTTCAGTTGTCAAGTGAATTTAGTTGCTCTGTCTGTGTGATGATGACCTAATAATCTTGAAAAACTGAAGGAGAAATGAAATGTACATAAAGAGAAAAGAAAAATGAAGCAGGTAAAAGTGAGAGGCAGCCTGAGTAAATAAAAAACAGTCTGGCATTTGAAAGTGAGAAATGAGGTAAGAAGAGAAACAAGTACATCTGCAATGATAGATGGGGACCAAGACAGGGAGAAAAAAAAAAGACCACAGAAAGAAAAAAAATATATTTGTGGGCAGGTGAATGAAAAGGTATAAGGTCTGAAGAGGAAGCAGTGACCCCTGTCTTAGCTCACACTGTAACAGCGCCTTGAACAAGAGCTGATGGTCCTCATTCACATCTAGCCTTTACTCTCTTTTTCTCTTGTACACACACACACAAAGTCATCTTGTAAATCACACGAAAATACACACATGCACATTTAGCCTTTACTGTGCATGGATATACACACTGACGCAAGTATGTCATCTGAACTGACTCTTTGCCCTAAACACACATTAAAAAAAAAAATAAAAAGATGTTAGAAGCAAGTAAAGCAAATGTTCCACAAACCAATTTTATAAACACAGTTATGTATGTGCTGAATAGAGTTTGTGAGAGGTGAGGTACACCCTGGACAGACTGACAGTAAATGGCATAAAGAAAGGGAGACAGACAACCAGGTACACTCATAATTACACCTCCAGCCAATTGCATATAGACACAGATATGCACCGCACACTATTAAAGCAAACAAACATGCACACAGTTTTGGGAATCCTACTACTGAGCATGCGCACACACAAACACACATCTACAGTAGTTGCATACTGAAATCCATTTCCTGTCTCACACACACACACACACACACACACACACACACACACACACACACACACACACACACACACACACACACACACACACATTCATTCAAGCACTCCCAGGGAACACGCTGAACATTTGTCCATTTATAGCAGGGGCCAGAGCATCCAAACATGCAGACACACTGGCACACACAGCGTGATCCCTTTCCTGCCCAGCCCAGTGTACTGGAGGCTGTGTTTTGATTTTAACAGAAACACAGTTCTCATTAAACAGGGCAGACAACTCCTGTTTGCCTTTCCAGTTACATTTCTTTCCTCATTTCGCTCCCTCCTCTTTATTTCACCAAACAATCATACACACACACACACACACACACACACACACACACACACACACACACACACACACACACACACACACACACACACACACACACACACACACACACACACACAACACAGTGAGATACACACTGACCAAGTTATGCACCTTGTCAGGACATGCACACACATACTGTGGCTTCCCCATACTGAAATAGAGATGTGCACACAAGCACACACAGGAAAGCACAGGAGCACAAAGGTTATGTTTTTCCAAGTGCCTGGCTGGCTATGTTCCCATTCTGTCTGTGAGCTTTTGCTCTGAGTCTAAAGAGAAAAAGGGGGAGTGTTTTTTTTTTTATTTTTTTCAATAGAAGTAGCTCAAAGATTAATTCACTTAATCTTGGCCTGTAAATGGGGTATTCAAGCGGCTTAAAAAACAAATTGAATGCAAAGGCTGAGAGTAATAACAACATTTGTCTTAGGTGCAGCGCAGTGCCCTTTCCACAGCACTCTTCCACATGAGCTGGTGGCTGGATATTCAAGGTCTATTATGAATGAAGCGGACTTGTGCATGTGCACATGCATGGTTTCTCAAACACACAAACCCGCCCTCTCGCTTGCATACATACAGTACACAGTAACCGCATGCACTTCCCAGGTGAGAAAAAGGTGGAAAGCTAAAGATGTAGCGGCACTCAACTTCATTGAGCAGAGCAGGACAATTTAATACTCGTGTGGATATGTGTGCAAGTCACACAGCTGCACAGATGTTGCTCTGCGGATTTTAATATATAATCCCCATATTCATTATGGCACCCATTGGACACATGCAGCTCATAGGGTTAAAGTTTCAGAATATAGGTTAAACTAAAAGAGGGAAACAAGCAGAAAGCAACAGTTAATTCTCCACCAACAATAAAATAGAGTGTCACTCTATTTTGTATAAGAATAACAACTTTGCATGATTGTTGCCAAACTATTGAATAATGAAATAGTAACATATGCTGATTACTTTCGAATAAGCAACAACTAATTAGTTAATGTAATTAACACCAAACCTCATTAAATCACTGTACGCAACACGTCATGTGCTAACTTTTACTAAATAATGTATGTGTGATTAATCAGAGGTTTCTGATGCTGTGTAGCTGCAGCTCACTGAAGCTGTAGCTGCTGCTTCCCATTCCTCAAATAACAAAGGAAGCGTTTTTTTATTTTGGTTTGTTTTGTTTTTTTCCCTCTAAACTTTTTACATTGTTCTTAAGTGTTTATGTAGCACAGGGGTCATATTGAATGGTACGATAATATTTAAATGAGTAGCATCTACACAGTTTTAATTGTCACATAACTTTGTAACTAGGCTAACCTGTTTTAGTAGCTTTTATAGTTCACTGTTGCTATCCATTGTTAGATTAGTAAAAAAAAGAATCACAATAATAATTTTAAATTATAATTTCCATAATGCATGAGATAATTATCAGCTGGCCCTTGGTTGGTTCAAATAAGCTTTGCTTTGAGGAATGAATAAAACTTAAACATAATGACAATCAGTGAGTAATGAACACCTCTATTTTAAAATTCATGAGATGGTAGATGATTCAAGTGCTGAAGCAGTAATATGCCACTGAAATTAATACAAATTTAATTTGTTATCCTTTAACAATTAAACCAAAGAAATCAAAACCATGATTAATTGAACATTTATATATTTTTTGGGATCTTGTCCTCATAGTTCACTAGGTTTGTACTGTAAATATGCTCGACTCCTAAAGCTGGGATATTTTTTCTCGGTGATATGATTGTGCTCCAAGTCTTGTAACAGATTCGTGGTGCCATCTTAAATCGCTGAAACTATTTTTCATGCACTTTTCTGCCAAAAATGTGTACGTCCGAACAACAGACACTGCATTGTTATTTGGCACAGATTTTTGACTGTGACTTTTCCTCCATGATGTTTCCGCGTCGCAGACTGGACGGTGAGGGGAGTCACGTGAGAACACACTCTGTAGTATGTTTTAAAGGGGACAGTACATAATGGGTGAAGTATAAACAGAGTTTAAAAACAAAAACACTGAAATATCTGACATGGGCAAGATTACATCAATTAGAGATTCTGAATGTTGCTTTTGATTCATTTTTGATTAAATGCCCAGCCCTAATCCTTACCACCTTGGGTACAGGTAGGTGTTCAATAACCTCAGCAAATATTTGCTTTTTTGTAGTTTGACAGCCCTTTTGAGTGTGGCCAGTTAAATCGAACATGAATAGCAGTGAGTATGTGAAACAGCAGTGAGTCATCATTTCTGTGTTGTTGAACTAGCGACACCAATATTCTCATGACCACCGTGTGTTGTTCAAGAACATATGCAGGGGGTACAACACTACTCCAGCCAGTGTGTTTAAAGCTTTTTCCTGCTTCTCGCAGGGATAGCTGTTAGTGCTCTTTCTGACACTGTTGTTTTGGCTCTGATGATATGGGTCAGTTCAGGTACAGTACAATGCTTTTAACTGCTTTTTCCTGGCACTTTGTTTTCTCTGGAACAAATCAATTATGGCATTTTGCCAGGATTAAGGCCAAGTGCTTTTCCCTATCTACATATTATGTCCGCCTAAGTGACTGTGCTACATATAGGGCTAAAATAAACAGGAATTCAAGGCCATATTTGTGCTTTTTGGGGGAAATCTCCAGTCAATTGTTCAGTTCAGCAAAAATTTTAAAAAAACAAGTGTTTTCAGAAGCATAAAGAATCAGCCAAGTTTCCACTGGATATAACCAATACCAATTTCAAGTGTTGTTTTCCACATGATATGGAACCTTTAAAAAAAAAAAATGGTCACAGATGTGAATACAAAGTTGCAAATAAAACTTCACTAAGTTAGAAATTTCTTCAAAGTTAAAAAAAAAGGGCAACCTCTGTTAGTTACCGTGCATCATGATCTAAACCTATCTACATTATCTGATGTTGAACTCTAACATCTTTCATCTAATTTCTTAAAGAAGTCCATGTAGCAAAAGCTGAACTCCTGAGATTTCAGTTGGCTTAGCAAGGCTAGCTTTTAAAGGCTCAAGTTACAGTGCAGGAGATTGTTACTTATACGTTTGTCAGATTTCATGCGATTTCATCTTGTTAAAGATCCCATATTAAATCCCTCTTTAAGAAGTTCTGGGAACATTTGAGACTTAAATTTGTTAATAGTTACAAAATTTTTTAATGTTTCTGTCAAGGCTGTGCTCAAAATCTCATACAGATCTTTTACTCTAAGCATGCCCGTGCAGGCTGCCCCTTATGAAGCTGTTTCGGTGTTTATAGCTTTAAATGAAATGATCTGTTGCTGCCCATGCCCCTTTTCCGAAAGAGTGTGGTGCCTTTTCTGGTATTGCCATGGGTACTCCATTGAAAAACAGACCAAAACATCACACCGTAGGTGTAGGCATAGCCTTCTGAGAGCTGCACATAGATAAGAAAACCAGTTTATATGTACATGTATTTGTGATCATCAAATTCAAATTCTTTTTTTGGATCTTTAACATTTCATCCATTTACTTTGTTAACAGCATTTATTTTGGAATTATAATAATCTTACTCCTTTGGGTATTCCCCTTACACTTTCGGTTAAAATTCTGTAGATGCTTTATAGATTACATTAAGTCGATGATATAGAGTATATAAGTGAATTTTAAGTGGTTGGGGGGGGGCATTACCAAAGTGAACTGGAGTATCAGCTGAAATAGCCTGTCCTAATCTCTGACTACTGCAACTGCTGCACTTTGATGCAGCTACAGATTACAATAACAATGATAGCTTTTAATGGCAAGGTGTCAAAGAAAATCCTTCCTTCCTGGCCATCTTTCCTTGAGGTGTCGCTCTTCATCCTTGTCACTTTTCTCATAAATGCTGCTTCCTCTCTTGTCCTTCTCTTTTCTCCCTTTTGCCTTGCCAGCCTAATCTCCAACTCAGAGACTGCTGTCAAATGAGGTGGACAGATTCTGATGGCTTCTAATAAGAACACATTCCACTAGAATAACTCTCAGATTCTGCACATTTACACATGCAGACACACAGATCTGCAGTGTTACATACAGTGAAGCATGAATGCTCCAATTTGTACCCAGAGAAGCAGAATTACATAATTATCACACTACACTCTGTATTACGGGTTTCATTTGCAATTAATACATCTGAAGTTAATAACATTTAATGAACAGTGCGGATTGGTGTGCCTGAAGAGGAAAGGAAAAAAAGAGAAAGAAACAACGGTAGTGTGTATGTGAGCTGCGCGGTTGTGCATGTTTCGTTACTGACATTGTTAGCCGAATTATGTGGTATGACTTGTCAGTGTATATTTGTGTCACTGTGGCCTTGCTCCCATGATGAAACATCGATAGCCTTGCAGTAGCATTCACTTCCAAAAGAGAAATTTCAATTCGTCAAGGAAACTGACACACCACTCTAAGTATAAAGCTGAAAGTAGCAGCAGAAAAATGCAACAGTTCTGGTAATATTTTTACTCTTAGATGTTTGTAATTCTTGTGAACTGCGATATCAGTAAGAAATCCACCAAAAAAAACAAAAACAAATTATATTACCATGTGAATATGAATATTTTGGCATATTTTAATATACTGTACAGTTGAATCCAAAGGTTTCAGACTGTTTGTATTTTCATGTCAGCCTTGAGATAATCAGAAGGTTTGAGGTTTTCGAAACACTTACAAACACACAAAATCTTGGCATGCAAAAAAGAACAATATTTAGGTCCGCAAATTTAGGCAAATTTGTGGCATTTACCACATTATGTGTGCTATTCAGATTGTTGTAATGTTACCCTTCCTCTACCTATTTTCCCCTCACCAATTGCTTGTTTAACTAAATCAACTTGCAGCCATTTTTCACTTGGTATAAATATGTTATAAAGTTACCAACAGAGCATTGCTTACTAAGTAGCATTGTCGTAAAGGAAAGCAAGGCATCAAAACTAAGTGACAGTGTCAAAGAGAAATTTGTTCCTAAGAAGCAGGTTTACCATTGTCAAATCATGGCTACAATGTAGTTTTCAAAAAGGAAAAAAAAAACAAGCGCAAACAACAACACTGGATCTGTTGTATCCAAAGCACTGTCACACCATCAGAGAATCAGCACATAAAGAGACGGAAAAGCAACTTCATTATACATGCCTAATTTGATAAATAAAAAATAAACCTCCAATGAGAAAAGTACTCCCCCCCCCCCAAAAAAGAAAGTCTAAAAGTGGTCTTAGGAAATAAGAAGTGGGTTTTAAACTGCTCAAGTAATCCAAACACTTGAGTTGGATTAAAATGTACAGCATATCCAAGTTAATGACGGGGAAAATAACATAAATTTAGATTTATACAAACCAGAGTAAAACAGGAAAATATCAAACCTAGAGTGAAATTTTGCAGTGCGAATACTCAAGCCTAAGGGTGTTTTGCCTGCTCTTCCACTGGATACCAGATTTGGAACATTATCAACTCATGCTGGCAAAATATTGGTTTTCTGCTTTTTCACCGGTGTCTTTACGCTGTCATTAAAGCAAATGTACATGTACCAAATATTAAACATTTTGGAACACTCTTATATGGGTGTACTATATCCCAATTGGTACTGGGCTGGACAAGTTAACGGCGCATGACAGGACTAACACCCATTCACACTCATATTCACACCTGCAACCAGTTTCAAATTACTTATTAACCTAGCATGCATGTGGGAGAACACATGCAGGCACAGGAAGAAAATGCAAAGTCCACACAGAAACAGAAACGCACCAGACAGCCTTGTTCACTGGACAGTCACATAAATAAATACAGTAAAAGTCACCTAAGTTGAAGTCGCACAAATCAGATTTTTGCTCTAGTGGATGGCTTCTGCAGGTCCCGATTGTTCCTAACGTTAATTCCAGTAAAAATCATCACCTAAATCAAATCATACAAGCCGAAGTTTCGCCTACCTCGTATGAAAAATCCAGTCCCGTTGTAACACATTTCCAACTAAATGTGACCTCATAAGTTGGATGAATTTATTGCAGCTCCCGCCATGCCCTCTTCCAATATGTACAATCGACGCAAACTCCATGCACCGACTCATTCATGCGTTCTGGTGCCTGGCTGCACTGAGCAAATCAGTTCATTTAACCGGAGACAATCATGGCAAGCGCAGGAGTCAAGCGTAAGCTACAAACTCGCACTTCTGAGCAGAAATACGAGATTATTAAAGTTGCAGAAGCAAATGCAGTGATGAAGCAGAAAACCATTGCAGCAAAATTCAACATTAGACCCCAAACTGTCTGATATTTTGAAGACTTGGATTTTATCCGACTTAAACATAAGACAGTTTTTTTACAAGTCGGATGGAATTCCATGGGCCATTTCAATCCGATTTAGGTTATGTTTACTGTATCATGCAAGTTTCTAACTACAAGTGGAAAGAGTTGCAGCCAGACTTAGATGGAAAAAATTAAGTAAAGCTAAAAGACAAGGAAGGAGGAAAGTGATTATGGCCAGATGATACCAGATGATAAAATTGCAGAAAAAAGTCAAATATGGATCAACAGAATTAGCAATATTTAGGGACCAAAAAAATGGAAGGAGGTTACAACCCCAAAAGTCAGGATGCTTTTTAAAATGTAAAAAGAAAATGCACCAATTTGCCAATTTCAGAAAGCCATATATTTAGAATGTAGAAAACATATAAAATGTTTAAAGTGAGACATTTTACTATTTCATGAAAAATATTAACTCATTTTGAGTTTGATGGCAGCAATACATCTCAAAAAAGTTGGGACGGAGGAAACAAAAGCTGGAAAAGTAAATGGTACCACAAAGGGACAGCTGAAGAAACATTTTGTAACTAATTAAGTTAACTGGAAACAGGTCAGTAACATGATTGGGTGTAAAAAGAGCATCTTAGAGAGGCAGAGTTTCTCAGAAGTTCCAGAAATCTGTCAACAGTTTCCTGTGCCATCCACAAATGCAGGTTAAAGATCTATTATGGAAAGAAGAAGCCACATGTAAACATGATCCAGAATCACTGCTATCTTCTCTGGGCCAAAGTTCATTTCAAATGGCCTGAGGCAAAGTGGAAAACTGTTCTGTGGTCAGACAAATCGGCATTTGAAATTCTTTTTTGAAAACATGAATGCCGTGTCCTCCAGACTAAAGAGGGGAGCAACCTTCCAGCTTGTTGCCAGTGCTCAGTTCAAAAGATTGATTCTCTGATGGTATAATGGTGCGTTAGTGCCTATAAAATTGGCTGCTTACACATTCCGAAAGGCACCATCAATGCTGAGAAGTATATAATAATAATACATTTTATTTATAGGTGCCGTTCAAGACACACAAGGACACCTTACAAGCAATTAAATATGACAGTCACAGTATGGATAAAATAACAGTTGGAAGTCACCATTGAATTAAAGTCAATACATCATGATATCAAAATCAAATAGAACAGGCAATCTTAAAAAGACGTGGTTTAAGACTGGCGCAATGGCGCAAATGTGATGTGGGAGAGAGTTCCAACGATGAGGGGCCGCTCGGCTGAAAGCTCTAAAGCCCATGGTGGTCAGGCAAACAGATGGTATAACAAGAATAACAGAGGAGGAGGATCTCAGAATACAGGAAGGCGTGGCGATGTGCAGAAGATCAGAGAGATATGGAAGTGCAACATTGTGGAGAAACTTGAAAGTAAGAAACAGAATCTTAAAAATAAAAATTTTACAGGAAGCCAGTGAAGCTGTCGATGGGCAAGAGTAACATGTTCTGTGGGAGGGGTTCTGGTAATGACACGAGCAGCCGCATTCTGGACCAGCTAAAGTCTATGAAGAAGTCTGTGTGGTAAGCCAGAGAGGATAGAGTTACAACACAACACAACATGTAACCAGAGCATATACAAGAATAGCAGTACTGCTAGTTGCAAGGGATGGGTGTACCTGACTAATATTACCTAAGTGGAAATATGCAGATCGAATGATATTATTGATATGTGTTTCAACATGTTAAATAAACATACAGATTTTAGAACACTGCATGCTCCAATCCAGATCCCATTTTCTTTAGGGAAGGCCTTTGATATTACAACAAGAAAATACTAAACCCCATATAGTATCTATTACAGCAGCATGACTTCATAATAGAAGAGTCTGGGTGTTAAACTGGCCTGGATGCAGTCCAGACCTTTCACAGCCTGCAAACATTGGGCACATCATGGAACAAAAAATACAGCAAAGAATCCCCAGGACTGTTGAGCAGCTAGAATCCTATATTAGATAAAAATGGGACAACATTCCTCTCCTAAAAGTCCAGCAACTGGTCTCCCGAGTTCCTAGATATTTGCAGACTGTTGTTGAAGGAAGAAGGAATGCTACACAGGGATAAACATGGCCCTGTCTCGACTTTTATGAGATGTGCTACTGCCGTCAAATTCAAAATGAGATAATATTTTTCTTAAAATTGTTCATTTTCTCAGCTTAAACATTTGGCATATTTTCTGTGTTCTATTGTGCATAAAACATGGGTTTATGAGATTTGCAAAATATTGCATTTTGTCTTTATTTACATTTTATAAAGTTTACACTTTTTAGGAAATGAAGTTGCACGTGTAGGAAAAGGCGATGAGAAAAAGACTGAGGAATTTGAACTAATGGGTGGCATGTAGGCGGGAGAGAGATGAATCACTAGAGTTACAGGTAGGGTTGACACAGTGGGAAAATGGGAGATGACTTGCTTTTTATTAGATTTTTTAAGGAGGCAAGAACATAAGTGTAAAGATCAATGAAAAGCTACAGACAATTAGGAAAAGAGGATACGCAATCAAGGAAGTGCAAAAAAGCAATAGTTAAAAAAAAACAGGTGGAAGCTAGCAATTTAGATGGAGGGGGTAGAGCAGAGAAACAGCGGTGCAATTAACATCTACACCTTATTTCCTAGCTCTGATTCACTGGTCTCATTGCATGATTAATCCACCAATGTGGACACACACACACACACACATTCCCAAAGCACAGACAGGTGCACACATATAAATATCCAAGGGCCAAACATAGCTACACACCAAGTGTAGCGCTTCTCTAATCTGAGCCTAACCAGTCTGTTTCCTGGAGCCTTAATCCTATCATTATCACCTCCTAATGGGAGCCATCTCAGACACACACACACAAAAGCAAGACAGAGAATTGGCAAGAAGTTTACCTATGTGGCGGTTAAAGGGTTTGCTTTTATTGCATATTCATTTCATGTCCTTTTAGCGGCGAATGATAAAACAATGATTTATTTGTCGACAGGGGAAAAAAGCAATATTGCTTTTGCCAGTATTACGACTAAAGCACTGTAGAATGACTTGTTTGCAGTGGAAACATTAATTCTAGTTAGATATAACTGAAAAAAATTGCAAGTGTTTCAAACTCGCATTAGAACATTTGTGTCAGCAACAGGATTCAACTAAATGCCGTTATTTGGTTTTATGCTATTTAAAAGAGAAAAAATAAATAAATAAATAATAGAGCAGGAGACCCTGACTTGTTGCCCTGGAGGTGAAACCAGACTGATGTCTATGTCAAATGGCCTGGCAAGCTTAATGAGATGAGAAAAGGCTAATCTGATTCTATATCAGACAGGCTCTAGGGGCATCCCATTTAGCCACCCACAGTGCCACCAACAAACTGACTTAAAGGCACATCCTTTACTTTTTACATACTGGCGCTGTGACTCTTAAAATTTTAATTCTTGTCCTTTACACAGTGAGTAATGAATAGCGGTGTTGCAAAGGACTGCAGGAGAGTTCAAAGCCAATTAATTAAAATTATGACCTTTAAAGCTAAATAAAATAAGCTCTTCTCAGAATGTTTTACAGCTGAGGAAAATATCTGTGCATATAAAATATATTTAAGTACATTAGTACTGTATAAGTGCACTGTGTGTCAAAAGGTGTCTGCACTGAGAAAATATTCCCGTCATGAATTTTCTGTGTGAACTGTCTTAATCAGAAAAAAAAATGATCATTTGAATTACAAATAGAAAAAATAAAGTCTGAATGATTATGAAACACCATGATAAGTAGTTAAGGACCTCGCCTTGACACAGTACATCAACACATTTACATATCGTACAGTGACAGCTCAGTAAAGGGTACCACTGAAGTACAACAAGGACAAACACTTCCATTGTATGCAATTTATGGCTGTCTATGCATCTCATAAGATTTTGCATTTCTGAGTGAGTTACTGTGCATAATTTGTGTGCGTGTTCATCTAAACGTGCCATTGTAACGCTAACCCTAACCCAATAAAATGATAGAAAATTTTAAAAAATTATTTTATAAGATGACATAAAATTCCACCCTTTCCCTTTTATAAATCTTCGATCTAACTCAGGTGAATGTGAGTGTGAACAGTTGTCTGTCTCTCTGTGTTAGCCCTACAACAGGCTCGCGACCTATCAAGCATTTACCCTGCCTCTTGCTCTATGACAGCTGGGATAGGCTCCAGCCTTCCCTGACCCTGAAAAGGATAAGCGGAAGAAAGCTGATGGATGGATCTGACTCAGAATATTTGTACTAACCCCTGCAAGAGGATGCAATAATAGAGAGTGTGTCTGGTCCCAGAGTTAAGAAGAAATCAGCCAGCTTCACAGCCTCTCCAATCACTTCTCCTTTCTCTGTTTAAATCTCAACCTTTCATTGAATTGCCTGGCTATAATCACTCCTGTTTCACTTATGCATGCCATTGCCAGACCTTTATCAATCCCAATGCATCACTCTCTCCCTTGCCTGTCAGCACCTCAGTCCAGATGCTTTGGAGCTGGATCTTGATCCTCCAGGAGTCTCTCTCTCTCTCTCTCTCTCTCTCTCAAGAATCTTTCTCCCATTTTTTTTTTTTTTTTTTTTTACATCTACCTGAGTTTGTGTATTCTGTCTTGTTCCTAGGTCTTCATGGTAGTGAGAAGGCCATTTGGCTCTACCTTATCTATTTGGCAAGATTTGCTGGATATCCTCTTGGAGCACATTCTTATGTTTACAGGGGATCATTTTGTCATCTCCATAGCATAGGCTATAGACCACCTGTGCAACATTTCAAAGTTTTTCAGTTTTTTTTTCAGTTTCTGAACTGCCAAATTCTGAGAGTGGTGTGAGTGAATAACACACCTTTAAATTAAAACTAAGGATCTGTGCAACTGTATGGGCCTGATAAAAAAAAAAAAAGACTGACTTAACTTGTTTTGTGGAACAATAAATGGAGAAATAAACAAATAAGTAACATGCAAACAGACATTAACCTACATATTCATGGGGGGAAACACACATACAGACAATTAGAAATGCTCTTTTGGTAAACTGTAGTATATTAGTATGTACAACAAATTGTACATCACTAAGTGTGGGAAAATGTAAGAATGTGGCAGGGTACTTAATGCAATGCTTACAGTAGTTATAAAATGAAATACATTTTTAAAGCAACCTCAAATCTAACTTTTAATAAAACACTGATGTCCTCTGCAGATACAGCGATGCTGCTCCGGTCAGAGCCGCCAGCTGACGGGAGGAAGAGCACTGTGGATTTCCACATCGGCATCAAGAACGCTGCAGCGTTGCCACAATGACACCTATTCTATGTGAGGTCGCTCTTATTAACGACAGCTCTGTGCAAAAGAAACGCACTACCAAACTCCTGCAACTCTCCAGGTCTCCTTTGCCTGTCACACACTCTGACACTGATTCACGCGCACACGCCTGCTCAAAGGACTCGCGGTAGCGTCTCTCGGTTGTTGGCTGTCAGACGGGATGATTAATGAGGCGCGTCCACGAGCACATCCATCCAGGACCCGAGAAGCCCTGGCGATCGCGGGGGGAATCAGTCACACTGAACCCTCAGAGTATCGGCTCAGTCACCGTCAGCAACATCACAATGCATGCTGAGCCAGGGGTGGATAATCCAAGTAAAAAAAAAAAAATAGAAATCAGAACCGGGTCTTTATAAGAGGGATAGGACCAATAATAGCACATTTTATATAAAAACTATCAGACAGGTAGTTACTTAAGTATGCTATAAAACTGGAGAAAGAAATACCCACGGTCAATACGTTCATAAAATGTAAACACTGAATTCCTGGAATATGTCAACGGCAATTAGGGTGAAGAACAAATGCATCACCAGTCCAACGTTTAAACAAACTCTCAAGACTGAAATTACAATGTGGATCGAAAAGAAGACATCATCAAGTGTTCCAGGAATTAAGCAATAAAGTGGAGCCTTTGACCGGGCAAAACAGAGCAATCCAAAAGCATGCTTATCATTTAAGTTTTAAAGTGACATTTAAAAAAAGTCTTAGGATTAAATATGCCCAGACCAGTAGCTGATGAAGTGTCTACTCAGAATTCAAGCTGCAAATACATTCCCTAAGCAAACTAAATCAGACCGTAGAAGCGGGTAAAAACATTCAAATCAATGTATTCTTAGTTACTGACAGTTAAAGCTGAGTCCTATTAAGATGAGAAATCTGCCTTTAAAAAAAGAGAGAAAAAAGAAAAGAAAAAGAAGCAGAAACTTTGTACTTGGATTTCTTTTATGAAAAAGCACTGCAATAGTCTAAGAGAAAATGTAATTTTCTTAAATAACATCAAAAATCAGGAAAGGGTTTAAAAAAGGAACGCACCCTATCATTTGAGAAATGTTTTCAAATTGTTCCTCTCTCCAACCCACTTTGCCTGATGACAGGGACTGCACAACAAACAGCCAACAACTACTGACAAACTTAAATGCCATTCAGTATTCCAGTCCTTTTTGGAATCGCCCAAAAGCCAGCAAAATCTCAGCGGTCGTAAAATCCCGTGTGCCAGAATAAGGGAACCAGAGATCCCGAAGAGGAAACACGTTTAGGTTTAAACTCAAAAGTCAACCCCGCTTCCCCTGCCTTTCACCGCTGTCGCCTGGCACTAGTAACGTAGCCGTAAACACAGTCTCTACCTGTGCTGTTTGCTCCAGACGCTGACTGATTGTTTCTCACCCGATTCCACTCTCATCCAGCCCTAAAAGACAATTTCAAAACACTGAAAATAACAACTTACGGGTTGTTGGCAGAGCTCCGTCCACACCGCTGACATGGCAGAAAATCCATAAAAAGACCGGTAATAACAACGTCAATCCCTGGGCAGGACGGTGCCGGTGCATCTTTACAGCTGGTGTGGGCGCAGGAGAGCGGGAGAGGGAACACACAGCAGAGTGGCTGTAACGGCAGTCGGTCCGTCAGCCTCGCTTCTCAGTTGAGGACTGGCGGATTGGAGCCTGGCTGCACGGAGTATCTCTCTCTCTCTCTCTCTCTCTCCCTCTCTCTCTCTCTCTCTCTCTCTCTCTCTCTCTCTCTCTCTCTCTCTCTCTCCAATAAAGAGATGATGTAAGGATGGCGCCAAAACACTGGCCTGTGCTAGCAAACAGAACGCACTTATCTCTGCACTGTCTTGTCTCCCTTATTTAGCGACTAAAACAAAACAGCAACCGAGTTTCCACCTCCAAAGGACGAGAACGAGTGGGTGTGGCTATAGAGGGTAGTAGATCCTCCAGGAGTTCAAGAAGGCATGACAGTGCGCATCTCAAATCCCTGAACTGATTTCTCCTGTCCAGCGTTCTAATGCGCTGTCCGTGGTGCTGAACTTATCTCAGTCTTTCTGTATCTCCCTCCTCACTCTCTCTCTCTCTCTCTCTCTCTCTCACACACACACACACGCACACACACACACACACACACACTCTCTTTCACTCTAAATGTCTTTCCGTTTATAATAGCCAGACAGTGCCCCCCACCTTCTCTAGGTGGTGGTGTCATTACACTTGTGCATTCCTCTTCCCTCTACACATAAAAGCTTAAAAAAATACACATTCACTCTGTCTTGATGTCCTCACAATACTCTCTGTTTGCCTGTATTCAGTGCTAAAAGAAAAAAAGAGAAAGAGAACTTATCTAACTTATCTAGTGCCTACCAAACAATTTTAAAGTACTTCCACTATGTAAATGCTATTCACAAACAAACTAATGTTACTACAAAAAATTAATATATATGTATATATATATATATCTCTTCTCTGAGTCCTTGGTATTTATTAAGCTTCTCGTGTTCCTTCTTCTTGATGTTTCCATCACTTGGTATTCCTACGTCTGGTTGGTTAGCCATCACCAGTTTGTCCGTCTGTATCTGGAAGTCCCATAGCTCAGTCAATCTCAACCACCCTAGGGGGGCATATCCCATTTTGACCTTGGTACTTATTTGTCCACCTTGGCACAGATGTTTGTGTATACTATGCCAGCCACTTGGTTATGGCGTTCCATGTATGCCCTGCCTGCTAGCATCTTGTACCCTGTTGTTATGTGCTGGATTGTCTCAGGGGCATCTCTGCACAGCCTGCACCTGGGGTCTTGCCTTGTGTTACAGATGCCAGCCTGTATCAATCTTGTGCTTAGAGCTTGTTTCTGTGGAGCCATGATTAGTGCCTCTGTGCTGTCCTTCAGCCCAGCTTTGTCCAGCCATTGGTATGATTTTTCTATATCAGCCACTTCTTCTTTTTGCCAGTGGTACATGCCATGCAGATGCCTGGTTCCTGTTTTTTCTCCTCTTCTTTCTCAGGTTTCTGCAGCCTGAGGTATTCACTAAGCATGTGATCATTTGTGGCCAGCTTCCTGATGTACTCATGTTGTTGTTTCATCTAGGATAGTGGCTCTAACTCACTAGTCCATGGCCTCCTTCCTTCCACTTAGTGTACAGTGCTTGAGTTGGGGTAAAACTCTGCATTTAAAGGAACGTTCTTGTCTTGATGTCAGTGGCTTCTATCTCCCCGTTTGACCAGCTTATTATCCCAGCAGGCTATCTGACAGCTGGCAGGGCATAAGTGTTGATTGCCCAGATCTTGTTCTTCAGGACTTGGTTTACTCTCTGGAGGTACTTGGCGGTTGCAGCTTTCCTAGCGGCCTCTTCATGTTTCCCATTTGCCCGTGAGATTCCAAGGTACTTGTAGCTGTCCTCAATGCCTACAATGTTGCCTTCTGGTAGTGCAATCTCCTCTCTTCTGACTACCTTCCCTGTCTTTGTTACCATTCAACTACACTTCTATAGTCCAAATGACATTCCGGTGTCGCTGTTGTAGATCTTAGTGGTGTGGATCCCTGAATCGACTTCTCATTCACTCCTGGCATACAGCTTGATGTCATCCATGTAGAGGAGGTGGCTGATGTTTGCTCCATTTGTCATGGTCCCAGGTCTGCGATCTGCGTTGCTTAATTTAATGGACTTTTGTGGTTAGTCAATTTGCCTTTGTAGTCACTGGTTCACTTTATTGCTAATATTGTTTTCTGTGTTCTCCTTATGTATTCTTAGTTGAATTCAAAGTGCCTTTAGAGTTTAGTTCCCCTTGTGGTGTTCCTCATTATTGTGTGGAGTCTCTTGTGTCTGTTTTCCTCAGTGTGTCTGTCTTCCCCCATGATGTCAAGTTTGCATTTCTTTTTCCTTGTCTTCTCACTTCCTGTTTTATTTTACAAGTCTCGTGTTCCGTGTGCCTTGTGTTTTGCCTTATTTCCTCTTGCCTCATTTGTGTCATTCTATTCACCTGTTCTTCCAGCTGTCTCCCCTTCCCTAAGTATCCTTTTGTGTATTTGTTGTCTCTCTTCCCCATTGTTCCTTGTCAGCGCATCATGTCTTTCAAGTTTCTTTGTTTCCAGCGTTAGCCTATATTCCCAATTTAGCTGATTAATTTCTGTTCCCTTCTGTATTTTGTCCCATCAGTTATTGTATCTCCATTTTCAGCCTAATAAACAGCTCACCCTAACTTCTTTCCTGTGTGTCTGCTCTTGGGTCCTCATTCCTCGCAGACCACTACATATGACACCAACTGGCCTTGGGGGGTCCAGGTTTCCAGCTTAGCCATGATCTTGTCTTTCAGGCCAACTGCTCTAGTATTCAATATACCAGTTGTTATTGGGGCTTGGGATCCAATCTCAGAGTGTGGGGATGATAATATCTCCATCCTGGCCTGTTGTCCTGGCTCCCCCTTGCTTTAGCATTTGTGTTGTACCTCGTTAATCTTTAGTTGTGATGGCAGTTGCCTCTTGCGAATATTTGAACACTGAGCTACTAGTTGTTTCAATGTCAGTCTGGATGTTGGGTGTGGAAGAATTCATAGGTCTCACAACCTCTTCATGTATCTGCTTTCACTGGGATTATATATGCAGTACCAGTCAACGTTTATATATATATATATATATATATATATATATATATATATACACACACACACACATTACCTTCAGATAATTCATACCTTATAATCCATTCGAACAAATACTTCTGGAACATTTGGTGGTGCAGCCAATGAAAACAGACTGCAAGTCACTGCTTTAGACAAAACATTATGCAATACTTCTTTCTTTCTTTCTTCCTTCCTTCCTTCCTTCCTTCCTTCCTTCCTGTTTGTTTAGCCCACTACAGTGATTATTTTTTTTTGTAGTGGTGCTCATTTTGCTAGTAAATATGCTTTAGAGGCAAGTGAAAGAACATGTTTTACAATGACAAATTGCAATCCATATCTGTCTGTCCACGTTTGTTACTATCATGTCTCAGTCACCATCATCTGTCCAGAACATAATATGTGATTATCATCACTGCAAGGAGCATTTTTCTAAATGAAGAGACTGGTGAATAAAAATGGAAAATTTATTACAGGCACCTCCATCAATGGATGGTAATATTTCATTTATTGCTTCAAATAAGACATAGTTTATGACAGTCAGCATGGTGTCAGCATGCACACAGGCCCATGGGTTAAATGTATTTCTTTGGTTTAGCATTAGTAACATACAAGCAGAAGTAATAACAGTGTTTAGTAATGATTTCTTTATCATGCAGCACTGAAAGTGAGAAAAAATTAAAACAGACCCCATAATTCTGTGTGTTCAGTTATCCTTTTGTTAAAGCAGTGCTCTCAACCTGGATATATATTTCTTCATTAAGGGGTCAAGTAATACCTATAATAACAACAACCCTGTGTCCAGAAAACAGAATGCAATGAACTGCAATCAAACCCAAACCCCAGTATTTTACTGAAAACTGTACAAACTTATTTACTGGTGAAACAGAACTATTGTACTTTAATTTTTAATTTGATGCCAGAAACACATGGATACATGAATGCTTACCATTGTGTTCAGGGGTGGGCTGGGGTTGAAATTCAGCCCAATGACTTGGTTTGGAGAGGCCTTTTATCCAATCATACAACAGACAAACTATAATTTTAAAACAAGAGAACTTTATTTGCAGTATAAAAACACAGTTTTTTTTCAGCAGCATTAAAACAACTGTGTGTGTGCAGCCTCATATATTTCAGCTTAACTTGGCAAATATGAATGTTTTGTAAGATAAATCCTTTTGCATTCAGTGTTCCCTATGTGAGAAGCCTTTTACTTGCTTGATTTTATGTATTTGTTCTATTACAAAAGCAGGTATTCTTACTTTCATCTGAATGGCTGAGTCCAAACTTATTTCTTTTTTGACTGGTACTGTATGTGCAGAAAATGCATTGAAATTGTTTTACTGGGTTAAGCACGGCATTTCCTGAAAAAAAAAAAAAAAAGACATGTGAATAGAAGCATGCCTTTCTCCAAAATGTATCATTCAGTATTAACGGGGTATTTAATGATGTTCAGGCTACCCCGATTCCCCTTCTCCTCAGCCTCGCCAAAAAGGATTAGAAAATTTGATTCATCAGACCGAAGGACAAATTTTGATTCAGTCCTTTATAAAATGAGTATAGGTGCAGAGAACAAAGGCAGCATTTGTGTATCATCTACTTATTGTTAGCCTCATAGAATAATTGCCTAACTCATTTTTTTTTAAAGTTTTGAGGCAATAATGCAGGGTGAATCTACAGTGTTAGCAAACTGAAGTTAGGCAGACATCTCAGTTTCGCAAAAATACGACTTGGTGTGAAATTACACTATGAGGGTAACAATATGGTCTTTTATGTTATAATATAATATAACTCTTGCTCTTACCTAGTAGAGGTAATTATATATATATAAAATTGATTTGCTAGAATTAATATTATTTTTAGTTAAATTGTACATAGCATCGCTCTTTTTTTTTGGTAATAGGCTTGTACAGTAGCATGACATAACCACATGATTCATACAATGCAAGCTACAGTGTGAGTGACATATGCCTGTGTAACTCCACATCAACAATATAGTGGCTGGTGATAAAGAGACTCAAGAGCTGTGACTGGTGACTGTTTTCTGTATCTTTAATTTAAATTATGTGATAAAGAAAGTTTTCACAGTCCTATGAAAAAATACATAAATCCTTACTGCTTTCAGAAGAATTAAGAGGGTAAATAGCAGCCAGGTGCTGCTAATTAAATGCGCCTGATTAAGTGATCATCAGCAAGTGTGAGCACCTTTATAAAACCAGATGTTTTGGCAGTTTGCTGGTTTGGAGCATTCAGGTGTGTCACAACCTTCCCAGGAGTGGGTATCCCAGCAAATTCACCCCAAGGTCAGACTGTGCAATGCTCAGAGAAACAGCAAAAAAAAAAAAAAAAACCTTACATCTAGTGTTGTAGTACTCGAGATCGGTCTTGGTCTCGAGACCGGTCTCGAGACCGCTTTTTGATGGTCTCGGTCTTGTCATGGACTCGACCGCATTTGGTCTCGGTCTTGTCATGGACTCGGACCTTGCGGACTCGGGATTTTATTTCAAGACCAGTCAAGACCACAGCTGTGGAAATATCACTAAATTGCCAGAATACTGTCCAATTTATTTGTTAACATCTTTGCTTTTATTGGATGCAAAACGTACTGATTCAAATCCCACAAATATTGCGCTCCTCTGCCTCTCAAAGGAGCGCACCTCACAGACTCCGCCCCGGCTAGGTCGCTGCTATTATCGCTGCTTACGCCTGTATCATTTCACCGCAGTTTGCAATCTACCACAGAGCACGGACAGTTTCATTCACAATGTGTATGTTTGATCTCACTATGGTCACGCGTGTGCTGCATAAATCGAAATAACCGCATGAACACGAAGAGAAGTAAGAGGGAAAATGAAGATCAAAGGAAAATTTCAGGCTTCCGATTCAACAAAAAAATCCCAGCATGAAAGGTAAATACCAACCTTCATGTATTTTGATACACAAACTAAAAATTTAATGCAAGTTTTAGGGCTGCAACGATTCTTGGAATAACGCAATTCGATTATTAAAAATCCTCGACACAAATTTGTTGCTTTGATGTTTGGTTTCAGCTCTGCAGCTCAGGTGTCTCTGTGTAAGCGGAGCATTTCCAAAAAAACAAAAACGAGCCTTTAACGCGAGTGGATCGCTGAGATGTTTTTTCACGCCCCTACTTCTCTGTGCTGTGAGTGCGCATGTTTGAATGTGCGCACGTGTTGTGCAGAGGATGTCAGCTGTTATTTTTTTTTTTACATCAGCTGTAGCCACCAGAACAGATCTATAACCACAGTGTACTGGGGAAAGGGGGGCTGCCATTAGCACTAGCAATCGTTCGGTGCCCCCTCCACCACCATCAGTACAGAGGGGCTCCTTCAAAATGTTTTTATCAACCACCTGATCAGCAACATGAAGAACAGAGAACTTTGTAGCTGCTCCATCCACCCTGTTTGTTTCACACAGAGAAACATCTGCAGTACGGAAGTTAAAATAAGCTGATGAATTGTTAAAATGAAAAATTATTTCTTATCCAATTACTTGATTAATTGACGGAGTAATCAATTAAATACTTGATTACTAAAATAATTGATAGTTGCAGCCCTACTTGTATTCAGAAAGCCATAGTCAAACATTAGTTTTCAGCACCAGTAGAGCTATGAGAGGCCTTCAAGAATAAAATACTACAGTTCCCAGCAAGATGATGTCACTTCCTATTGTTGCATTAAAAACATGATAGTTTATGCTCACAATATGGTGGCTGATATTCAAATGTAGGAAATGCTATTAGCAGCCGAGGAATCTGGATTATGTTTTTGTTGTGTATTTTTTTATGTGATTTCTGCAAACACAGTGGAAGGAAACGGCACTCTGGGACACATTAAATGCGTGATGTATAAATGTAACTTTTCTGGATTATATGTAAAAATGATCATTCTATCAATCTAATAAGGCCTGATTTAGAGTTCTGCATTGATCCTTTGTGTATAACTGAAAATCCTCTCTGAAGCAAACCTGCTTTCTGGTTATGTCTTAGGCCCCATCACTCAATTAACAAGTGGGAGCGGCATTTAGTGGTTAGTATTAGCTTACTAATTAGCATTAGCATTAGTGCTGGGGTGAGAAATATTTCTTGCTAGAACCCGGAAGTTACCATGGCCACCACCAATGGTAACAGCAGAGAAGTAAGTAAGTTGTTTCTCCGCCATCAGTACATTGAGCTAGTGGTGGGCAGATTGATCCTGATATCGATAATATGGATGCCAACGTTGTATTGGTATTGATCAATATCAGTGTGATGAGATCGATACTTTGGCTTCAGTTTCTCTCCTGTATGCAGTGCTGAGGTTTCATCAAAGATGCGAGCTGACTGTCTAAGTGTCGCTCCTGTCACAGCACAGAGCACTTTGCTCCTCCCCTCCCCACAGTGTTTTGTTATACTGTCATGTGATGCATAACATATTTTATTTGGGAAAAAAAAGGATTTTGCTATGAAACATTTAAATCAAATTTAAATTTAAATTTGTAGAAAATTAGTGAATGAAGGAACATTTTTTATTAAATTTTTTTATTATACTTTCTGAAAAATCTACCTGGAAAAAAGTTTGCATTTGTTCTTGAGTGATGATTTTGTACACTTAATTTATGAAAAAAAATTCCAGACATCAATGTATGGGGAAAATTGTTTTGTTCTATTGTTTCAGAACAATAACTTTTATTTTGATAAAGTATTTTCTACTTACATATAAACTTTGCCCAATTCTATCCTGGGTTTTAACGAATTAATGATCCAAAGGAAAAAAATCTCAAACCAGTTAAACTTCATGGAAATTCTTCATAATTATTAAAAAGTATTGGTATCAGTATCGGTGATAATGGCCCTGTGGCATAGGATCGATACCAAATTATGAAGTGTTGCACACAACTACATTGAGCAGCATACACCAGGAGTGATTGACAGTGCTAAGACCCTCCTCCTGGCTCTGACTGGTTGTTTTTGACTGGGAGCGGTTCAGGGAGGAGGTGGAGGAGCTCCATTTTTTTCGCAGATTATCGGTCTCATACTGTCTGACATGGTGACAGTTTTAACAAATATGTAAAAACCAGATTTTTTATAAAAGTTACATCCTGCAGCTTTAATCTGTATAAGATTAAAGGCTTTAGTTCTTACTGTTGATGAGTGTTTGCCATTTTTTCAGTTTTACACATTTAGCTATGTGGTTTTGAAAAAGCATCCATTTTTACAAAGGTTGTTGGTTTAAAAACAACACAACTTTATGTATTGTTTATGAAAGGCAGAGAAAAGTTAAGACTATTGTGATGAACTATGAATAATTGTTTTACATTCTGTGATAAATGATAGAAGTCACCCAGGAGTATTAAATAAAGATGGTTATATTTATTTGAGCTGTGAGTGTTTAATATCAGGATGATTTTATGGGAATGCGGATCTTTCAGATCAATTTGAGAAGTGATTTTGATCATGTTTCACATTTTATTGTGTCATGTAGTGTCAGGCACTGGTCTTGGTCTTGTCTCGGTCTCGCCCCCCCTCGGTCTTGGTCTCGACTGGTCTCGGACCCTAAAAGTCTTGGTCTTGTCTCGGTCTCGATACCCTCTGGTCTTGGTCTTGTCTCGGTCTCGGGTTAGGTGGTCTTGACTACAACACTACTTACATCTACACTCTGTGTTCTAAAATCTTAGACTCTGCTCGCCTCAGTTAGCATGTTGAATGTTAAATTTCATGGCAAAACTTTAACATTCATGGCAAAAGACTAAACCAAAAGACTTTTGGAACAATGTCCTTTGGACAGATGAGACTGTAGTGCAAATGTTTGGTCATAATGCAAAACACCGTATACCATGAAAACCAAACAGCATGACAGCAGAAACATCTCATACCAACTGTCAAGCATGGTGGCGGAGGGTTGATTATTTGAGCTTGTTTTGCAGGCACAGGACCAGAATGGCTGAAAAAGAAAATAATCAGTGTGTTGCAATGGTCCGTGCTGTGCATAAACAAATTACTGCAAACCTCAGTGGGCTAAAGCAACATCAAGAAGGAAGAGCCAAAATCCCTCCACAACAATTTGAAAGACTGATAAAGTCATACAGAAAACAATTATTTTAAGCTATTGCTTCTAAAAGTGGTTCTAAAAGCTACTGAAACATGGGGTGTGCTTAGTTTTTCCACAGGGCTGCAAAGAGTTCTTTTAATAAAAAGGTAGTCATCCACACTATTGCTCACATTACAAATGAAACATGGTTACTATAAAGAACTTGAGAAAGGGCCAAGTTTATATTCTTGTCAAAGCCGTGGACATCATATAAAAGATTGATGTTGCTTTCAAGTCTGACAAGTGAAACTAATGTGGACGTGCATTAAAGCTGCATTTTTCTTTTTATTCCCCTGGTTGCAAAGAGAAGTCAGTCACACCAACATTTATAGGAAAATTACCCCCAGTGAACATTTCCTAACCAATATATGGTCAGTCATTTTCATTTTGCAATGTATGGTCCCCATTAGAGTAAAAAGGGAATATGTTTTAGGGCAAGCCTAACATGTGATTGACAAGTCAATATTGAATGAATGCGCAGTGTCAGATCCACAATGTCCTCAAATGGCTCCAGAAAGCAAAGGCAAAAAATACTCACGTCAAGGCTTTGTAACAGGACTTTTCTAACCAGTGGGTAACCTCATAATGTCTATTCATCTTTTAAATGGGGTTTATGGTCAAAGCTACTGATCTGACCATGTGAATATAAACAATCTTACTGGCTTTTGGTTGTAAAATCAATATTCGCTAAATTGCAGTTTTGACCTGATAATCGTGTATGATAACAGGATGATCAAGTTAATACAATAACTATTTTTAGCCAATGTATTTCTAGCAAATTTGGTACATAGTTGTTTAGCCATTTTGCTCAAACCACCAGTTTTAACCTTATCATAGCACTGGAGGAAAGCAACTTCTGCATATTTTCTCAGAACCTAAATGTAGCCAGCTAATAGGAAGAGATAACTCACTGGGTGAGTGACGTGCCAACTTCGACCTTTTAAGGAAAAAAAAAATCCTGAAATCACTAAAGTTCAAATTTATGAACTTGATCTGTGGTAAGCCATCCAATAGCTGTTAATGTGGTTCAATAAGAAATGTCTACAGAGTCAGACTGTCCTCCTATGGAACAGTTGTTGAGATATTTCAATATGGACAAAAGTAGTAAACTGATCTCCTGAAAAGCAATATCAAGTAGGCTCATGATATCAAGTATATTGTATATACTATATGCAGTCAGGGATATGCCAAAGAAAACCAAACTTATGTTGCTTTCCTCTCATTTCTGTTGCCTCTCTTTAATGTTCCCTTCTCTGCTGTCTGCCTGTTGATTACTCCAGCCACCCCATCACCATGCCTGTTGCTGTATGGCACTGCTTTTCTCTCCATAAGGACTACAAATGGCTTTGTCAATGTGTCATGCATGGTAATTTACAGTCATCATTCATCTCATAAAAACAGTGATAAACCGATAGACCATAAATTCTGAGCTAAAAAAAAAAGTTGATGACAGCAGTGACACGTCTCCAGAGGCAGGCTCTTTTGTAAAGTAAAACATTTTGTGAGAGGGATTTTCACAGACAGCTTCTAGTCTGGCTGCCTTGCTGTCATTATCTACCCACAGTAGGACAGAAAAACAAGGTTCTGAGGTAATGCCACGTAATGTTTTCTGGGATTATTGGAAAAGAATTACTGTTCTTTATCTCTTGCAAACAATACTAGAAAAGCTCTTTTGTGCTTAGAATTTTTAACTTTTTTAGAGACCTCAAGATGTGAATGTGTTGTCTGTTTTATGAGAATAAAGTCACTTTAATGAATGTGGACTATAACAGGACTTGACAGGTGTGTATTTATTAAACCCAGAAGAGAATGTAATGAGATAAGCAATGTAAATGGTCAAAGGTGAAGAAGAAATTCATGGCTGAAATACCAAGTACAGCTGGAGGGGCAGAGAATGATGTGTCCAAATTGCTAAACCAGGGAGAATTTAAGAGTGGTCTATAGAGTGAATCGTTGCTGTGGGAAAAGTGTAAAAAAAAATGCCTCCGCCACAATTTCATCAGGAACTCATATTACTGAGTTACTGCAACAAACACAATCACAGAGGAGGATCAAAGAAATTGTTTTATTTTGTGTCCTATTTGTTTTAGCCATAGGTAAATACAACCTCAAATGAACAACAACATGTGACATTTTACACGGTGTCATTTATTGAACAAAAACTACGCCAAACATCAGAAGCAGTGTGTGAAAATTGAACATCATTGCTGCTGCTATAGGAATTAAGAGAGTAAGTAGCAGCCAGGCACTGATAACCAAACTTGATAACCCACATCTACACTCTGCACTATACATCTAAGACTCTACTGGCCTCAGTTAGCATGTTCAATGTTAAAGTTATTGGCAGTACAGTTAAAAAACACTGAACAAAATATGGCTTGTTTTGAAGGATTGCCAGGAGAAAGCCCCTTCTCTCTAAAAATAACATAGCTGCATATCTTATAAACATAAATCATGTTGCATTTGAAGAAACCACAAAGTTTCTGGAATAATGTACTTTGGACAGATGAGAGAAAGTGGAGATATTTGACCATAATCCACAGGGCCATGTTTGGCAAAAACCAAAAAGCATATCAGCACAAACCCCCTCATAGGGTGATTGACGTCTTTGGCCTGTTTTGCGGCCACAGGACCTGACACTTTGCAGTCACTGAGTCTACCATGAACTCCTCTGTATACCAAAAGTATTCTAGAGTCAAATGTGAGGCCATCTGTCAGACAGCTAAAGCTTGGCCGAAATTGGGTCATGCAATGGGACAGCGACAGGAGTAAATATGCAACAGCATGGCTGAAAAAGAAAGGAAGCAATGTGTTGCAATGACCCAAAGTCCAGACTTCAAACTGACTGAAATTTTGTGGCAGGACTTTAAGAGAGCTTTGCATAAACAAACGCTCACAAACTCAATGAACTGAAGCAACATTGTAAAGAAGAGTGGGCCAGAATTCCTCCACAATGATGTGAGTCTGATGAAGTCACACAGAGAACAATAAATTCAAGCTATTGCTGCTGAAAGTGGTTCTAAAAGCTACTGAATCGTGGGTGTGCTTAATTTTTTACAAGCTGCTTCTGCATTTTTCCTTGGTTTTTGTTGAATAAATAATTACAGTGTAATATGCAGTTCATCTAAGGTTGTTTTATATGAGTTATTTAGGTCCTGATACCTAAATAGAAATGAAAGAGAATAGAAATGAAATGAAAGAGGACATACTTTATTTTTACCATGATTATATGATACAGCCATCTACGTGTGACATTAGGTTCTACTTTTCTGATGTGCAAAAAGTAAATATTTTCCCTCGGTGATCACCACTGGTTTGCTTAGAATAACAGACTGTTTACAACCAAATCCTGCAAAGTTGAAATCCTACAGGGTGCCACACTATAGTCAAGCCAAATGATGCAAGCAAAAAAAGTGAGAGCTTCTTTAGGTCAGAGAAAGCTCACATAAAAATTTAAATAAGCCTTGCAATATCTCAAAGACTCCAGAGCAAGAGGATGAGGGGGTATTTTTAAATCAGTGGCTCTGGGTTTTAAACCTTATGAATTTGTCTTCGAAATCTTACAAATAAAAATATATTTGTGCGCTAGGATCAGAACAGCCAGTTTTCTTACTGGATATTAAGCTAGACACTGTTTCATTATAACACCAAATTTTATGCAGTCTGGTTATTTTGAAAAAAAAAAAAAGAAGAGATTTGCCGCCCAGTGATTAACGTCCCTCTCTTATTTCTCTCTCCATTTCTAAACACTTGTGGAGGATGGTTTAAATATAAAGATCCCCTTGGTCAAATTGGTTATCAAATCATATAGGATTTTATTTCAGAATCACATTATCGTTATACAACATGACATCGCAGCAAGCGCGCTACATTCAGTTGAAACATAATGGGTTTATTGTGTTTATGAAATTGGTAGGGATAGTTTTCATATCCTTTATATATTCAGGGTTTTTAAGTATATTCTTTGCTGTCTAGCTAGACTGTCACATCCTAGGAATGATTCTGTGGACATACTGTAGAGGTGTAGTAATGATGCATTAACTGCTGCAAATTTGTTTTGCAGTTTTCTATTTAAAAAGGTTTGCCCTGTTAAAACAGACTTCTCAATAAAATACACAGATAATTTTAAAAAGCATACATTTTGTAAACTGAGATTGATCTAAAATAAACATTTAGCTAAATTCCAGCATATGTTCAATGAATTCACTGATTCAGTTAAAACGTGTTCAAATTGGGGTGCCAGGGTGGCCCAGGTCCACATCATGACCAGTGGACATTTACTGTGTGTATTCCCCTATTTCTCTCTCCACTATAACCTATCAAATAAAGGCGTCAATTATAATTTTAAAAAAAAAATGTTCAAATTATTATTTGCCCTAAAAAACACAAAGACACTAAGCGTATTCATTTATCTTGAAAACATGCAATTAACACAGCCTTTTAACCGATACATTAAATTTATTGTGGTTGTGATTAATAAAATAAACAATACAAAGGTGCTTCTTTATTTTTTTAATAAATATTTAATAAATACATAAACAGGATGCCATTTTTTTCTGAAAATTAAAACATTCAGCTGTCTGTTCAAACTCACATCTGTCATTTGCAACTGAACAGATGTCAGGTACTTAATAGATCATTCTTACACAAATGCAACTTGCTTGTGAACGTAATAGTAAAGTGCATCGGTGCATGAATGACAAACAGAAAAAAATTAAAGACAAAGAAAAAAAGGAAAATGGGAATGGGGAAAATAAATTAGAGAAGTCAATATATGCAGAAAAGAAATGGAGGCAAAAAGAACAAAAGGTAGATGGAGAAGACAGGAAATGGGAGGAAAGAGGAGGTAGGAAATGAGAAGACAGTGAATGAATAATTACAGTGTTTCTCTGCGAGGGGTTGGACTGAGTTCAGTCTGATGGGAACAACTTCTCTCATGACTTCATGCTGCACTATGATTAAAATACTGCAAAATGGACACATGGACTATTTTGAAATTCATATCCATATTGCTCACAAATTAAAATGGCCATCAGATAAGAAAGCAATCAGTACTTATTGTCAGAAAGTGGAGCGTAGAGGTGTGGTCCCAAAAGCAGGAGACTGGAGGCAAAATGACATTATAAAATATGCTTCAAAATCCAGTATAGGGAAATTTTTAGTTAGTTAGTTGGTGACCTGCCCCTCCTTTGTAATTACATCATAGTCATTATGGCTCACGACATGTCACAATACACATAGGGTATTGGGGGGCAGGTGAGGACACTGAGGACTGTAACATTAGGCTGAAATGAAACATATGTAAACAGTCAGCGCTCTCAGCAAATACACTTTGAGTTGAAAAGCACATGTATACTCACACAGTGATCAGACAAACCATTAAAACTACCTAGCTAAATATGCTTATGGAGGTGCCATCCATCAACCATGTACGGACCCTACAGGATGTGAGGTGGGGCCTCTGCTGATCAGTCATGCTTCAGCCCATCATGGAAGCTCAATCTGATTGGGATCAGAGAGTTTGGAGGACATTTCCTCGAGGCATTTTTTTTAAGTGTTTGTGATGTGGAGTAGCACATTATCCTACTGGGTGAGACATGTGCACTTGAGAGGTGTGTGAATGTGTCTACAGCAGTGTTTGTATTGTTGGTAGGTGTCAAATAGTGTCCACGTGAAAGAAAGAACCCAGGGTTTTTCATTAGAACACTGCAATGTACCAAGACGATCGAACTGATTCACTTTACCTGTCTGTGGTTTTATTGTTGTGGATGATCCATGTAAGCGTAACTAATACATTTAATGCTGGCTTCCTTTCATTTAGATTTGCCATTAAGCCACGTAAGTGATACAGAATTCACAATACTGGGGAACTAACTGGATACTGAAAGGCAACTAAAATGAATGTAGTTACACCTGCACAAGTCAACCCCCCCTTCCCAAAAAAAGAGAAAAAAAGGTTTTTCAACAGCATTATCAGTATCAAATCCTACTAACTCTTAGGCTAAAGAGCAATTGTTATGCTATGGAAAACTTGTACCATGGCTGCTTGTCCTTACTTTTTTCTGCAGTAATCCTATCAGTGTTGTAAATGTGACAATTTGCCTCACAGCTTGAATTTGTCATCAATTAATGATGAATCCACTTGGAGATGAAAGTGCTTGTTTCAATGATATTGGATAAAAAGTTTACAAAATAAATGGCTTAATCATAAATAAGAAAAGTTGTGATCAATTGGTCACCTCAGGGTCACTTGCAATCTGTCTGCAGAACACGCTACGTATTATTTCAAAAATATAATTTACAAAAAGTGGAACATTTTGTTCCTACCTCTTTCAGCACAACGTCTAGTGCATCTGTCTGCCTTCATTTGCACTGTACATGTACTAAGGGAGAAGGTAGAATGCTGCTTTCACTCCCAAAAGAAGCACGGTGAAATTGACTTATGTTAATTAACGACCTTTGGTGTCAATCGTTCCAGGGATTATTTGCATAGTCTCAAAATAGCACTAGAAGAAGGAAATCAGCATCTGCACTTCTGTGAAACTCTCCTCACATCTCTCCCTTCATAAACACCATAGCATTGCAATACAAATCACCATGCATGTACTACAAATCACTGCAGCTTTATGCAGTGTTGATTAGCATGAGCAAATTCCCTCATTCACCCACCCCCCCTTCCTGTGGCACTTTTGTATTTCTTTGTACAGCAAATAAGGGTAATAAAGAACTAACATATTCACTGTATGATGTTACAGTTTTTAGGCTTGTAGTCAATCAACATATTGTTTTCATGGTCATAATGTATGTTCAAAAATGCAAGATTTAGCAGCTATTTCTTCATCTTCATCATCATCAATTCCTTGACTGGCGACGTAGGGGTGCCTTGCTGGAGAGGGCAATCAGTGACCTCCACTGCTCTCGGTTGGCGCATTGGACTTGCGCCAGACTTGCCTGTGGCGTTCGGGGTCCAGGTTTTGCACCCATACCCATCTTGATGGAGAGGCTGATGTCACTGCTTCTCCGGATATCAATATCTGGTGACGCAACTACTTATGGCAACATCAAGGAACACTGTCATATGTAAAAATCATAGTAAAAACAAGAACAGCATTGCTCTGTGCTGTGATATCTTATTATGAAGAGAACGTATAAATTCGAAAGTTTCTTCTCCAGCTACTGATTTCAATTTGTAACCCATAATCAACAAGAGATTGTATCAATGGGCATGCATTTTCTGTTATCAGGTGTCAGGCTCTGCTTGTCCCTATTAGAAAATGTGGGTGTTGCAGAGTTGGGGTTTTTGTCATGTCCTGGGCCTTTTGCCCAGCATTTTGAGTTTAGTTCTTATTTCCTGAGTCTGTCTTCCCAGTATGTTTGATTCTTGTTCCCCGTGTCCCTGTCTTCCCCTGTATTCAGGTCTGCGTCTCTGTCCTGAGTCTGTGTGCCGGTTCCCCATGTTAAGTCAGCATGTACCTTGGTTTGACACTTCTTAAATTAATTTTGACAGTCTGGTTTTCCCTGTGCTTTGTGTCTAGTTTTGCTTCCTCTGTGTTATTAGTTTCATTTGCCTCACCTGCTGTGCCCTGCTGTTTCCTCTTACCCTGATTACCCATTGTGTATTTAAGCCCTCAGTTTCCATGTGTTCTTTGTCGCGTCGTTGACGTTTTGTGCCCGTGTGTTCCTGTGCTCCCTGTGTCTGCCCTTCGTCTCCCTTCGTCTCCCTTCCAGGGTTTTTTGTATCTGTTTTCCTCCCCTACCTAAATAAATACCCTTTAAAGTTATGTCGTTCTCTGGAGTCTTTCGTGTTTGCCCTTCCTCGCCCGTTTCCTCCCCGGCCATGACAGAACGACGCGACCATACCATGGACCCCGCGGACACAAGGAGCCCCCCCGAGCAAGAGGAAAAGATTCTGGAGCTCATGGATTTCTCCAGGAGAATTGTTCATGCCACTCACGAACACCGCCGGATAATTCAGGCAATTTTCTGCTGCAGACTTATCTCTTCCTCTACTTGGCTCCTCACCCATCCTGACACTGCCTCACTTGCCCATTCCATAATCATGCTCCGGAAAAATTTACAAGCTGAACTGTACAATATTGGTCGCCCGGTCCAGGGCAAGTACGCTGCCTTTTTCCTCCAAGCCATTGCTAGTTCACCTCTCCTGCAGCCAGTCATCTCACCTCCATCGTCTCCTCTGATCCGCTGCAGCTCAGCACCACAGGCGCTGCCTCGCTCTCTGGATCCGCCGTCATCCCTTCAACTCACCTCTCCCACCTCGTCCTCGTCATTGTCACCGTTTCATGCACAGCTCACCGCCTCCCCGGTCCTCTCTTGGCTACCAGATGATGTGGAGATCATTGATTCACCTCTGCTGGTGGACATCCTGGATGCTGAGAATCGTGCTTCCCACTCCAACAGAACGCGAAGGAAGCAGCGCACCCGGCATCGTCACACTCCTCCCCAGTCAATCTCGCCTCCGTCAGCTGTAGTACCAGCTCATTCTCCGTCTCTCCAGGCAGCTGTTCCGCCAGCCTCTGTGAAGCTCCCTGCACCCATTCCTGTGCCGCGGGTGGGGGCAGCCATGGACGGGCTGACCTCTGCACCCAATCCTGTTTCGCGGGTGGGGGCAGCCACGGACGGGCTGACCTCTGCACCCGTTTCTGTTCCGCGTGGGGGGGCAGCCAAGCCTACGCCTTCACATCAGTCATCAGCGTCACCTGCAACGCCTCCTCAGCTGTCAGCTGTAGTTCCAGTCTCTGCTCAGTCTCAGTCAGTCTCCACGCAGTCAGCTCTCCCTAGCTCTCAGTCAGTCTCCACGCAGTCAGCTCTCCCTAGCTCTCAGTCAGTCTCCACGCAGTCAGCTCTCCCTCGCTCTCAGTCTGCTCCCATGCAGCCAGCTCTCCCTCGCTCTCGGTCTGCTCCCACGCAGCCAGCTCTCCCTCGCTCTCGGTCTGCTCCCACGCAGCCAGCTATCCCTCGCTCTCGGTCTGCTCCCACGCAGCCAGCTCTCCCTCGCTCTCGGTCTGCTCCAGTAGCTTGCCCTCAGTCAGCTCCAGTAGCTCGCCCTCAGTCAGCTCCAGTAGCTCGCCCTCAGTCAGCTCCAGTAGCTCGCCCAAGCACTCTGTCAGCTTCCCCAGTGTCAGCTCTCCCTAGATCTTGGTTAGCTTCCACGCAGTCAAAGTCCCCAGTGTCAGCACCACCAGGTACCTCACAGTCTTTAATGTTAAAGGTAGAGTCTCCAGTTCCCCCGTCAGAGTCCCAGTTAGCTCCCCTGTCACCATCATCCTCACCATCAGACACACCCAATCTGTCCCCTGAGCAGCCCCTGCTGCCCAGGATGACAGCCACTCAGCCTGCACCATGGCCCGCTACAGCATCGTGGCCTTCAGCAGTGCCTCTGCCCGCACTCCTTCAGTCCTCACCTCCATCTTCAGACTCAACTGGTCAACCTGCAGAGCCGCCCCAGTCGTCTGAGGAGACGGTTACGCTGCCTGAGGGCTAAGACTGAAAGGTTGAAGAAGAGTTTTTACCCACAAGCCATCCATCTGCTCAACTCTGAGCCCTAACTGGACCATTATTGCACAATGTAAATATTATAATTTATAAAAGTGTGTATAGTGTATAGTATATAGAGTATAGTGTATAGTGTGAATTACTTTTTTTAATTTTTATTCTTCTTATTTATATGTGTGTGTATATATGGTTGCAGGTACAAAATACATTTCACTGTGCATTGTACTGTGTATAACTGTGCATGTGACAAATAAACACTATCTTAATCTCTACACGGCAGTCAGGGGATTCTGGACCTCAGTCCGAGCCATTGGAGGTCTCCGCTCAGTCCGAGCGCTCCGAGCCAGAGGGTCCCGCTCAGTCTGAGCCATTGGGGGTCTCCGCTCAGTCCAAGCGCTCCGAGCCGTTGGGGGTCTCCGCTCAGTCCGAGCCGTTAGGGGTCTCCGCTCAGTCTGAGCCGCCAGGGGGTCCCACTCAGTCCGAGCCGCCAGGAGGTCCCGCTCTGTCCGAGCCGCCCGAGTCTTCCATGTGTTCCGCTCAGTCCGAGCCGCCAGGGCGTCCCGCTCAGTCCGAGCCGCCAGGGAGTCCCGCTCAGTCCGAGTCGCCCGAGTCCTCAGAGTGTTTCACTCAGTCCGAGCCGCCAGGGGGTCCTGCTCAGTCCGAGCCGCCCGTGTCTTCCGAGGGTTCCGCTCAGTCCGAGCTGCCAGGGGGTCCCGCCCGGTTCGGCCCAGCCGAGTTTCCTGTGTCCTTGACCGCCCTGGGCTCAGGGGAGTCCGGGCATGTTGTGGCTCCGGTGCATCACCGCCACTGCTGGGAGCGCGGTCGACCTCCAGTCCTGTCTCCTCGTTGCCGCCACCGCCGCTGGGAGTGCGGTCGGCCTCCAGTCCTGTCTCCTCGTCGCCCCCGCCGCTCGGAGCGCGGTCGGCCGCCAGTGACTCCTCGTCGTCGCTGCTGGGAGTGCGGTCGGCCTCCAGTCCTGTCTCCTCGTCGCCGCCGCTGCTGGGAGCACGGTCGGCCTCCAGTGACTCCTCGTCGTCGCCTCTGGGAGTGCGGTCGGCCTCCAGTGACTCCTTGTCGCTGCCACCGCTGGGAGCGCAGTCGGCCTCCAGTCCTGTCTCCTGGTCGACGCCGCTGGGAGCGCGGTCGGCCTCCAGTCCTGTCTCCTCGTCGATGCCGCTGGGAGCGCGGTCGGCCTCCAGTCCTGTCTCCTCGTCGACGCCGCTGGGAGCGCGGTCGGCCTCCAGTCCTGTCTCCTCGTCACTGCCGCTGGGTGCGGGGTCGGCCTCCAGTCCTGTCTCCTCGTCGCTGCCGCTGGGAGCGCGGTCAGCCTCCCTCGCTGGGACTCTGCTTTGTGACCCTGGGACTCTGCTTTGTGACCCTTGGCCTCTGCGGCCTCCTGAACTGCGTTTTCTGTTTTGGAACTTCCCCTGAACTGTGGACTGTTTTTTCCCTTGCCGTTTGCTGTTTTGTTTTGTTTTAGCTCCTGCTCTGTTCGTGGACTTTGACCCATGTGTTGGATTTTGGAGCTCTCTGGCCTTGTGCCGTCGCCTTTTGTTTTCATCCTGTTTTTGCTTCTCCTCCCCGTGTTTTGTTCTTGTTTTTTCGGCCTTGTGCCGTTGCTTTTGTTTGTTCTGTTCTTTTTGATTGTTGTCTCTTTGCCCTAGTGCTCCAGTCTTGCTCCTGCACTTCCATGTGTTTTGGGTTTTTGTTCCCAGCCTTTGTTGCTCCCTGCCTGGTTTTGTTTTTGTTTCGGGCCCTCCTTCCTGGTCCCCCGCCTCCCGCCCTGGTCGGGTTTTGTTTCTTGTTTTGGCCATCGGGAGCTGGCCTTTGAGGGGGGGGTACTGTCATGTCCTGGGCCTTTTGCCCAGCGTTTTGAGTTTAGTTCTTATTTCCTGAGTCTGTCTTCCCAGTATGTTTGATTCTTGTTCCCCGTGTCCCTGTCTTCCCCTGTATTTAGGTCTGCGTCTCTGTCCTGAGTCTGTGTGCCGGTTCCCCATGTTAAGTCAGCATGTACCTTGGTTTGACACTTCTTAAATTAATTTTGACAGTCTGGTTGTCCCTGTGCTTTGTGTCTAGTTGTGCTTCCTCTGTGTTATTAGTTTCATTTGCCTCACCTGCTGTGCCCTGCTGTTTCCTCTTACCCTGATTACCCATTGTGTATTTAAGCCCTCAGTTTCCATGTGTTCTTTGTCACGTCGTTGACGTTTTGTGCCCGTGTGTTCCTGTGCTCCCTGTGTCTGCCCTTCGTCTCCCTTCCAGGGTTTTTTGTATCTGTTTTCCTCCCCTACCTAAATAAATACCCTTTAAAGTTATGTCGTTCTCTGGAGTCCTTCGTGTTTGCACTTCCTCGCCCGTTTCCTCCCCAGCCATGACAGTTTTGCCATTGCTTTGTAAGAGTTATGTAATAAAGTAATAAAAGAAAATGTGGATCTACAAGTAAAGTGGAGAATAAATTAGACAAAGGAAACTGAAAGTTGCTGAGGTTGCGTTTCTCTCGATAAATCCAAACCATTTTCAACAGCCGCTTAGTTCGGACAAGTTTTCTTTCTCTTGGAAGACAAGAAACAGACACAATCTGCACTTACAAGGAAGGTTGGTCTTTTAATAATGTCACAGCATAATTGCTTTCTGAAACATTCTGTGGCCTTAATTAACTAAATGAGCCTAAAGGAATCAGTGAGAGGCAGGAAAAGAGAGGAAGAAGGAAAAGAGAGAGGGAGAGCAATGAGTAATACAAGTGATAGAGATCAGATACCTTATCTCTTCAGTTCACAAGTCTGCTATTCATTGGCGGCCCTCCTCTCCACCCTTCACCCACACTCTCAATAGGTTTCCTTCTCTTAACTCAAATTAATCTGTTTCACATTCACAGGCGCTCTCCAACGCATGCTGAGTAAAAACTGCAGCTGAGTCTTTGCACTAGTGTTTAACATTTTAAATGCTCTCCACACACTGTATTTTACAGAAGCCTCTTTGCCAAAAAGTAACATGTGGAGACAATGCAATTTCATGTCTCTGATGGATTGCCAGAGAGTGTACCTCTAAGGCTGATTTATGTCTAGTTTCATTTCAACCTGCTCTCCGGTGAATTCTGCTCATATTCAACTATTTTGTAATATTGATGCTGAAAGAACCCCGTAGACCAGTTTTCTGTTTTAGGAAAAACCAAATTAAAATTTCTCGCTGAGAACATTAAGGGGCTTTCTCTGTGGGAAGGAAAAAAAAATACAAATATGAATTCCTCTGAGTGTTCTGATGATTAAAAAGATTTTTTTTTAGCAGACTGATTTCTCCTTTGGGGGTAGTACCACTTGTATGGAACTTATGGGTATTTTTATGTGATTGCTGCGATGGGCGCTATGGAAATGAATGACATTTCGTTTCTGTTATATTAATGTTTTGCCTTATTATAGGTTCAATGGCCTTGGTTTTCTGTTCTGTATTTAATTTTAACCTAATTGGTATTCTTTCTCAGGTTTCAGGTGTTTACATTTTATTAGTGGCTCCTGTGTTTCTCCCTCTGTTTTGCCTGTGTGTTAGTTTCCTTGCCTTCGCTTGTTCTCGCTTCCTGTTTTATTTAGTGTATTCTTTTGTGATTGTCTGCCCTGCCCTCATTAGTTTCACCTGTACTCAACTGTTCTCACCTTTGTCCAATCAGCCCTCTGTGTTTACTCTTGTCTCTCCCCTTTTCAGTTGTCGGTTTGTCTGTTTAATTTCCTGTTTCCCAACACGATTGCTTCCAAGCTCAGTGCAACTTTTAAATAGCTGAGATGAAATACAATCTTGTGACATAAATGGTGTATTCTCCTCCTAGTATACAAGGATTTCTTAAATAAACATCTTAAAAAAAGTATATCCTCAGGCAGATGCTGTTGTGGTTTGTGATAAAACTGTTATTTAAAGGTGGTAAGAAGATGTCATTGTGAAATAACCCCCCCCAAAAAATGCAATTGCTCCCATGGCATAAAAAACAGTATTTGTTTCTACAGGTGATTATCAGGTTCAGGTGAAAAATACTAGGCAGTCTTTCAGTTGTACTAAAAGACAGCCTAGAGTTCATGTTTTGCTATAAGTTTAAAGCATGGATCCATCATCCCTTGCATCAACAGTTCAGGCTGGTGGTTGCAGTGACCATCTCTGATCCTATTGTGAAAGGCATAGGTAGGTGAGGCTCCTAGGTGTCTCGTCCAGTTGATTTCACTCTTGTCTTTCACTGCAGTGTGAAACACACACACAGCTTGTCTGAGAAGTTCCCTTAGGATTTTTTTTTTCATTTGTACCTATTTTATGTGATCCTTGTGCATTTGTAAGAGTATGCAAGAATACTTGAATACTCAGTGACCTCCACTGCTCAGTCTTTACCTAGACCTGAAATAAGTCAATAATTATTTAATAATTACACATGCTGCAGTGCTGTAACATAATGGGCTACAAGACTCACTTACTTTCTCGAGGACACTTATTGCTGTGGTGTTCTGCAGGTTCAAGCTCAGTTCACTGAGTTCATTGTGGCTGTCTATCTATCTATCTATCTATCTATCTATCTATCTATCTATCTATCTATCTATCTATCTATCTATCTATCTATCTATCTATCTATCTATCTATCTATCTATCTATCTATCTATCTATCTAAAAATATTTCTACCACATGTTCTCTGCCAGCGAGATGCAGTGATTTCAGAACAGTGACCTAAGTGTTGATGGTGAGGGCCATTGTATTTATTTTGTCATGAAAAACATGGGTGATGGGGGATATGAGAGACACAACCCATCTTTATCCATTGGTTCCCAGGTGGTGCACTGATATGAGAGGCTTTTAACGTCCCATTAGATAGGTGTTTGTTGCATGGCTGGACAGGCTTGTGCATAGACGTGAGTTTTTTTCAGCATGCAAAACTAGCAAAAATCAGCTGGGATACTTTTCCTGCAGGCAGGAATACGTAGGTTTGTGTGATGGTTGGGGTGGAAAAGTAAAAGTCAGTTGGTAAGTGAACTTTACTGTACTGCATATTCACCTACTTTTGGAACTAGTAAAACTGAAGGACTACAAGGGCAAAAAGGGATATTAAAAATCCGTCTTATCCTCTAATGTTCATTTAAGTAATTAAATTGTATTATGAGTCATAACATGTCCATTCAGCGTAATGCATCTTTTTCAGGATCAGCTCTGCTTGAAGTATTGGATTTTAAACAATTTCCATTAAGATGAAGCACATCACTTTTTTTTCCTTTTTTTTAAGTGAAAGCAGTCATCCTATTACATTTATGGGTTAATATTTTTGAACATTACCTGGTTGCACTTTATGACTGAGTGGATAAGAAAATTGAAAACACAAATTGCGTTTTCACTGTGTCATTAAAAGAAGGACAACTGCTCGAGCCAAAGACCTGTAAAGAACATTTAAGTATGCAAAGGAGCTGAAATAATAATAATAATGAAAAACTCAGCTCATTAAATTTCATTCCTTTGCCTATGGTTTTCTCTCCTGATTTCATCTTATATTTTAGTTCGGTTCTTTATCCTTTTCACTTTCCCTTTAAATATCTTCTAGCACATGACTTTGCATATTTAAATCGCCTAACCCACTTTTCTTTTTCCTGCCATGAGATGCTAAAAAAGCATGTTTCACGCAAGTTGCTTACTGTTAAATGCTAATGACTGATCACATTAGCTATATCCTTTATCATCTCAAGTGCCACAGCAACCCCAAACTCATCTAGTCCCATCGGCTTGTAATTAATGAGCATTTCGCAAACGATCTTATGCACATGCTCTACTGACTGATGGAATGTTTTGGGAATGTGCTGCTGGGTCACTGTGCTTATTGGGTGTCTCATTAATGATGGAATGTTCTCCCCTAACGAGGGGGGCGGGGTAGTGGTGCATGTCCAAGCAGGTGTGGTAGAAGCACTAAGAGATGGCTAATCAAAATGGAATTAGGAGGCTGGCCACCACCAGATTTGAATGAGGATATTCCTCATTTACTTTTCTCATTTAAATGACATAGTAATGTGAAAAGAAGTGCATGGCAGTAAGTTGACAATAGAGTAACCAAGTAGGGGCAGGACTTTCACTTTCTGGTTCTTGGGATACCAATTTACAAAAGCCTTGAGCCACCACTCAGTTCTTCATATTGTGCTAGGAAAGTAGGTGCAGTGATTTATGGATAAAGGTTCAAACATTCATGAATATACAAAACCAGAGTTTGCACAATTCTAACAACCTTGAAAGTCAATACATGGTTTGACCACGTGTTTTTTGACAAAGAAAGAACTCTTAGGCAGCTTTCTTGCTGTTTCTTCAAGTAGTCTTCAGGAATTCTCCGGGTTTCTTGAAGGACACTCTAAAACTCTTCTTTGGATGTTGGCTGCTTTTTGGTCTGCTCTCTGTCAAGAGGATTCCACACTGCTTCAGTAATGTTGAGGTCCGGGCTCTGGAGAGGTCAATCCATGACTGATAGTGTTCCACTGCATGTTTTGCTATCCAGGTATGCTTTTACTGCATTGGCAGTGTGTTTGGGATCATTGTCACGCTTAAAAATGAAGCTGCTACTCAAAATATTTCCAGATGGTACTGCATGATGGATCAAAATCTAACAGTACTTTTCTGCATTAATGTTTACATAAATTTTAGAATATAACGGCTTTATTGTCATTATACAGGATATACAATGAGATTGGAGATTTTGACAAGATTCCCAACACCACTGGCTGTAATACAGCCCCAAGCCATGACAGGGCCTCCACTGTATTTTACACAATGCTGTAGACACTCACTGTTGTATCTCTCTCATCTGTACAAATTGAACCAAAAATCTAATTTGGATCCATCACTCCATAAGACCTGTTACCACTGATTTTCAGTCCAGTTTTTATGTAATTTGGAATACCTCAGCCTTTTCTCCTTGTTCCCCTTCCACTGAGGCCATATCTGATGAGGCTTCAGTGAACAGTAGCTGGATCAACTGAAGAGTTTGTGTCGGGTCTTTGCTGGATTTTTCCTGTTTCTTAAGGACATGACTTTCAGACATTATTCATCTGCAGTAGATAGTTTTTTATAGGCCCACCACTTTTTCTTTTGTCCTTTCTTTTGTCCTTGTTCAGTTTCCTCAAATTTTTTACAGACACACTGCACACCATGCCAAGATATACCACGTTTTTGACTGATTCCTCTTTGGGAATCATCTTGTTAATGAAAAAATACTGTTTTATGCCTGTTGAACTGTGTGATATTATGGATTTTTTCCATAAAAAAATGGGAACAAATTATATATTTTTTGCAACAGGCTGGAAGTAACAGGTTCCTTGCTCAGTTGTCTGTTATGTTTGAATGATTCATGGATTTGGTGTAAAGTGGCTTAACAGACAAAAGAAAACAGTCCTCTGAAAATGGTCAGGTAGAAAAACTGGATTCAAAATGAGTGAAAAAGCAGCCAATGTGCAAAGAAAAAAACTGAAATACCTTCAGAAAGCCTGGAGAACTGTTGCTTAAGATATATAAAAATTGAGGGGTGGCTCAAGACTTTTGCACAATACTGTAGTTTAATTCTGCCGGTCCAAATGTGTAGTTTCAGGTCATGGTATCATTGCAAATAAATATTGCAAAACACATTAAAATCCATTTATCCATTTACAAAAGTTTGTGGCTGTGATGCCTTAAAAAGAGACAAAATTAGCTATATAGTAGTTAAGTTGGTTAATTAGTGAAATCTTCAGGAACAAGTTTAATGAGAAGGGTAATGTATGAACGCATTATGGTATATTTTAAAGAAAGTGATCGTAATTCATATGAAAATGGAAATTTTCTTTCTTCTATTGCAAACGCTGCACCTCTCCACCTGTTTCATGAATACATACCTCGCCTCAGCTTTAACTTGTTAGATGAATAAACTTAACATACTAAGTTGAATCCATTTATTAGTTACATTGACAGTCTTTTCACAGTCCTACTGTTCTTTGCATTTTTTATTTGAAAAGTTGGTTTCTTCAGTTAGCACCGACAACGGGCAGCTGCAGCTGTTGATCCCATTTTGTACCAGAGTCAGTACAAAGACAGCCTGTGAGCCTGCTCCCAGTGATAGTGAGATAATAAATTATATTATAAGTATAACAGTAATTAAGTCTATGGTAGTAAGAGCTGAATTTAAAACAAACCATAATTGTGGTCAAAATCATTTTAATTACTATTAAAAGAAACAAATATATATATTTAATTAAGTTATGATTAAGCCCACAGTATGTTCCTATCATGCCTGTGCTCATCTTCCATAGAAGGAGCAGTCTCTCAGGAGCTTTCCTCCCTAACAGCTCATCATGGGAACTCTGCTAGTGTGCTAGTTTTGTTTCATTTAAACCTAATATAATACAGTGGATGACTTCTCAGCTGTTTTTGTTCACTGCTTTGTTTTAAATCAAAGCTGCTAAAGTTAATTGTCTGAAACAATTTTAAGCTGAATTAAAGCAAATTTGTATTTTCATGTTTGTAAAGTAAAAAAGTGGTGTTTTGATGAAATTTCTCTTCTTTCTTTCTTTCTTTCTTTCTTTTCAGATCATGAGCCCAAATATCTACTGATGATGGTTTTCCTTTTTGGTGCTAACATTTTATTTCTTATGTTATTTCACAGTTTTGCCAATGACAACAATGCATTAACTAACCTAACAGAAAGCTTAATTCCAGTGATAAAGAATTAATCTCCTTAATTTTCCTGTGGTGCCACCATGAGGTTATGATTTATGGTTATGAGTGCAATGAGTGACATTCATGTCCCAATTATCTTAGTGCCCATTTCAGCATTTAATCAAGCAACTGCTCTGTCCAAACTATAGATTTACATCTAATCTCTGTGTAATGTAAACTCAGTGCAAAAGTGTTTTGCCTGAACATCTTTATGGTTTATTGCACTGTGTATATGCTGACCTTACCTGAGGCAAGCTTAAACCAAACATGTGAAGTGGCCTTTGCATTAATCCAAATTAGAATTCCAAATTCAAAGAAAATTCCCAGGCGATTTACACTTAGGAAGAAACTAACACCAATATGGCAACTAGTGACCTACTACATATGAAATAACTGTTTGGTGATGCTGAGTGGTGGAGTTTATCTGTTCTATCTATTTAAGTATGAGGTGTGTGAATGAGGTGGCAGCTAACACGAGTGAAAAATTTCACTGGCTGACAAATGATGTGATGGGAAACCTAAATATATCAAATATAAAAGTTATTCACAAAGTGCCTTGCTGCCAAAGAGAGTCGCTAAGGTTAAAAAGTGTTAGAAGGGACAAGAAGTTTCTAAGCAAAAAGAGGAAAGAGAGGAGACACATTTACAGGTAATTTTTAGGAATGATTCTCGAGGCTATTTGAAGGACAATCAAAGCTCTTCTGTGGATGCTGGATGCCTGTTGTCCATTTCCTGTCAACATGATCCTACACAGCTTCAGTAATGTTGAGATCCAGGCTCTGGGGATCATGCTGAAAAATGATGCTGAGACTTTTTCTGCATTTGTAATTCTTTATTCATAGTTCAACACTGGTTCATCCTTTTAGTTAAGTGCCTTTTTAAAAAAAAGAAAGAATGATTCATAGGTCAATGTTAAGTGGTTTAACAAACAAAAAAAAAACAATTCCTCTGAAAATAATCGGGTAGAAAAACTGAATTGAAAATGAGTGTAAAAGCAGTTCATTTTCAAAGAAAAACTGTGAAAGAACTCCAGAAAATCTTGAAAACTGTCGCTCAAGATTAAACAAATACAAGAAAGTCCTTGGTGGGGTGATTTGAGACTTTTGCACAATACCATATGCATAGGATAAAATGTGATTAACAACATATGAATAACCTACTGCACAAACAGACCCGTGATATTAAATACTTTATAGGCTTTCAAATCATTAATTAGAAATGTTAGAAATGTTCATTATGTAAAATATTATTCATAAATGATTTGGCCTATTTTACTCTTTGATAATGCTATGCCATTATCACTAGGAGTATATTTATTGTTTTTCATTAGTGGTTATGAGAGTGTTTGAGAATGCTAATCTGATGCATTGCATGCTTCATATATTTTCTAAACTTCCCATTTTTGTCATGCACCAGTAAGTCCAAAACAAGTTCAGGTCCTGAGCATTTGTGAAGCTATTTTCACTGTTTGTGGTGGCTATGTGTCTATAAACTGGATTTACAGTAGCAAATCGAAAGCTCTCTTTAGCTTTTCTTCAGCTTGTCCTCACTCTCAGCTAACATGAGTCTTTGAGAAAGAAAGTCTGCATGCCTATGTGCACTTTGCAAGATTTTAGGCTGTGATGCCCCTCTAATCCATAATAATTGGCTGGCTGCTGGCTACTTCCAAATACGGACAGCTACCCTTTTGACCTTGTGCTGCTGCAGTCTTCAGGTCTAAAATCTCTTATCCTTCCTGTAACCTCACTCCCACCTCCAAGCACTCAAACTTACACACATCTTCTTTCTTCCTACAGCCTCCTGCCAAATTTCTTCAGTGCAGCCTATAATACGTTCCAATAAACACAATGCATACAGTACTTATAGCATTATTCCAAATGCAGACTGCATTCATTCATAGCATGATGTAAGGATACATTAGTGATCTGTGTTTTAGTTTTGGAGTCAGCAAATAGAGGTTTTTGTTTTTTTAAGTGATTACTGTAAACCACACTGACTGAGAATTAGTATAAAACAAAACATGCTCAAGAGGCAATATTGCTTTTTATACTAAGATACTGCATTCAAAGGAACTTCAAATGTTCTGAAAAATTACCCAATTTAACTTAACATTTGATAGTATTATAATTTTGTATTCTAAAGACAGTGTGGTGCTCAGTTTCTTGGAATTAAACTCGAACCCCTTGAAAGACTGTAACTTTCACAATGGGTACATTACTCAGTAGCATAAAAAATGTAATATTACAGCAATATTTTCCTCAGAAACTAAGCTAAGCCATCTCATATTCTAAAATATGCATAGATTTGGTGCATAGTAAGAATTACCTTTCACATTCATGTATTCACATGCCCTACCTGAAAATATTAATTCACCTAACACCCTCATTATTTCAACCATGAACTCAAGCTCACCTCACAGCATACCTTTCAATATCACACTCAGCCCTCTCACCACCCTGCCAACACCTTTCTTGCACACCATTTTATTATTACAATGATGACAATGTAATATTTCCACCAGTGATGCTAATGTCTTGTCCCAGGTAATTCCATTCAGAAAGCCTTATGACTCATTTCAGTGTGGAGCTAATGGGAAAGTGACCAGAGCTGAAGAAAGATGGAGACCTTTTCAATGGTAGCACGAGGGGATACTTGGACCCTATAGAGGATACGCAGGTAGTCCAGAAGATTTGCTGTATCCCCTAGCATAGACTCAAGAGCATGGAGGAGAATTCCGGGAGATAGACAGTTACACTAGGAAAGCTGTAGAAGGTCCTTAACCCATCAGCAAGACCAGTATCTTCTCCTTTGTGCAAGGAGGGACAGGATGATCACTTTCAAAGCCCTACAAAATTGCCTCCAGCAGGCCACTGGTGTGAATGTCTTTGGCCAAACATTCAGAAACAGGCTTCATGAGGGTGGCCTGAGGACCCGACATCCTGTAGTGGGCCCTGTACTCACTGCCTGGCACTGTGGAGTCCAATTGGCATTTGCCATAAAATACCAGAACTGGCAGGTCTACCACTGGTGCTCTCTACTTTTCACAGATGAAAGCAGATTCACCCTGAACATATGTGACAGATATGAAAGGATCTGGAGAAGCCATGGAGAACATTACGCTGCCTGTAACATTGTTCAGCATGATCAGTTTCATGGTGGGTAAGCGACGGTCTGGGGAGGCATATAGATACAGTGAATTCTTGAATGTGGACTGTATTCAGACTCCACAGTCACCACATCTCAGTCCAATAGAGCACATTTGGGATGTGACTGAACAAGATTTGCATCATGGATGTGCAGCTGACAAATCTGCAGCAACTGTGTGATGCTATCATTTCAATATGGACCAAAATCTCCACGTAATGTTTCCAGCACCTTGTTGAATCTATGCCACACAGAGCTGAATGAGATCACAGTTAATCACTATGTATGACTATTTTTATTAATATAAATGCTAAGACATAAAACTGCAGAGATTGAATCATTTACTGCAGAAGAATAGCAATGTGTGGTTTCTTCCAGTATTTAATATATGCCTTTTACTATTTAATAATGTACTTGCCAGTGCTCTTTTTAGTTGATTTGTAAAAGAAGTTTTAAAAAGTCAGTAGTCAAAGGTCATCGTTCAATAGATCGTCTTTTAAATATTGTTTTACAAATATATTGATGTGTAGGCTTTTCTGTATTTTTGTAATGTTATACCATCAGTTACTGTGTAAGGTGTTGCTTTTTCAAGCTGCTGACTTCTCATTTTAGAACAGATTTCCTCAGTTGGACTCAGCGTAGGTGGTAACTCACTGTTGCGTAATGCTATATGATGCTTTGCTGATACCAAATCGCTTTTCCACTCCAGATGTGCCTGCAGATGTCACTTGCTAGCAATTTAATGGCAGGTGGCAATGTTTTTCATGGCAACTGCACTGAACTGATGAACCAGTGCTCCATTATTATCCCCCATGAGAATTAATACCCTTTATCCGTGTGCTGAGATTGCCATTAGTGATTAGGTCAGGGAACTATTACGGGATAAACCCAACCAAAATTCAGCAATTTGTTTTGTTTATCAAGCAAAGTTTTACTGCTTGCATGTTATTGCTCAGCATCAGTTCATTTTATATTTATACAGTTACACACACACACACACACACACACACACACACACACACACACACACACACACACACACACACACACACACACACACACACACACGCACGCACGCACACACAAATAGGGGAGAAAATTTGTTATTTTTTGCAATGACTGAACAGCAATAGTGGAGCAATATAAGCATTAAGTGTCTTGCTCAAGGGATACCAGCTAATAAATATTAAAATCATCACAAAATGCATTGTAACTGAACTGAATCTCTATACTGTGTAAGTTTAACAGAGAATAAATGGTACAGTTCAAATGCCTGATAAATTAGGTGCAGCAGTGGGCAGAAATGCCAACAAACAAAGGTGTTATCTCAGGTCAGATAGCTCTGTTTCTGTCTGAGCCCGCTTGTCCCAAAATGGCTCCATTAGCAAATACAATTTCAGCTGTTACAGACGACTGAAACCCTATCAGAAGGAATCACACATGGTAGGCAAACTGAGGCACACACACACACACACACACACACACACACACACACACACACACACACACACACACACACAAATACAGCACTACCCAGGGGCAGGTGAGGATTCTACTACACGAAATGTACAAGGACTTGGACACACACACACACCTGCACACAGGTAGACAACAGTATTGTTTTTCTCTTAAACAACTTGATCCAGTGCCAGATCTTAAAAGCTGCCTATTGAGCACAACAGAAAAAAAGGACAAGAATGCATTATATGAAGATCCTGCAGAAAACTATCAGGCAAGGGAAATACCTTCTAAAAGCTTACCTGCTTATTTTCTCCTATATATTTCTGCTTTACAATCTTTGTGATTGTAAAGCAGAAATACAGCAAAAGAATGGAAATAAGGGGGAAAGATGAGTTGGAGAGAGCAAAACCCAGAGAAATGTGAGTATGAAAGGGTAAAAAATACATGAGAGGAAATTGGAAAAGATAGGAAGAGGGACCGATAAAGAGGGAGAGATTATGTACCGTTGGCAGATCCTGTTTCTCTACCCTGTGTTGGGTGAAATGTGTTGTGTTAGCTAAAATTCATCCCTGGCTAAGCAGAAAAGTATTTGTCTCAGTTGCTGGCAGAGGATTTGTGGTGTGGTGTGGCAGAGGCTTAAAGAAACAACTGCTATCATCACTGTGTATACTATTCAGTCTTAAATATTGGCTGTAAAAATCCTAAAAGACAAACCTAGAATTGATTTTTAATAAAAAATGTCTCCTTTTTTTTTTTTTTTGCTTATGAATAATACATAAATGTATACCAGCAGTTTCAACTATTTGTGCAGCTGAAGTAGTCAACATGGCTTTTGGTGTGTTAATAAGCTTCCCATAGTCACAATGCTACATTTTCAGTAACTGTAACTGCACTGAGTTAGCAAATGCTGAATACAGCTGTGATGTTCAGTCTGCATTAACTGAGAGCTTGTCCATCAATATTCTCACAAAGTCCACTGAGCACTGTTACCTATTTACACATCAAGCAGGTGTGGCACAGTAATAGAATTCATGTTTTAGTTCTTCATGTCACTGAAGAACTAAAGCAGGTCCCCTCACACTCAAGCGAGTGACTCTCATTTCATATATTAGTAGTCATTAGCAGTGATCCATTGCTAATGATAAGACTAGCTGATGAATATTGAAAAACCAATCCCCCATAGGCAGATTTTATGCTAAAGAAACCAACCAATAAGGAAACCCAGTGCAGCAAAACTGGATACCAGTGGCTAAGTGTCAGCATCTAATGTGCTGATTATTACGGTATAGGAAAAAAGCAGCGATAATAAACTAAAAGAAATTATCAGTGCCAACAAAAATAAAGCAGCACTTGGCTGATTGGTGTACAGCAAATGAAGGATTGCTTTAAGTATGCACAAGAATATTTCCAAACCACACACCAGTTACAGGAATCCAGTGGAACACAGTGAATAAACTATATATCAGTTTATTTATTTATTTTTGTTGGTTTTGTTTATTTGGTGGCTATCTTTGTGTTTGGTTACTAGATGGTTAGATGTCATCATTCATTCAATTTGCAGTGATCTATCACCAAGCCAGAAGAACATTACTTTTATGGGCAGATGGAAGAAGTGAAATTTTATTATCCTAAAAAAGTCACAAAGGAAAAGCATGAAAGAGAGGAACTGCGTTTTCTCCTTGGTTTGCTCTTGAAACTTCTTCTTCTACCGGCATCCTATCTCCAAATTAACTTTTCCTGGGGCATTATACATATGGTGTAATGGACTGCTTCTGGTGGATTTGTATAGCTTATCTGTGTAGGATATACTCTGTTACAAAATGCTTTGAGTCACCGTGTCCCTGCAGTGATGGAGCGGAGAAAGTCAGTGCCTTTTCACTGTTGATTGTGTGTGTGCTTTCTTTGTTATTATTAATTGTGTTTGACAGCTTATATTTTACTAATTCACTCTCTAAGTGGAGACATCTGTTTTTAATTTAAACCTCACTGCCATAGGGAACCCCTCTCAAGACACATGCACATCTGCTTACACATACAAACACATACTCTGTGTACTAACATAAGCACATGCACAAGCAACCCATATCTTTTGAGACTTCCCAGAATTGGGTGACATTTTCTGTCTCAAGTATGACATTTGAAATTATTCATATACAAAATACTAAAACATATAGTTTTTATTGTAGAAAGATTGTTCCACATAATTAACCCTCTGTTACGCCCTTATGCGGTACATTTTTGTACACACTATATTTTAACATATTTGAAAAATATCAACACTTGAAAAGTAAAGTAAATAAAGTAGGTAAACAGTCACAAAGCACTGTACACAAAAAAGAATAAAATGAATCCAAGAATTAAATGCCATAATAAAATAGCCCTGCAACAGACTGGTGATCTGTCCAGGGTGTACCCTGCCTTCGCCCTATGGCAACTGGGATAGGTTCCAGCACCCTGCAACCCTGAAATGGATAAGTGGAAGAAGATGGATGGATGGATGGATGGATGGATGGATGGATGGATGGATGGATGAATGGATGGATGGATGGATGGATGGAATACAATTCTCAACAGAAACCCTGTTTTAAAAAAAAAAGTTTTTAACTGCTTTTTAAAAGAGTCCACAGAGTCAACAAAACGTAGTTGTAGTGGAAGACTACAACAAACAACTAACAAATTCTCAGCCTGTGAATGAAGATATATAATCTGGAGCTTGGCCGTTTAGTGCTCTGCATGTAAATACAAGAATTTTAAAACAAATCCTAAACCAATATGAAGAGTGTAAAATAGGAGTGATGTGAGTTTGCTTGCTTGAACGCGTTAATAGTCTGTCCGCAGCATTTTGTTTAGCTTGAAAAAGTGTGGAAAAAGATGATTTGTCCAAACCGGTAAACAGAATATTATGCTAATCTAAACACGCAGCCACAATTGCATGACTAATTTTTTTCCAGTTCAGCTGAAGAGACCATATGTCACAATTTAGAAATGTTACTTAAATGAAAAAAAAAAAAAAAAAAAAAAACACGAATGAGTTAACGCATGAGTCGAAGCCCAGAAAAGAATCAAATATTACAACAAGATTATGAACGCTGGACTTCGCAGTTGAACAAAAAGAAGAGCCTTACTGATTCTGGGATATAGTTTAGGGGGAGTTATAATCATGGTCTCAATCTTGTTAGCAATTAAAACAAGGTAATTGCTAGAGAGCCAATCACAAATCTGGGTTGAGCAGTAGACTGTGGTGGATGGCCTATCCAGCTGGTGAGGCTTAAAAAACATATACAGTTGAATATTATCAGCATAGAAATGAAAAGAAGTGTCATTAAAAGATTGAATGATGCCGCTAACAGAAGCATGTAGAAAGAAAACAATAATGGACCCAAGGCTGAATCTTGTGGAAGCCCACAGGTTAAAGAGGCAATTTTAGAGCTGAACCTGGTCATCCTATTATCCTTCCTATCAGAAGGAAAGGAAGAAAACCAGTCTAGTGATGATCCAGAGATACCACCCAAAACCTTAAGCCTGTTAAGTAAAACCTTATGGTCAATGGTGTCAGAGGCTGCACTGAGATCGAGTAAAATGAATATAGAATAATTTTGCACATCAGAACCCATTAAAAGATCATTATAGACCTTCAAAAGAGAGGCTGAGTAGAGCGCTGCTTTTGAAAACCAGAAAAAAAAGGGTCAAAAATCTGTAAATTGCATGGTAAAGATATGAACTGACTTTCTACAACTTCTTCTAATAATTTTCTAACAAATGACAGTTTTGAAATAGGATGATAATTACTAATAAAGTTGATAAACAATAAATGAGGGATTTCAAAAAAAAAAACTATGTGTCAATTATTTTGTAATATTTCATATTTTTCCCCCAAACATTCTGGCTGGCAATCAACTACAGTTAGTTTAGCCACTATTTACCTCAGCTGTCAAAATGCTAGATGGAAAGTGTCTGTCTATTTACTCTTGAGGAGGCCGTAAAACTTCCTGAAAGGAACCCGTAACGGGTTGATGAGTCAGTGAACCTCACTTCTAACTGATGACCATTACACTGAGATAAGTCAAACTTTCAGTCAGTAACCACTGCTGGTTTTGCCTGTGTTTCAGTAGCTGATGTTACTGAAGCTTTCTTTGAACTGGATCTAACGTTGTCAGACTTGGGTATTAGCAAATAAACTCTCTTATGATGTACGAATGTAATAAAACTATTTATCAGAGAGAAAGCATGATTTTTTTTAGGACACGTCAGCTGACGTAATGTTAGCTTACAACCAGCTGTTGTTGTTACACCTGGCTCATTGTTAGCTCCTTGTTAGAAAGGGAGGACACCGCAGTGGTGGATGAGGTAGATGAAAAGGAGAAAGATATAATTAATATACATGTACAAATCTTAAATGGTCATATAGTTTTCAAGAGCTTTTTGGGATCTTAAAATTGAAACTAACTTATAATTGACACTTCTCAGTAGTTTTTTTTTTTTTTGCTAGATTTTTGTGTTTAGTGTTGATTGGATATCCCGATTCTTTAAGCCTAAGGAATACTATTAATGAATCGAGGATTAGGATAAGATGATTATTATTAAGCACCTCCAAAATGTTGTTTTTCTCTCATCCCATCTTTTGACACCAGGACAAAATCAGAATGTTAATGATGCAGTAGCTCATATAGCTCACGATTCATCACAGTTCACAGCTTCTTGCCCAGAAAACAACACGTGATTTTGACATTGACCTTTAATGCAATTTGGGTGATCATTATTTAAACTCCAATGAAATCTGACCAATACTATAGGAGGAGTAGTGACCGAGGTGTGTCCTCTGGCAGGATGAGCTAAAGAGAAAAGAAGATTGTCAAGCAAAAAGCACAATGAGCAAATCAAAGAGAATCTTCGGTTTTTCTTTTAGATAGTAAGTCGCTCCAACATTTCAACCTTGTTACTCATTTAATCAGAATCGGCTCATCAATAAATTATTTCTATGTTTGTCAGAGATTTGCATTTTATTAGTATACTGCACATTTCCAACTTTTAGCGTGCTATTTTTTTTTAAATGTTAAATTATTTCAAATGCCAAAAATGCATCAGAGGATTAACTAGCCTGGCCTAAACCAGATACTGTAGCATGAAATGATGAACTAAAGGCATAAACAAAACAAACACACACACACAAAATCCTAGAGTGTATTTGCAACTCATATAGTATTTCATCATATTTGGCTGTTTAATTAGATAGTTCTATAATTAAACAGCCAAGTATCAGGTTTACTGTTGACCTTGAGTAACACTGTGCTGTATTCTAGGGAGCTCTATTACATTTATATCTTGTAATGTAAGCACTCAACAGTGTTTATCAAATTTTAACTGTGTTATCATATAACCTTTATTAGAATACTGTTAAATTCCCAAATTCTGGAATGTGCCTTAGCCACTAATGGTTTGATGGGGAGTTTCTCCAAATGTTGACGAGGTTGCATTACAATCCCATCATGAAGACCCACAATAAAATAGTTTTTGCTCTAACTTGCTGATGCTGGTGTTCTGGCCTGTTCCTAGATAATTAGGAGCTAATCATCAGCTCAGCCGGGTCAGTACACGGGCAAATTAAAATTAGGAATACCTCCATGGCTACAGCATGTTATCTGCGATAATGGAGGTGTGAATGCAGAGAATATAAAAAGCCCCGCCTAACTGAACCACTGTGGGACACACGCACACCTCCTCACTGGAATACAAAATATACTATATTTTTTTATATAAAGAAAGAAAGTTGGTTTCCTCTGCCTCCTGGGAGTAGCAAAGAAAATGGGAGAAATGGCTCAGGATACATCCAGGTAATATTTGTATATATTTGTGTGGGTATATCAGCTTTGACGCCTGGATTTTTTTTTTTTGGCTCTATATTTTATTGGACCCATGGTGTCTTTTAGTTGTGCTTCTTCTGGTGCCCTGGTATTTTGCATACTGGTTCAGTGGTATGGTTTACTAAGAAACGGAGTGGAACACAATTTGTCTCACGGGTGATTTTCCTGCTGTGAGAAGGCAGAATATCTTTTGTGAAAAGGATCTATTTCAGATGCATTTCAGAGTGTCACTGAATGAGTTTTGAAAACAGTCATTGCAAGGGCATAATGTTTGTTTGCCAAAGTAAGTTTCGAGTATGTGGATGTCACTGAATTAAAGTGAAGACAGCAGTTGCACAGATGGCCAGAAGCTTACCTGAAATATCTTTGGATGACATGGATAAACAACTGCTCAGCAATTACACAATGCACAGGTATGATCCTTTACTGTGTTGCCTCAGTGGTAATTAACCAAATGTCCCTAAGTGTATTTTTAATATTTTTTAAAATACAACATCGCGGTTAAATTGCAGTCTTGATGAATGATCAGTTACTTATCTCACGTAAAGAAAACAAAACCACCATCTTTGCCTCTTTAGAAGTTCACAGCTCATCTTATTTTAGGTTAAACAACAAAACAGTGTAAAACTCAAGGGAAAGTGAAAAGAAAAATGATATTTATTTCATATTGTGAGTCATCTGTGTGACAGAAAAAAGTCCATTATTTAATCTAGACTAACACAAAAAATGTTGTCTCAATTATTTGATGTTTTATAACATTCACAGTATTACTGAGTTCAGCATTTTTGTGTGGTTACAGTGTGAGTGTGCAAAAATAGGGACTGTATTAACTTCGTACAGAGTTTGGGACTGAACAATTTTGGCTCTTAAATCAAGCAGCTGAGTAAGCAATTCCAGTTTTCTCAAGCTTCTATTCAGGATTTCCTTCTCTCCTCCCTCCACACAATCTCTATGCAGCATCTCTTTTATCGTCCTCTGTCTTTTGTGCACCTCATCCTACACTCTGAACTCTTCTCTCTAATATTCAAATTCACTCTCTTGTTCCAGCTCTGCAGCTCTCCTTGTTTTCTTTATTACTTCCTCTCTTCTGCTGGTACAGACAGCAAATGAACACTGTCTCGGTGGGTTTAAATTTTCAGTACTCTCAGAGAAAAAGGGGAAACATTTTGATTTAATGATGACTCAAGTTTGATGTGTGAGCCCAAATGAGTTTTCATTATTACAATTGATAAAAACACATAGGAAGCTGACACAATCCTGTAGAGTTAAAGACTAAGTGGCTCTTGACAGAAAGATAAACAAAATAGAAATTTTCTTATGATGCTTATGTAAGTAATAATCTGTGTTCAGCAAAACTGAGCTAGTTTGGTTCATATCAGACAACAATGTACAGAAATGACTACAGTTAATTCTAAAAAAATATTACTAATAAGACAATGCTGGCAAAATCATATATCAATATCACGTCTATATTATTTTTCACAACTGTTAAAACAGATTTTAGCCATGACTCTCTGGAAGACTTTCAGGGCCGTGAAAAAATGCATTTGCCCCTTTTCTTAGTCTTTTGCATATTAGACCCACATAAATGTTTCAGATCATCAAACAAATTGTAATATTAAAGAAAGATACCACAAATAAATACAAAATGCTGACTTTAAATTATGATGTGAATTCAGTTTCAGTAGCTATACCCAAACCTGATTTCTGCCAGACCTGTTGAATCAAGAAGTCACTTAAATAGAACCTGCCTGACAAAGTGGACTAAAATATCTCAAAATGCAACACATCAATCCATGATCTAAAGAAACAGCTGAGAAAAGAAGTCATTGACATCTATCAGTCTTGGAAAGGGCTACAAAGCCATTTCAAAGGCTTTAAGACTCCAGCAAACGATGCTGAGAGTCATTATCCACAAATGGAAAAAATTTAGACCAGTGGTGAATGTTCCCAGGAGTGGCTGGCCTACCAAAATTACTCCAAGAGCGCACCGATGACACATCCAGGAGGAAACAAAAGAATAAGTGACTGGGCAAAAATGGTATCCATAGGAGATTTCCAAGGGGAAAATCAATGCTGACTAAAAGGAACACAACAGCTGGTCTCACATTTGCCAAAAAATTTATCTTGATGATCCCCAAAACTTTTTGGAAAATATTTCTTGAACTGACGAAACAAAAGTTTAACTTTTTGAAAGCTTTGCGTCCCATTACATCTGGCATAAAACTAACAGCATTTCATAAAAAGAACATCATAGCAACAGTCAAACATGGTGGTGGTAGTGTGATGGCTGGGGCTGCTTTGCTGCTTCATGACCTGGATGACTTGTTGTAATTGATGGAATCATGAATTCTGCTCTCTACCTCAAAATCCTGAGGAAGAATGTTCAGCCATCAGTTCATGCTCTGAGGCTCAAGTGCACTCAAGTTATGTAGCAGGACAATGATCTGAAACACAGCAGCAAGTCCACCTCTAAACAGCTAAAAAATAAAATAAAATAAAATAAAGGTTTTGGAGTGGCCTGGCCAAAGTTAGGACATAGATTTGATTCAGATACTTTGTCATGACCTTAAACAGAATAATAATGGTCCAAAAACTTTCCAATGTAGCTGAATTAATAAATTAATTCATTTATTAGAGTTATGTTTGAATAATATTACTTTTTTCATGATCTGAAATATTTAAGTGTGACAAATATGCAAAGAACAAATTCAGAAGGGGCAAATACTTTTTCACGGCGCTGTACATACATTTTGATCTAAAATATTTGTAAAAAGAAATTTTAAAAAAGCATAGAACCATGTAATAGTTCGTTATGAAATCTGATACAGCTCCTCAGGGTTTCTGTAAGTATATCAGATGCCAAGTCCCACTGCGGAGCTAGGAATCTGCAAATCTTGTCTTGTTCTGATTTTTTTTTAAACATAAGTTGCAACCACTGGGGCAGGCTCCAGCTTTGACAAGACCCTGAATTGGATATGTGGTTAAGAAAGTCTAATTGGGAGTTACAGCTGTTAAGATAACTAATATGTCTTAAAGGCTTTTACACCAATAAAACAGCCTGAAGGCATTAGAATTATAGGGAAGTAAAAAAAAATATATATATGAAGTACAAATTAGCCATCCTAGTCACAGCTGCAGGGTCTAACAAATTTTATGCTGAAATGAAGAGTTTGGTGTAGAACAATAATCCTAATGGTTCTATTAATATCTTATTAATATCTATAGTTTTTAATCTATGCATCATTAACTAATTATCTCCTGAGTGAAAGTGTTACCTATTTTGGGTGATACTGGATGAAATTTACTAGACCTTTGACCCTTTGAACTTGAATTGTTATATCATGTGTCTAATTATCCTTTGTCTAATATTTTATGAGGGTGTATTAACAAAATACTCCCAATTACTCCTACTCCTAAATTGGTGCGCACCAATTTATTAATCTTCAGGAATGTCTTAAAAACTTAAAGACCTGGATAACCTCTAATTTCCTCCTTCTAAATTCAGATGATGTTGAGATTATTTGGGCTTGGCCCTAAAAATCTTAGAAACATGGTGTAACCAGATACCTACTCTGGATGGCATTACCTTGGCCTCTAGCAACACTATGAGGAATCTTAGAGCCGTTTTTGACCAGGATATGTTCTTCAGTGCACATATTATACAAATATTTAGGGCTGCTTTCTTGCATTTGCACAATATCTCTGAAAATGGAAACATCCTGTCTCAGAGTGATACTGAAAAGCTAATTCATGCATTTATTACTTCTAGGCCTGCCTATTTTAATTCATTATTATCAGGTTATTACATTATTATCGGGGCAGCACGGTGGCGTGGTGGTAAGAATTGCTGCCTCACAGCAAGAAGGTCCTAGGTTTGAATCCACCTTGGTCGGGGTCTTTCTGTGTGGAGTTTGCATGTTCGCCGTGTGTCTGCATGGGTTATCTCTGGATACTCTGGTTTCCTCCCACAGTCCAAAGACATGCAGTTAGTGGGGTTAGGTTAACTGGTGATTCTAAATTGCCATATGTGTGAGTGGTTGCATGGTCTTTCTATTTTAGCCCTGCGACAGACTGGCGACCTGTACAAGGTAAGCAGAAGAAAATGGATGGATGGCTAGAACGAGAAAGCATATTTTTCATACACTACTCACAAAAAGTTAGGGATATTTTGCTTCAGGTGAAATTTATGGAAAATGTACAAAGTTCTCGCTACAGTGATATCATATCATGAAGGATGCACTGGCGATTTCCTCATCTCAAACAATTTATTGAAACAATTGAACCAGGACATTTATTGGTCGATTCGAGGATCAAACACCTGTTGTGAATTTTGCCGTTAAGCTCCTCGTTAGAGAACAGCAATTTGTGCAAAAAAGTTCTGAATCATTTAACAGTTGGACATGTGCATTCAAAAGCTTAGAGAAGGTCACATTAAGTTCACCTGTAAAGGTTTGAATGCATTTTAGGCTCGTCCTGAAATTTCACCCAAAAGCCAGATATCCCTAACTTTTTGTGAGTAGTGTATATTGGCTCGTCTTCATTGGCTAACTATTACATCCAGCAGGGGTCGGCAACCTGTAATACGGAAAGAGCCATTTGAACCCGGTTTCCACGGAAAGCAAAACAGTGAGAGCCGCAAATACTAGCGGAAGCATGTAGCCGGTACCGAGTGACGCATACATTGAGAAACAAAAATAAATAAATAAAATGATTTTATTTTAATATTTCAAGATCATAATAATGTTCCAACTACAACAAAAACCGAACTGACAAAAATAAAATGCACTTCAACTGGATACTTATAATTTACTTCCTTGAGCCGCACGGAGCCGCAGATTAAGCCTGAATGAGCCGCGGGTTGCCGACCCCTGACATCCAGAGTCACATTTAAAATTCTTCTCCTCATATACAAGGGCTTGAATAATGAGGTCCCATCTTATCTTAAAGACCTCATAGTACCGTATCACCCCAGCAGAGCACTTCACTCTCAGACTGCTAGCTTACTTGTGGTTCCTAGGATGCTTAATAGTAGAATGGGAGGCAGAGCCTTCAGCTTTCAGGCCCCTCTTCTATGGAATCAGCTCCCAGCTTGGATTCAGGAGACAGACACCCTCTCTTCTTTTAAGATAAGACCCTCCCTTAATTACTCTGCAGTAGGCCTAGGCTGCTGGGGGCTTTCCCTGCACTGTGTTTCTTCTTCATTCACCTCTTTTCACTCTGTGTGTTTGTACACCACTCTGCATTTAATCATTAGTTGTTATTAATCTATGGCTCTCTTTCATAGTATGTCTTTCGTTCCATGTTCCCCTCACCCCCAAATTGTTAAGGGAGATGACTGCCCCTCCTTGAGCCTGGTTCTGCTGGAGGTTTCTCCCTGCAAAAAGGGAGTTTTTACTTCCCACTGTCACCAAGTGCTTGCTCATAATGGGTCATCTGATTGTTGGAGTTTTCTATGTATTATTGTAGGATCTTTACCTTACAATATAAACACTGGACAAAAAGGGCCTGTATCCGGAAAGATCCGGAATGCTCCGGAATGATCCACGGCAGATCCAGCTTTATGGATCTGCCACATATCCGCGTTTCTGGAGAGAATACGGGAAGATCAGATCTGTCACAGATGTTTAAATGGATATTATCTCGATATTATAGGGATATGTCATTCAGAGTTTGGATTTTTCAGGTGCCAATCTTGTCCGTTTATGAAGAAATCTCAAAACGTATCCGTCAAAGATTTGGTGCACATTCGTTGGGATATTGTCCGTATCTGTGACGGATACAGAGGTATCATATCACAGATAGTACCATATTTTAGGGCTTTTATTCCAGTGAAAGTGCCTTGAGGCGACTGTTGTGATTTGGTGCTATATAAATAAAACTGAACTAAACCACAGATGTGCGGAAGCACAGCCTTGTGGACCAATTAGAATGGGTAGATTTGATTTGTATTGCAATAGTGTATACCTTATATTGTGCTTATTTTCAAGGAGAAAATAGATTACAAGATGTTGGAGAAGTAAACTGACAAAGAGTCTTGTCTGTTTTAACCAGGTGACCCCAGAAAAGCATTAAAAGCACCAAGTGTATGAAATAGCCATTCAGCAAATGGTTAAAATATAAAATCTTTATGAACAATAATAGCCATTGGCTTACACTTTTATAACATCGACTGGTGAAAAACTTCAAATAGCTATTGAGGTCATATGCCAAGTACAGTAACTTACAGCAATTTGTTACACCTTTTATCGTCTACCTTGAAGGTCACATTATCAGTACCCACAAAGAAGTTAAATTATACAAACTGACAAAGTGACCACACATTTTTAATGAAGACATCTTTTTAAGAAATAAAATAAAATAAAACAGAAAGATGGATGAATGTGTTACACCTGTTTATGAAAAAAAAATCTAGCATCTGATTTGACACTAACACGAATAGATGAGTACAAGGAGAGATGCAAATACACAGTTCAAACTACCCACATTTAACAGCTTAAAGCAATGTTAGATAAGATGGATCCTTAGTGGAATGAGCATGCACAGACACAATGCACATTCATACACACTTTAATGATTCTTGACTTCTGCAAAGGGGTGGAAGTTGTGTATACAGAGAAATATTTTCTCCCATTATAGATCAACTAAAATTAGTTTAGAGGAAATTACTGCTGCTTATCAAAGGTACTCATATGCCTGCTGATTCGCAATAAAGCACAATAAGAGCATGAGTGAGAATTTGGGGAGGGGAAAATATGGTAATAATTAGATTTATTTGCAATAAACTTAGAAATGCCAATACAAATGTGGTTTAGAAGTGAAAAGAATATTTCATTTCATGCCAAGTTAACTATCGCAGGAAAAAATAAAACAAGGTTCTTTATGTTAATCAGAATTGTTTGACTGACCATGTCATGTTCTTACAATAAAGTACTTTATAATAAAAGCTCAAAATTACATATGATTTATTATAATTTCTGTAGTTGACCGTCTCTCATAAACTGGGGAAACTTTAAGCAATTCAAAATTATGTTGTAAGATTAAAACAGGGCTTCATGCTTTCTGTTTGGGACTTTCTTTGGTCTTTGAAGTTAGTTATCGTCTTAGTAGTGTTTGCAGCTGTGGTAGCTACTGTACTTAAAATTAATCCATATATTAAAAATGTCAAAGTTCTGTCACTGTGTCTTTTTGCCCAGGATGTGATATCAGAAATATTAGAGGAGAGAAGTTTTAATCCATGCACAAATGATTAGAGAGTTTTGTTACAGAAGGATTATAATGTCTGTTCCTTCTGCACAAGTATTTCTGATCCTGTCACACACCCACACACAGTCACAAATAACACACAAAGATTTTTGACCAGCAGCAATAGGCGACTTGTGTTGATTCCCAGGTGGAATCCTGCAGCTCAGTGCACACCCAGAGAAATGTCATGTGCGTGTATACACGTGCCTCTGTGCGATGTCAATGTATGTGATAAGATCAAAGATTCTTGTGCAGGAGGAATAGAAATGATAACCATTTGTAACAAAACACTGTAATCATTTATGCATGGACTGATACTTTGCCACAGCTGAAACAGAGTACTGTACACTGGGAACAGAGAGGAAGCAGCAGATGCAAAAGCGACAGATAAAGGCTGGAAAATCTTGGAGGTAAGAAAATATTTGTGTTTATAAATACGCAGAACTGTCCAAAGGTCCTGATCCACCATTATTAGTGTATTGCAGCAATGCACTATGTTGCCAAAAGTATTCATTCACCCATTCAAATCATTAAATTCAGGTATTCCAGTCACTTCCACAGTCATCTGTTAGTGGTATTAGAAGAAAGTGGAAGCAATTGCAACCGCAGAGAGCTTCATGGAACGGGTTTCCATGGCTGAACACCAGCATCCAAGCCTTAACATCACCAAAATTGATGCAAAATGTCATGTGAAGTGGTGTAAAGCACGCCACCACTGGACTCTAGAGCAGTGCAGATGTGTTCTATAGAGTGACAAATCGCCCTTCTCCATATGGTGATCCAATGGACAAGTCAGGGTTTGGCAGTTTCCAGGAGAACGGCACTTGTCTGACTGCACTGTGCCAAGTGTAAAATTTCGTGGAGGGGCGATTATGGTGTAGCATTTTTTTTTTTTTTCTCAGGAGTTGAGCTGGTCCCCTTAATTCCAGTGAAAGGAACTTAATGCTTCAGCATACCAAAACATTTTGGAAATTGTCAAGCTGTGGGAACAGTTTGGGGATGACCCCTACCTGTCCCAGCAAGACTGCACACAAGTGTACAAAGCAAGGTCCATAAAGACATGGATGAGTGAGTTTGGTGTTGAAGAACTTGACTGGCCTGCACAGAGTCCTGACTTCAACCCAACAGAACACCTTTGGGATGAATTAGAGCAGAGACTGTGAACAGGGCTTTCTCATTCAACATCAGTGTCTGACCTCACAAATGCACTTCTGAAAGAATGATCAAAAATTCCTATAAACATACTCCTAAACCTTGTGGAAAGACTTCCCAGATGAGTTGAAGCTTCGATAGCTGCAAAGGGTGGTCCAAGATTGTATTAAACCCTATGGATTAAGAATGAGATGTCACTCAAGTTCATATTGCTGTGAAGGCTGAAGAACAAATACTTTTAGTAATATAATATATATATATATAGAAATAGAGTATATATAAGGCAAAAACAGTGTTTGTACAATTCTAGTGAGTTTGAAAGTTTTTTCCCAACACAGCTTGAACTCTCATAGGGAAGCTTTCTTGTCATTTCTTTAAGTAGACTTCAGGAATAGTTCTACAGACATTGGAATAATTTTTCATTGCTAAACATTTTAAAGTGCAATAGAAAAAAAATGCTAGCAGTCATATCTCTTACAGTGTAATGCAAAAGATTTTTAAAAATAGCTACCATTATATAATTCGCCACATTCTTTTTTACTACCATCATTTTATAATATTGTGGAATAGATGAGAATTTGAAAGTATTCTCCATATAAAGTGAAGCTAATTGGTCCAGAGCTTGGCAACCTTCATTGGTACAGTTGTCGGTACAGTTGTTACCTGAAACTAACATTCAAAAGGGAAGGGAAGTGAAAATGAATCATTTATGTGTCAGCCAAATTATCACCAGCTTAACTCAAGAAAATCTGACAAATGACCCAGTTTAGTTCAGAGGCAACATTTGAACTGATAAGCCTATGAATCATTTGTTAAAATAAATACAGAGTTCTCCTTTTGGTTACTGGGGCACCTTAAATCCCCTAGCAACAACAGAGTTTTTTTTCCCTTTATTTCTTTCTTTTCTTGGTTGGCATCTTTTTAATAATTGCCTCCATGGTGAACAAGTTCTGTGTGCAGACTGTCAAGTGATCAGCAAAGAGCAGGAAAGGATAATTATGGGTCAATTTATTCACCAAATGAGCTCCACCATGGATTTCAGTTTTTATTGGCATCCTAATAAAAGATATTTTAATGTTTTTTTCCCCCTACTGGAAGTCTGAATAGGCACCATTGATGTCTTTGCTGAGGCCAGTGTTCTTGCTATTACTATGTGATTGTGTTCATCAGCAGCCTCTTCAATGTTAATTGGCTGCTGGACAATGAAAAGCCCATAAATACATGAATGACTACATCATTGAAATTAAAAGAATGCTTTATTCTTTTAAGAACATTTTTACTATGATTTTAGATCAAATGGTTGTAGCACAAAACTATCTATTGCACACTTAATTAGACCTGCATTGATTGTATCAAAAGAAAAAAAAGCCATGTAATACTGGAGAAATAAGCAAATAAAAGGTCTTTATTATCAAAAATGGATTTTCATCTGTTGTTGCAGCAGCACAGGATACATGTAGCTGTAGGACATACCTTACTTTACCTCTCAATTTGGTCAAAAATATGCAAATATTAGGATTAACATCTGCTCATGTTATTAGATTTAGTAAAACAAAAAAATACTAAATTGTGATAGAGGGGTTTGTGTATATTTGGGGATGATCAGTAAATTTTTAAGGCAGCAGCTTGTTCACTGTTAGCATACCTCTGCTTTTGTTGAAATGGAAAAACATTATTCTGCCATCAATATCTAATTTTCCTGTTTTGCCAGGTAGAACAAATAAGAGAAAAATACTCTTTCAGGCTTCCTCACAATCTGCCTCTTCCTTCCTCTGTTTTTCTTGCTCTTTTTCTTGTCTTCCTCTGTTTTCTCATGGTTGAAAACCAGCAGACAGTCCCCTCTTCCTGAGCATATTAAATTCAGCTTAGAGCTAGCAATAAATCCCTCTGGTTTCTAATTGATAAGTTGTCCTGCACTCACTAATCTTACACTACACTTAGCAGACTCTGCTTAGGGCCACGATATGGTCTTACCAAACTTGCTCTTAAGCAGGTCACACTGGCCTGGGGTTTAAATAAAACAGACAGACAAGTCAGGCATTTGTACATGCACCAGAAAAAAAAAAATCTAAAATCAATTTAAAACTGTGCTTACTCTTGAGGCTAATGGCATTAACTTTACAAAAACAAACTGGAAAATGATGAAGAAAAACAGGTGTATTAGCCACATTTTCCCAACCAGCCTCTTAATGTGTGCCTGCTGCCATACTTAGGTCTGTGCACAGTAAGGTTCACACTGGTGCGTGTGTGTGTATGTGTGTGTGATGTGTCCAGACAGAGCATTCGCTTATGAATTATAGAGAGCCAAAGAAAATATGTATTGAGGTGGAATGGATCAGTGAGGCAAGACATTAGTATTTTTGCCCTACTTTCCCTCCAGCTTGTTAAAAGCAATTGTCTGAACAATCTGTCACCCTGCCTGTAACACCTCTCCGAGTGAGGCTCGAAATGCACACACACTATGACACATTTTACTGAACAAATGATAAAGTGGAACTGATCCTTAAAAGTTTTGCAAGGATAGGAGAAGAACATCTTAAAGCAAAGACCAAAGGAAAGTGGAAAAACAACACCATATGTGCGCCTAAGTGTTGGTAAGAGTCTGTAAATTTGTGTGCATGTGTTTTGGCTGTTCACATTCTGCAGATGTGCAGTATCTTTTGTTGTCAGATTCCAAACACAGTAAAGGAAAAATCAAGAGAACTGATTCTTTTTTTTCCCCAGACAGAAAGGGAATTTCGATCAGACTGCAAGCTCCCACTTTCTCTGTCTTTCCTTTAGCTTTTAGAAAAATCCCACAGACAACATATCCACAGCAGAAATAAAGCCTCTTACAGAGTCCCCTTTAGCCGTCAACTGCACTGACAGGATCAGATTTAACACCCCACTTGATTTTCTCAGCCCTCCAAGAAAGGTACGAAATGACTGTCTAGCATTTCTCTGCCACCCCTTTGTCTTGCTTGAGATCAAAAGTGAACTAGACAGATACTGTGTAGTTAAAAGACACCTAAAGGGCTCAGTGCTGGTACGTACTGCTGTTCTTGAGACCCGTGTGAAGAGAGAGCAGGGAGCCAGGCTTTATGTGGCTCAATGATATTTCTTAACTAGAGATGTGATAAGTAGAAGGCGGGTATCCTCAATGGAGCAGGTCATTCACAGTCAATAGTGGTCTGCTCCTTCAGTACCTTTTATCTGATTATTTTGATGTAAGAAAATGTTAAATATTTACCGTACATGTCCCACAGAGGGGACATTGAATCATTTTCTTTGTCTGATAAAAATTGTGTATAAAAAAATATGAAGGTTTTGCTGCATAGGATTAGGATTCACTCATGAAAGTGGACTCTTTTTATGCAACATAAATGTGAGAAGTATGAATCAGGTAAACATTATTTTGAGAGAGAAAAATGACTACTTTCATTACTAAATCATTAGAGTTATGAGGCTAATTTAACATTTTTTAAAACTTTTACTTAAATATTCGCTGCTACAGGTGATGAGAAACGATCTGCTTTTTCTTTTTCATATGGGAAGATAATGTCTTTGTGCCATTATCTTGTTCAAATTATTTGCTGTTTATGTAATAGATCAGATTTTTTGTTTGTTTGTTTGTTTAAGATTGTAATTTCACTATAAAGTGCAATTACAGTTTTGTTTGGGGGCATTATGCAGAAAGCCAGTCAACACAAGCAACCTTAAGACCTCATCTTGGACACTGGCTACATTCTATTGGCCAATTACCAGAACGAGAGGACTGAAAAGCAGAATCTGTGAAATCAAATGCAACATTTCAAATTCTTTATTTCAACAAGGCAGCATGGAGAAAGGTTAAGGAGCTCAGCATGCAGGTATGTTCTTTGCCATACAGGAACCAAACAGTGGGACATCAGAGGACTGCCAGGGAGGAGAGAACAGGTTCGTGCTGTATTGATAGACTTCTGCACCAGAAAAGCTTGTTCAGAGTTTACGTGAATCCTTACTTGTATTTCCTTGTAGGATTGCTGGTGAGGCAGACAGGTGAAGGTTCCAGAGAGCAGAGATGGTGGCGAGTGGTCCAGCAGGTGAGATTGAGGCAAGTGGTGATGAGGTGAAGCCAGCTTGGAGTCACAGGTAAGTCCTTACTTTTACAGGTGAACAACTCAGAGTCTTTCTTTTTAAATACATTTTTGGGCCTTTCAGCCTATATTGTCACAGTGGAGAGAAGACAGGAAAGCTGGGAGAAAGACCAGGGGAAGACATGCAAAATGGCCTTGGGGCATTCCAAACCCAGGTCTCTGCATTAGCCTTACAACACATGGGTCACCTGCCCTACCCAGTGAATTAAACTGGCACGCCACTCAGAGTCTTTCTTAACTTGCGGGTTTGTTCAGAATCCAGTCAGGACACACACCAGAAAGTAAGAGAACACGATCAGATAACAGAAGGCACAAGGGTGACAACAACCTGGCAGGGAGTGAAGGGAAGGGAAGCCACAGAGGACTGCCCAACGCCACCTGAGAGTTTTGTGTGTGTGTGTGTGTGTGTGTGTGTGTGTGTGTGTGTGTGTGTGTGTGTGTGTGTGTGTGTGTGTGTGTGCGTGTGTGTGTGTGTGTAAGAGAGAGAGAAAGAGCGAGAAGAAGCAAAAGAGACCAGACCTACTGGGACCCACATGGACCATAACAAAATGATTAATATGGAAACTTTGGCAATAATATGAACAATAATAGTGAGATGGAGTTCTTTTCAACAGCATCTATCGATTATTGATGGCTTAATTTTCATATTTTTCACACATTTTCTCAGCTTGCCTTACACACAAGCATAACACGTGGAATAATATTGACAGCAGAGAAAACTATATTCTGGAATAGCTGCAGTATCAGACACTGCTCTCATAACTCACACTCATACTGAGGAAAAAATGGCAGTTATGGTCTTTTCTGCACAAGCTCAGTCTGGTTAATCCACTCTGACACTTAAGAGACAGAAATGTCCTGTCTATCATACCGTGCTAGTTTGCTCAGCTAAGTTTAAGATACTAGAAATGAAAGACAACCCTTCACCCCCACACCCCAGCAGCAAGCAAGGTCAAGCTAATGAGTGTTCTTATATGCCCGAGGTGATTGGTGCAGGGGGGGATGGCATTTGCTGATTATTGAGCTTCTCTGATGAAAACAGCCTCTGGAAAGAAGAGCTGAGTGAATCAGGGAATGGTGTGATAAAAAATGAAGATGGAAAAAGCAGGGAAAGACTGTCAATGATATTAAAGGCCTCTTCTGGTCCACTGATGAAAGACTAATCATGATAAATGCTTCTTGAGTATCTTTCATTTTGTAATGGTTGGCACGCGCGCACGCACACACAAGCTCATATAGACATAAAATTCACAAACCAATGCTTCTACTTTTTTGAATAAAACCAAGTTAGGTCTATAGCATATGGGGAAAGCGTACATGAGAGGGATGGAAAGTGGAAACAAGTTTTGAAAGATGGCACCGCTGGGTGTTTTATTCTCCTATAAATCATTCATAATTCTACAAATCACTAATGGGACCATGTAATGAAATACATGCATCAAAACAGAGGTTACAGCAAACACAGCGACACAAATCTCATGTTATATTTTGCGAGATGTTGTTTATGCCGCTGTCTTTCTCCAATAATGCAATATCATTGGGGAACAGATTTGAATATGAAAGTGAATGCAAATGATTTTTGGCAAGTGTTGATATTTGTGGATTTAACCATCATTATGTTTATTTTATGTAAAGTTCAATGGGTAGACACATGTCATGTGAATTGTGAGTCTATGTGCTTTTATACACTTGCATCACGGTTCTGCATTGCATCACAGCACAAAAAAATATACATTATGGCATTTAATGTTTGAGTCATGGATTCAGTTTACTGGTACGAAAATAAAGTCATTGTCTGCTTCTCTCTAATGTACATCCCCATGGAGGCTACAGTGTATGCATGCACCCATTTACACACGCCGAAAGACACATTCTCTCATGCACCAGCACCTTCTTATTTCCCACATTCAGCTCAGTGAGTGAGTTGAATTCGCTAACCATCTCTCCTTGTCTCTGCTGTAGTTAATGACTTCTACCTAATGTCTCCATAAGCTCTATTGAGAGGAATGAATGTCAGGGAAGACTGCAGGTCACATCCCAAATTTGCCTCTCAGCAAAACTACACAACCTGCCTACAGTAATTATCCCAACACACAGAAGAAATTCAGTACCAGTAAGTATGTGTTTGTGTGGGGGCAATAGCTGGGAGGCTGATATGTATGTGATTGTTCAAATTTATCTCTCCACTGTTTGTGTGCACACAGCATTTGTGTATATGATTGAGCTATTCTGGATTCAGAGCCAATATGAAGGCAAGAACAACAACTGCCAGGAGGTAAGAATTAAAATCCAACACATTGCTGAAAGGAGTCATTTTCATTCCTTATTGGCTCTCAGGAGGTAGGGTATGTTAATATCTGCAGTCAAATGATTGATTTTAGTATTTGAAGATATTTTTCTGGTATTGATTGACTTTTTCTGTTGAACATTAAGTATATAAATATATAGGGTCAGTGGAAAAACATCATTTGTCGATTGGTCTATGAGAATTATGATAAATTAAGTAATTCTGAACAATGAAAAACAATGAAAAATCCTGTGTAAGTGCATCTGGCCCTGCTGGGCCAAATTCAGTGCAAAAATGCAATCAGTGGCAGAGCTTTCTGGCTGATTGTTTGGTCAAGTAAATCAGTGATTTCCTACATTTAGTCCTTCCGTTCTCCTTGTTTGCTCTTTCATTTTACTTTTCTTCTTAAAGAAACAGCAGAACACCACCACACATTTAACTGGTTAATTTGGCCCTTTTCCGTGTTTCACAATGAAACACGGTAAAGGGCCAAATTAACCACACCACCTACTGGTTCACGCACCAGTAGGGGGTGATTTCTTGTCGAGTGCTACACAAGAAGACTAATATGATCCTCCTGTCTCTAAACTAAATGTGGATCTACAGCCAGCCAAACTCTTACATAGAGGGTGCAATCTGAAAGAGATGGGAGACTGCAAGGTGGTGTCAGGGATGAATTTAGTTAGGCAGCATCACATGGTAGTCTGCAGGATGACTTTTTTTTTTTTAAATCAAGAAGAGGAAGTGAGTGAAGGCAGAGGCAAGGATTAAATTGTGGAAGTTGAAGAAAGAAGAATTTGCACAGGTTCAAGAAGGAGTTGAGACCAGCTGTGAGTGGTAAGGAAGAGTTACTGTACTAGATGACTAGGGAAGTACAACTGTAGTGCAGAGGAAAACTGCCAAGAAGGTGTTTGGTGTGTCTTCTGGACAAAGGAAAGAGGACAAGGAGTTTTGGTGGTGGAATGAGGAAATACAGCAAAGAATTCAAGGGAAGACACTGGCAAACATGGGATAGTCAGAGAGTTGAAGAAAGTAGACAGGAGTACTGGGAGGCTCGACATAAGGCAAAAAGACAGGTAGCAAAGGCAAAGGCACATACAGCTTATGTGAAGCTGAACACTAAGCAAGGAGACAATCAGTTGACTATCATTTGGCCAGGCAGAGAGATTGAACTGGAAAGGATGCGCAGCAGGTTCTGGTAATTGAGGACACAGATGGAAATGTGCTAATCAGTGAAGGGAGTGTGTTGAGAAGATGGAAGGAGTACTCTGAAGAGCTGATCAATGCTGAAAATGAGCGAGGAGTACAGATGGAGGACAGTCGTGAATCAGGAAGTACAAAGGATTAGGAAGAAGTGAAGGCATCTATAAAGAGCATGAAGAGTGGAAAAGCAACTGGTCCAGATGACCTACCTGTGGAGGTATGGATATTTCTAGGAAAGAGGGCCATGGATTTTTTGACCAGATTATTTCATACAAACCTGGAGAGTGAGAGGATGCCTGAGGAATGGAGAAGAAGTGTACTGGAACCAATATTCAAGAACGAGGGTATGCAGAGCTGTAGTAACTACAAATGGATAAAGTTAATGAGCCATACCATGAAGCTACAGGAAAGAGCTGCTGAAGCTAGGTTAAGAGAGGCGACAATCATGAACAGCAGTATAGCTTCATGCTAAGAAAGAGCACTACAGATGTGGTATTTGCTTTGAGTGTTGATGGAGAAGTACAGAGGTCAGAATGAGTTGCAGTGTGTCTTTGTGGATCTAGAACAAGCATATGATCGGGTGGCAAGAGAGGAACTGTGCTACTGCATGAGGAAGTCAGGAGTGGCAGAGAAGTATGTGAGGGTGGTGCAGGACATGTTTGAGGACAATGAGAGGGGTGAGATGTGTAGTAGGAGTGACAGATGGGTTCAAGGTGGGGGTGGGATTACGTCAGGAATCTGCACTGAGCCCCTTCTTGTTTGCAATGGTAATGGACAGGCTGTCAGATGTAGTCAGGCAGGAGTCTCTTTGGACTGTGATGTTTGCAGATGACACTGTTATCTGTAGTGAGAGTAGGGAGCAGGTGGAAGAGAGCCTGGAGAGGTGGACATATGCTCTGGAAAGAAGAGGAATGAAAGTCAGTAGAAACAAGAAAGGCAGAATACATTTATGAGTGAGAGATGGAAAGATGAACATGCAAGAAGTAGAGGCACCCAAAACAATGGAGGGTGTACAAAAGAGGTGAAGATGTGATTTGTGACAGAAGGATAGCAACAAGAGTGAAAGGAAAGGTTTGGAGACAAAGTTAGAGAAGCACAGAGTGTATGAATGTACAGAGGAGGGATACTGTAGTTGGTATATTGGACTAAGATGTTAAATACGGAGCTATGAGGCAGGAGGGAAAAAGGAAGACCTCAGAGGAGGCGTGAAGGAGGACATGCAGAGGGCTGGTGTGACAGAAGAGGTCAAGGATGAGATGGAGACAGATGATCTACTGTGAGGACCCCTTAAAGGAGCAGCCAAAAGAAACAGAAGTCAGCCAACTTACAGCAGTCCATAGCTCAAAGACTACTCCTCACCCCTGAGTTCACAATTAAGCAACCACCACATTTGCATTTGTGGCACCTTGATTTAGATGGAGGCAGAGAAATGGATGCCCCCCCCCCCCCCCCCCCCCCCATTTAATTTTTACTCTACAAAAGGACACATATGTTTGGGACAACAACTGTTAGTCTTTTTCTTACTGTCAAATCATTTGAATGTGTGTTTTGGGTTTGCAGGGGCCGCTCGGTGCCTAACGCATTACCAGCTGCCGCCCAGAAGAAGAAGGCTAGTCAGTTGTAATGGCAGACTTTACACCGAGTGCGGTCTGAAAGCAAAATTCTTTCTTTATTTCCAGTTTCTGGGAAAAAAAAATGTTGCACGGGATCTGACTTGGCCCATTCATCTGTGCTACACATTTGTATTTTAATCTATTTATTTTAAATTAGCTTAATTGCATAATATTCTCAGTCTGGTTTTTGTTCCTTTCCTCTCACAGACACCGATGATGCAATCAAATAAACTGCAATATGTTAATGCTATTTTAACATGCCAGAATGAAATCCCTATTTCACATAGCATCAGTGATCTGGATGTGCCACGTTAATATTTAACATTAAATAAACAAATGCAACAGCACAGCATACTGTCAGCCAAGTAAATGAATAATTAAAGGACTATGTAGTACTTTAGTAAAGGGAATGTAAAGTTACATATCTTTCCAGCTCTACCAATGTATAAATAGACTAAAAATGCAGTCTGCTTTGATGGTGGACTTCTGCCTTCTTTCCTCTTGTTTTACAACATTATAGACCACATGTTCTAACTTGTGATTCATGGAGTGAATGACCGTATGGTTAGGATTGATCTTCTCACACAGAAGATCTTCTGTATTGCTCCATCTGCTCCACCAGTTTCAGCATTTCCTCCCAGATGCCCGTCATATCAAGAGTTTCGAGCAGAATGTCACAGATAGCAGCCACAGTGACTGCAATTAAACACGATTAAAAAAGAGGTTGGATATTTTAATGGCAGAAAAGAGAACAAGAGGCAGAAACAACACTTGCCAAATGTATGACAAACAGAGATTAGAAAATAAAACAGCGAGTGACTAAACAGAGTTCATGTGGGTCATATTAACAATATAAAAGATGGACATTAACATGACCAACTGGTTCTGGGCTTGGTATTTTGACTGCCACCATGCTGCTTTTGTGGAGCCAGAAGTGACCATATTTGGGTACAAGGGCGGAGTGCTAAGTCATTAGCAAATGTTAGCTAGTTTGGTCAGCAAGCTACAGCCATAAACTGTACAGGTGCACAGACTCAGCTGTGAGTCAATTAGTGCCAAGATAACGGTCTAATAAAACGCTAGAATTTTACTCCCCAAAAGCATAAACCTCTTGGATGTTTTGTGCCACACAGCAACCTGTAATATTAAACAGATAATTCCATGAAAATGCTCCAAAAGGAAGAGGTGAAGAGGTGCCGTCCACTGACGCTAATTAGAGGAGGTGAGGCCTAGCAGACACCGCTAGCTGCAAAACTATTTGCCCCCCTGGGGACAATAAAGATTTCTTTGACCTTTGGCCTTTTGATTGATCAGCCTCAGCTGCCTGTGTCTAGACATCCTTTCAATCAAGGCAGACCCATCCCTGCCTCCAGTATCCAAATGGATGACACCCCCCCCCCCCCCCCCCCCCCCCCAACCCCACCTTGTTATAACTGAGTAACCTATCCACAGAGGCAAACCCCATTTTTTTGTACCAAACTGTAAATATGCTTTTTAATGGTCTATAGTTTGGCATTTAAACGCGGGGGCTATGGTTACTGACTCGTTTTTGGATCCAGCTTCAATTGGCCATTACAGAAATTGCAGTTTTTCACACTTCCCCATCGCCTTCATTATCACCAAAGGTTGGCCCCTTTTGGGCCTGCGGGGTGGGGGGAGGGTGTCATCATGTGTTGATGGTAGCATCTCCCTCACCACTTAACCAGCAACAGGCTTATTAATTTCCCTCAGAATGACAGGTTTAGCAAAACTAAAAGCGAGCTGTTGCCATTTCCGAGCTGTAGCAATGGCATCATTCCCTCATGATGGGGCACCAGCATTGTGGAGCTGTGTTCATCTAACAGGTGTTTATTCAAATTCTGTTTGCTGGTGACAAACACTTATTATCACTCAGGCAAAATTTGCATTTCACTGTGATATTGTTCTTGTCCCTTTCACCTACAAATACACAATGAGCTACATCTATCCACTGATAAGCAGCTACCTCTCAAGGAGTGGAACAAAAATAAAGACCTTTGCAACCTTTGCAACTATTAACCAGTGTGTCATGTTTAGGCTACGACAGAAGCCAACAAGTGATATCAGTCTTTAAATTTATCGGCGCATCGCCTTTGCAATGTGCTAAAGAACAACTTTCACAAGAATGATTTGCTTGTTTATGTTTAAATGGGTGGTTGCGAAGAAGCTGCACTGTGGGCAGTGGACAGCTTTTAAACAGACTCCGGTGTGTATTTCTCTGAGTACACATGTTTAACTGTGTGTGACAGAGAGAAAGCAAGATCTGTATCAAATCACATTTAACCTCTGTATTCATTCATCCATCCACCCACCCACTGATCCAGAGAAACGGTGAGAGAGAGCACAAAACTGAGTCAGTGTGGGTTATTCGCGTATGATTTACCACTCATATTAAAATGGGAATATATTATATTTCAAATTCAATTTGGGAATACGGCAGTGTCAGCATTTTGCCTGTCATCTTCAGCAATGGGAAGAGACTGGGATGGATGTGAATGCCTTCTCTTATATAACTCTGTCTGATTCTCCAGTGGCATGAGCAACTACACAAAGCCACACATTCATAGAAGCAAATACATCCTTTTGCCTCGACACTGACAGGAAGGTTCTTAACTTAATCCTGGTTAACATTTGGGAAATAAAGTCCCTTGAAGCCTATACTGTGGAGTGAAACGACTGCATGAAGTGCAGAAGAAAAATGTTACTCAACTGGCAGCCCAGCACTTTAAATTTAAATTTTTTAACACACCTGTTATGACCTTTAATTTACTCTTTAGTGTTGGTTGCATATAGAGAAATTTAACCGACAATATCATGAACACACATAATACGTACAGTATATACTACACTGGACTGACAATAGGTACTCTGGATTAAAAAATAAGATACTTTTAGAAAATCACATAAGTTATCCACAGTAAGTAAGAGAGGCATCAACTGATGGTGTGTATGCTTCTGCACATGGTCTGGAGGGGAAATAAGCTTATTGTTACCTTGTTAACTGGCAGCAGCTCAGCCAAACAAATACATCAAGGTCAGTACTGGCACGGAGTTAAAAATAAGTAAAAGTAGTCCAACAAAGTAAATAAGTCAAAAGGCAGCAAAACCAGTAATAGAGTTAAATGAAATACAGGTAAACAATAATGTGTGTCTGGTTTTTAGGTCAGATTTAGCTGTGAGTCTAAAAGGAAAAGTGAGGGTAGAATTGTCTGTGAGGGAGGAGCAGCCTGAAGTTTTCATTATACAATAAATGATAAGGGATGATTCTCCTGTCTCGCAGCTGACAGGTGGATCATTTCACCACTGAGGAGCCAGGAGGGAGAATAGTCCAAACAGAGCGCAGTGATAGCCTGAACGCCACAGGGAAGCAAATACTGAACACCTATTAACTACAGAGTGCAAAGCTGGAATATAAGGTTGAACCATTGCTCGGAGGTATGGGATACAGTTCCTGTCGGATCCTTTATATTGTTGTCAACACTAAAGGTGACTTGGAGGAAGGTGTACTGTGAATTGCATGACACAGAAAGAGGTGCAAAGAAAGCGGAACCAGCAGGGATTCTAGTTGGAAAATGACTGTGGCGTGGACAAGGATCGGAGCTGAACCCCTGGTGAGAAAAAGCTGGATTTGGCAGATGTTGTAAATCTGCAGAATTGTGTCGTAGCAAAGTGAGGTTTAAAAGGTCGCTGATGGTCAAACTGGTATCCTCAGCAGAGACAGACTGGAGTCATCATTGAGGTTGTTGAAGTCCTGTAAAGGCCAGGGCTTGACACACACAAAAAGCTCATATGGAGACAAGGCACAAATATACATAATTAGTTACCTTTATAAAAGGAGTTGGGCAAGATATTGAATACATCAATACATGAATCAACTTCTCATGCTGCCTAAACAGCTGTCAGCCACTAACACATGATTATGGGACCTCTGGGGCTTTCCCTTGGTGTCTGGAACTGATCTATTCACCTGTCACCTTTCAGTTGTTCAATGTTGTGTATGATCGATGCATACTGATAACTTCTCCTTGTGATATGTTGTTGAAACTCTTTTATCAAAACCTGCAGGCACCAATTTGACTTGACCAGAAGTGCTCATTAAATAACCATGTGGAGTGAAGTAACTAATTAATTAACTTGTGGTGAAGAAGAAGAAAATCATACAGCTGAAATGGAAGACAGCAAAGAAAGACACACATTTTCTTAAATACTCATCCAACTTGTTCCAGCTGTCATTAGACAAAATGCAAGGTGCAGCCTGAACAGGGTGCCAGTCTATTTAACACGGAGAGTAAAACAACCACACATGCTCACATTCATACTTATAGCCAATTTATAAACACCAGTCAACCTAACAAGCACATTTTTGGACTTTGGGAGAATGCTGAAGCACCCGGAAAAAAAAAACCCACACAGGCATTGGGCGAACATGCACCACCATGCTGTCCACGATGCAAACACACTGCAGTGAATAAATACACAATACTGGCTTTTTAAGTATTCTTTCTTCTTCAGATGCACAGATATTATGATGCATTGTATATTATTGTCTTTTAACGTATCCATTAAACTAGAATCGCAGCATTATGCTGCCATTCTTGTCTGGGCAACATACTGCGATAACATTGTAGTCTCAGTTATTCTGTGATTCCCATCTCTAATGTATAGTGAGAATGAACCTGAGAGAGGAAGAGGACAGTAGATAAACTGTCATACAGAGAAACTCAAACCTTAAAGCGTGTTAAAAGCTCAAAGGAAGGCATTTACAATATGTAGACTGGCTGACTGAGAAATATGTTCTATTGTGATATCAAAGGATACAAGCAGACAGAGGGTGTAAAAAGCCTACCTTTTTGCAGAGACCACTGAGAATTCACTAAATGAATTTGAACTAAAGCAGTATCTTTGAAGGTGATGGAGTCCTTGTCCTAAAAGTGCGATTCTAAGTATGAGCAAAGGGTTCTGTAGGATTGGTCTGTAACGCCTTTTCATGAGCGTACGCTTACTGTACAAACCTGATGATTCATCGTGCTCTGCGAGAAAAATGTGAAGAGGCTGAACTTTTTCAAACTGATGAATGTGTTTTAAGCTATATTGTCCTTGCACTTTGCAGGATCCAAGCATTAGTAGTGTAAAAGGATTTCCAAAATAAACCAAGAGGCACTGACTCTTCAGTGATGGTTTGGACCTTTTACTCTATTTCACTTCTTACTTACAAGCAAAAATGACTCAAACACTGATGCAAAGAATCATGCGGAGGACTGTGGAGAGATGCACATGAGCAAACGCAAGCAATACACAGAAATTCATGGTGGATGGGAAATGTAAACAATTGATTGCGTGCACATTAGATGCACCGCACAGGCCATGCATGACCTGGATGGCGGATGGCGGTGGATCGCTGCGTTGGCAGGACGTACTGACAGTGGATGTGGCAGAAAGAACACGTTATCCGCTGCCTGTCCGCACGAATAATCAGGGATGGACGCAGAAGGTCGTGGAACTGCTATAAAAAGGACCACACCCAAGGTATTGCCACCATTTTTCTGAAGTCTGCACTGTGGACTGAACACGTGATTTACGAAGCCATCGTGTGCATTATGGACTGATCACGGACTCAGCAGACGCTCAACACGTGTGCTCCTGTTTGCAGCTGTCTGCCATGTCCACAGCCAACAATAAGGCAGTGCCTAATTTTGCCACCACATTGAATTGAATAAATACATAATACTGATTTTTTACCTTTTTGAGTATTCTTTCTTCTTCAGATGCACAGATATTATGATGCATTATAAATTATTACACAGTACCTAAGAAATCAACCCATCAACTTGAGGAACCCTTGTCACAGATAAAGGTTTCTCTAGCATTGTTTTGTAACTCCAATCCATGTGCTGTAATCACACTGGTACTCAAGAAAAATAACTTAGATCCAGTGGTAATTAATAATTATAGACCTATTTCTAATCTCCCTTTGCTCAGAAAAAAAAGATTAAAAAAAAAAAAAGGTTTATATGATAACTATAATAACTGAATGAATACCTTACAACTCAGTCTTTGTGATAATTGCCGGTTGGGTTTCAGGAATACATCATAGCACAGAAACAGCTCTTGCTAAAGACATTAGTGGCCTGAAGCTCAACAGTGATTCACAGAGAGTTTGAAATGTTGATCATAGCACTGAAATTCAAAGGCTTCGTGTTTCAGTTGGTTTAATAACAGGTCAGATTCTGGTTTAGGTCTTCACAAATAAAAATAAAATCAGGAGTTCCTCAAGGGTCAGTTCTTGGTCTGTTACGCTTTAAACTTTACATGCTTGGTACTATCATAAAGAATCATAATGCATCCTACCAATCTTACACAGTATTGTACTTATCACTGTCCTCTTATCTAACTCCTGTTCACAAACTGATAAGCTGCAGTGATGACATTAACTGCTGGATGTCTCAAAATATTTAATAACACAGACAAAATGGAAATATTTGTTGTTGGTCCAAAAAGTCAGCGATGTAAAATTTGTTCAAATGTATCACCCCTCTCTTTGAAGTGCTGCGAGCAAGTCAGGAACGATGGCATTATTTTGGACTGGATGTTAACAAGGTCATCAGAACTGCTTTCTATCGCTTAAAAAAAGATATCAAAAGTTAGAAAATTTCGTCTCAAACTGACTGTGAGAAATTCATCCGTGCATTCATCTCAAGCAGGTTAGACTATTGCAATGCTCTTTGTAGGATTATTCAAATTATCAGCTCGTTCAGAGTGCAACATCCAGAGTCCTTACACGTATGTAGAAGTTTGAACATATTACCCCAGTATTGAAATCACTTCATTGGCTCCCAATTCAATACAAAATTACTTTTAAAATCCTTCTATTGGTTCATAAAGCACCCAGTGGTTCCCCCACCCCACCCCAGTACATCTCTGACTTGCTCAATGTCACTTGCCTTTGCCTCCATCTCATAAAATAGTCAGCACCTAACCTTATCTTATCTTATCTTACGAAGTGCACGTTGGTAAGAACAAAACTGGCCTGTTCATGTGTTTCAACGGATCTGACGGTAATGTTCTGTGAAAATGTATTCAACTGGATGTCAAATTGTTACGCCACTCTAAGTGCTGTAAAAGCTTCCAGGTTAGTGTTAATTCATCAAAATGCTTTGTTAGTAATGGCAGTTTGGTTCCGTTTTCAGACGCTCAAGGCACAGTGGATTTTTTTTTTTTTTTTGGATATATTACTTGACTTTCTTTCCCCCGACCCGCTGGAACAGCATCCTCTCTGTGTTATCATCCATCCTAGTGCTTAATTAGCCAGCAAATTAAGCACTAGGTTTTCCTCTCCTGCTCAGCCAAACACTCTCTTTGGCAGCATGGACCAAAACTATTACTTCTCCATGGGGAAGATTTGAGGCAGGGACCAATTTTCATATTCATAGAGCCCTGCTTACAAAATGAGGTATAGTTTAAAATCTAAGCAACTTTACACCTCTTTTTATGACCTTTAAATTATTTTGGCAACTAGGATTTAATTTCAAAGATCTGATTAAATTATTTTTAAATCTTATCTTTCAAAGACTAACTTTGCATGTTTTTTTTTTAATGAAATCCATAATTTTAAACCTTTTGTAAAGTAAAACACATTTCACAAGTTTTACTTGACTATCAAAAACTATAAATTTGCTGACAACAAGCGTGATCACCCCTATCTGAAGTTTACTAGGAAACATCTTCAATGCTCCACTTGCAACACCTCAACTGCTGATTTTAGATTTGACGTGTCCCAATTGCCATTCACTGAGGCGAGTCATAACTCTGCCTAAGAGCACGCATTGAGGGCTGCGGCAAGGAAATGGGCTCATATATATGCAAAAGTTAAAGGTGTGAATAGCATTTAAATTACCAAACACATCAGATTTTGCCCTTGTAAACACAACAATCACGGGTGATTGCTAATAGAGAGAGTTTGTGGTCAGTGCTGGGAGGAGGAAGAGGCGATTTGTGGCTAAGCAGGTGTTAATCTCAGCTCCGGTCCTGTTATCTGCCCCTGATTACTCCATTACTGCAGACACGGCTGCAAAAGTAACCGTTTGATGTATGTGAGGATAATCTGTTGCAAATGAGTTTGTGAGAGAGAGCACATGGTATTTGGCATCAAGATATACCACATTCGATGGTGGCAAGTTTATAATGGACCTACTTTCTGTTGCAGAGTCTGTGTTTTCCATCGTTTTCGAGTTCAACTTCAAGCTCTGTTGGAAAATTCCATTTTAAGCTTCACACATTTATGAATTTATTTTTCATGATTAAGCTCAAAAAGCCTAATTTTAGATGATCAGAAATCTGCGCGCACTGTATTCGACTATTTTATCTTCATAAAAATTTTGATACATGTCCACCTCCACCATGCCAACCCCACTTTCACTAATCCCTTTCTTAGTGAAAAGCCTCAAAGATAGCTGTGCTGTATGTAAACCTTCATTTCTTATCGCCTACAATTCCCACTCTCTCCTAATACTTTTTAATACACGGCCATTTCACAGTGGAGGGCTACATGCTGTCTCAGCAGTGGACAGACAAAAGCATCAAGAAACATGGAGAGACGCTCAGGGGCTTAGTGTCTATGGGAGGATGACCCTATATTGTTCCAAATGCATAAGGGACTAAAAAGAAAACTCGTGGATAAGGAGCCTTGACTTAGTGTGTAATGCATAAAATTAATTTTCTAACCCACCTCTATCAGTTTGCCATTCATTTTAATTCCTCCCTTTTCACCTCCTCCCTCACGTCCACGTGTTGCTCCTCTTCATTTTGATTGTACCGCTCAAAAAAAAAAAAATAAAAGGTGAATGTCATAGCAAGAGCACGGGTAAGTATGCATATGATGAAAGTAGTGATAAATTAGAAATTTTAAAAAGTGGATTGTGATAAAAGAGTCAAAGAGTAGAAAGAACAAATGTATAAGTGTGCGTGATGGAGAGTAGGTAATTGTGTGTAAGATCTTTGTGTGTGACAGAAAGAGATAGTGTCCCAGGTTTTAAAGGCAGGTATGGTTGCAGAACGCTGAGCGCAGTTAGCTTTTCTCTCGGTAATTGCTCCTCGCTGTAAATGCTAATTTGGTGTCATGACTGCTTGACTGAGTCCCAGATGGGATTTTAAAAGTACCCAGCCTCTGTCTAATTTCATTCTGTTTAACCCGCCCATCCACAGGCTCTTTGTGCATGCAATTTAATGTGTGTATGAGCTTCAGCTTAAACCGTCCTTTCTGTTTGTGATTTAACGGTTTGTAAAACGCCTGTGGTCCCCCTCACTTTTCTCTGTTTAAATTAATCTATTGTTGTTCTTTAAAGCCAAAACTCCCCAGAGTGTATAATCTGGAAATGGAAAAAAAAAAAAATCGTTGCATCTGAAAATGTAAGCAATGCAGGACACCCTATTTTTTTTATTATTTATTTATTTATTTTGGAAGACCTAAAGGCTTCAAAGAGTCTTTGCGTGAATGCTGGAGTTATAAGGAATCTGTTGGATATATATATTTTTTTCCAGTTCTTACAGTAAAAAGATGTGAAGCGCTGTTGATTGATGCCATGTTGCTGTACTGCCACTGAATGCCTCAAAGCAAAACAATTTAAATGAGTTATAAGCTTGAGTTGAAAAGAGAAATAGTTTTTCTTTGCTAATACAAGAGATTCAAAGAGTTTAAAGTAGAAACTGTTATTACCGGTTTAACCTGCAAATCAGGAGTTACAGTTTTTAGAGATTTGCTTCGTGTGTGTGTGTGTTATTGTGTGTGATCAAACATGTGGAACTTTGAGTGTGTCAGGGGCATTTTAACAGAGATGCTTTCACAGTTTTTTTTGTTTTCTTTTCTTTTTTAAGACAGTCTAAAGACTACTCTTTCTCTCTCTGTCTTTATTCATTCATTTGCATTAAATGTGTAGGCTCGTGCACGCCTGTGGATTTTCCCAGCTTGAAGCCATTTTTACAGGCTGGATTGTCACCATTAGGGTGCATACAGCTATATTGTTTTGCAAATGTGCACCTTTGTGGTATCTGAGAAGTGAAAGCATTAAGTCTGGAAAGCTCCACATGGATTAGGCTGTAACAAACTGACACGGCTCTGGCTCATAAACATCCTCTTCCCATATCGGTTGACTTCATGAGAGGGTTATTAACACATAGTTCCAATGTTATCAAAAGGTTGCATGGTAGCTTGTCTCTGTCCACCTGCCATCTGTCTTTGCAGGATTTAAATAGTCTTTCTGGATAGTGGAGCTGTGGTGCAAAACTTATTTCAGGATGTAAAATATGCCCCTCTGCTAAACTGTTGTTGAAAAGATTACTAGAATTTGATTAAGTCTTCATCAAATATGAATAATTTTGAGTAAAACTGAATAACTGGAGACTTGTGTGTTTATTTTGAAAAAAAAAAAAAAAAAAAAAGCAGCATGCACCCTCCCACCAGAATATAACTGATACATGAAAAGAAAAAGGAAACATGTTTTTTTCTGCCAAACTAAAATCACCTTGCTGAAATACGTATGAGCAGAAATTTGCAAAATTACTTTATTCTACAAATATTTACAGTATATGGAAATCAATTTAGAATTTCAGGTTTCTACATTCACTGCATTGATAATGATAAATATTGTATGAATTTTCTCCTTCTTTAAGTATACATTAACACATTAAATCTACTTCAACAAGTGTAGGTGCAGGCAGGGAGATCATTTAAATCGGGTCCAGCTCTCCTAGAGTAACTGCCTGTCACCTGGAATCTCCTCCAAGCTCTTGAGATTGTGCAGGGGAGACACAGCAAACCATCTGGCAAAGACACATATGCCATCCTGGACCTCTTAACAAGAACAGGTCAATTTAATTTGACACAGGCTCATCTGAGAAATAATCAGCCAACAGGTAGTTATCTAAAGTACAGTTGTGGTCTCTGAAAAACCTGAACATGATGTTGGAGTTATTGCAGTTCTTGTTTACATGTCAGTCCACAAACACCAAAAAGAATTGAATGTCCCCGTTTCTTTTTCCATTTTTTCAGTTTTACACAAAATACAGGTGGGCGTAAGGCATCAGTAGTTCAAGGTGTACATGGAAGGCCCAACTAAGCAAGTGGACTATAAAAAAGATGGAAGTCTTCCCATGGAGAGAGAGTGGATTGAAAGAGTAGAATTCTAATGTAACAGTGGAGGCATGTTTTTTGTTTTCATGGCACACACGTGCTTTCCTCATAAACCTGTAGAAAGCATAGTGCCATAGTGTTTTGTTTTGTTTTTTAAGGTCAATTAAGGTCATATTTTTGGACTGAAATCCACTACTAGAAATTGTCTCACAATATCTATAGTATCTACCTTTCACTACCCCTTGTGCCTTGTTTCATGTAGACCTTGTAGACTTTTCTGCAGGTGGTAATATTACCTTTGTTGAGACAAAAATCCTTCTGACTTCTTCCTTTGCAGTGAAGGGTATGGGTTCATATATATGTCATTCACCAGGATTGGATATCTTATTAGGATTGGCATTACAGGTTTCCTGTGACAAGATTTGTTTTGAGGGAGAAGGAACTGTGCACTCTGATGGAGACTTCTCAGATCAGCCCCTACTATTATCCCTGGGATCATATACACATAGTCTGCTGAATATCACCATATCAAGTCTTGTCATTCCAGTTTTCCACCCTGCTTACTTACTTTTCATCCTTACTTTCTTCCACATCTCTTTTACATCTGATAAATGCAAATCTGGCAACTGTTATCTCATGAGTGCTCTCAACGTGCCACACGTTTTGCGGGGCCAAGAGTGAACTCTTTCACTGTGTGTGGAAAAAAAGAAAAAAAAAATCACGAAGCTGTGGTGAAAACAGCATCAATAACTTTTGCCAATATGAACTATTTTTATTAGCATACATCAAATTGTAGCGGGATTAAAGTGAAGTATATCCTGACAGGGGCTATGCTTCGTATCTTCGTTTTTTAAACTCCCTAAATCATGCATGCATATTGTATATTTTGCTCTCTAATTGCATATTGAATTCTCCATATGTTGAGTCAGAAGAGAGCAACCATCCTGTGCTTTTATCTTTCATCTTCCAAGTATTCTAATGATCTCCCACTACTTTCGCTATTGGGCAACAATAATGATGCATATCAAGTGTAGAGCTTTGCAGAGATGCAAAACTCCAAGTAAATTAAAAGGCGCTGTAAAAATGATCATTATGTGTGTGGGGGGAGTCAATATCTCAGCAGTAGGCAATGAGAAACTATACAGTTGCAGAGAGACTAAAATGATGCAGCTTCACATGCAGAGATATTGTTCTTTTGAATTGAGCCCATGGAATCACACTATCTCTTTTTCTGTACAATTCCCATCTCATAGCAATGATTTGTGTGCTCACTAAAACAAACAGATTAACATTCACTTGCTCTCACTTACTTGTATAACCCTGTGCTGCTGCCTTGCTCCTTAGCTGGAAAGAATCAATAAATGTGTTGGCTGGCAGGCAGACTTACAGGCAGACTGGCTGAGGAATTCAGCATGATAAGGCCAAGATGTTCCACCCCAAAGGTCTTCAATAATATTTATTGACCACATGAGAACAAGGCAGCAGCGACTTAGCACGGTCAACCTGAAAAACCTCCTACATTGTTCATTTCCCTTTTCAAAAATAGATAAATGCATTTTCATGAAAACTTTAAGGGGCTGTGTAAAGTTTGTGACTCTTGGCATCCAGGTCAGGAGAAGAACACATTTTTGAACTCCCGCAGTTGATGATCACATCATTTCTTTCTGACTGCTGCCAGCTAGTCAGACTTCAAGATTTTGCCCCAAACCGTGCATCTGATCAGCATGTTTAGTTATTCTTTTTCTTCCAAGAGCCAAAGCAACCCTGGTGGAAGACATAACAGTATATCCTAAATTTACTCCACTATTACTGGCACAGGTAAAAAAAAAGAAAAAGGTTCAGCATTTTTTGAGTGCATTAGTCACATACCAAGTTTGGAAATTTCTTTAATGTATTCTATATCATTAAAGGGAACAGAGCTGTATAGCTGAAGGTCCAGCTGATTGACAGATCAAAAACATATCGACCTGAAACCCTATGCGGGGATGCTGGAAGGAAAATTTTAATATTTAACTAGATATCATCATCAATATCTGTCCTGCAACACAACATGAACTAATTTGTCTCTAACGTGTTTAAAGTGGCATTTTTCTCCCAAACAAATGATGAATGTCTGTGTGATTAAAACTTTATATCAAAATATGAATCAAATGTTGAGTTTTGACAAAGTGAATAAAAAAAAAATCAAGAAATGCTGACTTCCAATAAGCATGAGTACCATGCAAAAGCATTTACCCTCTGAATTACTGCAGGTCTGGTCACTGTTGTGAAGCTGTTCTGAATTCATTCTGAATGCATATAAATAGTGGTATTTTTATTATGTCTGATACAGGCTGATGAAGCAGCCCTTGAAAAAAGTGACTATTAGCCTCTGGGCTAAAGAGTACCTTAGTTGGCACAGTGGTAGCATCGCAGCTTTGAGTGATTGAGCTCATAGTTTTGCATCTGATCACTGCCAAGTCTCTCGCTTTGACACCTTCATCACTTGCTTTCTCACGCTGCCTCTTTTGAGGAACGCTTTTTCGTTACCCTGTCATGTATTTTGTTTAATTATAAGTATAACATGACTCAAGAGGGGGGAAAAAAAAAAGGCAATCCATACATGTTAAAATACTTTAACACCTACTCTTTATTTACACCTCCTCATAGTTATTGATTTTTCTCCTCGTAGAGGCCATTGTAATTCTTTGCCGCCAGCGCATCGCCTCAGCAGTCAGTCGGTCAGCAACGCAGGAAAGCCTGTCAATCAAGACAATCTGCCAGCCAACAAAGCTTCCCACCTGCAAACCAGTCAATCACCAGCTACGCCACGAGTCTGAAAACCAAACAGCCAGCCGCTCAAACGTTTTCTCGCATCATTGTTTTTCTAATTAATATCATATAGCAGACAGCCGACAGCATCTGTTGCACCGCGGGAAAGAAAATATTGTGTGATCTGGTTTGTGTGTGTTTGTGTGTGTGTGTACCTTCAGGGCAAAGTCATGAAGCACATACTGAAAGGATGCTGAAGCAAGTAAGTATAATGCAGCACAGCATTACATTTAAATAAAGATTCACATTTTTTTATTCTATTTTCATAAGCTAGGAGCAAATAGGAAAACGAACTGAGAAACACCTTTGACATATCCACCGATAGGAACTCAAAAGAAGAAAAAATAAAAAGCGCTTGTGTAAATCCTAAGTGTCCTTAAATTTCTACAGCGGATAACAAAAAGGACTGAACACTGTGGTTGTAGCAACTGTATAACTCTCTCCCTGAGAAAGGAATGCAACATTATACTAACAAGGGCTAAAAGCAAAATGCAGGTGGAAAATCAATAGCTGAATACAGGGTTGAGTAACATTAACAAAATAAATCCATAGGTATTACATTTCCTTTATGTACAGTAAAAAAGATGTCCAACTCTACGGCCTGAAAAATAGGTAAGATTTATGTCCCTTATTTTAAGTTTGAATTGGACCAAACTTGAGTTACAAGGCTCTTGGGGAAATGTTCGCTGACAAGGGGAATCGAGGTCTTAAATGATTGTCTCATCGTGTTTGGCACTTCAGTTTCTATTGATTCCCACAGAAGATACCCAGATATCACCACTGTGTTACAGAGTCAGAATTCATCCAAATATTACTGTGCTTTCAGCTCCAACAAGACAACGTTAACCACATGGAATCGTGTAGTAAACCGGGCTCATTTGATTAAAATGGCCGAGAAAGTGTTTTAAGGATGAGTTCAAAAATGCTACTAGACTACTTCAAGTGTCACAGCCATGACTGATGACACAGCATCAAGCATCTGAAGAGGTTTATTTGTCTAAATGGTTTTTGCTTTAATTGTGTTACAAAGGGGCCGTCCGGTGACTTCCCTCCTAACATACCAAGTGAAAGAGGGCAGCTCAAATTGCAAGATCAGAAAATAATACATGGCCCCCTAAGGTCTTATTCCACAAGATGTACTGTCTGTAAGAGAGAACTCGAGGATATGTGAAAGAGCAACATGAGACGTTAGAAAGCAGCAGCGAATGAGTGTGTGTGTGAGAGTTTTTGCATCTGCGAGATAGAAAGCGTACAAGAGAGAAGCGAAAGATGGAGAGCAGAGACTGTGTGTGGTATGTTGTTCTGAGGGATGAAAGGCCTGCCCCAAGAGACTGCAGAGCAGTGTACCACACACACACACACACACACACACACACACACACAGAATGCAGACACTTTCCAGGAAGATTGCTTGTAGGTTAAATCTAGCCCCAACAGCAGCTCTTGAGGGATAATATATTCCACTCTGTATCTGACAAAAGAAATCTTTTTTTCTTCACTCCTTCCTTTCCTTCCCTTCTTTGTTCCTTCTTTTTTTTTAAAATCTCTTTCCCCCCTTTTGTCTGCTTCAAAACACTGCATTAACTGAATTAAACTAATACAAAAATTCCAGTTTTAGCTTTGAATGTCAGTGTAAAGTTTAGGGCAATCAAAATGACATTACTTTGAGTATCTCGGTTGTGTCCTGAATCGAGGATCTTACATCTTTTCTTCCTCCTTTCCATCTTTCCCACCATCTGCTTTATCCTTGAATGTTTAATTGCCCTGATGGCTGCCTAAAAAAGCTAATTAACCTGAAAATTGCTAGTTTTCAAATTTATTGCCCTAAGCGTTGTAGACCAGCTCTCTTTTCTTTAAAGGCTTAGAGATAAACAAATTCAATATAATTCCATTGCTGTTGTTTCCTTCATGCATTACCTTGTAAATACCTGGTATTACCTGGTTTAGCATGGACCTCAAACCAACTAAAAGCAAATCTGAATTGCTTTCCCCAACTGATAGCGTCAAAACACTGCTGAGGTGAACATACACACTAAATAAACCCAAGTAATCCTTTGCTCTCTATAATGATGTCATGAAGAGTCCTGATTTAATCCAGGGGGTCTTATAGAGTAGGGGAAGAAATAACCTTTATATCCTTTTTAAACAATGGAAGATTAAAATTCTCAGTATGTGGCTCTTCATATTCATGCAGTATATGTGCATGACTTAAAAAAAAGAGACATACACAGTCATTTAATGGCTGCATAATGCTAAACAAAACACTATTTCTTTTCACTTTAGTATAAAAAAAGAAACATTGCAGGCATTGTTTTTTTCTGTGACAGATGTTCATTACCTGCATCTTAAGCTCTTAAAACTCTTATAACGTCAGGCTCAAAGTATGTACCTCTTTATCTCCATTTCTCTCTATGACAGTATATTTTAGTATGCAGCAAAGCCACATCCAGTATACCACTGGTATAATATTTCACCAGGTAGGGGTGGAGTGTAGGTAAATGCAAAGGGGATGCTGATTTAAGGCTCCATAGAAACTGAGATTCAAACCAGTGTAATCACAGGCACCTCCTACACTAAACTAGAAAGTCTCCAAATTATACTTTGCTGAGTTTAGAGCTGAAGCTGTGTGAGCACATACCAATTGAAGATTTAAGCCATAGCTGGAGGACATATTTTATGAGGTGAAGTTATTCCATTGCTGTTCTGTCACAAGTTCTCCCTTGCTGGGATGGCAAGAGGACTTGTCAGGTCCCAGCTCTTGTACCCTGATACTTTCTTCACATAAACTTGGGCAGCTCTAACCAGAAGATTAGAGACCTGAGCTCGGGACCGCAAGATTACCAGTTTGAATCCCTGGCACAAGCCGTGAAAATCTGGACAGGGAAGATGTTTCTCTATTCTACCTTGAAAAAAAAAAACCCGTCATTTAAAGAGTCTCCTTGGGCAAGGTACTTGATCCTCATCTGTTCCACTCAGGTTCAAATAGTAAAAGTCTGTTCTGTATGTATACTCATCACCCTCTTATATGACTGGGTGGAATGAGTGTGAGTATGAAGCAGGGCATAGCTGTGAAGTAGCACACACCGTGAAAACCTTCTATCAGGCAATAAAGCCTTGAAAAAGCAGGATTTTCAGAGTTTCAGCTATTAGATTCAATGACATCTGTCTATCCAGTGTTCTGAACTGTAATCCAGACCTGAAACTGTTAGAAAATCTTTCAATTGCTTTTACTTAAGGTTTTCTGGGGTGCAACTGTGACTGAGGATTTAGGTTTAGGGAACTCAAAATGGTACCATTTTGCCACAGAAAATCGGCTTGCCTTGGGAACCCAGCTAATAAGAACAGCGTAACCCAGATCCAACCCAGAATAGACACAAATGTAGTAGTGATGAATGCAACATCTCAGTAGAGTGAGACAAAAGGTTGATGGGCCAAGTTGGCATCATGTTTTATGTCTCCCTTTTGCACGTCTTTTCAATTTTTTTTATTGTAAATCTACAGCTACAATATTGTACAGTCTGAGAGGGAAGCCACATGTAACTGTCCTTTTTTTTTTTTCTCTCAAATAATTATGAATTTCCCATAGAGTGCTCATATACACAAATAACCAAAAAAAAAAAAAAAAAAATCTCCTGAGATTAGAGCGCTTCCCTCAGTGTGACAGGGAAGAAATAATGATCCTTTGTGTTCCCTTCATCCATGAAAGAGGGCAGAAAAGTTGAGGAAAACACGGAACTCATCCTCCCTGGAGGACAGAAGCAAGGTGTCAGGAGAGTTGTTGTCACAGTTTTGTTTGATTATTTGAATAGTTGATAATGAAGATGCCAAAGCGATGCACTCCACGGTAATTATCCATCACTCAAGGTTCGAATGAGATGACAGATTTAGTTTGATCACCACAAGCAGACGGGGAACAGTGATTAATTTCTTGACTTTGAAACTAAAAACTTTTTCCTTGCATTTTTCTAAATGGATTAATAATCAGGCAGCCTGTAAAATGGAGCTGTCAAAGATGGGGGCAAACAATGTATTGTAACTGAAGCCAATTGTTGCTAATAACCAAGGCTAAACTTAACCGGACAGCAAGTGAAAATGAGACAAAAGTCAAAGTGTAAAAATAATGATCCTGCACTTCTATCTCCTCCTCCTAGGTGCACTTTGTGACTCCACGAACACAAACTGATAGATTTCATTTCATGAATATTTAACAAACAAACTGTCATGAGGCTGTACGGCAGGTGCTTTTTTTTGTCTCCTTGTACATGGAAAAAAAAGAAAATTTTTATCCTTCCAAATGAATCGGTCACATTTCAACAACTTTGTTGACATTGTTGGAATTCATTTAAAATCTTGTCCTCTAACCTCCTGCTGAGTTTGTGCTGTCAGCAACAATCTCTAATGTCAGGGTACACCCTTTACGTGTATGTTCACCATCCCTCAGATACACCCTCCTACAGGGACACAAACTCTATAGTTTCCTGTGTGGTCTTCTTTGATGCCTTGCTGTGGAGCACTCAGTGTTTTTCACTGAAATCTCTGAGTGTTTCTAAAGTGGAGCTTTCTCAAACTTTTAGGCATGATCTGCATTTGAAGTCTGGGCATATGGTTTGCATTTTGTGTTTCTCATTTGTTTTACAGCAACGTACTAGAGTATGAAAGTACAATGAAAGTATTGTATACATTTGACCCTGGAAGATGTGGTTAGATGTAAATGAAAAGCAAACAACTTCCTGTATGATTAGAACCCCATAAGAACCCAAATGGTTCACATGTTCTGGAAATTTTCTGGAGTAAGTTTTTAATTAAAAAGATTTTTGAAATTCTGAATAAATTTTCCTTCAAGGAGAGTTTTCAAACATTGAAATTGGTCCCAAACAGGATTCTTCATCTTTTTTTCCCGCTGCTTCCTTTAGGGGTCGCCACAGCAGATCATCTGCCTCCATCTCACATCTTTTTTTCCCTTTTTTTAATAGTCTGTCATGTCTGGCAGATTTTGCAAGCAGAATTGTGATCTGCACTGTTGTGCCAAACATATTTGCTCTTCCAAGATGAGCTCTATAGGTTCTCTATAGGCTCCTCTTGTTAATGTTTGTCCTTTTATTTTATTTATTTATTCGCGTTATTTCTCATATACATGAATATGTGTTCGAGTAATGGGTTGAGAGGCTGAGAAAAAAATCAAGAAAAAGAGAAAAGGGAGAAAATAGAAAAAGGGGATAGAGAGAATAGAGCACAAGTAAAAAAAAAAACATAATGGTTTATCAATTGCTGCACCTGTAAAAGAAGAGAAAAACATACAAAAAACAATTAATACTTGGAAAAATACATTTATATGGAAAAAACAAAACAGAAACAAAGCATGGCTACACAAACCAACATTTTGTGATGTGTTTGCGTGAGTAAGCGTGAATGTCTGTGTCTATGTCATGAAATGTACTTACTAATGAGGGCGGAAAGTCGCAGCTCCACCCACCAGACGCCAGAGGCCGATAGAGAAAGACCCAGGAAACCCAGGCCGCACACAGTCCATCAAGAGCACTGAAGACTCATGGCCACACATTCCAATGGCAACCGCAGGCCCACCCCAGGAGAAGGGAGAGGGAGGCCCCAGATGGCAAGGGTCCCAGAGAACCCGAGGCAACGGGGAGCCAGCCCTCCCCCAGAGGCCAGCCTTCCGTGCAGGCCGGCAGCAGGGCCCTAGGGCCCAAGGCGCCCAAGAACCGCCCCCTAAGCCCCCCCTAACCCCCCACCTGCCCCTGCCCCCCTCAATGTCTAAAGTGCAAATAAAATTGAGGGGCAGACAGTAGTGAAGACCTGAGTGGGGCCACCTCAGCAGCCCCACCCTCTGGGTAATGTGCCTGCCCTCAAAGGTCCTGCATGTATCAGGATGTGTTGTGAATCATAACGACTATAATGCAATTAAAAAAGAGAAGCAAGTGGTTGTGCAGCTCTGCACGCGGCCTCAGTCCAGGACAGGGAGCCGTGGGCCTCAGCAGCCCAGAGTCAGGTCAGCCTCCTGTCTTTTTGTCAGTACCACCATCTCCAAACCATACATCATACCAGGTCTCACTACCATCTTGTAAACCTTCTCTTTCACACTTGCTGTTATCATTCTGAGGAAAATCACCCCTCACTCTCATCTCCACCTGTTCCACCTTGCCTGAACTCTCTTCTTCATCTCTTTTGTGCACTGCCCATTGCTTTGGATGGCTGATACCAGATATTTAACCTCCAATACCTCTACTCCTTGCATCTTCACCTTTACACCTGCTTCCTTCTTATTCACTCACATGTAATCTTTTTTTCTTCTACTGACATTCTTTTTTTTCTCTCCAGTACAAATCTCCACCTCCAAGCTCTCTTCTATCTACTCCCTATTCTCATTACACATTACAGTGTCATTTGCGAACATGGCCCACAGAGATTCCTGCCGAAACTCATCTATCAGCCTATTCACCAAAAACTTCCTTCTGATTGCTTTGGTCACTTTTACTTTTATTTAAGGTTTCCTGGGGAAAAAAAAACACATGAAAACAAACAAAAAAAAAAACCCCTGCGGAACTGATTCAGCATTTTCATAGCACTTGGGGAGTGGAGCGGTGGTAAGAAATGTGCCAAGAAGTTCTTTGCACCTTAAAAACCTTAAGTGTAATAGGTGGCATTTGTCAGAGGTATTCTTAGATCTGTTTGAAGAGACGGTTGAAAATTAAGAAGGACAATGCCAACGCAAGACGGGTTGTGCAAATAGTCCTTCAGAAGAATGGCAACAGAGAGACGAGAACAGTTCATTCATTAAACTGATTGATTCATTGTCAGAGTTTCAGTTGGTCTGTGTGTTTAGACAACACAGAAACCAAGAGACTGGGCAGGCAAGGGAGAGAAAGGTCAATCGTGCTTTAGAGGAAGAATGAAGAAGGAAGGGAAAAGAGAAAGCGCCTCGGAAATAAGATAAATAGAGTGTGCGAGAGAAAGTGATATGGGGTGGGAGCATCTACAGAGAAATGCTGATGACTTTTAGTGAAATATACACAAGACAAAGAAAGAAGTACGTTTTGTATCAACTCAAAAAGGCCTGTACACGTTCATTTGACCCCATTAACTAAGAAAACTATATAAAACACACACATACACACAAATCTACAGTGTTACAAGAAGCACAAACGCATCACTGGCAATGAATTGTAAAATGTCAAACCTGGTCTCTGTATATATATATATATATATATATATATATATATATATATATATATATATATATTGTACATGTATTCATTTCACAACCTGCAAAAATATTCTCCGCATGACAGTATAATTTGAAATGTAAAAAAATAAATCTTCTTCACCCTAAGGCATGCTGAGACCATCTCTTTGAGCGCAGCCCCAAATCTAAACACTCATCCTTATCTTACCCAAGGGGCTGACTTGGCCTCGCAACAGAAAATTCAATGGAGCGCTGTTTTTTTTGTTTTTTTTTTGCATAGAGAACACAGTACATGTGCCTGATGACGCCTACAGAGTTTACCTCCAGCCTATCAGGCTGCGCAAGTACAAATACACGTAGCCTGCAGGCAATCAAGCTACACTCTTAAACTGTGCACCACTTTAAGGTTATTTTCTCAAATTACAGCCATCTGCAGGTTTCTTGACCTTCAAGGTAGAGCTGGTGCCCTCCTGCCACTGGCGCTCCATGCTAGCTGTTTGCCTTATGACATTTTGACAAATATTAACTTCATTTTCTGTTACGGAAAATAATAATCATCCATCCATCCATTTTTAATATTAGATATTTTACATCTGTAGCAATTATCATCAAAATATTTGAAAAGGGCTCAGTGCAAATCCAAGTTGTCGTATAAACTTCTAATCAAGACCAATGTGCCTTCCTGACCCTAACACATGCAGTGGAGAAACCCTGTCCTCTGCTTCTGTCTAAAATAACCCATACACTCAAATTTTGCCTCCGTTCCCCTGGGCCAAACCCCAGTTTCAACTGGTATTTGCACTACAGGGAACTCAGAAATCTCCTCCCCCGTGGCATCGCCAGGCACCATCTGCATCATTTCTCACAGCACCTGGCAAAGCCCTCAGCAGCTCCCCTGCGAATGCCTCCAGAAGTTTCTGAGAGGTCAGTTCTATCCTGCCCATCTCCTCTTTTTTGACCCTTAGGCGACAGATGATGTGCTCAGACTGTGATACCCACCTTGGCAGAAGTCTGTCTTAGGGTTTTAACACAGCAGCAGTGGAAATATTAATTTTTCAGATGATAGACTTCTACTGCTGCCCTATTCATACATTTTAAACCTTACATTATATTACACCATGAGCTAATGTATATCTCAGTGGGCACCAGACCCTCGGGACAGATGTGTAGAATCAGAGCCATGAGTTAATAATAACTCATGGCGGTCATTTTTGGCTCCACATGTGGAAAAAAAAAATGTCCACACTCTCTGACAGATCTCAGTACTCACTAAGAGTACACATGTCGACCTGCTCAAAACATATGAGTTTATAGCTGCTGGAACGGTGCCGCCTCATGCTTGGGCTTTATCCGTGCTGCTTCTGAACAGGCAGGTGAGAGACACCAGCCCTTAGGCAATGATATTGTGACCACAAAAAAAAAAAGCTCTTCCCCTGGATATATGATAGGAAGCCTCTGTGGGATTAAGTACAGCAAGGTGATGCCAGAGGGAAGAAGCTGCCAAGTAGTCGATAATACCCACCCTGCCCGCGTAAGAGCAGCCAGTCACCTGTAATATGCCCTCCTTGTTCTCAGTGACCCATTCCTCAGAGCTCAGGTATACCTCAAGTAATTTAAACTCAGTCTCTTTCCACTAGGGGATATTTATTAGCTTTAGGAGAGTAATTCCTCCAACAGAGATTTATTGAACTGTGTTGTTTTTACCCTTGTTGACCATGGCATCAGATTCCACAATAGGCACAAGTGAAAAAGGCTGTCCTGCATCCCTCTCATAACTTCATTTCTAACAGAAATGGGTCATCATAATTGGCAGATAAAGATGAAAAATGGCCTACTTAGCCCTAATTCAGATGCACATATCTCCTGCAACTTCATCAACAGTAGCCAGTGTGTGAGGAGTTGACCCCAAACTGAGCAAAGCTGGAAGATCCCTTGAGTAACCTGAACTTTCTTGTTTGAGCTGTTATCCACGATAAAAAAGAAATCATTATAGGTGAAATAAAATGTTGCATGAATACAAAACCCCAGAGCAAGACAGAAAAGGAGCAGGCAGGCACAATGAAGCGAAATAAAGCTGAAAGCAAAGGAAGAGACAAAAGGGAGCCAGGAGAGAAAAAAGGCAGCTGCGATATGAGGTTAAGACAGATAAAAAAAAAAAAATGGAATAAAAGAGAGACAAAGAGAAAGCATATTACTGAAGAAAAAAGAACAAGTGAAAGAGAAATGACAGAAAGAAGTTAAGGTAATGATAGGGAATATTAAAGGAAGAGAGAGTGCCTGTGAGGGAGAGAGAGTTGGAATTTGCATGTCAGTTAGTGTCTCTTCTTTTTCGGTTTCATTATCTGCCAGAATAACAGGTGTTTTCTGCCAGGGGCCAAAAGGGTATTATTATGACCCGCGTATCCACTGATAAGAGATATTAAATTGAACTAAAGACAAACACAGTCACTTCACCATGATGTGACCTTGAAGAGAAAATGAAATCAGAAACTCCACAGCAGTTCCTCACTATAATATCTGAAAGCAGGTAATAATTTGAGAAAAGAATGACAGAGCATGCTCGGCTCAGCTTCAGCAGCCATCAGTGGCGTTTGCAACCAAACATTGCCTCGCTCGGTTTTGCAGGTGAGAAACTGTCAACAGTCCTCTTTGCGGGACAGTTGGAAGAAAACCAAAACCTAAAAATCACCCACAAATGGCTTCTACAAAGTGATGATTAAAATGCAAGTGACAAGAGATTTTAATATTTGCCTGCCGTGCACAGCAGTAAGAAAAATCAGCAAATGAATCCCTGACATACGGATTCTTGGGAAGGGTGTTTTTTTTAGGGGGGGGTTATGTGATGTGCCAGCTGTGAGAATCTTCATGCTGTAAATGAGCCGCTAGTCCACTATATTGCCAAAAGTATTCATTCACCCATCCAAATCATTGAATTCAGGTGTTCCAATCACTTCCATGGCCACAGGTGTATCAAACCAAGCACCTCGGCATGCAGCATTACACCCATTCTTTCACATTAATGAAAGAATGGGTCGCTCTCCGGAGCTCAGTGAATTCCAGCATGGTACTGTGATAGGATGCCACCTGTGCAACAAGTCCAGTTGTGAAATTTCCTCACTACTAAATATTCCACAGTCAATTGTTGGTGGTATTAGAAAAAAGTGGAAGCGTTGGGAACGACAGCAACTCACAAAGTGGAAGGCCACGTAAAAATCACAGAGTGGGGTGGATGCTGAGGCACATAGTCCGCAGAGGTCACCAACTTTCTGCAGACTTCTCCATCTGGTGAGCCGATTAACGAGTCTGGATTTGAAGATAGAAGATAGATAGAATGCCTTTATTGTCATTATACAGGATGTACAATGAGATTGGAGGATTTGGCGGTTGCCAGGAGAACGGTACTTGTCTGATTGTATTGTGCCAAGTGAAAAATTTGGTGGGGGGGGTTATGGCGTGGGGGTGTTTTTCAGGAGCTGGGCTTGGTCCCTTAGTTCCAGTAAAAGGAACTCTTAATGCTTCAGCATACCAAGACATTTCGGACAATTTTGTGCTCCCAACTTTGTGGGAACAGTTGGGGGATGGATCGAAAATTATAGATTACCAAATCAACACCCTCTTCCCGTTTCCTATTCCTCCTCAGGAATAGTTCACATTTTGCAAAGTGTCTTTTCATTTTTATCATTTAATTAAATAAATAAAGATTAGTTACAATGAAAATGAAAGTACCATTATATTCATCACTCATTCAGTTAAACAATAAAAGAATAATTAAAACTCGAGGTTTCAGATAATGACAAAAATAAAGTACACACTCTTTCAGTTGAAGATTTTACATATCAAAACATAATCATAAATATTCTGGTCCTTACCAGGTCTCAGAATTTGGTAAATACAACCTCAGATGAACAGCAACACATGGCATGGTACACTGTCATTATTTATTGAACTAAAACAAAACAATAATGCACAACGTGTGTGTAAAACTATTATAAATGCACTCCATGATTCAGTAGCTTGTAGAACCACGTTTAGCAGCAATAACTTGAAGTAACTGTGGTTTGCAGGCATTTGTTTATTTACAGCTCTCTTAAAGTCCCATCACAGTATTTCAGTCAGGCTGAAGTCTGGACTTTAACTGGGCAGTTGCAGTACTTTGATTCTTTCCATTTTCTTTTCTTTTGTTATAGATTGTTGGTGTGCTTGGGGTCATTGTCCTGTTGCATGGCCCAGTTTGAGCCAATTTTGCCTGTTGAACAGATGACCTCTCATTTGACTCTGGAATACTTTGGTATACAGAAGAGTTCATTGTTGGCTCAAGGACTTTAAAGCTCCCAGGGCCTGTAGCTCAAACACAAGTCCAAATCATCACCCCTCCACCACCGTGCTTGACACATGAGGTGTTTGTGCTGATATGCTGTATTTGATTTTCACCAAACATGGTGCTGCGAATTATATTTTTTTATAACACCTCCACTTTGGTCGTGTCTGTCCTTTGGATGAGCCTTTGTTTCAGAAGTCTTGTGGTTTGTTCAGATGCAACTTTGCAAACTTAAGCTGTGCTGCCATGTTTTTAGAGAGAAGAGGCTTTCTTCTGTTAATAATCCCAAATGTGTCATACTTGTTCTGTCTTTTTGTTATTGTACTGTCATGAACTTTAACATTTAACATGCTAACTGAGGCCTGCAGACTGTGAGATGTAGTTTTTTAGGGTTTTTTTGCAGTTTCTCTAAGCATTGCACAGTCTGACCTTGGGGTGAATGCGCCGGGACATCCACTCATGGAAAGATTGGCAGCTGTCTTGAATGTTTTCAATTTGCGAATAATCTTTTTCACTGTAGAATGATGGACTTTAAATTGTTTGAAAATGGCCTTAGAACCCTTCACAGATTGATGGGAAACTGGTGACAGCTACATGTGAAACTTTTGTTATTTAAACCTCTGATGTCGAGATTTTGCTGTATTGTTTACTTTTGAAAAGGGTGTTATCATCATGCTAATACCTAAATAACTCTCTGGCCTTAAAATAAAGGATGGAAATTTCTATGAGACCAGCAAGAGATTTAAAAAACTTTTTTTTCCCCCCTGCAATAAAAATCGTCTACCAGAAGTTTCAATTTTAAACAACTGCCAATTTGACCAAGACAGGCTGCCCCAGCAAATTAACTAATTGAGCTGACTGTCTGATGCAACATAATTCTCCAAGAAGCCCAACATTTCATCACAGGATCTGCAGGTACCTTGTGCAGCTGTGGGCATTAAACTGCTTTCGACTACAATTGCTACTAATGAACAAAAGCAGGATCTTTGGAAAATGTGCTGTGAACAGATGAATTAGAGACAGAGCTGTCTGGTCACACTAACAGCAGACAAGTGTACTGCGAGCTGAAGATGGCTTATACCAGCTGTAAAGCATAGTGGTGGAAATTATATGTTTTGGGGTTGCATTGAAGCCTCAGGGACCGGGCAGCTTGCTGTCATTGGCTCAACTATGAATTTTTCATTATATCAGAAAGGGTCTGTAGATAATTGTGAAGCCATCGGTCCAAGAGCTGATGCTTTTCAGCAGAATAACTATCCTACAGACACCGACACAGAATGGCCTACTCAAAGTCCAGATTAAAATACCAATGAAATATTGGATATGAAGCGAAAGAGAAGAGAAAAAATGATCCATGTACTATTTTTTTTAACAGAAGAGTGTGTTTATTTATATTTTTGTTGGATAAATTATAGAGAGAGCTAATTTTCCTTGTGTTGTTTGAGTATGCCATTTTAATCTGTAGTCACTGTATCGAGTGTTACCTCATTTGAGAATGCAAAATTAAAATCTCAATACTTACAATAAATGAGACCCTTTTTTTTCATGGCTGCATTACATTAAATGTTTGATGCTTCAGTTTTTACATTTCCCTCAAGTTCAGCATGATAACTGGCAACGTGGTTGAAGATCAATAGTCAACTCTGAAATCAATATTGATGGGTTTGGAGAATGTGATCGCTGCATTTTTCACAACCTGAGCAGAGGCTGCACGGTTTGTGGCATGCTGCACAGCATTCTTCACAACCCAAGTTTCTAATGATTGACAGAAAAGTTAATATAGTTTCAGTCATTGAATATTCCACAATGTCAATCACCTGTTTAAAACCCGTGCACCTCACCTGTTCATGAGAAAGTAGCTGCATTGTCATCTTTATCTAGTTTAACAATGGCTCACTTTTTGCAAAAAATATTCTATCAAGGAATTCTAAGCAAGGGAAATAGGAATAAATACTGGAAAGACCGATGTCCAAGAGGGGGTGAGCTGGTTGGATGGATGCGCTGAGAAAGGGAAATCTGATCAAACATTCAGGGGGTGTAGGCTCGTAAAAGAAATCCCTTCCAATGAAGAATGCACTGATCCTGGAATTTATTCATGGCTGTATTTATAATGCATGCCCACAGAATGAATGACTTCCCATAGCTAGCGTAGCATGTGTGTGCATGTGTGTGCAGCTTAGATGTCTGTGCAAGTGCGTACATTCCATGTGCAGGGTGTCAGGCAGAGACAGAACAACTGCTGACTGATGAGACAACGTTTGGTTTAACGAGCCTCTGGAGTGGCTTCACCTTGAGAAAGATTTGGTTGCTCACTTTACAGTGCTTCTACTGCTGTCTGGAGATATCTGAGGCATACACCATCAGTCTGCTGCTCGTATTCGTGTGTGTATGGGTGCTCGTGATATGTTTACCTCTCTGTGTTTTGCTTGTGTACTTTCTTTTTTTTTTTTTTTGTGCAGCAAGTATGACATTCGGTGCGCCTGTCTTCAAGAACAGCAGAGGAAGATGTAAGTGACTGGGTGTGTGTATAACTGTGTGCATTAAATTAATGTTGATTCATTATTCCAATTACTCTGGCTCTCATCATCATGCTGAACCATTAAAACTAAATGTCTAAATAGCCTCAACAGGCAACAGTTTGTTTGTTTTTTTATTAAATCAGTCAAACCCACCTTTGGATGGCAGGGTGATGAAGATAGTGGGATACAATACGGGTTCATCTGGCTTGCTGTACTTTTTTTTTTTTTTTTTAAGCAGGACAAAACCTGGTAAATTTCCCTGTGGAGGCAAATCAATGAAGCATCTAAATGTCAGACTATTAATGCTTCATTAAACTAAAGTATGGGTCGCTGATGTCAGTGCAGATTTGCTTCAGGGGTCCTCGACACATTAACATTTTTAAATTTTACACATAACACCAAATATCAACACAATATATCAGCACAGCAGGCTTTTGAATTTGATTTGTTTTGCCATCTGTAATACAAAAAACAGTTGTTTTGTTGATTAGCTATTAAATTTGACATCACTTCACTGTCCATGTAGTATGGATTGTGCAGATAAACTGACAGAGAGAAAGCAGTTATTATTCTCTCTAACTTGGATCATTTTTACATATTAAAAAAAATCTAAGAGGTTAAACTATTTCTAATTTTTCAGGTTTCCTTAAGAGCCCCTGGGGGGGACTACCTTTGAGAATTCCCATGTAAGAGCGCAGTGTACAAAGGAAACTCATTTCCACCCTTGGCCTCTAGGTGTCCCCATAGCAAACTCAAGCCACTAGTCACTCCCCTCTCTGTGCGCGTCTCTCCCTCTCGTTGACTGTTTACACCAAATAATGGAGGAAGTGGTACAAACCTGTAAGTTTGTAAAGGATTTCTTTCAAAGTAAAGCACTGACAGCTTCACAGTGTTTATGTGTCGCTTTTGTTGGAGTCGGACGGTTGTATCTTTGAGGGAGGGCTTCTCAGCTTCTGGATGAAATGCTTGTTGAAATGAATGAACGCTGTTTCATTCCGGCACTCCAGCGCAGGGCTGTGTGAATATGTGCGGTCGGCTCCTATTAAAAAGCTAAGCGAGGCGCTGCATTTAGCCCGAATATATTTTATTCAACCCAGCGTCTGTGTGGAATAAGAAAGAGAGAGGAGAAGACAGGGAAACTGTTCATTATTAAGTAACAAACCTATTTTCGCTTGTAAAAATAAAAACTTGCTTGCACCACATCTTTGTGGGTGTACTGTAAATGATTATTAATGAGGAGGAGCTGTTCAAGGTTTAATGAGGTCAAAGTACTGTTATAATCAAGAACTAAACCCTGCTGTAGGTGGGTTGTGAGTTTGCTCTGCTTTGGTGGCTAAAGCTGGAAGGTGTGCGGATTCAGGTGCAGTGTATATGTGTTTCATGCTGTCAAAGTAGCTGGCACATTAGGAGTTAGGAGTATTTAGCCTTTTCGATCTTTTGTAGACCCCGGTTATCTATAGGGCTGCTGAGTGAAGCTTAATGCCTTTGAGATTATGTGCTTCTTTTTATATTAAGCACGAGTTTTACAATAATAGCTGTTAATTTTCTCTTAATGAATATGGTAGTTATTCCTTTTAACAAAATATTATACAAGTTGCACATTGAGTAAAGTGTGCCTTCAGACATTTCAACCTCCCCAGTTTGCTGTCTAATGTATCAGGTCCACACATTTTAAAGATGGGAACTGTAACTATATTGTATTGTAATGACTGAAACTATCATGAGAACAGTTGTGTGGCTGTAATGCTTTATGAGTTTGGTTCCTCTCTGGCATGCATATGGTGATATGCAGTATTTTTCATTGGTATTGTGTTTGATTAATTAATTAGTTTAACAACAACAACAACAAAAAAAAAAACCAGATCAGTTCATCAGTTTGTTTCTTTGACCAAAAGATCACTGACATAATCAAGAAGTGTGAGAAAAATTAGCTGACAATTTTCACAATTTGTTTTTAGATTTTCTACCAAGTGCAGGTAATCATTAAAGAAATTCACTACATTCATTAGCCAAGAAAAGAATCATTAGCTGCAGCCCTAATGTCAGCATTGTGTTCTGAAACGTGCGTGTAAACCTTAGTGTTGCAAATGCTTCCATGTGCATGTTTGTGTTTGTAATCAGTTTGCTTGTTTTAGGGAGTTGAAAATTTGAATGGCTTTGTATGATAGGTTTACAGGCAAAGGATAAAAGGAACAAATAGCAGGGGGGGAAAAAAAAGAAGAGTAGCAGCCCTGTTCTGTCCTGTTCTCCTGAATTCTAAGTGAATCGACCAATTGAAGACAGGCTACTGTGGATCCTAGACATGGATGGAGAGCTGACGCCTTTGGACTGCCTGCTGCCCTCAGGTACTGCCTTTCAAACACATGCGCACAATCAATCAAATCTGAAGGTTCACGCACAGCTACATATGTTTTTTTTTTCTTTTCCCCACACACAAGCTATTCTGGTGTGTGGGGCACCCACCCAAACACAACGATCTCAATGCGTCTGATCAAAATTCACGCTTACTCGCATCACTGTCACACTTGTCTTCCTCCCTCTGCTTCTCCCACTCACTCTGACACACAGTCTTTGGGGAATTAGAACTGGAGAACAAATCACTTGCACTTTCATGACAACTCTGTATATATGTAAGAGATATGTCTTTTTCTCTTTTTTTTTTCTTTGTTGAAAGTGGTGCTTGATGTTTTTTCTTCAAAGAGGTGGTTTGATTAATTTTGATCGTTCTAGAATGTAAAAATCTTGTTTGCTACTGAATAAAATGTCCGACATCATATAAAATGTTGTTACAACATTAGAGATCCATATCAAACCAGTACATAGCATATTTATTATCTCATTTCCAAAGTCAAGCTGGCACATTACAATAGGATTCATTATCCTAATGGCAATCTGACATATTCTGTATCTGGTGATGCTCCTAAAAAAGAAACTCTCCAGATGGCTGGCTGCCCTACAGACCTGAGGAGGAAGCTGGTTATATCTGCCTTTAGCCACTGCTCTCAGGTCAAGGTTTATGTGAGCTCTCTGGTGGTATGAGCTTGGAGGAAGCAAAGCTGATGTGAGCCGAAGGGCAGGTTATTACCAGACCTGTAAAGGTCAACGGGATCGTACAACAGTTTGGCCTGTCGAACAGACAGCAGACACTTGTACTTTCCTCAGTCTCTTGTGTTGCAGCTAGACTTACATTTATTAGTTCCATGTAATTCTTGACATTTGTACTCATTTTATTAGGTACACCTGTGAACTCTAATGCAATCAACTGCAAGAGTTCTGCCATGAACTTCCTGTTTTTATTGATTAGATTAGATTAGATTAAACTTTATTAATCCCTTTGGGAGGGTTCCGTCAGGGAAATAAAGTTCCAGTAGTGCTTTTTACATTATAGTCACACAAGCAGAGATATAGTTAGAAATATACAGTCAGGAATATACAAGCAAAGAATAAATAGATAAATAATAAGCAAAGATACAACAAGACAAAGAAGATATAAGATGTCAGACAGGTGCGGTAATAATTGCACATTGATAGTATTCATTGTCCAGTACTGTTTTACGTTACATTGTGTTTATGGTCAGGCTCAGGCTGCCCCCCCCTCCCCCCCAAACTGTCCTCCTGTTTTTCAGAGAGTTTTTCAGTCTGTTGGTCCTACACTATTGAAGCAGCAGTCTATCACTGAACAAACTCCTCTGGTTGCTGATGGCCGTGTGCAGAGGATGACTGGTATCACCCATAATGCCCAGTAGTTTGTCCATAGTCCTCTTCTCTGCCACCATCACCAGAGAGTCCAGCTTCACGCCGACTACAGAGCCGGCCCACCTGGTGTCCCCATGTATGTTATACCACACTTTGATCTCAGTAGGAAGCACAAAGTAGAATGACCCACCTTAGTAACTACATCAACAAAAATGGAAAATGCAGAAGCTTTGCAAAACTACAGTACTGTGCAAAAGTCTTTGTTTTGTGTCCAAGGAGCCAGACTTTGTCACCTCACTCAAGAGATGAACCAGTGTTGTGTACACATAACACACAAATGTGTTTCCATTTCTTTAGTTCAAGCTACGAAAGAGATGCCAAAGAAAACACACGTTAACATTATTATTTTTATAACAGTATTTTTACCCAACAAGGTGACTCTCAGAGAGCTATTATTCATGTCTTTAAGAACCAGGGGAAAAAAAAATCTAGCAAAGACCTGAGAGATGCATCCAGCCTTTCAGTTGATCCATCCGCTGTTCACTGAAGCCTCATCAGAAATGGTCCCAGAGGAGGACTGGCTGTCAAGAAGCCATTCTCAAGGAAGGGGAAGGCTGAGATATGACAGATTACACAAGAACTGGACTGAAAATCAGCGGCAGCAGGTCTGATGGAGTGATGATTTTTGGTTCAACTCATTGGTAGGCGATCAAGAGACACACAACACTGAGTGTCTACAGCCACCTGTAAAACACAGTGGAGGCTCTGTCATTGTTTGGGACTGCAACTCAAAATTTATGGAATTATGAATGCAGAAAAGTCCCATCAGATTTTAAATAACCATGCAATAGCATCTGGAAAACATCTGATTGGCAATAGATTCATTTTTCAGCATGGCAATGATCTCAGTCACACTGTCAGTGTAGTAAAAGCATAGCTGGATAGAAAAGCATGCAGTGGAACACTATCGGTCATGGATTGGCCTCCCCAGAGCCTGGACCTCAACATTATTGAAGCAGTGTGGGATCATCTTGACAGAAAGGAACAGAAGAGCTTTGGATGTCCTTCAAGAGGCCTGGAGAACTATTCCTGAAGACTACTTAAAGAAATCACAAGAAATCTGTGTAAGAGTCTTCAGGCTGTGTTTAAGAATAAAGATGGTCATATCAAATGACAAGCTTGACTTTCAAACTTTTTAGAACTGTACTCTGTTTTTGTCTTATATATCATATTTCCATTTATGTTATAATAAGAGTGTAGGAGTGAACAAAGGTTATATCCCCAGTATGCTGAGCACTGTCTGAGGTTTTGCCTTTCTCATCCTTTTTGGATTCCTTGGCATCTAACTGTCACAGGCGCATACTTTATGTAGTTTTACTGATAAGATATAGATGAATTTGAGGTCTGAGTCCTAGAAAAATCATCCTTTTAAACAGCATGGTGCTCTGTGGCGTTTGTTGCATTCCTGGAGTTATTTCTTGAAGAAGTGTTGTAATTTTTTTATAACCACTCTGCTTCAGCCTGCCACCGTTTGGATAGCTGTGCTCCTGACCTCCTCTTGTCTACGTCTGACAACTCGCAGAGTGGAATGTAAAAAAATACACCATCGAACAAGAACGTGGGCTCAGAGAAACAAGGTCCGATGTCAAGAACTGCTTTTAAAGATGCTGCTAAATTTATTTTGTATGAGCCATTAAATTCTCAACAATAAAGTGAGAAACAGAAAGCAATAGAGGTTTAACTGAACATCCATCCATCCATCTTTTTCCACCCATCCATCCATTTTCTTCAACCTATCCAATTCAGGGTTGGAGAGAACCCACACAGACACATTGCAAACTCCACATAGAAAGGCTTCCACTAGATGGTGGTTTTGAATCCAGGACCTTCTTGCTAAGGCTAATGCTGCTAATCACCGTGCCACTGTACTGCCTCTAACTGAAAATTGAAACTTAATTTACAATTTAACAAAGCTACCATTTATTATAAGTAGGCTTATATTAATTAAATGAAAACAACAAAAAAACTTGCTCACTTGCCTCTGTTCTGCAGTTACTGTGTTGGCTCTAGGCTGAATATTTATTATTGCAAATGTTTCAATTAGGCTGCGTGCTCGTAGTCTTTCAGAGGTATTGAGAGTATTGAGAGTCAGCTAAATATAGGGATTCAGATCAGATCATTAAAGATAATCATAGTGTTGCTTTCTTTTTATAAACAAGCTTGTACATAATTGGGCTGATGTAATTAGTAAGTTAACAAATTTAATTGACTGAATATGATTTAAAACAACAATTATGATATTTGATTAAAGGTTACTTAAAAAGTGCATTTTATGATGTTACGATAAAGTGATGTAAACTCACCAGCCACTTCATTAGGTACACCTTGCTGCTACCAGGTTGGACCCCTTTTGCCTTTAGAACTGCCGTAATTCTTCATGGCATTGATTCAACAAGGTGCTGGAAACATTCCTTGGAGACTTTGGTCCATAATGACGTGATGGTATCACACAGTTCCTGCAGATTTGTTGGCTGCACATCTATGATGTGAATCTCCCACTCAATCACATCCCAAAGCTACTCTACTAGATTGAGATCTGATGACTCTGGAGGTCATTTGAGTACAGTGGACTCATTTTCATGTTCAGGAAGATGGTATGAGCTTTGTGACATGGCACATTATCCTGCTGGAAGAAGCTATCAGAAGATGGGTACATAAAGGGATGGACCTGTTCAACAACAATACTCATACCTGTCTGTGGTGTTTAAACGATTTTCCCCACACCATTACACCACGACTACCAGCTTGAACCACTGATGCAAGGCAGGATGGAGCCATGCCTTCATGTTGTTTACACCATAATTCTCATTCTGAATGTTGCAACTGAAACTGAGACTCATCAGACCAGGCAATATTTTTCTCCAGTCTTTTATTGTCACTTAAATTACCTTTCTTCCCATTCTGCTGCTTGGTTGGAACTTCATCGGGTTGTTTTGACCATGTCTACATGCCTCAATGCACTGAGCTGCTGCCATGTGATTGGCTGATTAGATATTTGTGTTAAAGTTGAACAGGTGTGCCTAATAAAGTGATAATAAATTCACAGCTTGCTGCTTCTCAGCACATACACACTCCTCTCCATTAAACTGATTTATTTTTGTCATTGACATACAATACAAATAATTTGAAGGGACTGTTTCAGCTTGTGATGGTCTCAACTGCATTATCTATCATATTTCATAAAAATATTTATTACATCATAGCACATTTTCATCCCTCTTGCCTCTTTTGTGACTCTCACTTAATCACTATAATCTTTTTCAGCTGCAGAGGTGTATTTTCGCCGCATACTGCTGTGCATAGAGTATGTTTGTATATACTTGACATTCTCACACATATGCATCATTTGTGCAAAGCAGGATGACAGAACTGCTGTTGATTTTCTATTTGTGTTCAGCTTGAAAATCAGTAACACGCGAAGACCAACATCAGTCAAGAGACACTCACTCATGACAGGAAGCTATCAGCAGTTTTGAAGCATTCATTGAAACAAATGTTTACTCAAGCATGTTAGATAAGCATTGCAGGTTACACTATTGCATTTGCTCACTGTACAAATCCAAGATTTAGTCTAGAGATTTCTCAGGGTGTGCAAATAATCCCCAGAATGATGCCGAAGCAACTCAATTGCACATACTCCCGGTGTTATAATTTTGTAGCTAAATTTGTCACTTGTTATCAAAGGTGAAAGATGCGTCTGAGATTCCCTGCATCATATACTTTTTTTTTTTTTTTAACCCAACTGCACAGTACAGTGATACAGTTTTAGAATATATTTATGACTTCTTTAGTTTAATCTCTTGGAGGAAATGCTTATCTAGAGTCTCCAAGGAGAATATGAGAACAGCCCCTGGATGTCTGCATTTTAAAATCCCTAGTGTGCACAGTTAGCCTTTTAAATTTCATCATTTTAATTATAAATACCTATTCCTGGAATATCTTTGTGCTAGCTTATGTGTTTGGATATGGTGTGCGCGCGTGTGTGTGTTTGTATGTGTGCGCATGTGTTTGTAGTATTTATGCTGTCTGGCACTTTTAAGAGAATCCCAAGGTGACATTTCTTTGAAACGAAGTGCACGAAAGGCCACGCGCCTCCTTGTGTGTGCATGTGTGGGGGTGGGGGAGTGTTTGTGTGTCGAAGGGTTATCTGAAAAGTCACGGCTGGTTGAGTTTGCCTTTTGTTCTCTGTACACCTCCAGCCAATTAAGAGACAAGACTGACAAATCTTCTCCTCCTCATCCGCCCCCTCCGTGCATCCTCCTCTCTTCTCCTCCTCCTTTGTGTCGCCTCTTTATCCTCCCCTCTTCTTTTTACCATAGTCGGCTGGGGTTTGGCTTTCGGATTGGAAATGACCTTCTAGTGATGTGAACTTTTTAACAACATCAAGCCCACTGCTGCAACAAAGTCACAAACCCAAAGGACATTTTATTTCGCCACACTTTCTCAGCCAAGTCTAAATGCACTTTTTACACCTGAGGGTACAAAGTCCAAAAAAAAAGAGCTTTTTTTTTTTTTTTTTTTATTCCAGGTGATGCACAATTTCCTGTGAGAAGTTGATGAAACCTGAAGTATATTCTGCTCTTTCTTTCCATGCTGTTGCTTTTTTCCATCAGGATGTATTGGGAGGGATACAAGCTTTATTGGACATTTCTTATCGTGCAGTTATGGAATTTACATAAATTTGCTTTAGGAGAGCGTAATCACAAGGTGATCCTTCAAGTTGCAGATAGCATTTTGGCGTTGTTATAAAAGGCAGCTTTAAAAATGGATGGGAAATCATTTATAAGAGCAGACATGAGAGCGAAAGATAAATGAGCAAGCGATGAAAAGTGCGATGGTGAGGGGAAGAAAGGTTGTGCTTTAGTCTTTGGTCCATTAAAGCTTTCCTAGCAGCTCTGTTTTTACTTTGTCAATGAACGTTTCCCTTTTTTCCAATTTCCTGCAGATAGATAAATGACAATTCTAAAGTATTAGTCAGGGGATCCGCATTAGCAGCAGAGCAAAGAAAAGCTAAAAGCAAGATTGATGGGATCTTCAGGGAAGAAATAGGTTTATGAAATGCAGCACCACGAGAGAGACTTTGACAAAGAAACGCAGAGGTACACTGATAAGAAAGCAAGGTGAGGATGACAGGATATGTTAGTTTTATGATTTGAAGGGGTTTGCCTTTGTTTTCATGTACAATATGTAACTAAGGTTAGGGGTTTTAAAAAGATGAAATGTGTGCAAGCCTGGGTACTGCTTTTCTTTCTTTCTTTCTTTTTTTTTTTTTAAACAGATGATAGGTATCCACACACTGATTGTGACCCTGATCAAGGAGATTAGAGCACTATAATCAAGGGAAATCATTGTCTGAGCTGGATGCCCACTGTCCATAGAGGTATTAGGTTTTGTTATCTTCTGGTGTTGCAAGCAAACCCTTTTGCAGCTTAATTGGATCGAGTGGGAATCAATTTTGATCACGCGAGAAACCAAGACTTGCTTGAAATGAATTCATTTTTTAATCTTCTCTTTTATTTTCTTGTTTCCTTCTTGGAGCCTTATAATAGCTTGTCATTGCTGCTTTGTTCTTATTATTTTTTTAAATATTCAGTGCCACAAACAGTGGTCTCCAAACAGGTATTGCTTTGAACACGCAAGTAATGACATGTTTATGCGTTACCATTTTGCTACGTGTTCCTGATTATGCTCCATCAGTCGTCTTTCTATATGATATTTATTATTTACTCGTTTCCCCTTTTCCTTGTGTCTGTTCCTTTTCAGGCACACAGAGGATCTGTCTGATCATTCTGAACCAGCCGCTGGATAAGGACCACCTACACATCCTCTGGAGTAAAGGTACATTTCTCACACATCACAAATATGGATCAGACAAGCCCTTTTTAAATCACTTATATCACATTTGCATTGATTTGCACTGAGCATGTATTCCTCAGTTGTTTTTGTCAGACTGTGCTCTCTAGTCTGTGTAGCCTTCACTCTGAGAAATCCTGCCGCCATGTCACTGAAAACACTCCTTCCCCACTCGCTGCCTACCTTTTCCTTAGAAAATAATTCAGCTTTCTGCATGGGTACCTTTTTATTTATTTTTTGATAACTTCTCTGGCTGTGTGAGTTTAACAGTTATTACATTCAAAACAAAATTTGTTTTTTAAAAAAGGGCTTTTCCATTAGGAATGAACTGGTGGTTAATAAATTATTGAAAAATAAATTAAACCATTGTTAATTCCAGTAATGGAATTTCTGCCAGTAATTAGGTCTGTTTGTAAGGCACATGGATGCAGACAAGGGATGTCACTTGTAACCCAGTTGTGAGTGTTGATTTGTGCCTGACTGCCTTTCTCTCCTCTCTTTGTCACTGTCTGTTTGCATGAGAGTGTGGCTGTGATGTTCAGACACATGGAGGGTAACTTGAGAGCAGAAGTGCAAAACAGACTTAAGGGTATAACTTAGTTGAGCTGAAGACTATAATGCTCACTATCCCTAAGTACTACAACACCTGTCATTTCTCAAATACCAGTGATCAAGCAGAATATATGCGGATCGGCCACAACACTTGCCTAACATTGTGTAGGTCTCAAGCTTGCTCTGGTGCAGCTCTCCACTTTGGAGGCTGGTGTAATAAAGCCTTGGACTCTTTGTTGTGTTCCCAGATGCTCCTGCTCAGTAAAGAGCTCTGCTCCTCTCTATAACTGACTGTGTAAGACGTGAGGTATGATCTTAGAGTTTTGGAATTTCATAATTGAAATTCCTGTGTGGCCAAACTCACTTCAAGGTTGTTTCCTTGTGTACCTCTGGACTGCTTCAAGTGCTGCTGCTATTTTTATATTGCTGCCCCTCTGAAAACATGTCCCTGGAGATGGAAGCTGGGTCTCTGGCTATGACCAGCAACTTTCGGCAGGTAGGTGAGCTGTCCGTAGCGCCAACGCACTGCCCACAGAGAACCATGTTGAGCCCATCAGTCAGTTCTACCCCTCAGTTGTCACATCCATTGTCAAAAACACAAAAAAAACCCCAGATATTCTAAAGTGTTGCTTGGTGGATACGCACACACAAGACTCAGAGCTTGTGTATGCTTACTCTGCTTACCCAAGCTTATTAAAAGGAAAATAAGCTCTGCTTATTTGTCTATACATTCCAAACTCCAAACTTACCAAACTTACCAAGAAATACATGAAGTGCCAACCGTGTGGTTCTCAGAGTGGCTGAATAAAGGTTCAGGTAGTAAAGGTTCAACCCTGACCCAGCTCTCATAGGGTGAAAGGCAGATAGGCAATGGGTGGGGCACCAGTCTATCACTAGGCCTGCGATGTGAGTTTGAGAGTCCTGTGGTGTTTTTCATAAATGACAAGAGGTTAGTCAGAGCACAGAGCACGGCTAAATGTGAAATTCTATAAAGCCATTCACTTATGCACCTGCAATTATATATCACCCTAAAGGTTTTTTTCACCCCTGTACAAATCCTGCTCATACATATGAAGTTTGCAAATAAGTCAAACTTCTGTGAAAAGGGCAAAGAAAAAAAAAAATGCAGAATGGGCTGTACGTTACACAGTACAAGCTCACTGAATGGCTCCACTTTAGCACACTCAGACAAGCAGTTACGCCCTTGGGCATTTTGGTCATTGTTGTTGAAGATGAGTAGAATTGTGCTCAGTCACTTTCACATCAGCAACCTGCTGCTTGCAAGTTTACTGGCAGTTTGTGGACCAAATCTCTTAGATTGCAGCTGCTTTCTTGTAGCAACTAGGGGATATGCAAGGACTTCATGAGTAGTCTGAGTCATTTTATCTTACTTTATCAGAGATTAAAACAAAAAGAAACTCAGAAAACTAAAAAAAAAATAAAAAAATATGCATGTAAGGCTGGTTGTTAAAAGATTAAAAATAGATTCAAAGTAGATTTTTGAACAGACGTAGAGCCCGAGACTCCCTAAGGTGTTGCTTATTAGATGCATAGCTTTATGTTAGCTGACTATGATGTATTAAATATGTAAGCCAGACAATGTCATGATAACCTACATTCAATAGCTTTGTTTTGTTTGCTTGTTTATTTTTGTTTTTTCCCCCCTTTTTAATCACGGATCAGAAACAGGCCCTCAATGAACTAGAAAAAAACATTAAAATTTATTTGAGCTGGATCACTGGTTCCCTTCAGTTTTGATGATCAACTGAAAAAACAATAAAGGTGTAAGCTTGCTAATATATGAAAAAAAAATCTAATTACAAACTTATGCAATCATGGAGGAAGGTTAGTAAACAAAATATCTTTGAAGACAAACATGTGATTGAAACCACTTCAGGTGGAATTTAATGAGCATGGCTTTGAAATTCTTATCAACTTAACAAAAGCCCACGGGGCACCTCGGCTTTTTCTGTCACACAGCGGCTCTATAGCAAGACATATGCGGCTCTCTTGGTTTTTGGCCTTTGCATAAGAGAACCTGACACAAGACAAACTAATCTACCTGATGAGATTTCACACTAAAAATTGCCTGCTACCCAAAAGATGAAGATCCTTTTTTTTTTTTTTTTTTTGGGATGGGGGGTCTCTTTAGGGAGAAGAATAAGTACCGTAAGTACATAAATAATAAAATTAATTGAATATCTGTAGTTTATGATTTAATATATATATATATATATATATAAAAAACTGTCATTATGTTCTCATTAATCTATTGAATGTCTTGAGATTTTTTTCAAATTTAATTACATTTTAATGGTGACAGCCTTCATGTGCTAATTACACAAATAGTAAATAATTAAGCGATGACCTCAGGATCCTAATGTTCTCCGCTAATCTGGGCAAAGATTTTTCACATTTCTTGTGATGCCGAATTGGTGACACTAATCTTTGGCGTCCATCTATTAAATTCTTTCAAGGTCTTCAATATATATGTTATTAGCCTTGAGAGACGTGTTTAAACTGTGGCTTCACCTGATGGGGGATATAGCAGCAAGGTGGCAATTTTGTTAGTTCAGTACTTGTCAGTAAGACAGGCATAAGGCAGAATCATAAGGCAGGTCTTATCTCAAATCATCGAACCAAGCAAGTGCGCCATTTGGCAGCCGCTGAGAGAATGATGCAGCTTGATTGTGTCATATGATGATTTGTGCATTTGGTTCTGCTAAGATAAGGTTACTTAGAAAAAAGTTTCCAAGTGATTTGGGGTGCTTTCTGAAGTGCCACAAGCAATGCTGTGGTTTTGATGTCAAATTGTGATGCTTTCTTGAACGCAAGAAAGAGTCTTGATCAGTTTTGGTCTTGGCAGCAGTGCACATTGGGACTTCAAGAAGTTTTGACAGGATCGTTTGTGAGTGGCACATCTTAGATCTCTCACGGTTCGATGGTAAACACAGTTGTGGCAAGTTTATCAATCCTTGCTTGATGTGCTATGCATTTCTAATGTTGTTTTTGGTTAAGCGGATGCCTAGAGTGTGCATGAGCATGTCAGAGTGCGAGGCACTTTCCAAATGGTTGTTCACCTGGAGGCATCATAGCCAGGTCTCCACCTTTACACACACACAGACATCCACAGTATCTCACAAACATTCACACATTTTCAGGTCCTCTGATATGCTGCCCCTGGGCCCACCCCCCTCATCACCTGTGGGAGAGATAGAGCAGCAGGGAGCACAGGAGCGATTGAGGCTACAAGAGTGCAACACTGATCAAAGGGAAACTCATTTCCTGGTGCCAAGTGTGATGTTGTGAAGTGGGATCAACCTGCTTATCTCACTAACCCAACCTTTCACTCATCATCAGTCACCCACTCACTCATTCACTCTATAAGTCTCTCATTTACTTGCTTGGAGATGCGTCAATTGCTCATTGTGCAACAACACAATCAGTTCAGTAAAACAAGGTGATTCAACGAAGGTGACCCCACTCTGCAAAACAAAATTGGTCTGTGTTGACTACAAGTGCATCAATCAATCATTTCTTGATGTTGAGCAGCTTGCTAAAGTTGAAGGTTGCAAACATCAGCCATCAGCAAGCTCCGTATCAGCCTTGGCAGATAGAAGCATTCACGAACACTTCAGATGGAGCTTATAGGTATGTGGAGAATTCAGAGAGTGAAGATGTTGGCAAGGATTGAGATCTAAAAATTCTAACAGGGCTTTCAAAGATGGATGAGCCTAAAAAAGGGTTGAAAATTTACCACCTAGAGTAATAAAGGGAAGTCTTAGGGTAGTGTAAGAAGTAACAGAGTTGAGTTATAGAAAATGAGATGTTTGTGCAGGGAATCAATCATATTTGAGGAAAGGTGTGGAGAGCATAGTGGATCTGGAGACAGGGTGAAATATGAAGGGGCGAGGTGGCGTGATAGATGAAGTGAGGACGTCAAGGCATCATAATAAGGATAATAATCTTTTCACCACTCTTCGTGACCGTTTGCCCTCTCCTGTACAGAGCTAAAGCCCCAACCTGACAGGTATTAATCCTCCTCGCAAAACCCATCAATACAGGCTTGCTCTATGCACAATATATATTTATAACACAGTAATATGTGTGTGTCTGGGTGTTTCCAAATCGTGCAGATTTTTTTATACCTAAAACAGCAACATAGATTGTCAAAAAACCCCACTAAAATTGCAGGTTTAGTAGAGCCTGTGTGGAAGTTCAGAGTGATTGACAAGTTGGAACGGCTGTGAAGCCTGCAGGGAGGGATTAGAATCAGTAGTTTATTTACAAGGTCATCTCCTCTTGATTCCTTCTGCTGTTGCCACTCAGCTCACATCACATTGCCACCAGGAATGATGAGACATATACAGTGGCATCCAGATGTTTGGGTACCCAACATTTCTGTCACTGTGAATTTGAGCGAGAAAAAGGTGACCTGATTTTTAAAATTTTAATATTTCACAGTTTCAAATAAAAAAATAAAACTGCAAAGAGAACAAAAGTTTTGCCACCCTGCATTGAGAATATACAGTAACTTCCCCTTTGGTAGCATGTGAGTGCTTTTTGTAGAGAGATAAGAGTCTTTCAGTTCTTTTTTTGAAGGATTTTTCTATTATTATTCACTATAAACGGCTTCTAGTTCTGTTCTATTCTTGGTCCCTGCATGCACTGCTTTTTGGAGGACTATTCATAGACTTTCACTCATGTCATACTTGAAGAGTTGCCCCTCTTTAGGTGGTCCATTGGGGATTTTGAGGATGATTATCCTATTGTAGAAGCCATCCTCTTCATCTTCAGTCTTTTTTTCAGTTTGATTGCAAAATTTGCAAATTTTGATTGAATCCATTCTTCCCTCTACCAATGAAATCTTCCCTATACCACTGGCTGGACTAAACACAAGCTTAAAGCATGATTACTTTACCCTATGCTTATCGGTTGGAGGGGTGCTCTTTTTCCACAGTTATTCAGCCTTTTTTTTTTTTAATCCAAACACAGTTTTACTGCTTACTGCCAGAAAAAAAAAATGTCATAACTTTATCAGTCCACAGAATTAGTTTCCAAGATGCATTAGGCTTGTTACACCACCACTCCAGTGGCTACTAAATCTTCTTCAAGGTCTCTTTTAGTGAAACAGAGTTTTCCCATTCTGTCATTCTCTCTTTAATTTTTTTTTTGAAGGTTCTCTTACAGATCTTAGCATGACCTCCAAATTCATGTTCACTCCCATTTCTTAATTGGATTATTAAATGAGCAAATGGCTACCTACAACCCATTTACTGTCTTTTCATAGTCTTCTTCTACTCTATGGGCTTCAATTATTTTCAGAATGCTAGGGGACTGATAAGAGGACATGCCCATGACCACTGATTGATAGGGCAAGGTCTGAGGACTATGTATAAAGCTTTGAAATTTGCACCCTGTGGCCTTTTGTAACAATGACTGTGAAAAGCTTTAGCCCTGACAAAGTCATTAGGGTCTGGGACCTTAGTAAAAGCGATGAAAGCTTGAGCTCTGCCCAAATTTTAGCATGCTGCTCCTTCACTTTATGACTTTAAAGTTATAAAAAACAAAAATAACAGTGTAGAAAGCAATATTTCATATTTAACATTATGCCTTTTGGACATCAGTTTAACAGTGACATGCATTTTAGGTGCCCAAAACATTCACACCGGTGTCTTTCTCTGTATATGAATAAGCTTGCTAAGCTCAAATGCCCTGATGAGAAGGAAAGGATGGATTAATTGTTGTATTTGTGGTCTTCTTCAAACAACAGTTTATTATTTTCAGTGCAAGAATGACAGTAATTGGATTTTACTGCCTGTGGATAGAGTGCAGATGGAGAGATAATCTTTCTCAAGTTCAGTTTACCCACTTGAGCCGTTTACTGCGATGAAGACGAATGAGACATTGAGAAATCTGTCATATGCCCATTTCTGACTCTAAAGGATTTTTGTGTCAAGAATAGAAATGTTAAGATAGAAGAACTCACTTTCTGAGTGTTTGACATGCAGAAATGAGACAGTGGGCTTCACAGTGACAATTTTGGGGGAAACAAAATTCCAGGTTACCCCAGAAAATTAGTTGTTAAATCGCAGCCAGTGGGTCGAACTGGCCAAAACAACTTCAAATCTCTGTCTGTCTGTCCACGAACAGCAACAGCTCCTGAAAGATCAGAAGTTAAGCAACGAAACCTGGCACACAGGTACATCTCAGCCCCCTGAAGGGTCTTATCTATATCAGATATTATGATGTCATCATGTTGCCTGGCAACCACCTACCAGCAGGTTAAAAATGACCCATTTTTAGCATTGATGCATCTACAACACCTTATGAAAAGCACCTTATACATTGTCATTTCATAACCATAACATCTAATTGATGTCTTCAAAACTTAAATGGTATAATGCATACAATTCACTATACAGTTAATGGTGGTGGACAGTGTCTGGCTGATGACTGTAATAATGCACTTATTTTTTTAGACAGTGGTCCCTCAATCATACATGGAAATAAATTTTGATATATATGAACATACAATCAGTTCCATGTTTATCTTCTATTCACAGTGTTTATATAAAGAAGATCTTCCACCCCTATTTTTTTCTGTGTGTGATTAAGTGAATCAGTTTGCCAACAGCGTGAACAGACCAAATAATACTGTAACACAGGCTTGTACTAATGTTAAAGCATCAAAAAAGGAGTGAGAGCCAGACTCTTAGTAACTGAACATATATACAACGACAATAGTCACTAAGGTAATATTTGAATATATTCAGAAAGATACATTTTGATGAGGAAACACATAGTAAATATAACTGTATTTACAACAAAATGTTGTTTTTCTTTCTTTTCTTAGACCTTTCATTCTGAATCATGTAGATGTAACCAATTAAATAGTCACCTACTGAGCAGAATCAGAGACATACAAACACTTGTTGTTGTGAGCAATAGGTAGTTCCTAGCTCGCTTAACAAATGCATGGCTTTTGCTCTGTGTTGTAGCACCGCTGCTCAATTACCCTGAAGCTTAATGATGAGTATTATGTCACATTAAAACTATTTTATGAGATTCCTTTTTTACACATCGCTGTAAACTGTGCTTATTTCAGGGCAGGCAGGAGGCAGAACTGTGTGTGTGTGTGTGTGGCGGAGGAGGTTAATAAAATTTTTGATTTGCATTTTAAAGTCATATAAAATCTTGGCAGTACTGGAAGTGACTGACTTCTGCACATCCAAATAAGTGTTGTCTAGAAGTGTTGTCTCCCACTCTGGAGCGCTGACTGACTGACTGGCAGCCTTTTTCTTACACATCAGTGTGAATGCGCTGAGATTACAGGATGGCTATAAGTAAAAAGTACAGCCGTGAAAATGCATGTAATAATCACTGCTACAAATGACAGTAGATAGTTTTGAAATATTTTTTTCTGATGTTGGTACTGTTGGATGCTGGTTCTGCATAACATTAAGGCCCTTAGATTTACTGTAAGCATATGTGTCTGTACATTTAAATGGAATGACATATAGACAGAGTTGCAAAAAAAAAGATTGACATACAGAAATAACTGTTCTCAAAGTCGTCTGAAGTCTGAAAATTATTCAGTGTCTGCGTGTGTGTGCAGATACTTATACACAGATAATGACTGATAGCTTTACAGTCTGTTACCAGTCTTAAAGAAAAGTTTCTGTTTTTCAAGAAGTTGTCATTTGAAAAGTTTCTCAGCCTTTGCTCTCTGTCAGAGATAATGAGTCATTTACATTCCAATCATTTCTTGACGCGAAACATCGGCAGCAGGTGGTGAAGGTTATGAATAAAAGCACTACCTTCAGTATAAGTGTCTTATTTACATCAGTGCAAATGCATCTGCGTTCTTGCTTTTTAAGAGCCAAGGGTGAGGAGAGCTAGATTGCCAGTGTGAGAATAATCATTCTTCTCCTTTTATCTCGCTAATTGAGTCCAATTTAGAGTACGTGTGAATGTGATTTACAGTATGTAGGTGTGATGTATATTGTTAATTCCTTCACGTATTTTTTAGGGGCCGTGGTCTGCTGATGTGTTAAAAGTTGTGCAATATGTAAAAGTAATGGCAGTCGGTTTTAGCAGCTATTTCAAGTTGAAACTGTTCTATTTGTTGACTCAGTAGTTAACTTGTTTAGTGCATGTATGATGTGTGAAAATCTCTGTCTTTTCCCAGGAGTGTGAGTTTTATTTCTTTTTATATCGCAGCCAAACATCTTTTCAGCATGCTTTTGTTAATAATTAAACACCTAGGAATAAACAGAAATATTCACACGCTAAATGCCACTTTATTTACACTAATGTCTTAAGTTTTTGTTTTATTTATTTTTTTCTTTTTAAAGTGAAGATCAAGTCTGAAGTTAACTTTCGGGGTCTGCATGTTCCAAAGACAACGCAGAGTTATATCCAGCATATGAAAAATAGTGGGCTTGGGGAATGGACACAGTTCCTGAAAAGAAAGCCTCAGAGAGAGAAAACGCACAAGTGTTGCCCGTCTCTTTGGTGCAGGCTTGAGTTAGTTTTAAACAAGGTGAAAGTAAAACTTTGGCTGATCCTTTGAAGTTTTCCCTGGTGTGAATACAACAGCACTAAACAGAAAAGGGCTTTTAAAAAATAGGTTGCATGTTAAATTTGAATAGAATAGAGGAAGAGAGAGAGAGAGCATACATTTGCAAATAGTTTGCATCTAATTTAGTGCAACTTGAATAACATTTTAAGAACGGCAAATAATCCCATCATTTGAGTGTTACTTAAATCTAAAAAGGTAAGTGCTCTTCTGCTGCCTTTTCCTTTTAAAGGGTCAAATAGCTTTAAGCATAATGCTTTACTGGCACTGTGAAACATGTTTCTCATAATGTTTTCATTGGGAGAAAGTGGTTTCTTTCTAAATAATTTGGACCTTATTCAAACTTTGTACATTTCTGCGATGATTGAAGTAAGTAAATCCATTTATCAAAAAAAAACTTTGGGATTACCGATGTTGGTGTTCAAGGTCCTTTGTTAAAAATCACACACTGTTAATGTTTTATATAAATTTGTTTAAGAAATATAACTTTTTTCACATTTTGAAAGGAAATATTTCCTGGATAAAAAGAGTGCGTGTGAAGTAGATTTATTAGAAGTGACAGTGGAAAGATGGTGTGTGTGTGAGGTGGTTCCTAATGATAGCATATCTAAATGTACAAGGTCCTTAATTAGTATAATTTCTTTGAGAATATTTGCACTCATAAATGGCACATTTCTTAATTATGGTAATGAGGCTTGTAGGGGGAACAAAAATTAGAGCTAGACTAAAGTTATGCATATACATATAGGTGGGTACATAACAGAAATAGCAGAAATATGTTTATTTAAAACAAACTGCATAAGCATCTGTCTGTCTTTCTGTAGCTCTCTTGAGGGCATGTGCTGATGGAGCTGCTAATCACCTCTATGAAATCACAGCTGGGGAGCGCGACAGGTGAGTCAACCTTGTGTCACATTTGCATTAGTTAATATGTGCTTTCTCTTAAGTGCCTTTGTTTTTGCACTTAGTTGTATGATTTGGAGAATTTTAATTACACAAGGGAATTGCACACTGCTTTACTTGTTTTTTATTTTAGTTATTTTTCTGATTGCTATATTTTTGCATTCAGCAGCTTATGTGTCTGGCATGCATGTGCGTAGTTGTAGGACTGCGCTCCAGCTGAGATGTATCCTGTATGTGTGTTTCTGACTGAAGTATTTTAGGTGTGTATTCTGCTGCAACATTTGTGTGAGTGTGTGTGTGTGTGTGTGTGTGTGCGCGCATGTGAGGCTAATGGAGAACTGCTGTCAGGTCAGAGATGGATCTGGGGATCACTGGGTCCCTGAAGTGTTCAGGCTTTCACATTAACACTCAGCATGTGAGCATGAGCGTGTGTTTTTTGTCAGGGTGTGAATGGGATGTTGTGTGTGTTTGTCTGTCAACGTGCATGTTCTTTCTCTTCTATCAATGTAACAACCTTTCGAAGTTGTAGACATCTCTTTAATGTCTTTTAGGCCCATTAACTTCCTCACAAGGAAAACTTATATTAGTCCTTGAGTTCATCCATAATGTTTTTCCAGCTAAAATATCATTGCATGAATGTGTGCAGTTATGCCATGCATGCTACTGTATTTACTTATTTTTATTCACCTTTGTTAGTTACAGTTACACCTCAACTTCATGAAATTGTAAACTCCTCAGCCACTTCATTAGGTATACCTTATTAGTACCAGGTTGGACCCTTTTGCCTTCAGAACTGCCTTAATTCTTCAGCTGGAGTGCTGGAAACATTCCTCAGAGATTTTGGTCCATATCACGGTAATAGCATCCCAAAGGTACAACAGATTTGTTCCCTGCATAGCAATGATGTACATCTCCTGTTCACCACAACAGGTGCTCAGTTGTATTGAGATGTGGTGACTGTGGAGAACATTTGAGTACAGTGTACTCACTGTTTTGTTCAGGAAACCAGTTTGAGATTATTTGAGCTTTGTGACATGGCATATTATCCTGCTGGAGGAAGCCATCAAAAGATAGGTACACAGTGGTCATAAAGGGATGGACTTGGTCAGCAACAATGCTCAAGTAGGCTGTGGTGTTTCAATAATGCTCAGATGTAATAAGTGATCCAAAGTGTACCTAAATTCTTCTCCATTCTGATGCTCGTCGTCTTGACCGTGTCTACATGCCTAGATGCACTGAGGTGCTGCCATGTGATTGGTTGATTAGATTTTTGCTTTAACGAGCCGTTAAACAGGTGTACCTAATAAAGTGACCAGTGAGCATGTAGTGGTGTAAATGCTAAACTAGTCAAAATAACTTATCTGGATTACCTGTAAAACTGCAAAACAAAAGAGTGAAGGTAAAACTGAGCTGATTAATTTATGGTTGATGCTCTGTTGCATGATCAAGACAAATTTAAACAGAAAACCAATACACTGTTGTTTTCCAGCCACAGCACTAGCTAAAAAAAATGATAGTTACAAATGACTGTTACAAAATATGAAACCATAAAACTGCCATTTTGGTTCAGGGTTATAACTCTTCTGAGCGAGACAATTCCAACTGATCAATACTATTAACAGGATGAGGTAGAAAATGCATGCTGCAGTGCAGTTTACCATATATTGTGACAATGCTCAAACAGCAACTATAATTTCTATTAAGATAGTAAGACAGTGTGTTTTGTGTATTTTTTGTGTCTGTTTTTGAAACAAAGCAAGCCATATATATCTGTATTGTATGTCTGTCAAACACACTATGCGAGTCTTGATGGCAGAAGCATCGCTCTTAGTTCTGTGTAGTTGTGTGACACAGCAGATTCATCATCTGACCCCTCAGCTCGAGCTCTGTCAGCAGCCTGTACACTGGAGCTGTCAGCTATGCCCGCCTTTTAGCCTGAGTGCTCCCAACACTAACAGCATCTGTCCTGAAAAGTTATGCATTACACTGGGAGAGTGGGGGACTGGAGGGAAGAAAGGGAGGGCATGCTTATGGGTGGGGAAGTGTAAATCAATCATCAACAAGTTAAGATGTATTTAACCCAACATTACCATAACTAATGGACTACAGAGAGGGATAGAAGAGGAGGAAGGGATAGAGAAATGCAAGTAATCAATCAAAGCCAAATTTTATGAGATCTTAACGGCGCCAGAACACAGACAAGAGCAGCAACTTTCCCATGTATCAAATATAATTTACTCGTGTGAGGTATGAGGGAGATGAATAGGAAGAGAGAAGTAGAAGAAAGATATAGGAAACAGAGAGAAGCTGAAGATAAAGATGTAGCAGATACAGTATATATGCTTTTCTGTATTTGTGTGGGAGAACGTGTTGGGGATTATTTATTTATATGTAAACCCGTTAAGAGATTTTGTTTATATCCCAAAAATATTATACAGACACAGAGCAAAGCCTACCCAAAAACAACAAAACTGCAATTTAGTTCAGTGTTCATTTGCAGATCAACAGACTCATGAAATGATTAATCCCCTCACATTCCTACAAGTAATACTGAAATATTGTGCTGCTTCAGTACAGGGGAACATTTGCCACAGCATTGAAGCCACCTGCCTACTGGGACTGCATATCAAATTTGAATCTTGACCATGATTTTGGCTTCCCACGATTAAATGTACATGATCTAGCAATATTAAAAATGCATTCAATGCCAATTAAAATGCAAAGCAGAAGCAAATCAAACGCTCCCTGAATCAACGCCCGATGATGTGCCTGCATGCGCCAATCACAGCCGTTCCCTGCACCTATGCAGTTTGATGTTTTCTGGACTAGTCTGGATGAGTAACACTCAGAACAAAACACAGACATACAGCAAAACTTAAACGTCTGGCACAGCAGAAGGTGAAGAACTTCTTTCTCGAAGTGAATACGATGAATTTAGTGTAGGTTATGCTAACCAAGAAATCTTGTGCAAAGATTTTTTCAAAGTTGTGTCTCCACTGCAAAGGAACGCAAATAACTTATGAAGCCGCCTATAAACACACCACAGACTGCAGTAAAATGAACGCATGAAGGCAAAGAAAAACAGTGCAATGGTGTTCTTTCAGGTTGAGGTCAGGACTCTTTACAGGCCAGTCAAGTTCTTTCGCACCAAACTCGCTCATCCATGTCTTTATGGACCTTGCTTTGCGCACTGGTGTGCAGTCATGCTGAAGGGGCCATCCCCAAACTGTTCCCACAAAGTTGGGAGCATGAAATTTTCCTAAATGTCTTGGTATGCTGAATCATTAAGAGTTCCTTTCACTGGAACTAAAGGGCCAAGTCCAACTTCTGAAAAGCAACCCCACACCATAATCCACCCTCCACCAAACTTTACACATGGCACAAATGCAGTACTGTTGTCCTGGCAACTGCCAAACCCAGACTCATCCATCAGACGGAGAAACTTCTCCGTCTGATGGATATGTGCTTTACACCACTGCATCTGACGTTTGCATTGGTGCTTGGTGATGGATGCAGCTCCTCAGCCATGGAAACCCATTCCATGAAGTTCTCTACAAACTGTTCTTGAGCTAATCTGAAAGCCACATGCAGTTTGGAGGTCTGTAGCGATTGACTCTGCAGCAAGTTGCTGTCATTCCCAATTGCTTCCACTTTGCTACAGTACCACTAACAGTTGACTGTGGAATATTTAGTAGCGAGGAAATTTCACAACTGGACTTGTTGCACAGGTGGCACCCTAGATGCACTCAGGCCAGGTTAATAAACACCTTATTTGTCTGCAAAGATTAATTAGCAGGAATGCAGCACAAGGTCCAAGAGCAATCATGCAGCCTGACTGCCTACTGCTGTGCAGGTCTTCCTTTGGCAGCTAAAACAGCTCAAACATTTGGGCAATGACTCGGGACATCTTGCGCTGTCCTTTGGTGTCGGCACTGGGATGCTGGCAGCAGATCTTTTGGTGCCTGTAGGTTGCAGGAAGGGGCCTTTGTGGATGTTCCTGTCCTTCAGTTTGGTCATATTTTCTGCTGTTGAAGATTTATGTAATTTGTGCCAGATTTGTTTGGGAAAAACAAGGCATTATATTTGACTGCTGTGGAATTGTGTTGTTTGTGGTGTTTTTTTGTGAAAAATCCAAAGCTGAAAATTTCCAGCAATACAGTTTTCTTAATATTTTCTTTGAAATGTGATGTCAAACCATATAAAGTGGAGTGAGTCTTTGTGTTTTTGTCCACATATGTGGCCATGACTGTGATTTAAATAAAAAAAAAAATACTGAGAATAATGTTTGTGGTCAACCTTCACAGTCTCCTGTACTGCCACAAGAGCAGAGTGGGTGGATGGCCTCCTACAGTTAAAAGAAAGGCGCCACGTAATCTTCTGTCAAAACAGTCTTAATGGTAGACATTAGGGATGTAGAGACGAGGGGGTGCTTCAGGCAAAGGCTCTCTGCCTCTCATGATGAGTCAAACGACAATGATTCCACTCGGTGAGAGAAGGCAAATGGTACATATTTTTGATTTCTTTCTATGAACCTCACATCCATATGTTACATATATATATATTTCCCCGCCTTATTTTAAAGTGTTTTCTCTGAGCTTATGTAAGATGCAGAAATATCCTGACATCATGCATTATTGATTTTCTATTAGCAGTTTTCCTGTTGATATTTATATATTCCTCTGTCTTCAATTTTTAAACCTAAAAACATTCAGAGTTTTTTTCTTTCTGACGTGCATGCTCTGAATCCTGCTGTTCAACCAGTTGCAGATTTCTTAGGAATTTGGGTCATCTATTGGTTCTTCTCTTGGTATTGCATTTCCAATTCTCTTTTTACATATTTGAATGAAGCATGGTTAAGTCCTCTATATATTCCTGACAGTGTTGTTCATGCATACATGCTTTTTACTGTTACATGTTTACTTTGTCGTCTGTCTTACTCCACATTAGACCAGGATTATTTCCTTCCACATCCACAAGTCTGCTAGGGTTTGTTTTCAGATGGTACGTATGAGGGTCCATGAGGATGTCTGTGTGCCTGCCTGTTTTATTGTGACCATGCGGACCCGTCCGTAGAGAATTTACATTACAATGCCTCAACTAAGCATGCACCCCAGGCTGAGGACTTCAAAGAAGTTTAACAGAAATGAATACTTGGCCATCGGGTCTTCAGCCAGCCATGTTCACAGCGGAGTATAATCAAGGCCTCACTCTGTCTGCCACTTACTGTGTTGGTAACTGGCAAGTAGCACCCTACAGATGTAGGATTTTTAATAATAATAATAATAAATAATAAATAATACCAATGCTGATATTTAGTAGTTTAAAATATTATTATGCTGATTTTTGGCCGAGTATTTTTTCCTTTCAGACACACACAGAAACATAAACAGATTTCCAGAACACATGTGTAGTTATTTATGAGTCCTTACTAAGATAATATAAAAATAATCTTATTTTATTGTCACAGCAGGTTGTGGAGTACTCATTTACAAGTCTGCTTGGATCAGATTATTGTTGTGTTAGGAAAGCTTCAGAGCACCCTCTGATAGACAAGCTATGCAACACTCAACATTCATGACGTGGTTGAAGGGTGTTTCTTTAGTTTTTAATTTTAATTTATCTGTATTTATAAATACTAATATTGCCTCTACTGACAAGAAGCAGTATTTCCACTTGGGTGTATTCATATATAATGAAAGACTGCACATTTAATCATAGTGAAAGTATAAATGTATAAATTGTATTTATTCTTTATCCTTTTCCATAAAATGCACATATGTTAACACATTATTTTATGTATAAGGCAGTGCTGTCAACAAGACTGTAATCAGTTACATCCCCAGTTCCAAAAAAAAGCTGAGACTGTCAGGGTCGGCTGTGTGACAGGCAGGAGATGGATGCAAAATGCAAGACTCGGAAGACCGGACATAAACTCAAAAGGCAGCTTTATTACTGAGCTCTTAATAAATACAGAATTATGCAGGTCAGGAGCAAGTAACACAACAATGGGAATCTTCTAGGAAAATGAAAGACACAGCCAAGAATGAGCACGTGACAAATCACAAGGGAAGAATGAGACAACGCATACACACTCACCGGATAATGAAGGAACAGGCAACAGGTGGGAGAGCAGCTGAAAGTAATCACAGATAAAGAGACAAAGGAAGTAGAACTAAACCCAAAGCACACAAGACAAGAGACTATGAAAATAAGACAGGAAGAAACTAACATGGAGACAAGACTGGCTTCATACAGGAAATGCAAAGGATAGAAAACAGAGGCGAGACTAGAGCATGTAAGGGAACTAACATCATAAAACAAAGAACCAAGATAAACTCAGAAGCACTATAAAATAATTAAAGGACAGCATATCGAACTAGAACACAAATATCTCAAAACCAAAATCACAAACTCACAAAACTAATAAACCCACATTTTATTCACAACAGGATGTAAAAAAGAACATGTCAAATGTTAAGACTGTGCAGCATCCCCTCTTTTAACATCTGGTAACAGTGGGGTTAAAAGTTGCTGGACTTTTGGGAGAAGATTTTTTTTCCATTTTCTGATATAGGATTCTAGCTGCTCAAAAGTGCTGGGTCTTCTTTGCTGTATTTTTCATTTAATGATACATCATTAAATTAAAAGTTTTCACTTGGTGAAAGGTCTGGACTGCAGGCAGGCCAGTTGAGCACCTGGACTCTTCTGTCTTGAAGCCATGCTGTTTGTAATAGATGCGTTATGTGGTTTGGCATTGTCTTGCTGAAAAAAGATATTGGCTGGACGGGAGTCTACATTGTCCTAAAACCTGTATATACCTTTCAGCATTGATGGTGCTTTTCCAGATGTGTAAGATGCCAGTTCCGTAAAGTCTAATGCACCCCAGTATCAGCAGAGAAGAAGGCTTTTGAACTGAGCACTGAAAAAAAGGCTGGATGGTTCCACTCCTCTTTAGTCTGTAGGACCAAACAAATTTCAGATTCTGATTTGTCTGTCCAGTTTTCCACTTTACCTCAGTCCATTTTAAATGAGCTTTGGCTCATAGAAGTTGATGGTGTTTCATGATCATGTTCACATACAGCTTCTTCTTTGCATGATAGAGCTTTAACCTGCATTTGTGGATGGCACAGTAAACTGTGTTCACATACAGTGATTTCTGGAAGGGCTCCTGAGCCTATGCAGTGAGTTCTATGACAGAATCCTGTCTGTTTTTGATGCAGGGCTGCGTGAAGGGCTGAAGATCACAGGCATCCGGTATTGATTTTCAGCCTTGTTCCTTCTGCATAGAGATTCCTTCAGATTCTTGGACACTTTTGGTGATTTTATGTAATGTAACAATGTAATGAAATATTCAAACTCTTAACAATTTTGCGGTGGTGAACAGACTTTAGACTTGTCCCTCTCCCAACTTTTTTGATATGTGTTGTGGCCATCAAATTCAAAATTAGTGAATATTTTTTTAATGAAATATTAAATATATGTGTCAGTTTAAACATTTCATATTCTTTATATGTCCTATTGTGAATAAAATGTGGGTTTGTGAGATGGCTGTCATTGCTTTCCATTTTTATTTACATTTACACAGAGTCGCAACTTTTTGGGATTGTACATTCAAAATAATGGTCACAGTAACATTAATATTTACAGCCTTATATGCATGTCATAATTTAATTATCTTAACATTTTAGGCACTAATAATCATTAATATAACCATTTCATGGGGTCTTGCCCTTCCATCAGATCTGACACTTCCTGATTTTCTTGTAAATTTAACCCATCATCTTGCCTCTTTCAAATTAAACTTACATTGTTTAAAGTTTTTGCATCAAATCTAACACTGTGAGACAAAACAATGTCAAGAGATGGATGAACAGGTAGGGGGAGCGTGGCTAAATGCGGATGGAGGCAGTTCCACACAATCAATTTAGAATATTTGCAGCTATTGGTATGTATGGTGTTCAAGAAAGATGAGGACATATGCTTTTGTTACTGTGTCTGTGTTTGCCTAGTCAATATATAAAGAGAATTTTATAGCATATTTATATCAACATATCAAGGTGTATTCATTTTGGTTTGTTGAAGATAATGTTGTCCGCCCCAGCAAATGAAGTTGTCAAAAGCAGAAGTACTTGTTTTATAAGCCTGAGTGGTGGATAGATATCTCTGACAGCCTCTCTTTTTATTTCTCTCATTTCCATATATTTTACATTCCACTGATGTCTCACACTTTTTATTCTTTATGTGTATCTGACAGGAAAGCACCTGCGTGTGTTATGCACACAGAATGCCATGTTGTTTGAATTCTAATTCAGATTTGATCAGAAAGGATTTAAAAGACAAATATGTTGATATTTTATATTCCCTTTAGCATTCTGTTTATATAAGTAGTATTCACCCATTTGGAAACTGTTTAATTGCTGAGTTTCAGGTATTCTGTGTCCAAATTGGGGTTAAATGCCAGCAATTTAATCAGCATGACTGTGTGTGACTCTCAAAACCAAGCTGGTTTTCTTCTGTTTTTCTTTAGTCTCTCTCTTCACCTGCGATTCTGCTACACTCCTGATGGAGTTTGTCTATTACAGACTGATTGAAAATCCCCCCGTCATTATTGCTCTGTGTTGGAAATTGACATGCTGAGTTGAGTTGATGAGCACAGGGAACTGGGCCTTGCCTTTTAATATGAGGGCTTTGCACATCTGTTTAATACGGTGTGCTACTTTTTTGCTAAGTTTATTGTATTAGAATTGTAGCAATTAAGGATAATTAAAATTACAACTACCTTTCTTTTATAGTACAGCTAGTAGCCCTAAGAGTAATACAGAGAGTTAATAAACCCAGTGTATGTCGTTTGGGTGTGAGAGGTGTGGGTTTATTAGAAGCTTGCGGGCGTTTAACTGATGAACTCTTCGATGAGAGACAATTGAATCAGACATGAAGAAATCTGATTTTATAAATGCACACAGGAATGCTTGCATGATCATACCATGTGCACGCAGGAGGTTTTGTTTGTTGTTTTGATATAGATGCACATAGACATGTTAGACTCACATGTACACCAACATGCAAGTAAGATCACACTCATGTGCTTTGAGGTTTTGATAATTAGAATCTTTGTTGCAGTGGGATAATAAGAACTCTATTAACACTGATTGATTTTAAGGCCTGAGCTTGCATAACTTCCTTATTATAAAACCAGATACGTATGAACCACACAATGATGAGTTATTCTACTAATAATTTATATCTACAAATGAACCCAACCTTTTTATATGCTCCATATGTACACAAGAAACAAGTTTCAGGTGATTTGATCTTTGTGACATAGTGTGTAATCCTGCTGGAAGCAGCCATCAGAAGATGGGTACGCTGTTGTCATAAAGTGATGGACATGGTCAACAACAATACTCAGGTAGGCTGCGGTGTTTAAATGATGCATGACGATGCTCAATTGATACTAAGGAACCCAAGTGTGCCAAGAAAATTTTCCGCCACATCGTTACATCACCACCAGCAGCCTGAATCATCGTCAGCCTGGATCCATGCTTTCAGGTTGTTTACACCAATTTCTAACCCTGCCGTCCGAATGTTGCAGCAGTAACTGAGACTCGTCACACCAGGCAATGTTTTTCCAGTCTTCTATTCTCCAGTTTTGGTGAGCTTATGCAAAACTGTAGCGTGCCATTTCTGCCAGTTCTTAGCTGACAGGAGAGGCACCCGGTGTGGTCTTCTGCTGCTGTAGCCAATCTGCTTCAAGGTCTGGCATGATGTGCATTCAGAGATACTCTTCTCTATACTTTGGCTGTAACGAGTGATTATTTGAGTTATTGTTGCCTTCCAATCACCTTGAACCAATATATCCCATCAAATATTATGGGATATTATATCATAGGAAAAATAGTCTTTTACAAGTCTAGTTGAGGTGATCAAAACACCGTTGTCATGTTTTAAAGCAAGAAACAATGTCATGAGACAGTAGCCAAGCCACAGTAGGCACGATATGACTGTATCATCCACATCATACCTATCTTCCCTAAGAGGTGTTGCAGCTCCGCTCTGCCTGTTGCTCTTTGTTTCCGAGCGAGGACAGTCATTTCTGCATGACTGTCAGAGGTTGCATTTGAACAACTGAGCAAAAAAATGTCGTGTGATTTCTTGTCAAATATTTTTCATTACGTGTTATAAATTTCTATGCAAATTTGTATTTTGTGTGAGCTGACTGTTCACCTCAGCTCTTGTGAGTCGGAATGCTGTGCATGTCAAAGTGCTTTGCTTTGGGTTGTTTATGTATATGGCATGTAATGATGTCATCCAAAGCAATTCCTCCACCTCTTCATCATCTCTTCTTCTCTGATTGGGAGATGCGATGGATGAGAGGAGTAATCAGAGCCACATCTCCTCAAGTGATGAAAAGGACTTGAAAAAGGGAGAAGAGTGTTTATCATGTTGTGATTCAGGAGAGGGTGAAAGCTACACACACACACACACACACACACAAAAAAGAAATTATGCGACATTTGGTTGTAATTAAGTGGTCATATGGAATCAGTGAGCCTCAGTCTGAAGAAAACAAAGCCAGAAAGAGAAAGGTGGAAAATTATAAGAATCTATCCAGAAAGGAAGTGTCTTGTTGATGTGCTTAGATGGAGGAGAGCGGCTTTAATTATGTGGAAAAGTTAGCACTGCAGAAATGTGAGACGATTTGAAGAGGGCATAAAAGAGAAGAGCATTACGTGAGAACATGTTGATGGGGAAAAAAATAGGCAGACAGGATGCAGAGAGAGGAATGCACAGGCTGTCTGATAGACAAAGAGATATACACACACACATGCATACACACACAAACACAGGCAAAGGTCACACAGCCATTCCTGCCACTCGGTGCTCAGACAAACTGGTGGTAAAATGCTCTATTTCCCGTCCAAATTAAAGTGTCAGTTAATATTAATGTGGAAGTGAAGACTGTCAGGAACACAACATGCAGGCACGCAAACACGCAAACAGCATTTACCCTCGTGCACACAGACACAAATACAGAATTTAGAATCTCGTCTGGTCAATTACTCTCTGCCGATGGTGTCATGCACACGGGTCACAAAGGGACGTGCGTGTTTGTGTGTGTGTGCAAAGCTCTGATCAGACCCAGTGTCACAGCTCATCCCATCTGTCACATGAAGGTTATTTCTGAATGAAGATGCAATTGTGGCATTCTGTATCATAAGAAGGGGATGAAATGTTTGCCTATGCTTGTGTGTACCTGCATATTTTCTGCCATTTATACATATTTTTTGCGTGCGTTTGTGTGTGCCTGTGTGTGTATAAAGAAGGAAAATTTGTACCTTGATCGTATTTTTATTTTTGTCCAGCTAAGTTGGAACTGTGCTCATTTGTCTTTAGTGTATATGTGTGTGCGTGCGTGTGTGTGTGCATGTGTGTAACAGCATTTGCATAAATTTCCCGTGTTTGTCTTGCTCTATCTTGTTGGTGTAAATGGGAATGCTGAGCAGGGAGGGAATAATCCCCATGTATCTCTTTCTTCAACCAACTGGAACATCGCTCTCACCTCTTGCTAGGGGAGCACACACACAAACAAACGCACACAAACACACTACCCAACCAACCGTGAAATCGTAATGTCAGACCTGTTAATGCCTCTAGATAGCAGCCACTGCATCCTTGCGTGGTCTTGCCCGATACGCGTAAACACACACATACACACAAACGGAATAAACTGAGAGCTATCTGTTTCACTCCAAAAGGAATGTTGTATTCAGTTGTGGCTGGTAATTTCTGGTTGTTTTCACTGATATCTGCAACAGAACTTGTTTATTCCTACACTCTGGGAATGCAGGTTGCCTCAGAAAACAGTTCAGTTTGGTTTATTTTAAGAATGCAAAGTCTCAATGCTCATATTTCCCCTAACCTCCTGACCAGCTTAGTTTACACTTGTAATCGTCTTAATTGGATGTATTAACATGCTATTTCTGCATCGCATGAGTTTGTGATTATTGTGCCTGGTGTCTGAGAGGCAGTTCGTGGTTATGTGAGTCTCATAAAATGAAAAAGTAGGGCCGAGTGAATAAACTTTCTTACCTTTGTGCAGTTTGACTTTTATCCCAATTTATAAGCAGTTGTACACATTCTAATTTAAAGGAGATTTAATTCCTTTTTTAATCATTTAAATTGAAAGAAATCAAATTTTTAAACAAACTTTAACTTGTTGTTCTAATTGGAATTGAAGGATTTCTCTTCATTTCTTCTTTTTTTTTATATAAAAGCAGTGTCTGGTTCAAATTTGCAAACAGTATTATGTTCTAGGAAAAAATAAATTAAGTAATTAAAAATACATTTAGATGTGTGCAATATAAATGTATCAAATTTAGTCAATTTTTTTCATGGCAGTTTATTTTTGAACTAGCAACTCAGCTAGTCTGAGATGACCTGTGAGTGAAGTTTGGTTGAAAGCAACTATCATGCAAATTATTTGTGTACTGTGTCAGACCCCTACCATTAGTCCACATGCATTTCTAAAATATAATTGATGTCACTTCAGATCAACTTTTCCTCTTGCAACAGATTCCTCGCTTGATCATATGCATCAAAACATCCGGTCACAGTATTTTAATATTTATATTAGATTTTGAAAAATATTTTATAGTTTTCTATCTGAACACCATGTACATCATGCTCTGTTGTGCGTGAGAAGGACGGCAACTCAGAGACTTCTGTTTATTAGATGTGACTAATGAGTAGTTTGCATCCAATCTGTTGTTGATGTGTTTGCATTTATGCACCTAACCATCAGAGTATGCATGAACTTTTGCTTCTGCATTCTGCCACTTTTGTTTGGGTGTAGTTTCCCATCAATCTGTGTATATCTTCAGTCAGCTGTGTGTGTGTGACGGGGCCAGGCTCAGTGCCACAGAGATTCACCCTGTCAGTTTCCATGTCTCTTCGTCTTTCCCGGCGGCGTCACTCTTCTCCCTCGCTGCACAGATCAAAGAGCTGACACATGCCCCAATGTCCTCTCTCTCTTCTATTGCTAACTCTCACTCCTTGCCTCTCTGTCTTTCTTGCAGTCTTAACCCTCTGTATTTTTTTCACTCACCCTGTCTTTCTGTCCTTATATCCAGCTTTCTCCCCGACTATATCAGTGGAGATTTTGATTCCATTACTCCCGAGGTCAAAGCTTTCTATGCAGACAAGGTAAGTGGAACAAAATTGGCACACACTCTTAAACCAACAAGAGTTCATACAGAAGCTGACTGTAGACAGGTTCCCCAACACATGCTTTAGTATCTGAACATAATTGGCAAAAATAATGGTTGCTCAGAAATTAAAGAGAATTCATCTAAAAAACAAAAGTTAGCATTGTTTAGCACCTGGAGCACCTGATGTGTGTAAAGACTCTAGAGCAGCCATTCCCAAAGGCAAGAGTGCTTAAGTCCTTAAAAACCAGAAAACCCCATGGCATCCCATCCCATCCCAGAAAATCATCATTAAATCTTCACTCTAATCAAAATACGTAAGAAAATGATATATTTCCTTGAAAATGTTATTTAAATAACATAAACAACACTGGCTGCTGGCTATAAATTGATGGATGGATGGATGGATGGATGGATAAATAAATATGTAACTCTACATACTTATGAGCTATTTCAAAATGAATTTCTTTTAATACTGTGGCCCACCTTCAGTACCTTCATGGCCCAACAAGGGGCCCCAGCCCACACTTTGGGAACCACTGGTCTAGAGTAAGCTATTCTATATATAGTGAATGTTAAAAGGAATGGTATTTCTAAAGGCACTTTTATACTTACTGACCACTCAAATCGTTACACAATAAGCCACATCCAGCCATTCACACAGTTATTCAACATTTTATTCTATCACACAAAAAGCAATGATACATTTGAGGCAGATGGGGGTTGTACATTTTGCCCAAGAACACATTCAAACAGGAGAAGGCAGTAATTGAATATTAACCTTCAGATAAGTTTGCCGCCTTCTCTACATACTGAGTTGAGGTACAACAATGGAACAAAATATGTGAGAAGTGTTGAAACTGAGGAGGAAAAAAATGTCATCTTAAGTTTCATGCTGGTAATATATAAAAAAAAAAAAGATTGGGACAGTAATGGCAAAAGTCAGGAAAAGCTTCATAATACTAAAAACAAAAGAAGCATCTCCCAACAAATTAGATTACCTTGCAGGACTTCCTGACTGATTGGCGAGCGATTGCTGGAGGTTGTTGGCTGTCACTAGGTGAAATCAGTCACAAAGAGGGTGCTTGTGGTCACTTTGGTCACCAGCACAGTGCCACGGTTGGCCATAGTGTGCATGGAAGCATCAACTTATCTGCAAACACTTGCTAACTAAACACCGAGCAGTAGTGAATCTTGAAATAGTGCAACACAAACTGGAAATGGAGGCTGTTCACTTTCAAAGTAAAAGTTGCACCTTTTGAAACATGTTGGTTTCAGTGGTAAGACACAGCTTTGCATGCTTCACAGTATACCAACCACTTAATGAATAGTTTGAGACTGTTTGCAGACAAGTCGGCATCTTCCACACAAACTATGTGCAACTATGGAGACCACTTCAATCACAAGGAGGTTTCCGGTGCAGAACCGTATAGCTCTTTGCAATTAATTTCACATAGTGACTACAAGCAACTTCCTGCAACCGCTCACCAAGTGATCACGAAATACACAGTTTTTCCAGTCTTTAGTCCTGCAAGAGTAGAGCTTAGCAATCAATTTAACTGCAACTACCAGCAACCACTCACAACTAGTCAGGGAAACACTTCTAAGCTACAAGTGGTTACCAGGCGGCCAACTGTTCCTTAAGCCTAACTGAGGCCTTAACAATTAAGAGGATAGATGAAGGAGCATCTTCTTCACTTTCTCCTTTAACCATAACTAAACATGAACACTGTATTTGTATTTGACTAATCATGAAAATACCTATGTAGTAATACGAATGACAAAAAAGAAATGCAAAACTACTAGAAAATGAGTCATTGCAAAATAAAATTGAAGTGTTAGCTAAACATAACTACAAAGATGAAAGATTACGCAATAGAAGAAGCAATCTGCATTTTTGTAGGTGACAGAGTAAGTTTGCAGATATAACATAGCACAGGTACAAGAAAGCGCTTCTCCAGAGTCCTTCTTTGACATTCTTCGTTGTAGCCTTTTCTCCCTGTGCACCTCACTGTGCAAGAAATTTGTACATGTAGGCATATTTGGATTCAACTATTCAAGGTCATAAAAATAAAATGCAAATTATTTCATGAAGGGGACTTTCCATTGTTTATAGCAAGCAAAATGTCAACCCAGAAGCGCTGTTCAATAAATAATTAATACAGGGCAAGTCAGACATGCATACACACACCCACACCTTAGAGAAAACAAAATACAGTGCCTGTGCGATCTTTGTGCTGTGTCACTTTGATCAGATGCCACTGATGCACACTGTTTACAGTTTGAAATGCAGATTCAGTATCATCACACATACACACAACACACACATGATCAGGCACCCGAGCACAAATTATTTGATGTCTTCAGCTGTGTCACTTCAGCTGTCCTTTTTCCTTCCTCACAATCCCCCCCCCCCCCCCCCCCCCTCTCTCTCTCTCTCTGTAGCTATCTGTAATATTAGACCCTTTTCACAAATATCACACAGGTTGTCTGAAAAAGAAAGAGCAATGCCTGTTTTTGGGTGGGAGAAAACAGTCTGTTATGGTAATGCCTTTGAAGCAGAAATATGGGAAAATGCGAGCCGTTCCTTCAGAGGTTTCTCGCAAACGGTGAATAATTCTGCATAAACGGAAGGGAGAAAACAGAAAAGCATCAACAAGGGAGGGGGGAGAGAGAGAAGGGGGGGTGGAGGATTGATGGAAGAGGAGGGGAGGAGAGAGGGGATGGATGGGATCAAACAGAGCACAGCGAACAAGTTTGTGATATGACTGTGCTGTGTGTGTGTGTGTGTGTGTGTGTGTGTGTGTGTGTGTGTCTGTGTGTGTGTGTGTGTGTGTGAATGAAATAGCAAAGTCGCTGTGTTTTGGAGGAAAGTGACACTGTGGAGAGAGAAAGAGATAGAAGGAAAGTAAGCCAGAGCATGGTTGCTGTAGTTTAGGGCCACTGACTGGAACCTCTACATTATTCAGCAACACAAGCCACAGACAGCCAGACAACAGTAAAACACTGATTTATACCTCTCTCCATCTCCCTATCGCTTTCAGTTTTTCTCTTATCCCCCTCTCCCTTATCTTAGGTATTTGTTACGCTATCTATGTTTATGTACATCTCTTGGATTGCATTTTGTTGCCTGCATGTATTTTGTGATTTTTCTTTTGTGTAGGGGTGCAAGCTGATAGAAACAGCTGACCAAGATCTTACGGACTTCACCAAATGCCTTGCAATCATGGTGAAGGAGATTCAGAGACGACAATTGCAGGTAAATTCCACACAACTCATACGTGGTTCTGACTTACTTCTGATATTTATATTTCATATTTATGTTTAAAGGAATTCTTTCACATTTTGAGAAAAACTTTATTCTGTAATCTAATCTGTATATATATATATATATATATATATATATATATATATATATATATATATATATATATATATATATATATATAATTTGCTAAGCATGAATACTGGATACAGGGGAAAACAGCTTATCCAAAGACTACAAATTCTCCCTACAAGTACCCATGATGCCAGGTTCAAACTGCAACAATATCTTTGTCTAATACGATAGATACAGTGTCATATTAGGCAATTTTATGGACATAAAATCCTAGTCTATTGTTTGCAACTGATCAGATTAACAAAATATAGTATTATTTGGTGATTAGTGGACTTTACAGGTACTCCCTATGCTAACTATAAGTAATAGACACATATGCTTTAGTCCATATTCCTTCATTACTGTCACATTTTGTCTGCATATCAATGTCAAAAACAGTGATTTTTATTTGACATTATCACCATTTTCATGAGAGTAACTTGCTGCAGATGTAGCACTGGGTAAAAAAAAAATAAAAAAAATAAGTAAAGCTCACGTCTCCCTCAGTTTTCTGCCCTTAAGTAAGGCATTCAGTCTTCAGGTACTTAAGATGAGGTGCTCAGAGGTCAGTAGTGTGTTGCTGTGGGTTTTATGGTGGCAAATCCCTGTAGTGAATGCGTGTGGGTGTATGGATATGAAACAATCTCTTTGCCTGAAAAGAACATCCATGCTCACTCAACATCCCCTGAAGAAATAGCTGTTGAAAACTATCATTGGAATAGCATTACACCTACACAAAAAATGCAAAGTGAGATTTGGCTGGTTTAAAAATGAATTACTTCACTTTTGTTGTGATCTTTTCAAAGTGCTAACGATTTCTCAACAACCTGATATGCACAACTGTGAAATGAGCTACCAGGCAGTTCAGTGCCTCATGCTCAGCCTGCTGCTGCAGAGCCAGACACGCAAACAATGACATGATCCAGACAGTCATTCAGTCTCCAGTCTAACTCCCAAAATGTCAGCAGAAGTACACAGAATGTCCATATTATTAGTAATTTAGTGAATAGTACATTTTTAATTTAAGAATTCTAATAGTGATTGTTAAGAAGAGCTCTGTGATGGAACAGTTTTGTCTGTGTCCTCTTCTTGCTCTCATTCTTTCTCTGTCTTTTTATTCCTTCACTAGAATTTTTAACAGCATAATGAGCGTTGCTCCAATCACACTTGAGTGTCCCAATCACTTCACATCTCTAAGCTACAGAAACCACAAACAGACACTAACACACATTCCCTTCATCTCATACGTATACATGTTGCTACATTTTGCACTTTTGTTATTCAGTGCCAGAGTTTAAGAGGAGCTATACTTTTGTCCTTGCTTTCCGTCGGGCCTTGTTTTTATATGCAATCTTCCTTTGAACCGGCACGCAGTGTTTGTCCGTCTGTTTGCCTGCAAGAGATAGGAGCCTGGCAATCAGTTTTTGGCGCTCTCTAAGAGGTGCTGGTGATGACTTTTTTTGTTTGTTTCTCAGGGCTTTTCCATCTTTCTTTGCCAACTATAACCCTCACTTGACCTTTTGTTCTCTTCAAGACTTATAATACACATACACATAAAAGAAGCTTCTTTTTTGCTATTGGTTTTATACACATTCAGTAATTTGTATTTAAATGAATTAGATATGTAGATGTAGCAATAACATATGCAGATTACTGGGCATTGTGATGTTTGGGCTTTGAAGAGTCGCCCTATCAGCCCCCATATGTTTTCCTCCATACAGCTTAGCACTCAGTTTATCTCATATTGTGTTGGTTGAAATCCCCCAAAAAATGTTACCATGGGATTATGCTGGATAGATTAGTGTTTATTTACATATATATTTATATATGTATACTTATGTTTGTGTGTTAGTGCTTTGAAAAGTGGGTATCTGTATAAATGCATTTGTGTGAATTCAGTAGCTTTTTACATGTATGTGTGTCCCAAAGTCCTCCCACAGCTCTGTTTAGTTAGCTTGTCTCTCCTCACTTCCCCTTTTTAACATTCTTCGCTTTTTCATTGGTTGTCTCTTTGTTATCATTAATAAATGGAAGATATTTGCGCCCTCCTCTTCCCCCAGCCTACCGGTGACGAGAACTGACCAGATTTGTGGAGTCAGCTTGTGAACTTTTCTTCATTGAGCCGTGAGCGCTTCCTTGCTCCGCTTGTTGGTTTGTTTTTAGTAAACAAACATGAAATAAGAACAAATAAAAATTCATACAGTTGTGTAGTGTTTGATATGTGTATCCACCACAACAGAAGTGTTGATGGAAAGTGAAGATTGAGCAAGCTGGTGTGTCATTGCAGGTTGAAACACAATGCAGTGTTTTGTTTTGTTTTTTTCATCCTCTTGTCATTGTTCTGCATTGTTTTGGTTTTTTCTTTCTTTAAGGTTTTGTGTCCTGTATTTTTGTCGCCGTGTTGAGCATTTACAACTAACCCTTGCTTCATTTTTCATTCTGAGAGCAGCTTTAGTTCTGTCAGGGCACTCTTATACATAACAATTATAAAAATAAATTGCTCTTAGTGTGCTATAACAAAGGAGTGCAGGGCATCACAGATGAATTTGATCAATGCTTTGATGGATGAAGAAGAGTCTTTACTGTTGGGGGAAGAGATCAAACAGTTTTCTGTAGATTCATTATTGAAAAATAATTGGTATTAAAAGTGATAAATGGTAATTAACAGATTTTGTCACATGAAGCAAATCTTCTACGTACATTTATATAGGCCTACAGACCTCCATCGTTATTCAAACTCTTCAGCCAGTTTGGCAGGTCCATCTGTTCAACTGCTTAATGCAAATATCTAATCAGTGAATAACATGGCAGAAACACAGTGCATTTAGGCATGTAGACATGGTCAAGACAACCTGCTTAAATTTCCCGAGCATCAGAATGGGGTGATTTAAGTGACTTTGAATGTGGCGTGGTTGTTGGTGCCAGATGGCCTGATCTGAGTATTTCAGAAACTGCTGATCTGCTGGGATTTTCGCACACAACCATCTCTAAGGTTTTAAAAAGAGAAACTATCCAGTGAGCAACAATTCTTTGGGGGAAAATGCCGTGTTGTGATGCCAGGGATCAGAGGAGAATGACCAGACTGCCTGAAGTTGGTATTAAAGCAACAGTAACTCAAATAACCACTTGTTACAAGATTTGCAGAAGAGCATCTATGAACGCACAACACATCTTATATCGAAAGAGATGAGCTACAGCAGCAGAAGACCACATCTGCTACCACTCCTGTCAGCTAAGAACAGAAAGTCGAGGCGACAGTTTGCATGGGCTGCTGTCAGTATGGACCAAAATCCCAGATGAATTGTTCCAGCACCTTGTTCAATCTGTGAATTAAACATTAATCTAAAAATTTAGGCAGTTCTACAGCCAAAAGGGGGTACCTCACAAAGTGACCAGTGTGTGTAGATGATCCACACTGGCACACGGGTTGACACGGTGCTGTACAACATCAAATTTATAAGCGGTTGGTCTGTAGGTAAAAACAGCCCCCAAAGAAATTCACTTATGACCCTGGTTTGAGTAACAGTTGCTAAAAGCAACATTGCTCAACAGCTTTGGTCTTGGGATTTGTTAATACAAAGAAAAATAATACAGAGTAAAACCATGTTCAGACCAGAGGTAATACTTGAAAAGATGTGTTTTTCCATGTCGTCCTTTACTTTCTCTCTGAGTGGAGTTTGTTTACCATGTGTTGTTTACAGTTTAGGTGATGTGTTTGTATGTGGGGGCGTCAGCCAGATGTTTGAATAACCTCAGCCTCAGCACTTGGTTTTAACTGCAACTCCTGAGGGAGAAAGTCAGTTATGACACATTTAGTATGGCAAATTGTGTTCCTGTTATGAGCTAAACCAGAAGTTGTATCTTACTTAATTGAAGTGTTGAAGAGCGTTGAAGTAATAGTGCACTGTTGTCAAGTAAACATGGAAATAAAAAGGCATTTTGGACTGACAAAGGGACACTGCAGTAGCTTCCTGCACTGTAATTACAGTACCAGTCAAAAGTTTGGACACACACACACACCCATTCATTTTGATAATTAGTCAGTGCATAGACACACATGAAATAAACTTGCAGTCAGGTGTTCAGACAGACACATTTTGTAACTGTGCTTCTGTACATCACCTCAGTGGATTTTACAATTTTAAAATTTTTATATATGGTACCCCATTTTCAGAGGCTCAAAACTAACAATTTTCAGTATAAGGATTGTTTTATATTACTTGGATGAAAGTTCTGTGCAGTCAGTGACTTCCTGAAGTCTAGAATCCATGGACATCACCAAATGCTGTTTCCTCCCGTGAGATGCTCTGCCAGACCTTTATTGTTGCCACCTTCAGTTGCTGTTTGTGGGTCTTTCTGCATTCAGCTTTGTATTTAAGAACTGAAAAAGCATGCTCTGTTGGATGAAATCAGGCTGAAATCACTGAAAAATATCCAATTTCTTTACCTTAAGCAACTCAGGTTGCTTTTGCAGTATGCTTTGGGTAATTATCCATTTACTGTGTAATGCACTGTCTAATCAGTTTGCAGCATTTGCCTGGGCATTTCAGAAGCCGTCCTGCTGGTTCTATCAGCAGTCACATGATCAGTAAACACAAGTGACCTAGTTCAATTATGATCATGTGCTTTACTGCATTTCTTCTTTTTAAAATTAAACCAGATTGGTGATTTGCCACTCTTTAAAGTTTTTGCTATTTCTCTGATAGGTTTATTTTGTTTTTTCATGCTAATGATGATATTTTTACATCAGCATCTCTTTGGACTTCATATTAAGAGCTCCAGTGAACAGCTACCATATGCACATTCACCACTCTCAATCAGCTCCAGATATTTTATCTGCATAATTTATTAAATAATAAGGAAACAGACCTCACCTGGTCTTGATACTATTTGTCAGTCAGTTGCGCAATTATGTTTTAGCCTCAGAAAATGGGTAACTATGTATAAAAATGCCTGCAATTCTTAAATATTTAATGCAATACTATTATAAACACCTTGTATTAAAGCTGAAAGTCTGCATTTCAGTCTATCGTGATGTTTAATTTAAAATCCATCCATTGTGGTGGTGTACTATATATATATATATATATATACAAAATTGTGTCAAGTTGTTCTCAACTGAAGTAACTACTTCACACTCTCAGCTCTCCTGCACTCCCTGCCCCGCTTCACTGGCACAGGTACACACACACACACACATACAAGCCCTTCAGAAAAATGGTTATATATGTATGGGAACTGGGAAATTAACCATTCCACTCTGAGGAATATCATCTCAAAGTATCATAGATTTCGAATGTCCCAATTTGTACAGCAGTCACCTTAGCAACTTCAGCCCAGGAGCAAACTTTTTGATGCAAAAAGGAGTCTCCAAGAACATGAAAAATGTATCACAGGATCTGCAAGTACATTAACTCTTGCAAAGTTGATGTCAAATGTACATGTGTCTGTGACTGGGAAGCGATTGTAAAAAATGGACCTTCATGGGGAAAAACCTGATTTAGACAAATAATATTAGAGAAAATAAAACAGTAAGCAAATTAAAATACAGCCAAAGAGCAGGCCTTTTTGGAATAATAACCTCTGGACAAATGAATCAAAGATAGTTGTTTCGCTACAGCAACACTGGATATGTCGGGCACAGACCAGAGGCAGCTTTTTAGGATAATTTCATGCCAGTTGTGACACATTGTAGTGGAAATGTTGTAGTTTGGGCTTTTTTCACTGCCTCAGGGACTGGTTTTTGATTCATCTATGAATTCTGCTTCATATCAAAACTACTTGAAGATAATAGGCCATCTGTCTTCATGCTGAAGTTGAATAAGAAGTGGATAGGATAATGATTCTAAGCACACTTTCAGGTCCACTGAGGAATAGTTTGAAAAGAAAAAAAAAAAATGAAGGGTTATGGAACGGCCTAGTTAATGCCCGAATTTGAATTTAATTGAAATATTGCAGGGAATATAAGGGGCAGGACATTTGAGACAACCCTTAAACATCTTGAAGCTGAAGACATTTTGCATGGAAGAGTGGTCAAAAATTTCAGCCTGACTTTGCCTGACACTGGTGCAGAGTTATGCAAAAGGACTATTTTTGCATAACTGGAACTGTGTAGCACAAAAAGTGAGGAAATTTGCATTTGGTTGATTATTTCTTTGTTGCAATAATGTTTCTTGGCAATACATTTTATACCGTTGGAAAGCCTGTTTATTTCCCCTTAAATGGTGCCACATTTGTAAGGAAAATGCATTTGTGGGTTGAGCAGCAGAGTTGCTGTTGGTTGCGCCCATCAAAAATTTGCCAAATCTTTTCTGCCAATGCCAAACAGCTTTTTCTGCTATTGACTCTTGTTTTGAGCTTCTGGTGCCCCAGGTGGTGACAATCAGGTTTGTCATCATTGGAGACAATCTCAATGCAGAAAGCTATCAAAATGAGATTCAATCAGTCCCATATTTCCATAGTCTATCCTCCAAAATGACAATGCTGACCCCCACGGAGCAGGGTTTATCAGAGACTACCTCCAAAAGAGGATGGAATGGCCTACCAGCAGTCATGACCTCAACCCCGTTGAACACTTGTGGGATGGGCATGCTGTTTGTTCCAGATTGACCAACACAACCACATTTTCTGACTTGAGACGAATGGCGGTTGAAGAATGGGATTTAATCGCACAGCAGTGTGTGACCAAGCTGGTGACCAGCATGAAGAGGAGGTGCCAGGCTGTTGTGTCTGTGTATGGCTCTTCAATATGCTGCTGAGGGCCCTGTTTGTTAAATTAATAAATTGTTACATTGCCAGCATGTCTTGTTTCTTCAGACTTCAATCATTCAATTCAATAAACAACGCCAAACAAGAGTCAGTAGCAGAAGAAGCTGTTTGGCATTGGCAGAGAAGATTTGAATTAAGCTAATGAGAATCAGGGGCGCAACCCACAAATGCATTTTTCTTACAAATGTAGCAAAATATAAGGGGAGATAAACTTTCCAACAGTATAAGATTTATTGCCGAGGCATTGTTACAGTACAATAAAGAAATAACTGACAGTATATATTTTTGTTTTGTCTTTTTGTTGAATAAATGTGTTATTCACATATAAAATCTTTAACTTAAAGTACCCTGTTAAGACTAAAGGTGTAAAATGCTTGTTCAAAGGTATTGAAAAGTTTTCTTTTCACTTCAGTGTTAAATTAGTCAGAAACTGTTGAACGGATAAATAACCTTTTCATTATTTGGTTTCTGTCTGTCACTAATGTTCACCTGCAGCCCAGTCAAAAATAGTATTACCTTGCATTACCTAGTATTCAGTTGAAGTGCAAACATTGAAGGGCATATGATTGATGGCATTTGGTTCGTTTTTCATGTTGGTATGGCTGTCAGTCGTCAGAGTGTGACAGCGCCTTTGCCCCTTAGACTCTGTTGGGTGTTGAGGCTGCCAACACTGGTGCTTGACTGCTTGGAGACTTTGTATGGGGATATAACTGCTGAGAGCTGTATATATTGTTCTTTAGTGAAGTCCTGGCACGAAGTTAAGAAAAATCTTATTTTAGCTTTGAAATTGCAGTAAATAATAATCCACTTAAGCTCACTTGATTTGCCTTCAACAATTTCCTGATAATAATTTTGTTTTCCCTTATTTTAATGCTCCATATCTTTACACTGGGCCGTAAAGCTCTGTTTTTTTTTTTGTCGTTTTTAATTGCATTTTCTTTTTTTTTAATCCTGTTCTCCATCTTTTTTCTTTTCTTGAGCTCCTTGCTGTTTGTTTCTGTGCCGAGGTATGTTCTCCCTACTGCTTGTGGGTCTATCAGTAAAATAACACAAAGCCAAGATACAGCATTGGTCTTATTAAAGTGCTTTGCTCTCCAAATGCTGTTCAATTCAATTCAATTCAATTCAATTCTATTTATATAGCGCCAAATCACAACAAACAGTCACCTCAAGGTGCTTTATATTGCAAGGTAAAGACCCTACAATAATTACAGAGAAAACCCAACAGTCAAAACGACCCCCTATGAGCAAGCATTTGGTGACAGTGGGAAGGAAAAACATCGGGCAGAACCAGGCTCAGGGAGGGGCAGTTGGGGCTGAGGAGAGAGAGACAGAACAAAAGACCTGCTGTGGAAGAGAGCCAGAGATTAATAATAACAAATGATTAAATACAGAGTGATGTATAACCAGAGTAAAAAGGGGTGAATGAAAAGAAACACTCAGTGCATCATGGGAACCCCCCAGCAGCCTAGGCCTATAGCAGCATAACTAAGGGGTGGTTCAGGGTCACCTGATCCAGCCCTAACTATAAGCCAATGAACAGGGAGCCAATGAAGAAAAGCCAAAATGGGAGAAATATGCTCTCTCTTTCTAGTCCCCGTCAGTACTCTAGCTTCTTTTGTCCTTTTGATTTAATGCAACAGTATGCACATACTGCTAGGCAAATTTCATGGAAGTTGTTGGGAAAGTAGAACTTGTGCAGAGGCAGAGCACAAACATTTTTGGTAAGGCTCAGATCACTTTCTTGGAGATTGTGAGTTAGGTGTCGTTCCAGTTTCCTGTAAGACTTTCTTGTCCCCACAGTTCATTCTTGAAAATAGATGCCAAAGTCAGATTCTATTTTATTAATTTTACTGAGGAATCCTTCAAAATGTTGTTGGTAGATAGCTCTAGGAACAATTTAAAGTTGACAAATAGCAATCATTCTAACACACATGATGAGTTCCACAAGTCATCCAGTTATAAACCCCTAAATTTCATAATATTTTTATGGATTTTTATCCTTTCCCTAATTGCATGTTATCTGACAGGCAGTGTGATTTATTCGGACCAAAATGCATGCAGTGTAATTGTTTTTAATAATATTTTTTCCTACAGCTACATCTGTCATTTTGCTGATCACACGTTACTTAAGTGAAGCAAACTCTAGCATCCTGCCACAGGACCAGACCACTATATCAGACACTAAAGCATTTTCTTAATCTCTGTTTGCTGTTCCAGGTGGATACGATAGTGACTCTGGGTGGTCTGGCAGGCAGGTTTGACCAGGCCATGGCATCTGTGGAAACCCTCTACCATGCTCTGTCCATGACGCAACTCCCACTGTTGATCATACAGGGAACAAGCCTGGCATATCTACTCAGACCTGTGAGTGTATTACAAACCCACAATAAACCCACAATTGTATGAAAGGACATACTAATGTAAAGGGACACCCCCACCACCACCACCATGTTTCTGTTTAGTTCTTTTACATTTTTGAGCTACAAAGCACATTTTCCTTTTATTTATTTTTTTTATAAAGCCAAAGATGGACTTGGCATACCTGTATCTTTCTCTTAAGCTGCATTATAAACACTACATACACAGGCAGATGCAGTTTTTTTTTTCCCCCACTTTAGACTAGCAAGGGAGCACAATGTCTCCCGGTCCTTCTAATCACCCCTCGCCCAGCCCTTCATTTTCTGTTCTTTCTCAAAAAATGTTCTTTTCCTTCGTCTGTTTCCACCTTGATTGGAGTGTTGAACACTTTGTTTCTTTGTTAAGTAATCACTTCAAGAGGGCGCACACACACACACACACACACACACACACACACACACACACACACACACACACACACACACACACACACACACACACACACACACACACACTTCTCTGCTCTTATGGTGCCCCAGTTTGCTGTTGTGAATGAGAGTGAGCGAATCTCTTTTGATGCTGCTAAATTGTTCTCCCTCAATGCTAACCACTTTCTCATGCTCCTCACTTGATTGAGTTTACAAGTAGGCTGAATGGCCACCATTTGGGACACATACTACCCCCCTTCCCATACTCCCCAGTGTTGTTTATTTGAGAGGTCTTCGGGACAAACAACTAACTGTCGCACTTCCTGATGACACCTTGTAACACCTTAAGTAAACCTCTCTCTCATACACTCACTCCCTACTTCTTGTCATTATTCCAAAGGCGTGTTGTCATTTGCTGCTTCATACCTCGACACCTCCAATTAATCTTACTTCAGTGAAGGTAAATTAAGCTCGTTTGTCAACGCGGCTCCAATTCGCCAGCGACTGATGAACGCAGACGCCTGTACATGAAGGTGAACGCAACCTTCGAAAAGCCCGGTGCTATTTGTTCAAGTTACATCTGTAATTGAAGTGTTTACAACTTTTGCCAAATATCCTCACCACACGTATTCCATGCAATCACAGGTTTGTTACGTGCTTAGTTTTCGTATTTGGTACAATCAGCACATACGGTGTTGATCATGTTCTGTATACAATCTACACACACACACACGCACATACAGACACACACCACCAACACATTGTGACCACAGCTAAGTTACCATTTTTCTGGTGCAAATTTGACAAGTGGGGATTATGTCAAACAGTGTATAGTGTTCAAGCTACTTAGAACCACAATATCCCATTAAACCTACACACTGTAAGAAATGTGTGAGGCATTCCTCTTCATCTTGATTTAATCAGTATATATCTGTGACTCAGGCATGCACTGATTTCATCAGGGTTGTGTCTGTTTGTTTTAGTTTTTGTCTCCCAAATGAAGTGTCAAAGTTTTATTATGCTGTCTTTGGGAAATGTGCAGAAGTTATGTGTTTTCTATAGCAGGCTCAGGGTGTTGCATAATTATGGTGTGTTTTATTAAGTTATGGATAGGGACACTGTGAGGGCTGCTTACAAGCTTTTGATTCTGTGTCCCTAAACACCAAGAGGATGTTTTAATCAGCCTAGGTCCCAGTGTAGAGCTAAATTTGCTTAGTTTCAATCTTGAAAAAAGTGGGGTACATTACACTGACTTCATCTGCTTTGTTTTGTTTTTGTCTTAGTGTCTGCTTTATTGAATCTCAGTTGGAGGACCAACCAGAGCCACATTTACTCAAATTAGTATCCCAGCCTCTGAAGATACTTGAGAAAGCAGGCTCTCTGTGTTGTGGGACACGCAATGCACAACACTGTGTCAGCCAAATTCATGCTATAAATCATTCCAGTGCATTCACTCGAGGTCAGAACTACAAGGCTGCTTACCTGATGCCCTTTCAAGGAGTGAAACTTGTCAGTGCAGTAGCTGATTTAAATGATAAAGTGTGATACCTGAGGTAACTTGTCTGCCTCCTGTGCTGGAGCAAGTTCTGTACTGATATTAATAATTTAGTGTAATAAATGCAAGACAGAAAACAGCTTCAAATGTTCATTAAAATAATGTAGGGATGGTAAGACAGGTTCTTAAATAAATCTAATAGTATTTGTATTACTAATATTCTGTCGTGATAGTTCAGTGTTTACACTGGGCTCTGACTGTTTTGTAATTTCCTGATCTTACATATCTTTAGATTAGTTAACAACAAGTGGGAGGTGGGAGACTGCACACAACAGGCATCTAATATCTGTCAGTCATCTGCCAAGAAAATACTAAATACTCAGAGCCAGTGTGGTGAAATAATTGAATAATACTTAAAATAGTAAAAAAAAAAATAATAATTTACCCAGCTAGTAAACGTACTTACTGGCTACTTTGTTAAGTGTACCTGTTCAACTGGATGTTAACACAAACATCTAATCTACCAATCATATGGCAGCAACTCAATGCAGTTAGGCATGTAGACATGGTCAAGATGACCTGCTGAAGTTCAAACCAAGCATCAGAATGGGGAAGAAAGGTGATTCAAGTGGCTCTGAATATGGCGTGGTTTTTGGTGCCATATGGGCTGGGACGAGTATTCCAGAAACTGCTGATCTACTGGCATTTTCCCACACAATCATCTCAGAGTTTACAGAGAATGGTCCAAAAAACAGAAAATATCCAGTGAGCAGCAGTTCTTTTGGGGAAAATGGCTTGTTGATGCCAGAGGTCAAAAGAGAATGGCCAGACTGCTTCAAACAGAGAGGAAGGCCACACTAACTCAAATAACCACTTGTTACAACCAAGGAATACGCTAGAGGATCTCTGAACACACAACATGTGAAACTTGAAAGAGATGGGCAAAAGATCTCACTGGGTACCACTCCTGTCAGCTACCAGGAAACTGAGGCTACAATTCACATAGGCTCACCAAAATTGTACCATAAAAATTGGGAATAACATTGCCTGGTTTAATGAGTCTTAATTTCTGCTCTGGCATTTGGATGGCAGAGTCAGAATTTGGCATAAATAGCACAAAAGCGTGGATCCATCCTACCTTCAGTTGAAGGTTCAACATAACCATGTTCTGATGGCTGCTTCCAGCGGGATAATATGCCATGTCACAAAGCTCAGCTCATCTCAAACTGGTTTCCTGAACATGACATTAAGTTCACTGTACTCAAATGGCCTCCAGTTACTGGCTCTCAATCCAAGAGAGCACCTTTGAGTTGTAGTGGAACAAAAGATACCGCCGACAAATATGCAGCAACTGTGTGATGCTGTCATGTCAATGTGGACCAAAATCTCTGAGGAATGTTTCCAGTACGCTGTTGAATCTATGCCACAAGGGTTAAAGTGTTAAATTTAATGAAGTGTTCATTGAGTGGATGTTGGTATCAAGAAAGAAAGAAAGTGGTATGAATTATAAGATAAATTACTAAGGATTGGGGATTGTACTTTCATGGTGTTTACATGGTTTAGGTATTGCTCCTATGCTTTTGTTTATTGCTGATTCCATGTATTTAATATATAAGCCTGTGATATGTCACAGGCAAGAAATATAGGAAAATATAAGCATACCAACATACGTTAACAGCATGTTTGGCCTACTTACTCCTCGTAATTGAAAAAAAGCAAATGTTGTGTTACATTTGACACAAATAACTTAAAGCTTTCCCCCAAGACTTTGTCTTTATGTTGATAGTAGCTATTGTCACAAACAAAAAGGGGCTACACTCTTACTCTGAGTCAAGCCTCTACTGCATATGTGTGTGTTCATGTGCAAGTGCACATGCGTTTGCTTTGATTTCTCTCCGTTCCTTATTTACTGTGTTACTTTGACACGTTTACACAAAGATACTGTGTTTAAGTATAGAAAACATCCTCAGGGCTGTTTCCTAAACACCAAAAGCTCCAAAGCTTAGAATTTCCCCATCATTCCTTCCCTCTGGCTCTGCAGCTCCAGGAAGCCAAGCAAAGAAAACTTTAAACATGTCAAACTAAAGATTTCAAACTCTTAATTGAATATTGAGCCGTCTGTGCCTGTATGATTCTTTTATCTTTTAGATGATGGCTGTAAGTTGTTGCTGTCAACAGTTTTTGTGTTGGGATTCATGTTTGAGTGTATGGTAAATTAAACATACACGGCAGCTCAAAATTTATTGCACTGATGACGCATAATTGTTCAGTTTGAGGCTTGTTATACTTTCCTGCAGCCACAGCATTGTTTGTCAAAGCGTGTCTATATGTGCTGGATTGAAACTAGGATATTTCTTTCTATATTTGGTATACACTGTAAATGTAAGAAACTTTGCCTTGACCTTTTATGTCCCAGCATTCGGCTTTAATATAACCAGTGCACTGAGACCAAAGTCATTATTTAGCCTGAAAAGTTGGTGCCTAGCTTTTACCTACACTGTGTGACTCCGTTGAATTTTGTCTCCCAGCCCGAGTTTTGCTAAGGAATACTGTGACATTTCAGAATTTTGTTTATGTTTCTTGTCTTTGTAAAGCACCACATGAAATGTCACTGGAGCTCAGAAACATTTCTTTATCCATCTTTTAGACACAATTAGAAAATGAAAAATTTGCATTAGATACTCTTCTTTCAAAGGTTTTAAAATACTTTACAGTAGACAGTTTTTTTTTGTTTTTTTTAAAAAACCTTTGAGTTAGGTATCATACAGTAACTCTGTAACTACTTTTGAGTTTTATGCTGCTTGTTAGTACAGTTATAGGTATCATTTCAAAAATAGTCTGGCCCTCTGTGATGCACAGTAAAGTAGATAATAATTCAAAATGGCAAGGTCTTTTTTTTTTCTCTTTCTTTTTTACAGTACCGTGGGAACCGACAATTGGTTACAGCTCCGACAAGACTAATAATTTATTTTAATGAGCCTTGGTGTCGAAGTTTCCCAGTTAGGGCGCAAAAAGTTTAAGAAGTCTTTCTCCAAATTTAATTTCCGTTTTCATGTTTGTTTGTCTCATTGATTTTTCTCACACAGACACACACACGCACACACACATATACTAATTCATGTTCACACTAATGCTCTGTGCCAGCAGGGCAGCCACAGGCTGGACGTGAACACAGGTCTGGAGGGGGACTGGTGCAGCCTGATTCCAGTAGGTGGACCCTGCCAGACAATCACCACTGGGCTCAGATGGAACCTGAGTGAGTCCCTTGTTGTCTTTTTGATTATTATTATAATTGTTAGCATTTGAATGATAATCAGTCTTCCACTTCCATTGCTGCCAAACTTTGAGGGCTCCCTACAACCTACAGTATTGTAGTGTAATGTGTTTTACTATGTCTGCAGTAAATGAGAGTAAAATCTTTATTTATTTATTGCTTGCTTGCAGAGGATCAAAATTTAATTTGAAGTACAAAATGTACAGTTGCATTTATGTAGAATCAATTCACAACAATAGTCATCTCTATGCCTTTTATATGAGGTCATACATAGCAAGAAATACAGATTGCTTCAATCAAATGACACTGCAGTCTTAATTACTTTTGTATATTACATATATGTTATAATATGTGACAAATAGCCTTTTGTATTCTGAAATATTATCTGAAAATCTAGTCAGGCACTTATCTGAGGACCCATGTGGTCTTACCCCACTCCAACTCTTTTGGCCAGCTGTGTACTTAATGAGTTGGCACAGACCAAACCACCACCCATACGAGGGAAACCTGAACCTTCTGTCGGCAGGGTTGCATAATATGTCTGCTACTTGGCTGATGTCCGCTCTCATTGTTTCTGTGTACATGTGTATGTTTCTGGGAGTCTATACACTTGACTGAGCAAGCTTGTGTGTCTCCACTTGTTTTAATATGTCCCCATGTTTGAATATGCAAGCGTGAAGGCAGACTGTGTAGAAACTTGTTTGTTTGTGTGTGTGCATGTGTGCGTGCGTGCTTTTTTTAATCAGCTGCTGTGTGTTGTATATTTACTCAGCACACCTGTGAGATGGCCTTCTGAATGGTAATGAGAGGGACTTTATACATGAGAGTATGCAGATTAGCCAGTGATAACAAGATGCATAATTAACAACATGCATATTTAGAAGGATAGAAGTAATGATTTCCCCGTGGGGTCGGACAGGAAGGACCTGAATATGAAACAAAAATTTGGATTTTTTTTTTTCCTCACATGTTTTCTTTTGCATGTATGAGTTTTCATATGGCAACAGTCAGTGCTGGGGAAGCTACTTTGAAATCATAGCTTTGGAACCTTCCAATTACTTCACTCGAAGAAGCTGAACTTCAGCAAAGCTGCTCTAGGGAGATGTTTCCTTTGGTTAACTAAAGCTACTTGGAAAAAGTAGTTCAAACTATCTTGTATAGAAATAACCACTCTTTGCAGTAGAGACTGTATTTACTCTCAGTTAGTAAAAATGTTGTTGCTTGTCAGTGTCACATATTTGATTAAGCATGGATATCTCCTTCAGACTTAGATCTGACATCTTAGTTCGTGATGACATTGCCGCTGCATGCTCGCCCTTTTTGCACATGCGCTCTCAGAAAGACAAGATTGCTCAGAATTGTCTGTAGTAGCTTTAGTAATGACCAAAAAAACGGTGTAAAAAGTAAGTCAATTACATGAACAACTGCTGTATGCAAATATGAATGCAGCTGAGCTACCAAATATAGTTAGACTGCTACTTTAATGATGTGTAGTTCATTGCTCGCTAACAGGGGCAACAGTCAGTTTGCAATACCCTCTTTTTTTTTTGGTTTGTATGTTTGTATTTGGTGTATAAATTTGTGCAGGATTTTCACTGCAACTTGCTTGGGGAAGCCCAAGCCACCGCAGTGCCAGTCTCTGGTGACACTATGACTCTTTAGAAGTCCATTGAAATGATACCCCACACTTTGGTTCAAAGCATTTCTATGATGAAAAATATATGATGATTCTATAAAGAAAGAGTTTTAGGCTGTCAGCCGTTGCAGCTTTGCTGGGCCCAAAGAGACTTTTTTTTTCTTGCATCCAGAGGTTGTTTTGACTCTTTCTTTAAAGAATAAAATTGGGATTAATGTTGTTATGCTGTAGATAGGAAACATATTTCTGGTTATTGTACTCCATGGTAAGGATCAAAATGAGCTGAAATACCCTTGGCCCAAGTTAATCCCATCATATTTTACTTTATCAATAATATGTATTTTTGTGATATTTTGTATGCATGTGTGTGCTCACATAACTGGAGGGTGGGGTGGGGTAGATATCTTGAAACCCTAAGAAAATACATGACTGGATACCAGCAGGGTTGAGAAAGAAGTTGTGCTTTTGTTGTTTTCTTCAGTTGACCCTTTAAGATACAAAGGTCAGCTGACACCAGACTGTCAACTATACTGGAACCTAGGAGCACATGGGTCAAAGCCCCATGGTACCAGAAGGAGGGAGATACTGATGGCAGCACAGCCAGCTTCTGAAGGTCATACAGCAGCTTTGTGCTTTGAGATTTCTGCAGGTGGTTTGCAGATAATCAGTGATCAGCTTAGGTATATAAAAAATTCACCTATACTTAACCAGGCATTTTAAAGCTAAAAGGTAGTGGTTAGTAAATGTTGATGAGGTGTAAAGGAAGGTGCTTGTCTGCAGATTACAAAATATCATAGGAAATAAGTTCCATTGAGAAAACATAAACTATATGGACAAAAAGTATTGGGCCTCATCTCTTAATCTTTGTATTCAAGTGTTTTCAGTCTCATTGTTACAAGTGTATAAAATCAAGGACCTAGCCATACATGTGAAAAGAATCAGTTTCTCTAAAGAGCTCACCGGTACTTTGAGCATAGTACTCTAATAGAACCCACTGCTGCAACAAGTCAGTTTGGGAAATTTCTTCCCTACTAGATATTCCATCATCATCTGTAAGTGGTATTATTGTGAAGTAAAATCATTTAGGAACCACAGCAACTCAGCCACAAAGTGTCAGACTACATAAAGTTGCAGAGCAGAGTTGCTGAGTGCTCAGACACATAGTGAGTAAAAGTCACCAACGCTCTGCTTACAAAATAACTGCGGAGTACCAAACCCCCTCTGGCATTAACAGAACAAAAAGTGTGCACAGGGAGCTTCATGGCATGGCAGTAATGTAATGTGACGGTGGCCCAGTGCTTTTGTCCATATAGTTTACATATAAAAAAATGAAAAGCCCTCATCACTTTTCAGTCATTTTGTATAATTTTTTTTTGTGTTAATTCTGCATGTGAATAATGAGCTGATTTCCTATATATGTAACATACTTTGTATTTTTTATTTTTTTAGTTGACTATTTAAGGCAGATTAGTATTATAGCTGTTTAAGAACTCAAAACTAGGATTACCACTTTGCAGTTATATGCCTCCACCACCAAATTCTCATCACTTCCTTCTTGGGTTCAAGAGAACTTTTCTGAGAAATTTGCAGAATTTTTCTTTTTCTTTTTCTTTTTTTTTTCTTTTTTTCCTGAGATATCAAGTTCACAAGATTGGAATGGATGGATCACAAAAATATAATACTTCAACCACAACTGTAGCCAGCACAGAGGAATGAAAATACTCAGTTTGCCCTTACTGTATAAATGTTATACATGTCCATTCATTCAGCTCTTCATAGTGTAGCTTTTGAAGTGTGGAGCAGCAGAAGATTAACTGTGCCCTCTGAGGCAGTTAATGTCTTTTGCCACTGTTGTAATATAAACTTTTAGTCTTATCAACTAGAATTTCAATAGAAAGAGTTTGAATGCACAGGCTTTGCATGAAGTTCCTCTAAGCCTTAACCCTGTTGCACAAGGAGGGAGAAAGGAGAAAGGTGGAACAGCCATCAGCAACATCACTGAGGCACAGGCAAAAGCCTTCAGATTCCCGTGGCTCAAGAGAGTCTTTGTTGAGACTGCTGTCTAATGAGAGGACTGCACTGCAGTAATGATACAAAAGTAGGGTTGAGGCTACTAAATAATAACGTGACTGCAGTGTGCTAAATCTAACAATACAGGGCCAAGTGTACAATTTTATAACACAATTACTTAAGTAATTAGTCTATGCTGTGGACATAAATATAGCAAATGTGAAGAGAATGGAACTGTAGAGATAGATGGGATGATTCTTAGCTGTTTTAATGCACATTGTCTCTCGCTTACCTTTTTACTATTCTTCCACTTTACCTTCCAACTTGCTCTCTTTCTTTTCTTTTCTGCCTCTCTCACACTACTACTATCTATTCCCCCTCATTACTAGATACTGTGACAGCTGAGCTCCTCATCACCTTCTGTATGTTACATTAATTTTCAATCATCAACTCTAAAATACCCCCGGGAAACTGTCAGTAAATACCATTGCTGTGTGTGTTCAAATATGTTGTCATACTGCTGGCTGTGTCTATGCATATATACGTATGAGCTTGTATTCATGCTTGTGTGTGTATATTAAGATTGGTTATGGGATTTAGACGATGGCTTGAGGCAATATTCTGTAATGATATCGTTTCTCCTGAATGATTTTTAAAATTCATGTTCATATGTCGCATGCACCCACACCATTATACACCATTACAATGTGATAGACAGGATTCCTGTTCCTGTTCATCTAGCCAGGCAAAAACACGGTATACAAGTAAGGGACAGAAACACGCACGGTAAAACATGCCAACTTTTTTTGTCAAGCATTGTTACAAATATTTTTAAGCTAATGTGATGATAACCAGCTCATAAAAGGGGAGTTATTATTGGCACATATACATTCAGGTTCATACATTTTTGACACACCACCACAGTGGATTTTAAATCAAACTGTCAAAATGTGGTTTAAGTCTTAAAGGTAGCTGGACAAACTAACATAATGTTAAATATAAGTGTTGTTTTTGATACCTGGATGAAAATCCTTTGCAGTCAATGACTGCTTGAAGTCTAGGACCCGTGGACATCACCAAATGCTGGGTTCCCACCTTTGAAATGTTCTGCTAGGCCTTTACTTTTTTTTCAGTGACTGAAAAGCAGGCTCTGTTGGGTTGAAATCAGCTGACTGAAAAGTCTTGGTTTCATCTGTCCAGGGAATTCTTTGCAGAACTGTGCAGGTCCTTTTAGATATTTTCCAGCAAAGTCTAATCTGGCCTTCATGGTCTTGAGTCTAGCAGTTGTAAACCATCTGTATTTCCAGTCATGTAGTCATCTCTTGATTATGGATAGTGTTGACAGTGATATGCCTACTTCCTTGACAGTTTTCTTTACTTGGATTTTCTTAACCAAGGAAAGAGTTCTGCAGTCACAGGCTTCGGTTGTCTTCTATAGTCTTTCAGGCCTTTCGGTGTTGCTCAGCTGATCAGCGCATTCCTTGTTTTTAAGAATATACCAGACTGTTGATTTGCCATCTTTCTGATAGATTGAGTTTGGTTTATAAACCTAATGATAGCCTCCTTCCTTCACATCAATGTCTCTTTGGACCTCATATTGAAATTTCCAGTGAACAACTTAAAGTCCAACTCATGGAATCGACTCCAGATCTTTTATTTGCGTAGGCTGTAGAATAGTGAGTGAAGGAGACTCATTTTGTCATGAAACTACTTCATGGTAAATTGTAACACTACTATTGAACTGAAAATTGGGGACTATGAATAAAAATGGTTTATAATTCCTTAACATTTATTTTAATACATTTGTCAGACTCCTTGAATTCAATCACATCTTGATTGCTACAGATACTTATGACCCAAACTGTATAGTGCCAAGTGCATTTCTTCAAGGAAGGTGCTTACAGTGCAGAGGAAAATTAAGTGAACAAAGATAATATAGTAATACAGGTTATGCATATTACACTGAATAATTCCACAGATTAAGATTAAAATATTTGTTTGCTATAAACATATTTGATCAGAAAGAGCCCCATTCTTAGCAGCATAGTCATTCCTGCCTCTCTTGCTTGTCTGCTTTCCTTTGGTAGAATGCCATTCTCATTTCTAAATTTGTCCAACTCTATTTGTTTTGCTTTATTTGTTCAGTGTTTAGAAAAACACTCCTTGCACATATTTCGCATCACAAGTCTATGGAATGGTATATTTGAAGATGAGGAAAATAAATAAGGATTTACTGTGAATCTGTTTGGTGTATTTACATACAGTCAAGGGATAAGTTAAAGAAAATAAAAACCTACTGTAAGACTTTTAGTAAGGTGTTGTGCCATGATGTGATGCCAAAACAGATTAAGTGTATTGGCATCAGCATGGACTATGAGACTATTGAGCATAGTACTCTAATACCATCCATCCCCTCCCCTGGAGGGAATGGATGGTATGGAGGTCGAGAGCATCGTGCACAATGTTGATCCAAAAAATTCCTTTAAGTGTTCTAATAGTGTTGAAACACACCCAGCCTGAATGTAATGACAGTAGTGAGCATGCTAGAAACTCTCATGCTTTTACATTTATAGCTTTAAAAAGCAACCTATACCTGTAAAAAATCTGACACACTGTGTCTGATAATCCAATTTAGGCTCCATTAGCAAAGACTATGCCTGGCTTATTTTCATTCATAAAAGCGTAGCTATCAAAATGATCCACTGAGGTGAAGTGTAAAGAGGATGTGGTAGGAGGAGACACAAACAGGGTTATGGCTGAGTCAGAAGAAATGTGAAGAGATGAAAGAGAGATTTGGGGAAAGAAGTAAAGGCAGGGTGAGAAAAAAAAGGTTCTGAGAAGATGACATATGACAGGAAGAGAAGGAGATCTGTCATATATCTCATTCATTTGATGTTTTAGGATGCTGATGCAGCAGAAAGTGTCAGATTATGAAAACTGTTGGGAAGCTTAACAGGAGTTTGCAACTGTGCACCCACAGATGCACACACAGACACACTCACGTAAACACACAGAATTTCAGCTATAATGTGCAACCCCAGTGCCAAAAAAGTTAAAACAGAATGCAGTGATTTGCAACTCTCATAAACCCATATTTTATTCACACTTCAACAGAGAAACCATATCAAATGTTTAAACTAAGAAAATGTATATATACATTTTTTTTTTTAGATAACAGCTCTTTCTGAATTTGATGGTAACAACACGTCTCAAAAAAGCTGGGACAGGACCATGGTTACCCCTGTGTAGCATCCCTTCTTCTTCTATCAACAGCCTGTAAACGTCTAGGAACTGAGGAGACCAACTGTTGGACTTTTGGGAGAGGAATGTTGTCCCATTCATATAGGATTCAAGCTGTTCAACAGTCCTGGGTCTTCATTGTCATGTTTTTTGTTTCATGATGTGTCAAATGTTCTCATTTGGCAAAAGATCTGCACTAAAGGCAGGGCAGTTCAACACCCCGACTCTTCTACCATGAAAGCATTCTGTTGTAATAGCTGCAGTATACAGTTAACATTGTCTTGCTAAAATATGCAAGGACCTTCCCTGAAAAAGATATTGTCTGAATGGGAGTACGTGTTGCTCTAAAACCTGTATACCTTTCAGCATCAATGTTGCCTTTCCATATGTGCGGGTTGCTTTTTTCCATAGGCACTAACATACCTGCATATCATCAGAGATGCAAGCTTTAGAACTGAGTGCTGGTAACAAGCCGGATGGTCCCTCTCCTCTGCAGTCCAGAGGATCCCATGCCAATGTTCAGCAAAAAGGATTACAATCTTTGATTCATCTGACCACAGAACAGTTGACTGCTTTGCCTCAGTCCCTTTAAAAGCTTTGGCCCAGAGAAGATGGCAGAGTTCTGGATCATGTTCACATGCGGCTTCTTCTTTGCATGATAGAGCTTTAACCTGCATTTGTGGATAGCACAGTGAACTGTGTTCAGAGACGATGAGTGTTTCTGGGGGTCTGAAGATCACAGGCATATTGATTTTTGGCCTTGTTTCTTCTACACAGAAATTTCTCCAGATTCTCAGAATCTTTCAATGATATTATGTTTTATGTCTTTGCAATTTTACGTTGGAGAACATCATTCTGAAATTGTTGCACAATTTGTCAAGTTGAACCTTGAACAACTGGTGAACCTCTGTTCATCTTTACTTCTGAGAAACTCTTCCTCAATAAGATGCTTTTTTATAGCCAATCATGTTACTGGCTATTGCCAGTTAACCTAATTAGGTAGAAAATGCCCCTCCAGCTGTTTCTTTTTAGTACCTCTTACTTTTCCACCCTTTTGTGTTTTTACCCTCAAATTCTAAATGAGCTAATATTTTTCATAGAATAGTAAAACGTGTCAGTTTTCTGTGTTCTGTTGTGAATATGGGTTTGTGAAATTTGCAAATTATTGCATTTTGTCTTCATTTACATTTTACCCAGCATTTTCAGAATTTGGTTTGTAATTCATTTGCAAAGAAAAAGTGCTCTTTGCTTCTTTTTTTTCTTGGTTTTTGCACTGATCCATTTTGTGCTGCTTCTTTTATTGTTTCAGTTATTTGATATGAAATAACAAACAAAATGATACCACAGATTTTGCACTAGAATAAGCTTGCACAGCAGTATTGGGTTTCTTTCTTCAGGACATTTAATCACAGCAGATGCTTGGCAATATGGTGAATAACCAGCCTGTGTATTTATTTCTCTGTATTTTTTTTTTTTTCTTAATCACCAACTGTTATTTACACATTCTTCGGTTGGACTTTTGACAAGCCTCAGAGTAAACCCTAGGAGTAAACTTGTACTCATACACACACACTTACACACAACCCTGCCCAACTTATTTGTGCTGTCCTGGATTACATTTTGTCATACATGGCAACCTTTTCGAGTTAAGTAACCCATTTGTCAAATGAAGTGATCGCTGTTGAACAGCATGTATAGCAGCGGTCTTTATGGCTGTCTGTCCCCAGTCCTATAATTCTTCAGGCAATCCAGACAAAAAGATAAAAAATATGCAAAGGATATAGAAATTCAAGGAAATAATCTAAGCAGATGTCTGTTAATTTGAGAATATAATTATTACACTACATCCAAGATGATTGTGTTTGTTGGCGTGTCCTAGTGTTGACATTTCTAGCTATAATGTGACAATGTTTTGAACAACATTAGCCACAATGCCTGACAGATTGTGTTCAGTAGTGCAGTCCTAATTATCAAAAGAACCCTAAAATCTCTTTCCCAAACATTTTTTATGTGGTATCATCATTTCAGTTCATAATTTAAGACTTTTTTTTTTCCCCACACATGGCCCTCTTGGCATGTCCCATGTGTCAAATAAGACATCTGAAGCAATTGAGATAAATGAGATGATTGCTTTGCTGTCAGCCTGGTCTTAGTGTGGTCGCCGTTTCCTCATTATCACTAACATCTGCCTGTACATAGCCTTCTGCAAGTAGGATCCAATCATTTTAACCTGGAGGTGGGAAGTGAGACACTCTCCTCCCTCCTGCTGAGGACTACTGCCCTACTGAGAAACTATTCAAAGCATAATTCAGACAGGACAGCATCTTCATCTACTTCTCTATAGTGTTTTTCTATTACTGGACACCAGTAGGAATTTAAAGGTACTCTTTAAATGTGCTCTACTCTCCTCGCTCCTTTTAACTCTTCTGATCTGCTGCTGTTCTCCAAGCATGTATATAGTCTCTAATTTTGTTTGTCCAAGTTGTCCTATTTCTAAATGTCAAGCAGTGCATCTGTTCCTTCCCAGGACCAAATAATTTAGCAACCATCTGTGGAAGCTGCCCTCATGCTTGTTTTTAGAATTATGTGTGTGTGTTTTTTTTCACCTGCACCAATATGTAGTCTTAAGATTTATTACTGTAGATGAGGTGGATTAGGACCCTTGACGTTCACATTACTCAGTTCAATTGAGACTTATAAATGAAGCACAGTGTGAGTTGTGCTTGTTTCAAAGGCATCTTGCTGCATTTAGCTTGATCATATATGCATATAGAATTGTTTACCTCTAATGAGAGGTTAAAATGTTTAAAAGGTTTTTGAGATATTTTGATCCACATTACATAAGAGATGCTTGAAGGCAGTGTGGTATCACCAGGTGTTTGTTTGTTTGTTTGTTTGTTTTGGGGAGGTTGGACACAATTTTTTAAAGCTTTTTGCTCCCTCATCATGTTTTTTTTTTGTTTTTTTTGGGGGGGGGGGGGGGGGGGGGGGGGGGGGGGGGGGGGGGCAGGAGTGGCTATATTTGGATGAGAGGGTTAACTACTAAAATATCAGCTAAAGCTAGAAAGCCTGGTGAACTGAATCCATAAACTGCACACACACAGATACCTTATAAGTAGTACTGAGTACTACGAAGAAAATGCTAGAATTTCACTCTGGAGGAGAGACTTGTTGGATGGTCTGTTAGTAGAATTACAGTAATTACGCCATGTTAATTGTCAGATGATTTCATTAAAAGTGCTTCAAAAAGGACCAACGCATTGTTCTGTGACCCGAATTAGCAGACAACTACCAGCCACATGTGTTGACAACCTATTAATGTGGCCATACTCCTAACTTTGAGTATTAATAAAGATTACATTTTTGGTTATAATTAGAAAGAAAGAAGGAAGGATTTTTATTTCAAACAGGAGTCCAAAGAATCTGTGGTGACTGGACAGCGCTTCGCAGTACAGGTGTACAGTGACCCACAGCACAGTGCGAACACTTTCTGTTCGTCAAGAAGTGGAATACTCTGCCGTGGCCAAAACTCAGTCCAATCAGAAAGCATTTCACTTCCTGAAGAGAAAACTTAAGGCAGAAAGACCCGTGAGCAGACAACTATAGGTGCATCAGAAAGGTGATCCCCACAGGTTCCAGACTTTAGGCAGTCATTGTCTACAAAGGATTCTCCACAATGTTAAAAATGAAATGATTGAGGGTTCTTTAATTGGACCGATGCCCCTGAAAATAAGTGACTATGAGTAATAGCTGCAGTTTCTAAAGTTTTCTTATGATGATTTGTTGTCAATTAATAATGCATTACCAGGTCCTGCAATATGTTGCACTTTGTTACAAGCTTAAATATTTCTAGCATAAGCAACAGCATACACAGAGTGAGACCGTTTTTCCTTATATCCTTTCCAAAACTCAAGCTGGGTTGCTGATACCAGCGATTATGCAAAACAAGGGTGAGTTCTTTGCACTCTTTACTGGTCATGCCCAGACACATAAATACAGACCCACTTCTTTCTGGCCAACCTCTGACTGTTGATTATGTTGCCTGCGGTAATACTTTAAGCTCCCACCAATTTATTTGCATTAAGTAGCCCCGCATTCTACATTTCTTGCTTATTTTCTTTGCTGCAGTGCATTCCTTTTGCCCTTGCTCTATCCTACTGAAAATGAGTGGCACTGGACCGCCCATAGCAAATAACCACTGTAACATTAATTTGACATAGAGAGGTGTCATTGAAGTGCCACAGCTAAGAAAGCAGGATAGTAGTTACCCACTGGAAACCACTGGCATCCTCAGCTCAAGCACAGCAACCTGGAGATCACACTGTGCTTATGTGTGTGCAAATGTTGAAACACATTAATTCCCACAGTTATTTGGTGTGTGCTTTGCACTCTGTGGATTTATTTACACTGATTATAATCTTTAGCAGTGTTTGGCATTAAACCTTGCAGAGCTGGAAGCATATTCAGCTTGGCAAGCCTCATACACATACTGATATTGCATATTGAAGTCATTGTGTATTATTGTTGGGATTTTAATGACGTGTATTGTTTTCTACATTTCTCAGCCCTGTTTAGTTACCATTGCAAGCAAGTATGGGAATGCACAAAGTCAAGGTTGTTATGTTCCTTTACAAACACCTTTATTGCTTCCCTTTTTCCCCCCTTTCAGCCTGTGCATCCTGTGGACACCTGATCGACAGGCTGCGCAGGTGCTACAGACATGCAGAAAATATAATTTGTTTTCAATTAATGGCACATTATCCTCATGCCAAAATATGCAAATACACACTGATGAGCCACAACATTAATGTCACTGACAAGTATCACTGATTGATCATTCCATTACAGTGAAAATGCTCTCCTGTGAAACTTTCGATCATGGCATTCATGTGGCTGGCACAATGACAAATACCACTCACCTAAATATTTTAGCAGACCTATGTCACCCCCTTCCAAACACAATAGAACACCCTGACGTTAGCTGCTTCCCCCAGCAGGACAGTTTACTCGGAAATGGCTCAGTGACACAAAGCTCAAGGTATTGATCCAACATCAATTTTCCCCACATCCCACACCATGCAAGCACACGTGGGATGCACCAGAGCGGCCCCAACCCACAACCCACACAACACAAAGCAACCCCTCTGGTGCTGGACACCACTGGGGTTTCAGGGGTGTTTTACTGGCATTAGGGGGACCTAATGCAATATTAGTTTAGTGGTTTTAATGTTACAGATCAACGGTAACACATTCTAAGCACAACAGTCATATGTTTAAATCTCTAAAGCTAAATGTTGTAAAACAACATTTTTAACTGCATAATGAACTTGTGTGTAATGTGTTTATGCACAGTGAAGGTAAAAATATATTTGTGCTTTTGAAGTTGCAAGTTGAAATTACCCTGTTATATGAGGGAAATTGAGCTGGCATGCTGTGACTGTTCTTTAGTGAAAAACAGCAGGATGATGGAGAAATGAGGGGTTCTAGGTAGGTGTTGTATGCCTTAATAATGCAGTGACTCCAAAACATGGATAAAAGGATGTTATTTTTCACAATAACTGTTTATTGATGAGTTGTAATAGAATTCTTAAATATTTTAAAACCCAGAAGAGATGAGAAGGTTATGTATTGGCTTAATCTTTCATGTTCTGTTTTACCTTTGCTTCTTGGATATTGTTTTTGTTCAGTGCATTTACATTAATCATAAGATATGAAGGCTACTTTGACCTTTTCTTGGCAGCCATTAAAATGATTAAATTTTCATGCATTCATTTACTAAAATACTCAAGCCAAGACTTATGAACTGTGAACAGAATTTCGGATAAAAACAGTGTGGATCTGAGAAGACAACTGAATCTTTTTAAATAACAAACACACTTTAAATGTGTCACACATTAAATCTGTTGCCTTTGGCTTAAGGCGCTGTCTTTGAGCAGAGCTGTCTTCTACTGCTTTTTGGGCCTGTGTATGTTTAAAGTAAAAATGACATTTTTGAAGTCACTACAGTCATGCGATCTTTGACAAGTTAGTCAATAAAACTCTCTCCTAGGGAGAGCTACCAAGAGACGTAGTTTTTTGTTTTGGGTTTTTTTTTTATGTTAAGATACAGTGTTTTATATCCAAATAATATTAAATCAGACAATATCAAGTTTGATTCTGGCTATGGTCTGTCTCGTGTTATCCATGTGATTGACTGGCAACCAGGGTGCACCTACATTTTGCCCTAACTCAGCTGGAATAGGCTCCAGCTTCCCTGCAAGTGGGTAAGGGGGGGATGGATGGACTGATGGTTTGCACTGTGTTAGGTATTTTGGTATTTTTATACTAATTTACATAATTTAAGACTTTCTAATAGAGATGGCACACACACACACACACACACTTGGCCATGACTTGGAGCAGGATAGTGTCTGGGATTTGAAAATAAAGAAGCATTTAATCTAAAGACAGGCACAAGAACCTCTCCATTAGATTTTTGAAATACAGTGTAGAACTGGCATGCCTCTGGGTTTATGCTTTGTTTTGAAACATTTCCCATTATGCTTTTGCCATCTATTATGTTTCTTTAGAAGTAAATAGAGGTCAAGAGTTACTGTCAGTGGATGAAATTTTACCAGAAGTGAATTTCGAGTACTTTCAAATCACAGAAATTTTAATTCCAGCAATCATAAATCCCTCATGGATGATTATGGTTACGAAGGTCAGTGAGACAATGGGTCTTCATCTATGACTGACTGACTATTATCCTGTGTGTGTGTGTGTGTGTGTGTGTGTGTGTGTGTGTGTGTCTGAATGTGCGTGTTATGTACTGGTGTGCAGAAAACCTCCTTAGTCATTTCTTTGTGATTCAGCCCTCTCCCAACTGACAGCTTAATATTAAAAAGCCTTCATCCTGCAGCAACACAGTCTGAGTTATGGCTTTGGCACAGTGTGCGCGTGTGATTGTGTGTGTTAAAACCTGCTTGGTCATGATGTTTTTGGCTTAGCGTGGATCATAATGAACAACAAATTTGAATAGCTGTCATCCACAAACCAACTCTTCCCTGCATAGTGTGTGGGTGGGTGGGTGGGTGGGTGGATGTGAATGTGTCTTTTCTATGCTTGTGTTTCGTATTAGCGGGCGTGCATGTGCTTGTGTGCAGACCTTATTGTGCTTTTGGTTGTGTTTTTACTACATATTGGCTTCTTTTTATCTATGTGTGTGTGTGTGTGTGTGTGTGTGTGTGTGTGTGTGTGTGTGTGTGTGTGTGTGTGTGTGTGTGTGTGTGTGTGTGTGTGTGTGTGTGCAAGCAAGAGCAACTTTCATGGGCAATAAACAATAGCTGTCAGCCCAATGATGACAGACTGGCTGAGGACGCTTTTTACTTTAAGGTTTCCATTCAACTTGATATGCAAATAGGCTCCTTGTTCTCCACAGTATTACTCCTCATCAGCTCATGCAAACACACACACACACACACACACACACACACACACACACACACACACACACACACACACACACACACCCCGTACACTAGAGCTGGGTACTAAATCAATATAAAATCTCTATCATGGCAGAAAATTTAGTAGAGTATTGCATTTGGTTCTTATTAGATCAAGATGTATAATAAACCATACGATTTGTTTCATATGTGATTTTGGGTGCCACTTTAGTTCACTGGGTGAGCCGATGCCCATAAACAAAGAGCTGATAGGCAGTGATCCGGGTTTGAGTTTGACCCGCAGCCCTTCGCTGCATGTCTTCACCTGCTCTCTCTCTCTCCACCTTCCTGTCTAATCTTCACTGCTCCACTATCCAAAAAAGGCAAAAAATACCCAAAAATTAATCTTTAAGATTTATCTTATACATTATGCTGGTTCTGCCAGTTCTTTGAAGTTACATATGGTAAGATATGGTAGTGATTTATTCTTTTTTATGACATAGGTCCAAGACTTTGCTCTAAATGCCACTTCTGTGGGCACAACACCCTAGCTAAATAGCTACTGCTGTCTGCAGCTTAGTGGCATGTAAAGACAGAAACTTTGCTCAAAATGTTACCAGTCTGTATAACCGTAACAAAATGCCATGATGGTGTTTTCCTAAAAATCTTGAATAAAGAGTGTTAGACAATATGGGGCAACCAAAAACCATAATCACTATGTGTATAAAAGGAATGTATATATATATATGCTTAAAATGGCAGAGTGGAGCAGTAGTTAGCACTTCCTTTGTCTGCACAGGTTTTTCTGGCTTTCCCCCACAGTCCAGAAACATGCATGAGAAAAGGAGAATGTGGCTCATAGTGTAAAAGTGAGAACAGCACTATTTAAATCTAAGTCCATCCTTTTCATTACAGTTGCTTTAGTTTGGGTTTCTGACAGTGAAATGAAAAGGCCAATACAGTTACTTTCCATTCATAAATACACTGCTCAGTGAAATTAAGGGAAGACTTGACCATCACAGGATAACACCAAATCTGCTAAACTAAACAGGGATATCAGTCTGTCCAGTAAGAAAACATGCTTGATTGTGAAACAGTTTCACCTGCTTTGGTACAAATGAAAGTGAAAACAGGTACACCAGAGAAGCAACAATAAGACAGCCCCCAAAAAAGACAATGATTTTGCAGGTAGTGGCCAAAGAGCAGTGCTCTCTCTTTATCCCCCCTGACTGTACCTGCAGCTCACTCGGGCTGCACTGGTACAGTAGCTCAGGTGCAGGTTTTAAAATGTCAGTCATCGCTGAGTAGTTTTATCTGTATGTTTTCTATTTAACGGAGGTTTCTCGAATTAGTTGTCAGAAAATGCAGCATGTCACAGCGTGTGCAGTCACAGTAAAAACGAAGTACACCTGCTGTTAATTCAAAGGTTTTATGTATCGAGGACAGAAGATCGCTGCTGATGTCTTTCCTTCTTGGCTTTCACGTTAACACACTTAATGTGCCAGACCAGTCTGCTGTCAGAATTTCTGATTTTATAGAGGTGGTCATGCTTGCTTAATCAAATGGATTTGATTAGCAGCACCCTCTTAATTCCTATGGAAGCAGTGAGGGTGGACTTTGCTTTTCCACACACTCCTGCATTTTGGCTTAGTTTCTGTTAAATAAATAATGACACCCTTAATATGTATCATGTATGTTTCTCCATCTGAGGTTGTATTTACCGAATTTTAATACCTGATAAGGACCAGATGATGATTGGTATGTTTTGATACCCAAAACTGTAAGAGTGAAAGAGGCTGTACTTGCTATTTACCATGACTATATATAGACACCCATCCTTCATCAAAATTGTATATCTTCATGCATTTCTTTCTCTCCCTTTTCCCCAGTTTTTGAGCTCTTTGAAAGATTACACATAATAAAGCTTTACAATGGTCTGAACAATGCACTTCATTTAAAAGGTCATCAGAAATGGGTAAAGGACCTTCAAATGTCCGACCATGTGATGTTTCTTAAATCGTTGTTCCACCGCTACACAGGGACAAAACCAACATTTCAAAGCACCGGCACCTGTAAACACACATTAAAAGTCATAAACTAGTGCAACATGAGACACATGAACCCGCATGCACAGATACAAGACAGACAGGTGGTGAGTTTGATAAAAAACAAACACATGAACACAGATGGATTTCAGTGGCAAAGTCTCTCAGAGAGCTCAAGCAACTGAGAAAACTTAATTAAAAGTAAACTTTGGGCAAGATTAGAAAGCTTGCCCTCACTGTTAATGAGAGCATGCTGTTTATGAAATGTAAGCCTTCGAAAACACATTGGAATGCAAATGAGACAGTTTTAATAAGGATTTCACTACATGCCCCATATTTTTTTAGTTACACTGTGAACATGAAAAATCACTGTGAGAGCAGGGACGTGTAGTGTTTTGACTATTTAAACATGCAGAATGAGTTGAATTTAGCCTAATTAATATCTGCTACCTTCATCACTTTATGGGCACTTTTCGACAGTGACTTTTGACCTACATGTGACACTAGTGATGAGGACAGTCTTACACGGCCTTCCTGCTGCACAGTTTGCCCCAAGAGAGGAAAACAGACTTTATTGAGACTCCACTAATACTCCAGTGACAAAAGCAGAGGGGATTTTTGTTGTGTTGCGGTTTTAAGTGAGGATTTGAAATGTGATGTTTGGCTCAGACTCTCCAAAAACATTCAGCAATCTTATTAAAAAAAAATAGGCAAGACATTTGGATAAAATGTGGGAAACAGCAGGAGGGGGATATTTTGATATGAATTCAGAAACTATAAATCTACGGATAGCATGTTGACAGGACTGTCTTTAAAGTTTTGCTTGACTGGCTAAGATGAAGTCATGCAGCTTAAGCCTTTGGCATTTTGTGCACCCAGAGATATCAGTATTCAGGAAGCATTCTAAATACTAGGAAGGATTGTTTTCAAAGAAGGGCAAAGCAATGTACTTTATCTTGTAGCTGAACAGATAGATATGTCTGACAAACTTGGTTCAACAAGGTCTAACCCATTGTCCCTGCCAGAGGCAAACATCTTTACTGTAACATTGTTCCTTTTCCTTTTGTTTCTCAAGATGCAAACATGCACCCTGACCTTCTCCTATTCTTTTTAAATCTTCTTTTTTCCTCCCGTCCCGGTATGTGTTTCTCTGCTTGGACTCGGCTTGTGCTTTTGTCTCGCTCTTTCAGCCGTTCAGCCTAAAGAAATTCATCTATTCTTCCTTTATCTTTCCGTGTTTCTTTTTTATTCCCGTGCATTTCCTACACATGTTCTCTTTTCCATTGCTACACCTTCCTGCATAATGGCATCTCCTCTCTTTGCCCCTTCCACATCCCACTTCTAACTCTCTCCCTTCCCTCTCATTTCTTCCCTCCTTCTCTCTCCTGCTCACCCAGTGCTAGACAGAGGAAATGAAAAGTGTATGTATTCTGTAGCAGCAGCAGAGTGTGGCAGCAGGAGGGAAAACTGCTGTTTTATGGTTTTATTTATGGATCTGTAGATTTCTGACGCTCTGCACATCACACGTGGGGGCGGGGGGGGTGAAGAGTAGCCCGATGTGAACTGCTGCTACTACCCCCAGTGGAGCTGCAGACTATCAAGGAGGCAGGGGAGTGAAAACACACACACTTTTAGACCAAATATCTATTAGCTACACCCTACTGTGCAGACAAACACACAGGTACGCTCATGCGCTATGTGGAAACGCCTATACTCAACTATTCATGGCAGGATATTAATTTACGTAAACACACCGGCTCTATTAATTCATCTGCTCAACTTCTCCATCAGGCAAAAACACATAACCAGTGACTTATCCCCCACAATCACATTCTAATAACAAAATATATAATTTGCTTTGCTTTCGGTGTTTTTCTGTCGACTGATTGCTTATACATTCCCAGCGGAGATGAGTTTTCTTATCTGAAGGTCAACTGAAGCCATAACAGTGTTTGTCACCTCACACTCTTAAACCCAGCAGCATTTAATAGAAGCGGCTATCATTGCACAGCAGATGGTGCTAAGAGTGCTAGTGCACATATTTGCTCATGTCACGGCCAATAAATAACCTTAAATGTAAGGAGAGTTTCAGGTGGATAAAATGAACGGCAGCGCTGCATTGAAATCAAGGGTTGAAATAATATGAAGTGCCTGAACCAAACGCAGTCATGTTTTTCATGTTAGTGATTTTTGAAATTCTGTGTCTATTGATGGCGTGTGTTACCACCAGTAAAATTGAAACTGCTTGCACTTTTTATATTTTTCTGCTCCCCCCCCCCCCCCCCCCCCCCCCCCCCCCCCCCCCCCCCCCCCCCCCCCCCCCCCCCTCTCTTTCATGCACTGTGATCGTTGCTCACACTCCAAAGGATTTGAATCAGCTGTACAAACAAAACTCTGAGAGGCTCTTGTGTAGTTTTGTATCTGAATGGTTCTCCCGGTAAACCCGAAAAGTTGTTTCCTCCAGAAAACAAAAAAATAAAAAGACAAAACTCATTTCTTTTCTTTGCCTCAGCCATCTCCAGACTCTACAGTACTGTGCAAAAGTCTTTAGCCACCCCTTATTTCTTTATATTCTTCATATTTTCCAAGGACTCGGACTTTCTTGTATTTTTTAAAGTGGTCTTTATGTTCTTCAGGTTTTCTGAAGGTCTTTCAAAGTTTTTCTTTGGACATTGGCTGCTTTTTCACTCCAGTACCTGACCCTTTCCAGAGGAATGTAAGCCACTTAACGCTGACCTATGAATCATTTAAGCATTAAAAAAAATCACCTGACTCAGGGATGAACCAGTGTTGTGTCTACATATACAGAAAATTTAGCAAAGAACCAATTTTAAATTGTATCTTTAGGCAGTTTGTTCCTAGCAGGCTGTCACAAAAAACACATAATTTGTTCTCATTTCTTTAGTTGACTATGAAAAATGCCAAAGATAACACAGTTTGACAGGCATAAAATAGTATTTTTGCACCAACAGTGACTCTCAAAGAGCTATTAATCGAAAACGGCACGGTGTGCAGTGTGTCATTAGAAATTTGAGGAAACTGGACACGTGAAGGACAAACGAAAAAGTGGCAGGCCTAAAAAACTATCAACAACAGATAAAGAGCATCTTAAAGTCATGTCCTTAAGAAATAGGGAAAAAAATCCAGCAAAGATCTGCTGTTTAGAAATGGAAACAGGGAGAAAAGGCTGAGGTACGCTAAATAACACAAGAATTGAACTGAAAATCAGTGAATCTTACGGAGTGATGAATCCAGATTAGGAATTTTTGGATTTTTGGGAGCAGCTTCATTCTTCAGCATGATAAAGATCCCAAACACACTGCCAATGCAGTAAAAGCATGCCTGGATAGAAAAACACACAGTGGATCATTATCAGTCATGGATTGGCCTCTTCAGAGCCCGGACCTCAACATTACTGAAGCAGTGTGGGACCAACTTGACAGAGAACAGAACAAAAGGCAGCCAAAGAAGAGCTCTGAATGTCCTTCATGAAGCCTGGAGAACTGTTCCTGAAGACTGTTTAAGGAAATGACAAGAAAGCTGCCTCAGAGAGCTCAGGCTGTGTTGAAGAATAAAGGTGATCATATCAAATATTGACTTTCATTGTTACTGTACAAATTTAGTTTTTGCCTGATATAGTATATCTGCACATGCTGTAATAATTCGCTGCACCTATTTTCTGGAAAGCTTCTGGTTATTTGAAAGGTGAAATAAATTTAAGCATCTCTCTCGTTAGTTTCACCTTAAACAAGCAAACCATCTTCAGCTGCGATGACACGTGTGATGATGCTGTCCTCAGTGCGGTGAGAGAGCTGCAGCATTGTGTGAAATGCGTTGACCTCATTTTAGTAATTTGGACAGCTCAGTATTGGCTAAACATAATTTAAACAAAATGACTTTCTCTGGGGCCGTGAAGCATGAGGAAATTTGATAGCACACTGTTCTGAGGGGGTGGAGGATCTCACCCCCCCCCCGAATGAGTTTAATTTGCCTCTCGCTGACGTTTCGTGTTAAAAGGGGACACCCGTGCCTCGTTAAACACATTCATATGTAATGGCCGGAAAAAATGATCTGTTTCTGTTTGGGTCTAGCTCAGTGTCACTGTACACGTGTGTTGTGTTTCATTTTTCTTTATCACGACTGATTAGCAAAATTATAATGAACAAATAGAGTCATTAATGACTCATCCTGACACTGATCAGCATCTCCAGTGTTCAGAATGATGATGAAGTGTTTTCCTTCCTGCTCAGAACGACTGGAAATGTAAAATCATTTCTAACAAGTGCAACACCTGGAGTAAAACGGCAGAAAGGAAAGACTCACACAGAGTGTAATCTTTTAGTTTTAATATAAATTGCAGCTTTAGATAGAGGGTAATTACCTTGACCGTTGCATTGTCTGTGGTTACTGTGCATCTCACATAATTTGTTTCCGTATTTTAAGCCTGTTTATAGAAAAGACTATGGATAAGCAAAAATAGACCAGCAACAGTCCTCTCTCGCTCTCTCTCTCGAAAATGGCCCCAAACACAAAAATGGCCCCAGAAACGTGTGGGAGTCTCACCCGTCCTCCCCCAGCCTCTCTCTAAGGCAATTTGTTGTGTAAATACGGTCTACTTACAGCTGACGGGTCCTTTCAGCTGTGGCGCTGGAAATGCAATTACAGGCAGCAAACATCTCCATTGTTATCACTGGAGGATGCGACGCTCATTTCGGTCCCCTCTGCAAAGGGGGCCGTTATTGATCGGTATCAGCTTTGAGGAGGGGATTACTAATGAAGCCATCTGAAAGCCTTTTGTGCTCAGTAAAGTTTGCACGCGCATAAGTGTGTCTGTAAGTGTGTGTGTGTGTGTGTGTGTGTGTTTGTGCGTAAATGGATGTGTGTATGAGAGACAAACATAGATAATGTGTGTCAGTAGAGGTAGGTGCCACTCTGGCATCCTGTTGGTAATGACTCCTAATTCTTCCTCTTGTGGTGCTCTGGTGCCCCTGGTGGTGTTTTTCTTAATTACATCTTCCACCATTATTTACCCCAGAAAAAAAAAATAAAAAACTTCAAAGTGACTGCAGTTTAATCACATTGTGTTGAGGTAATAATTTTATGATAACTGCATGTCTGTGAAGCCTTGAAGGCCTGTTGTATTAAAGCCTGGTTTTAGCGATGCCTAATGCCATTATTATTTATCAAATTTTTAGGCATATTTCATTGATTTAGTGCACACTTACCCCAAAATTTCCACGAAGCCTTGGAGCCCCTGAAAACTTGGATTTAAATTAGTATATTGCTATATTTTAAACATTTTATAAAAACTTCCACAGAAAAATCATAACTTGATTTAAATTTTACTAAACTGTCCAAACCATGCGGACAATTATAGAAATCTGAAATGTAAAATAAGGAAACTTTTCTCCCTTTGGCAGTAATGTTCATTTACAGTCGCATTGCTGTTAATAAGAATGTGAGAAAACTGCTTTAAGTCCTTTTGATTTCACATTTTTAAAGTCCAGAACACATAATCCTGCAGTATCTGCCTCGACTTCACTCTGCTTTCCCAGTCAGTCTCATGACTCTGCTGCTAAGAACATGGTGGAAACACATTATCCTACAGAGAGAAACCTTAAAGCCGGCACTTAAACACAGTCAGACGCTGTTCTCGTACACCCAGGGCACAGCGAGTGTGGATCTGTGCTCGCTCAATTATTAAGTAACGCAACTTCCCATACAACTCATTTCCCCACCACCCTTATTCTGAGTCAAGCTGCTCTAATACCATGCTTGTTTGGCAGTCTTTGAAGCAGAATAGGATTTTTCTTTGTCCCTGTTTGATGTGCGTGCAGGCGCCTGTGGACAAATGATTTGCTTCATTCACTGCTGGCTTTGTTCTTTTGTGTTCATTTTTTTTTTTCTTATCCTTGTGTGATGTGATTCCACCAAAATTATTTTTTGCATATTTATAAAACTCTTAATATCTAATGCTATTCATATTTTGCATCTTCACATGTGTCAAGGCAATGCAAGGTGGTGATTTGAGGTTACCACTGTGCAATACTCTGTTATATTTTAGGTGTAGGATTTGTTAAATGAAGCCGTATGACTAATTAGTCTTTTTAATCTTTGCAAGATAATAGAAATTACCTACTGTACAACATATACATATATATGCATATAAAAAAAAGCTACTTTGCATTTATAAGACTCCAAATATGTGTGTATAAGTGTAGACCATTAAAAATGTATCAAAATGCACAAAGCCTTTGTAAAAAAACTCAGATTATGTAAGATATTTTTGCACTAATGATGCATCATACTTGTCTTGGCACCCAATTTACCAAGGCTGGAGGAAAAGTGTCCCTTAAAATATTCACAGATTTGCAGCTTAATGATTAATTTAGACTTTTGCTAAAGTTACGCTTTTGAAATATGAGTTGGTTTATTAAAACTAACTATATTCTGTTTATGTAAGAAACACAACACACTCCTAGTTTTGTTTTTTTTTAAATTAATGGCGTACAATGTTTTTGTTCTCTGCACAAGTGCACATTTGATTTCATATATTATTAACTATATTCTGCTAAGATTTTGCATATAAAGATGTAGTACTCAGCTCAGCCCACCTGTGTACAAAACAGCTCTTACCTGTTGCGACCTCTGGGGAAGCATATGCTCTTTGAGCACTTTATTAGGAGCACCATAATACATACTGAGTGGGACCTCCCTTTCCTCTGCAGTTTCCACAAAATGTTAACATGATTGCATCAGTTAATGTCTGCAGATTTTTTAGCTGCACTTTAATTGTGAAAATCTTCCATGTCCAGATGTTTTATGTTTTTGGATCCAGATGCAGCCTTAGGATATGGTGCATTATCTTCCTGAAAGTAGCCATTAGACAATAGATTGTAAATTGTGGCTGTAAAGGGATACACTGCACTTAGCCAACTGTAATAGTCCAATTGCTATGGAATTTAATCCATGATTGACTGGTCTTGCCATGGAAACGTTCCCGCACCATTACAGCACTGCCACCAGCCTGGACTGTTGACACGGGGCACTTTGCTGTTGATGTGAATTTCTGACCCTACCATCTGCGTCACTCTGCAGAGGCTGTGTTTTTCGATTCTTCAGTTTCTTGTTAGCCTGTGCCCGCTCTAACTCCATATTTCTGTTTATGTGGGCTCCCACTGTTGTAGCCCACCCGCTTCATGGCTGGATGTTTGTGAACTCTGAGATGCTTTTTGTGCTCACAATAGTCATAAAGATTTGTTATCAGAGTTCCTTCAACCCTTTTGTCAGCTCCAACCAGTCTGACCAGTCTCCTTTGACCTTTCATCAACAAGAAATTTTCTTCAGCAAAACTATTGCTCACTGAATGTTATTTTTTATTTTTTTTTTGGTCATGTTTTCATGCTTTTCACACAATGCTGAGCACACTCGGACTGTTGCGCTCAGAAGTCCCAGGAGATGAGCGGTGCTCTATCCAGCCCATCTGGCACCCACAATTACTGCATCGCCAAAGTCACGATTTCACATTTTTTTCCCCCATTCTGATGTTTGATGTGAACATTAACAGACACTCCTTGTGCACATCACTGCTGCCACACAGTTGATTGATTGGATAATTGCACAGACACGTTGATGTACAGGTGTTTGTAATAAAGTCCCCAGAGACTGTAACAGTAATAATGGCCACCTTTATGCTATATTTATGTATAAAATCATAAAAAAATTACGGTTTCTTATGGTGAAACATATCATTGTGGTTTGCAAGGTTTTACTGACCCTTTCGATAGTGCCAGTGCAGTCGAACTCTTTCACTCAAATCATGTTTGCGTGTTTTCATGTTGCCTGGCTAGTCAATGAGACTTTGGAGGTCGGTGCTTTGTGAAGGCATTGGTTAAGGCAGTGTTGCTTCCACAAAATGGTAAAATAGATATTTTAATAGAGCAGAAATGATTTCACAAGAGGAAACAAAGAACTCCTACTTGCTGCGTGGTTTGTAGTGCTTATAAGCACTCATCCTCCAACTTACTGTTAAACACCGCTCATAACCCACTGACACCAAGCAGGCAAACCAGAGAATTAGAAGAAAAAATCAATGGGAGATTAAGTACTTTAAAGGGGGGAAAAAAAGCTGCGATGCCTTGCTTTGAGAAAATGTTGAGACATGAATGGGTCAAAGCTTTCCAAAAGAAACCTTTCTTGAATCAGAACCTAAAACCACATTATTTGTTTTCTTCATTAACACAACTGAAGTAGGATTTTGCACATTTACTGAAGTGAAGAACAGAAATTTATTAAGTACTTAATTTGCTGCAGATGTTAAGGACACAGAACCAGATAAAAGTGGAGAAATAACAAGAAGCCCCAGGTGTAAATCTCCTATGGTGAGCATAGCCTCTTCATATTAGACACAATTCAGTAGCTCCATTCTCTGTGTTTGTCAGCTCAGGTTGTTCAGAGCTAATGCAGCGTAAATAAATGTAACGCTTAATGGAAAAAGTGACATCCAAATTCACATTTTTTGCCATTTGGGGCTATCGAAGCATGTTCAGTGATTTGTTATTTTCCCTAGATTAATATTTATAGTACTGTGCAAAAGTCTTTAGCCACCCCCTCGCTGCTTTATATTTCATTTCCAAGGAGCCAGACTTTCTTGTATTTCTTTTTAAAGTGGTCTTGAGCAATAGTTCTCCAGGCTTTCTGAAGGCCTTTCAAAGTTTGCCTTTGGACATTTGCTGCTTTCTCACTCCAGTACCTGACCCCTTCCAGAGGAATGTTTTTATTTCTTTTCTCTGTTCAAACTTAAAAACAAAAAAAAAAAATCACCTGACTTAAGGGATGAACCAGTGCTGTCTAATATGTTCCCATTTCTTTATTTGAATGTATGAAAAAAAGCCAAACACCATTTGACAGGCATAAAATAGTATTTTTGCACCAATAAGGTAATTCCCAAAGAACTTAGCAGAAAGCTTGGGATATCTCAGCATGGTGTGCAGTGTGTCCTAAAAGAAAAAGTTGATTAATCTGGACAAATGAAGGATGATGAAGGAAGTGACAGGCCTAAAAAACTACAGCAGATGAACACTATCTGAAAGTCATTTGCTTAAGAAACGGAAGAATATCCAGTCTGACACGGGAAAGAGATGCATCTGGCCCTTCAATTGATCTACTGTTCACTCATCAGAAATGGTCTCAGTGGAAGGGTGGCTGTGAAGAAGCCATTCTTAATGAAGGGAAACAGGGAGAAAAGGCTGAGGTATGCCAAATTACACAAGAACTGTACTGAAAATCAGTGGCATCAGGTCTTATGCAGTGATGAATCCAAATTTGAAATCTTTGGTTCAAATCATCATGTGTTTGGGACGGTCAGGACAGAGGTACAACATGGTTTGAGGCTGCATTTCAGCCAGTGGTGTTTGGAATCTTTTCAAAATTGATGGAATTAAGAACCTGGAAATACACAGTCAGATTTTGATTTATTATATATCACCATCTGAAAAGGTTCTGATTGGGAGCAGCTTCATTTTTCAGCATGCCGATGATCCCAAACACACTGCCAATGCAGTAAAAGCATACTGGGATAGAAAAACACACAACAGAACACTATCAGTTATGGATTGGCCTCCCCAGAGCCTGAACTCAACATTACTGAAGCAGTGTGAGATGATCCTGACAGAGAGCAGAACAAAAGGCAGCCAACAGCCCAAAAAAAGCTTTGAATGTCCTTCAAGAACCCTGGAGAACTATTCCTGAAGACTACCTAAAGAAATGAGAGGAAAGCTTGAGTAAGAGTTGTGCTGAAGAATAAAGGTCATACCAAATATTAACTTTCAAGCTCATTAGAAGTGTTCTCTGTTTTTGCCTTATATAATGTATTTCCATTTATGTTTGTAATGTTTCAATAAATCACTGCACCTATTACCCATTTTGAAAGCAAAAATTTTGCATTGTACTATACATCCATGAAATGGTATTTTATATATATATATATACTAAAAAGCTGCATTATCCTCTTAAAAATATGATTATTCGGGTGTCTTGATAAAGTTACCTTTCCCTTCACTTTATTCTTTCCATCTAAAGACACCCAGTAAGAATTTCATGCCCATTCACAAAAGATAATCTTTCAGTCACTATGATTATCATTATTTATAGAACCATTTTAAACCAAGATACACAGTGCTTTACATAAGACATTATTGTGAAAAGGAAAAATCATCAAATCATTAAATTTTAAACCAAAAATAAATGTTTTTTTTCTTATAAAATGAGGCTCTCCACAATCAAAGTTTCAAGAAGAGATTTAAAAGAACTGAGATGATGTGATTTCTTCTAGCAGGTTGTGCCAGAGGTTTGGAGCCCTAATCAAAAAGCACTGCATCACTTCTACTTTTAAAAGACCTCGGCCTGAGCATTTCAAACTACATACCTGCTCGTACAGGTGGTAAAGAATATCACAGGGAGTGATGCAATGAAGAGCCATAAAGGTTATCACTAAGATTTGATATTGGTTCTGAAGCATAGTGGGAGTCAGTGAGAGGAGGCTGAGATGGTAGTGAACATGGCTCTTGGTTCTGTGCGAAATATTTTCCCAATAAAGAACCAGCAGATGGCAAAATTTGTCTCTTTGCACTGTGCTTGCAGGGTACTCAATTTCCTAGTTTGACCACTTGAGGTCACTGTTGGACAGGTATCCTTTCAAATCATTTTCAGTTGTTGGAAAATTACTGAAGACTTATGTATAAAATTACAGAAGAAAAGAAAACGTGGTATGTGACTTATACACCCCAGTGGTTACCAGCCCTGGTAGTGGCAGTTGAAGGTTTCTCTTAAAGAGGATTTGTACACACTTCAGTAATCACAAAGTGGGAGTATTTTTAGTGGCCTGAGCATAAGAGCCTTTGTGAATCTTTGTGGATATGGCAGTAAAACTTCCTGTGGCCTCACACTACTTTGCACAGTCACAATCCAAAGTTATGTGGACCACCCTGCCTTACAAGAGTTATCTAAGGCCAAGTTGTTCCAGGCCACTTCTCAAAAAAAAAAGAAAAGAAAAAAAGACTGGCATGCAGCAACATAACAGCCAAACAGCATTAAGTGTGATATAACTCGGTCTGCTATTAGTATTGTGTAATTATTCTATTTCTCTCTTCTGTTTAGATAACCAGATCCTGCAGTTTGGGAAGCTGGTGAGCACCTCCAACACTTTTGAGCCCACTGACCCCAGAAAGCCCAGGAAGGCCGTAACTGTGACCACAGACCAGCCTCTTCTTTGGAGCATGGGCATCCGTGAACACAAGGAATAATAAGCTAATAATTTACTACCTGCTGTAACCATGTTGGCCACTGTTATAATGAATAACCTGCTCAAACTAGAAGGGCTTTAAATGTCAAATTATGACTATTTATGCAATAATAATTTTCATTTCAATTTCATGATGGCGATGTGAAGAACAGTTAGAAACTGTTCTTACATTGAACTTCTACACCGTTGTGTTCAATTCAAAGTGAAAAATTCTCTTTATCCCCCATCAGAGCATCATTGCCTACACATGTGCAGGTATTTGCTTTGTATTGCACCAGCCACTGTGTGCCTTTGAGACCTGCTTTCTGTGGCTCTTAGCAATAACGTTTAGGAAAAAATTAATTATTCAAGGATTCGCATTAGCAGGCAGTGGAACGAAATTCTGTCCTCAGGTCCCAGTAATCCCATTTAATAGTTATGACAAGTAATTTAAAGAAGAATAAATATAAGTAACAATAATATAAGGAAAATATATAAATATGTATGTATACCTTTATATCTGCACACACAAATATATACACGTGTGTGTATACATTTTTTTTTCCTTTATATTGTTACTTTATTTTTTATATAAATACATTTCATCTTCCCCACAGTGAGATTTGGGCCTCAATTACAACTAACATTCCTGTCTGTAGGTGGGGTACTCTTTAAAAAGACTACTAGAAGATGCAAGATGGAGTTGCCACTACTCTCTTAGCTGATTGTTTCATAATGCTTGTGTTTCAATGTATGTTTCAAAATACAATGTAAAGAAAACTGGGTCTACAATCTACATTCAGGGAAATACAATATACATTCAAGCCTTCTTAGCTCTGAAATGCTTAGACTAAAGCAAGTTGGGGCTACACTCAGCCCCACCACAGTCTGAGTCTTATAGCTTCAGGGATGAAGCCTATTCCTCAGCCTGGTCCCGCTCATAATCAAGAATGCCCAATTAAATAGTGCCCCGTAGATGCCTTTAAAATAAAAAGTTAAAAAAGGTGTTGTGTTGATAGAGTACATGGGACATTTCAGACTTCCAATTATTTTATTATTTACACAGCGACTTATAAATGCTGAACACAGAATGTAAAAATACCATCCCAACAGCACCCCACCCCACCCCCAATCACATCAGCCGTTAACACTGCATTCACCGTCTCCTGTCCATAGATTGAAGTTTGACCAGGATTTAACCACCACTGGAAGAAAAACAAAGAAGCCAGTGTTAACTGAACATCCAGATATACCTTTTTTTTTTTAAAAATCATACCACTTATGAAATATTGACTTTTTAATAATAGCCAAACAGTATTTTTATGTCTTCTTCTGTGCACAAAAGAGTTCCTAATACTACCAGTGTGACTTTAATCTCATGTTTTCTGTAATAAAAATGACTAATCCATTTTAATAATCCATTTAATAAAATATACATACAAGAAAAAGATGTGATTGTGTTATGATTGTCCATGTAAATCTAGTATTTATATTTTTATATTAGATAGATAGATAGATAGATAGATAGATAGATAGATAGATAGGTAAAGGCAGATGATCATGACAAGTAGGTCTGGGTCAGTAAATAACCCTCTTCCTCGTCTGAAGACTCACTGACTCAGATTGAGAGAGATACAGAGCAAAACACAAACCCCCACATCAGCATTAAGACAGATTATAGGACTTCTTAAATAAAGTTACCTACAACTACTTTAAGGATGTCCTCTGTGTGAAACTGTTAGTCGTGTAAATAAGTTACTTACACAATGATGTTGTTGATGGGAATGTGAATGAGCTTGACAAAGAAGCCAATGAAACCCATGATGGCAAACCCAATCGCTGTGGCCATGGCAATCTTCTGAAATTCTGAATAATCGGGCAGAAATAATCAATGTTAGAAAAGACAAAACAATGTCCCTATTAAAGAAAAAATTATTAAGTGTGCTCTTTGGATCTAAAATTTATGAGTAGCTGGTTCGGATCTGAGACTGTTGTTCTTTCCACAGCAAACAATGTATGAACACCAACCTTTCCTGTCGGGTTTTGTGCACCTCTTAACGAGCCTTATGGAGTCTTTGACGAACTGCCGGCCGGGCTCAACAAACTGCATAACCTGATCCATGGTGTTCGGGCTGGAGAGAGAAACAACATTCAAGTCAGTGTTAAAGCTTGGATTTGTTTCAGTGCTGACGTTCACTTAAACGCAGCGAGCTCTTAACAACTTTGTAATTATTATTATACCTTCGACGGTCTCCTTTTCCAAGAAATATTAACAAGAATAACAGAAAACGCAGGTAAGGCTGATCTTAAGTCAGCCATGTTGCGTTGATTTAATCACAACTCGAGCTTACATGTTAAATATTACGGCGACGTAGCGTAACGCTGGCTTTACTTCAACGTGGTTAAAAACAAACAAAATCAACATGTGCCAACTCATGTAGCCGGCTACATTTTTATTGGAAATATATACATATTTTTAAAGTAGCTGTTCGCTTACCTATTTCCGACGTGCTGTTCGGTAAAAACGCAGGAGAAATGAGAGCCACGTAGCTTCCACAGTTTCCACCTTTGTACAGAAAGAGCTGACGTAGCCTTTAACAGCGCATGCGCATAATCTTCTTCGCGCTTTAATCATCCTCTACACCGCCCCCTACACGTAAGGCGGTGTTGATACAAGAACGGACCACCAGGCAGTACTTTCTTTAAGTTTTTTTTCCAACTTGCTTTAGTCAGAATCCAAAGCACTTCAGAGCTAAATTATTTGTAAGACTTTACACATTACTGATAGTACTTGAATATACATTTAAAATGTTGTGAAAAATACAGTACTGTATTGTACTTCCCGAGTGCTTTCATAGGTATTGTGTATTTGCCCTGTGCAAAATCTATAATTACATGATAATTTTAATAATGTCCTCACACAGCAAAAAGAATGCTAAACCCACTTTGATAATAATAACAATGTAAGCATGTATTTCAGTGGAATAGCGCAGAAATTGTTTTTTTGTCCTGCATACAGGGCAAAAGCCTAATTACAGACTAAAAAAAAATAAACCAATCAAGAAAAAAATGCTTTCAGTCAGGGACTAGAATTATGTCTAGGAAACTGTGTTTACCCCCTTTGATAAAGATGATACACTCAAGCAGATAGCAAACTGGCATATTGTTGTCATTTCCGCAATTAAAACAAATAAGAAAACAGATTTGTTATATAGAAAAGTAAGACATGTCTAAATCCATAAAATTACACTTAAGGTTAAGTTGGGGGGGTTGCTTTGTTTTTCTTTGTTTTCTTTTTTCAAAGATTGTATATCTGGCACACATTGTTCAGGCAGATTATTGGTCACAGGCCACTCCTCTTACTCCACATTCCTTTGGCAGCAAATCCTCCCTCATGTGATGTAGATTAAGACAGAATTAAACCAGAATTCTAAACAGAGCACTATATGCTGACACTTATACTGTAAGTACAGCCACATAAGAGGGAACCTTCCATTTAAAGCTGCAGATTGCATGACACACCGCAGTTCAATGAAGAAGCTCAATAAAAATATTTATAGTGATCAATAAATGTACATTGTAGTAATAACCAGTATGAGGGCAGGGATTTAATAAACCCAAGTGTGTGACCTGTGCTTAAAGGGAATTCATTAACTTGAGGAGCAAATTTTTTAAGACCTACTTTATATCTACTATCATCTGCATAACCTGAGGATGTATTTCATTCAGATGTTACTGTGAAAAAGGAATTTTTAAGGTGGTTTGTAGCCAAATTATTCACGTTGACATCAAAAGCAATCCCACTGCCCACGTTACTCTATCTCACTGTGCGAGATAGAGTAGCGTCTGCATTCTCAAAAAAAAAAAGACTGAAAATGGCCCACATCAGTTAGTAAACATCATGCAGCTTTTAATTATACTTTTTTTTTCACCAAAACATAAAACATACAACTTCTTTTTTTTTTTGATTATTTATAAAATATAATGATCTTTGGATCAATCCTGTTACCTGTATAAAAGTGTTTAACAGTGCTGTTTAAAGCATGTTTTCGCACACCGTGTCTTCACTGCGCAGCTGCTTAAATGCTTATTCACTGCCAGGTGATCCCAAGCATGTTGCAGCTGACCTCCCACAGTTTCTGTGCCAAGTCATCATCAGAGGCGGTTCTCGAACACCTCGCAGGGGCGCAGTCGCTGTACACACAAAGGAATAGAAAAAGGGAATCACACACTATGCACTGCGTTGTTAAATATGGAGGGGGAAAAAAAAATCACAACCACTGTAACTGTAACAAGCAGAGCCCAGCAGGTTGTTGGCTAAAATACTGAGGTTGTGTACCTGAAGTACCCTCCACTCAGGCTCTCCAGGCCAGGCTCTACAGCACAGTAGATGGTAGTCTGCGCTCCCTCCACTGTTGTCTTGGTGAAAATCCTTAAGATCTTCACCGCCACTTGGATGCATTGGTGCTGGTGCCTCCACAGGTCAGACTGAACCACGCCCGGGTGCAGAGAGAACACGCTCACCCCTGTACCTGCAACACATACATTAAGAGTAAAGAGAGAGAGAGTAAAAGTTCCTTCAGTTCTAAGATATTAAGCAAGCAGACACCAAAACAATTCTAATTTCTAGTGAACATTGGGCTCATGTGTAACTATTAACCTAGACAGATGGGCAGGTAGGTAGACAGGTTCCGAGGTAGGTAAGAATTTGTGCAAGTTATCCAGGGTGCAGTAGGTAGAAAGTTTAGACTTGCTGCTGTCAGGTTATGTAAAAATGAAAAAAAAAAAGCTACTTTCTTGACTCAGCTTTCTTAGAAACAACAGCACTGCATCATCCCGTTAGTCTGTCTCCATGTCTCTGAGTCTCTCAGCAACACCTACCTACACACTGTCTGTACATGCTCCAGTTTTAGTTCTGCGCCTTCGTGCCTTATGATGCACATTTGGACATTCATTTTCTGAGAACGTGAACATCCCGCCTCACCTTGCAACCTCTTGGCGAGTGAACGCGCAAAGAGGACGTTGGCCAGTTTGCTCTGCCCGTAGGCCTTCATGGCATCGTAACTCTTTTCACTGTTAATGTCATCCAGTCGAAGCCCAGTCCAGGTGTGGGCCACCGACGCCACGACGACAATACGAGCCGGAGGAGAACGCTTGATGAGGTCCAGCAGTAAAAAAGTCAACAGGACGTGACCTGAGGAAAACAATGAAGCATTCCTATTTCGCTCAACAATATCAATATTTAAGGGTGCATGTGCGCATATGAGGACTGTTTCAAAGTGTAAAGGTATATTTCTGGGTACTTGTACATGTCTGTGTGTGCATATGTGTGTGGGAGACCATGTTCAAGCACAGAATGTTCTCTCTCTGTCAGCCTGAGACAAAAATAACATGGAGGAAAACATCACCCTGAAAGAATCCACGGTCCAATAAAGGGGAAAACACCGACAGCTTGACAGCAAGCAGCAACTCCACATCACATTGCTAGCTTGTATGTTAGTCAGCTTTGTGCATATGTTGTACAGCTTGTTAATGCCAGATAATATGGATCGAAAATTACCTTTTTTTACTACGTAAATACATTTGTCACTAGTCAAACTTACCATAAAATGAGTCAAAGATACAGTATGACTGTATCAGAATTCAGTCACTTACCCAAATGATTGACACCTAGCTGCATTTCAAACCCATCAACTGTCTTGGAGTAGGGGCACATCATAATACCTGCATTGTTTATCAGGATATTCACTTGTTTTTCCTCTGGAGAGAAAAAAAAAATACAGCCACACAAACTGAAAATGATTGGGTATCAGATTTCATATAGCACACACAGTTGATATTTGATAAATGGCCTGCTTTTAAATTCAAATGCTTTTACAGTATGCCTCTAATTATGCGCATCAGTGGCGGCGGAGTTGGAAACAGGGATTTATACATCAGCCCTGCAATTAATGAGCCCTGTTTGCTGGAGGAGTCCATTACTCTTTAAGAGGCATACAATTATGCTCTTGAAAGGAAACATGCACCAAAAAAAAAACCAAATACTCGCTGGTAGCTGCTTACCTTTGTTGACGACTTCAGCAAAGGCTCTGATGGACTTGGTGTCAGACAGATCAAGTTTTCTAATGACCATGTTCTCATTTCCCGTGTCCTCCAAAATGTCTGTCCGTGCTTCCTCTGCCCTCTCTAGGTCTCTGCATGCCATGATGATGCGTGCGCCTAAAAGGTAAGCACCATAGAGCACAAACCAGTGACAAGATAATATAATATACTCCCCACCACACATCACTGTCCTCACAGAATTTCAGCTCAGGTGAGCACAGAACCATAAATTACCTCAGGTTTGCTTGTGTGTGCTCGTTAGGACAAACTTCAGCCCCGTCACGGTCTTGAAAGTGTGAAAATTCTCTCTTATTTCTCTATAAACTCGCATCTTATTTTGGCTGCAGGTGAGTTTTATGCACCCCATGACAGCCATTTCCACAGCAGTTGTATTGTGCTGCCCTAATGTCTGAATCTAAACTGGAACAGTGGAGTTCAAACTATTCAAAGTTCCCAAACTCAAAACTACAAAAGCTTTGCTCATTTGCTGGCACACAAAAGCTCCCGGCATTAAAAGGAGAACCTTAATCTCTCAGTGTTCTTCCGATCGCCCTCTAATGTTCTCTAAGCTCTCACTCAGCATCTCATTTAGCCGACTGCTCCACTCCAACGAACACAACACCCTCTCAACTGTGTCACTCTCATTCGCTTCTGACACAAATTACCATGCATTCTCCTTAATGAGCACAGAAAGGGGCTTTGAGGACACATGCACCCGCCCTTTCTTTCACCCGTGCGCAAATATGTGCACATGCAGACACACACACACACACACACACACACACACACACACACACACACACACACACACACACACACATACACACACACAACAAACTATCATACAACTCCTCCAGCACCACACAGCCACTGCACACACTCACACAAACACATATACAAAATAACTGCTGCTGTGCCCGGTAATTATGGAAGATGAGAGCCATTAACTAGTTGTAATATAGCATCTCTATCCCGCTGCCTGCGTCTGTGTTTCCATCCAGAGAACCCAATTATTCCCAATTATTACAGGGAAGCCAAGTTCACACAATTGAATAAAATTGTAAACAAATAGTGGCAACGAAGGGGTGTGCTGGGTCAGGTTAAAGGCTGTCAGCACAATTTTCTATTAGTATGCAATAAAAAAGAAAACAACAAATCATTCACACTCATCAATATGGAATTGTGAGAGCCTTTCCTCATTTCACTTCATAAACATTACATTTCATGTATATTACATATGTTATATGGACCATAAATAAATAAAACTACTAATAAAATAAAGCTAGATCGAAAGCATAATAAATGACGCAAAAATGTTGAGTACCAGAAGGAATCACTTCTTGTTATGAATGTTTGCAACTCCAATCATCTTGTCATCCCATTATTACACAATCCCATTTACAGAAAGATGACATCATTTGACAGGATACTGGAAATACAGTATTATTATTATTACTGTGGATTATTTTACACCTCTGTCAGTGTAATAAAAAATAATCTTACTTGCTGTTCCATTTACAAAATTAAAGTCATTTTTTTATACTCATGCGCATTCATGGTGGCTGTTCTCAAAACGAAGGCGGTGTGTGTGGCATGCTGTGTCTGTCACGATGCAGATGACTGAAAAATTGAATCTTGTATGCAGAACCAGTTTTTATATTACTCACTCTGTCTGCATGTGCATGTGCATGTGCATGTTTGTATGTGTGCATGTGTATGTGCGCGTGTGGCTGCTAAATGCACTGTCTTTGTTTCATGTCTGGCTCTGGAGGGGACCCTCATAATGCTCCCTCTGTCCCTGTGACGCCTCATCTGTCTTCCATTGCTGCCATTTGTCTGGAATTGGTGAAACATTAACTGAGATTTTGTTCAAACAAAAAACTCATTCTTCTCTAGCTTATTATTCAGATACATAATAGTTTGAGGTATGCTAAGTAAGTCAGGGACAGAGTGGGATATGTACTGTAAGTCACAGTGAAAATCAAGGAGGCAGGCACACATTTAAAAACATGACAGACTGAGGCAGACGGAGAAAGACAAAGTACCTCTTCTTGCCAGGTCCCTGGCAGTTTCTTTGCCTATACCAGTGTTGGCTCCAGTGATGACAACTGTTTTCCCATCTAAGCTCTCCTCAGATGACCAGTGGTTACAGCACACGCCCCTGAACAACACGCAGGCAAAAGCATTAATTAAGACCTATAAATAATCAATGCATGCAATTACTTTACACATATCTGTATTTATGTTTACACCCGTCTGTTTCCTGAATGAGTGCAATAAGTCGCTTCAACAGATTAAAAGGAGCAAAAATGATCCATATTCAAAGCTTTTTAAAAAAATCCATAAAAATACTCATAAGACCATAGGGTGCGATGCAAATAGCTGCATTTTTAACTACAGTGCAAAATCAGGTGGCACGGTGGATAAATGCCTCACACTCTTGTTATTAATAGAGCCAGCTACCTTTTTTTTTTCCCCTACCTGCAGTACATTCTTCCTCAAAGAGCAACAGATTTCCACCTCAGGACGTCTGCGACAATATCCCTGCTTTCTGCGCCACAACAGTTTATCAGCAAGTTTCGCTGCTTTCCATCTCTCACCCACCTCTCCCCCGTTTGTTTCTCATATCACGGCCGGGGCCAATCGGGGGCGCGCTGACGCATAATTGATTCACAAGTTCCAGCCTGGGGGGGGGGGGGTGGGGGGGGGGGGGGGCGGCTCTCCTGCTGCCTCCTGCTGTCGGAGAGATGCGAGTTATGGAGTAAGCTGACTCCGAGAGAGCGAGAATTCACCAGTGCAGGATGTGACACCACCGCGACTGTGGAAAACCCAGATTAAATAAATAAAATAAAGGTCCTATAATTATTGCTGCCTTGGTGGTGCTGCATTATGTAGCAGTGACGTAATAGTCTAGTAAAACTAGGCAGTCCGTAAAAGAGGAAAAGAAACAACAGACAGTGGTAGGATATCAGGGATTTTTCTTTATTAGAAGCAGTTTTATTGTCATAACTTTCACATCGAAGGTTAAATTTATCTCCAGCGGATGCCCAACAGGTGGCAGCTCACAGCCCACAGCTTTAGGGCTGTGCCATCATCCTGACCCGCCTTGGAGCTCTCTGCTCTGGAACAGTTACTGTAAGGAAAGGGGAGAATGGACTACACATCAATATATCGTTTCAGTGATCTATATTTCCATTGCCATAACATAAAACACGCCAAAAGAATAAGTGAGAACTAATCTGTAATAAGTCAGTCCTCCCCTAATAACTACTGATCTGAGACTATAAGGTAGATCATGGGTTTTAGAGAATCGCTGAGGAGGCGCTATTAGATAATTGTAAAGTAATAATTAGTTCATAATTTTCTGTAAATTAATAGAACTCCCTGCTTTCTTCATTGATCTTTAAAGTTGGTCTTGATTTTACTTTTTGCAGTTTCATGCTCAGTAGTTGCTCTGTAGTTCCTCTTTGTGTCAGGATTTCTTCACCATTACCACATTTGGTTTTAGACTTACCAAATGTGTGTTATAAGTACACACAGTTATGTAAAACAGGAGCATGGAGATACAGTAAGCTGGAAGGTCGTGCTGTTCTTTCTAACAAATGTGAGTCAGAAAAGAAGAAATTTATTTATTTATTTTTAAAATAAGAGCATCAACCCCCTCATCAACAAGTTGTAATGTTACAGTAGGACTTATGATGGTGTTTATTCAGTTATAAAATATTTATTAACTAATGACTCACTTATACAGAATCTCATAGATCTTTAGTAATTATGTATTCCTGGATCTGGAGTTATTAGGAAAATATTGATGAATATCTTAATTGCAATTAAACAAGTTTTTGTGTCTAACTGTAAATAGTTACCCCAGTGTCCAGACTCATGGCTCTTTCGGAAACTCTTCCAGTTTAAGCTCCATCATTATAAATTATATGTCCTATTAGAAGCTGAGACTGCGTTTAGATTTAGTCGTGTCATAGCTAAATGAGTCTTATATTATTATTGCTGTTGATTTCACATTGACCTGTAGTATCCTCCAGTGATCAGCTGGTTCTCAGGAGTGACGGTGCAGTAGATGGTGGTGTAGGCTCCCTCTGCTGGGGTCCTGACCACAAAACCGAAGGTCTTGATTATATCCACAAGAGGACGCCATACGTGCCTAAAAATGTCAGTGTTCACAAGGCCAGGGTCCACTGAGTAAGCCATCACACCTAGAACTGGAGGGATTGGTTTCTTTAGACACACAGGATTTGGTTGCCGCCTTCTCACACTGACTTATTACTTCATTGTTTAGTTCGACCTGAAATTAAGACAATCCTTGATAACAACTTGCAGTCACATGAGTGGATACATCTGGGAAGTAAAGTAACCAGTGCATCACGGGACTATCAGAGGTTCACATGATTTAGAAGATATAAAAGTTACAGAAAGCCTTTACTCATATCTGTGAAGAAATGACTGCATTAATAGTGAGACTGACAAAGAGGAGTGATTTGCAGGGCAACAACTAAATCTTTAAGATATGCTTCTCCTTGCTCTGATGTCGCCCAGAGCATTTGTAGTTGAGGCATGTGACTCGTCACACTCTTGAGATAAGAATCATATTTTTTTGCATAAGGAAGGAGTCAGAGAGGCATAGAAAGACACATAATGACTACCTAAAATTGCAATTTCTGGGTCCCTACCCTCAGTCCTTTTGGCCAGCTCTCTGGTGAACAGGATATTAGCCAGCTTGCTCTGTGCGTAGGCCCTGACAGGGTGATACTTTTTCTCCCCTTTCAGGTCATCAAACTGGATTTTGCCAAAGACGTGAGCTGATGACGCCAGGTTGATGACCCGGGATGGGGCAGAGTGCTTCAGCAAGTCCAGCAGCAGAAAGGTCAAGAAGAAATGGCCTAAAAAAGAGAGAAACGGGTGGTAGAAAGAAAAAGGTGGGACGTTTTAGGCAAAGGATAAGAAGACACAAGCGGAGCAAAGTAAAGTTGGACCATCACTGATCACTGATCATCTGTTTAGCATTAAGAATACAGGCTGACTAGCTAGTCATTTGTTCCTTTGCATCTAAACCTTCTGTGATTTTTCTCCTACCCAAGTGATTGACTCCAAACTGCATCTCATATCCATCCACTGTCCTGGCATAAGGACACATAGCCACGGCTGCGTTGTTGATCAGATAGTGAAGAGTCTTCTCAGCTGCAAAACAGGATATTTGTTACCTCCATCACAGAAGGGGAAGGGGGGGGGGGGTATGCACACTGCTCTGAAATTCATGTGTGTGTTGCATGTGCCACCCACTGTTGTAGATATTCTCAGCAAACTGGCATATCGATTTGGTGTCAGCCAGATCCAGTTGCTTGGTGACTACCTTCGCTCCCTTCACCTCCTTCATGATGTCGCAAGCAACTTGCTCTCCTTTCGTTGTGTCTCTGCACGCCAAGATGACCCGGGCACCTAGGGAGATGAATTCCTCTCGTTTGCATGCGCTTGCATGTTTGAAATTTGAACAAGATAACACAATTTCAAGCTTACTTTTAGATATTAATATTTTTTTCTTGCTTGAGTCACCTCATTGCATTCATCAAATATGGAGGAGCGTGTTAAATTTGAAGTTTCCACAGAAGTTCACTGAGTCACAAAAGCGAGAAAGAATATGACAGCGAATCTACAGAAATTTGTTAGTCATCATTGTCTTTGCGTGTGCAGCGCTGTTTGCTTGCCTCTGCCAGCCAGGTCTCTGGCTGTTTCTTTTCCTATTCCAGAGTTGCCCCCTGTCACAATAGCTGTCTTCCCATCTAGACGTGTATCTGAAGACCATATGGGGATGACGAGAGACCTGCGGAGTGAGGTACATGAAGCCTTTACTTATAAAGTACCAGTATAAACCTTAGATAGGATTTTGGGATGCATTATTATTTGTGTTATCTGTTTGTTTAAACCCAGTTAGAAGGTGTGTGAGGTCCTGGGTTCAAAAGTCACCTTCAAACTGATTCAATCTCCTCCCAGATGTTGAAGCAGCAGGATAAATAAAAGCAACTGTGAATATTTCTTTTGATACTGAAAAACAGAGCGCTCTGCTTTTAGATTATCTTTCTTTGTTTTGCTTCTGGTGATGATGTGCAAAAAACTCTTACCTGATTGCTTGCATTTCCGAAGTAAAATGATATGATAATGCTATTTCCCTCCCCAAAAATGTTTTTCCTGATGTTCAGAAGTTCAAGAGATGTGGCAGAGACGGAGGCACAGGACTGAGAGAGCGAGCAAAGAAGGCCGTCTTTTAAATGGTAAGCCGTTTTTAGAAAGAAATACCCCTCTGTTGGAAATCATCACTGGTGCTAATCAGTTAAGGCAGAATTTTAAACAGGATTCCAGATGAACATCGCATGATTGTGATGTAGTATTTGAATGAACCAAAGAAACAGAAAAGTATTTGTTTAAGAAGTTTCAGCTTGATAATGCTTACCAAATTAAGTATGTGTGCTGACTCAGCAAACTGGATGTTAAACACTGAATCTTTGCTTGTTGTAAAAAAGAAAGGACACCCTCTCTCAGTTCTAAGGTTTTAAACACCAGGAGTTAATTAAAAAAAAATCACCCAGTTCTTAGCAGGTCTTAAAATTAGGTTATTTAACAAGAACTAGTACTGCCACCTCACAGCAAGAAGATCCTGGGTTTGAATCCAGGCCATAGCCTTTCTGTGTGGAGTTTGCTCGTTCTCGTTGAGTCTGTGTCGAGTCTCTCCACGTACGCCGGCTTCTTCTCACAGTCCAAAGACATGCATGGGGTTAGGTTAAGGTTAAGGTCCTGCCACACAAGCCATAGCTGCTTGACAGGTGGCCTCACATTAAACTTTAGAGTACTTTGGTATACAGAGGAGCTCATGGTTGACTCAATGACTGGAGGCTGCCCAGGCCCTGCGGCTGCAAAACAAGCCCAAATCATCACCCCTCCACCGCTGTGATTGACAGTTGGTGTTTGTGCTTATCTGCTGTGTTTGGTTTTTAATCGTGGCGCTGTGCATTATAGTCAAACATCTCCACTTTGGTCTCATCCGTCCAAAGGGTGTTGCAGAAGTCATGTGATTCGTTCAGATACAACTTTGCAAACCTAAGCTGTGCTGTTCTTATTAGAGAGAGGAGACTTCCTCCTTTTATTGTGCCCTCATATGTAAAACCTTAGAACTGACAGAGGATGTACTTTCTTTTTTCAACTGACTGTATGTCGTTTTTCTCATTAAGTTTTTCATTTTCTGCCATAGAGTTAGTGTCCGTGGTGTCTCTCAGAGATGCATGAAACTCTGAGAAGATGTAACAACATCATAAGAGCAGAAATTCTCAATAACATTTAAAAAACAGGGGTTTAAAAAACGTTCTCAGATCTATAAAATGTAAAGTAATCCGTCTCAACAAAGGTCTCATACAGTTTTACATTCATTATGTATTTACGATCCACCATCTGCTGCTTTCATTTAAGGCAATTCATCATACTTAAAAGCTCATCATACATCTCGAAGGCAAAATCATTATCTTTAAAGAAACTAGAAACTGCATCTGCTGTCAGTGGTAAGTAAGAAATCTCAGCCGTGATGGTCTTCTGTGAGTCTGCAGCTGGAATTCAAAACTTGCTTCCACAGGTGAGCTGGCTGTAATTTCAGCACATCAGCGCTGTGGATTTTATGGTGCTTTCCGCAGGTCTACGCTATCGCCTCGTTACACCGAATGTCAGGATATTATACCAACAGCTGACTGGGCTTTTTCCCAGGCCTCAAAAGTGCTGGAGTGTAAAAGGCAAACCATTACTCAAGAGCGCATGTCCTCTTTTTCTGTAATCTCTATTCCTCTTTTTAAAATTGCAATTAAAAAAATGTTTGCTGTGGTACATGGGTAACGTGTTTGTGTGTTATATAAATGCAACAAACAGCTGCATGTCTTTTCCTGCATTACAGAAACTCTATTAAGATTTATCTAAGATTTGATGTGTTGTTCTCGCATCTTAACCTGCACTTACCACTAGGAGGCAGACCGTAGCAACACAAGACACTACACTACATATGCAGTGTCCAATGAAAGGCTGTTCCCTCACACTGAAATCATTGAAATCTGCAGTCAGGGTCTGTGTTGGCCAGCCAGCCAGTTCTCATGTAAACCATGTGAAAGCTAGTCATAACTTCCTGTTTTCACAAACAACCATAAAATAAGCTGAGACAAGACGCACTCTTACACACATGCACACACACATACACGCATACATAAACATACTCCTGCTGACCCAAACCAGGCCTAAATGAGAGCTGCCAGTTCCTCTCATGTGGTCTCTCTGTGACGCTAGCTGGTCTGACTGCTAGATTAGTTTCTCCTCACAGCTGCTTGCCATCCCCGGGCCTGATGAAAGGCTGCCTGTCTGTCAGCACAGAGACAAAGACACAGAGGCCTCGCCACATGTGTAATTAGCATTGCTTCACAAAGATTATAGATCATCTTGTGGAAATAAATGAAGCTTCGGTTGCATTTTGTCAATCCCAAAAATAGGAAAGTTGACTAAGAGAAACCACAGAATGCAAGATGGCAGCCATCCGTGAAAGAATTAGATGCAAAACATTTAATTTCAATCAAAAATACTCTTTCAGTAATTCATTGCAATGGGTTTGATTGATATGTACAGAATTTTTTTTTTTTTTTTGTTTTTGCAAAGCTGCATACATACAGTATGTGGGGCTATAAATTAACAGTTCATTGAAACTCCTGTGTGCGTTTCGCCTGCTGTTAATGGCACCACTCGACTTCACAGAATCCACACAGTAAATCAAATGGCAGCATCTTCATTTGTCTTTGGCAAACAGATGAAATATATACAAGCACTGATCACATCTGAAACTTCTGACACATAAACACTCTGCTTTGTAAGATCTTTTAAAACAAAACCCATTATTAACAAACATCTGGCTTTTCTTCATTGAGGCCTGCACATTAATATCTAATAAAAGAAATCACCAATAAAATAGCTTATCAAATGCATAGCATTTTCTTTCTGAGACAAAAACTGCACTTGTGTTGCAGTGAGGAGAAAATAAAGTCTACAAAACAAGCTAAAACAAGCATCGTACCAAAACTGGACGTGTCTCTTAAAAAAATGAGGGAGTCTGTTAGATCCCGCAGACAAGAAAGAAATAAATTCACTCAGTGATATGCTTAAAATTCAGCAACATTTTATATATATATATACCACTCCTGATTCTGTCCTGCCAGATCTTATTGTGGCTCGTATATTCAATGTTCTAGGATATTATTAACAAAACATATTTTCCACATGGTGGATATTTTGTTATGCAAAGGCAAGTATCAAAATCATCCAAATTTACAAAAGTTAAAAAAAAAAAAACTAGGAGTCTACAGATGTCATCTAAAGTAAATTATTAATAAAATGTTGGACATTAAATAGTTAGTAAGTTCCTTGTATCAAGACCAAGCTGTAATTTCCATGCAACAATAAAACTATTATCCACCTGCAGTATGAACTCGACTTCCACATCCATTTCACAACAAAATTCCCCATCATTGTCTGGAATGGAGGGAGTTTCCATTTGAAAAAAGCCTGCAGCTTTTTTCTGGGAATAAATTTCAGAGGAAAGATTCAGTGACTAATATCTAAGGGAATCAGACAGGTTATAGAAATCTCATTAGTAAGACAACTATGCAGACGCAGTCAGGGTCCCAAAAGACTCATCTCTCAGTTACCTGTCTGATCATTTTAAAATGACTTCATATGATTCTTTCCTTAGTTTTATATGAAAAGCAGGCCTGCAAGGGCACATTTTGGTTTTAATTATTATTGTAACTTCTTTGACGTACACCGGTCGGCCATAACACTAAATCCACCGTTGTGTAGGCCCTCCTGATGCTGATCATGCTCATGAGCCCACTGAGGTGTGTCCTGTGGTGTCTGGCCAGTGGGTCCTTTGGGTCCTGTGGGTTGTGGCATGAAGCCTCCACGGATCACACTTCTGGCTAATTCAGCAGATGCTTGATCGGACTCTGATTTGTCGAGCCAGTCCTGAGGAGTATGTCCGCTGTGGGAGGACACACAACGTCCCGCTGGGGAGAATGCTGCTGTCAAGGAATGCTGTTGCCATGGAGGGATGTGCCTGATCCTCAACAATATTTAGGTGGGTGGTGTGAGTCAAAGCAAGAAGACCCAACATTTCCCAGCAGAACATTACATTGTAACAAGATGATCAATGTTATTCATTTCAGCTGACAGTGGTTTTAATGTTGTGGCTGACTGGTGTAATTGAATATATAGGCGGTCAGCTTGACAAGGTCTAAATTATGGTAGTGGAAATGATCTCTGGAGTGACATAAAACATGAGACACAGCCACTGGTCGCTTTTCACTTTCCTAGTGATCGCTCCACCATCACTTCCTGGACTGGAAGCGTCTCATCTTGCAATGTGCAGTGGGTAATGGAGTTCCCTTGTGATCTCAGGCTGCTCTGAAAAAATGGGGCGGTCTCACTGGCTTCTTCCTGGACAGGGTTGCCAAAGCCATCATCCTGCCCCACCTCATCACTGCCATGAGAAGTCTGGCTGACACAGACAACAATGACATCACCACTGAAGTTCATCACTTGACCGCTGGAGATGAAGGTGGTATTGTGGTTACCAGACACCTGACCTAAATAGAAAAGAAACACAGAGGGGGAGGAAATGGTTAGGATGCTATTTATAGAGAACGTGAGAAAAATCTTTAGTTTCAGGTGAAATTCATGAACATTGTCTCCCCATACTAGTGTAGAAAATGCCAACACAATAATAGCCTTTTGTGAAATTGAATGAAATGTGTAAATTTAACTGTAGGGTTGTGTGGGACTTCTATCTTCCATCTACACACAGGCTGCTAGAGCCCCATTTCATGACACGAGTGAAGAAGGGAGTAACTGCTGGCTAACCTCATGTGAAAAATGGACAGTGGGTGTAATGACTTTGCAGGATGACCACAAAAAGGCAACAGCTAGAAAAGCCGCCATATCACATCCCTCTGCCCATGGCTGTTTCAGTGTCCAGCACTTCTAATTCAAAACCACTGAAGTAATTTGTCAAGAGTTTGGGGTTTTAAAGATTGAACTGAACACATTTTTAACACGCACGATATATGCTGTTGAGCTCTTTTTAATATTGACTCCATCCAAGAACAGCTCTAATCTCAACTCGACCCTACAATGGCTTTCCTGCCAAACACAAACTTGCACCTTTGTGCCAACGCTCGTGTGCTGTTCAAGTACAGATTTAATCCAGCCAGGTGAATTAGGAAATAAACTGTGTTTTTATTTTGTTTATCACATTACACCACATCAAACCTCTGGTTCCTATTTTCTCCCCAGCCTCCTGTCTGACTTTCCAGGCAACAGAAGAAGCCAAACCTCCATGACTCACAGCTTATGTTCCATCTGTTCACACATATGTGCACACACACACACACACACACACACACACACACACACACACACACACACACACACACACACACACACACACACACAGTAAATGTAAGAAAGCACACCAACAGGCATTTTTACACCTACACATACACGTATACACATAGCCACGGGCAAACACCATCACACACTCTCAGAAAGTGTGTTGCTGTCTCTGTATCCAAGAGCTTTTCCCGGAATACCAGTCTGAGAGGGCAAGCTTGAAAATATGCCATTTCACCACAACTCTGAAAACAAAGCTCTGAGGAATCTGCTTGGCTCTTTTGTTTATCCTTCCTCGGTACCATGTTGATTTTTCTGGATACCCCAAAACTGTAGCAATACGCTTCTGACAGGAGTAAAATTGAACACTGGTAGAACCCCTTTCTTGCTCATTACCCAGGAAAAAAAAAAAAAAAAAATCTTCAAAATCTACCTATTTGTCATGAATAGCTGAGGGAAGACTAAATGTGAATTAGCCCTGTTGACGCGACACTCAAAGGTAGGCCCTAAAACTGCTCTGGATGAGCTGGTAAGTAGCTAATAAATATAAATCATGTGCACTGGATGGCTACTGTGCACGAAACACCGTGTGTGAGACAAGGGAAACCTCTGAACCTTGCCTAACCTTTAAATAGCACGGGCGGGAAGTCCTTGTAACAATTTTCATTACTGCATGATGGGAAACTGTGTTCATTTCCAGCCAGCGAATGTGTAATTAAAGAAACCAGCCATCAGTGAGAGTCTAAAAAAGAAAAAGAAAAAGAGGCTTCACAAGTTGGTGTGTGCGTGTTTTTGTTGGGTTTGCGAGGTTATAAAAGTATTACTCAAGCTGAGCACATCTTGCTTCAATTAAAGCTGCGGTCACTTTACGCAACCCTATGGAACTCTGGGTAAACAGGAGTTTTGTACTGTAGATGGCATACTCAACACTGATGCTCACATACACAGAGAGCAGTGTTTGTTAAGAGTGTGGTTCTGGTGGTTCACTAGCACATCAAACACACACACACACACACACACACACACACACACACACACACACACACACACACATACATACACACATATCTTTTTCCTGCTCCCTGTGTGGTCTGCCAAAATCCAGGGTCAAATTATCAATACTGGCTTTAATAAAAGATATTTCTTGGAAATAATCACACAAACGCCATACAGTATTCTTATGCTGAAACCGATCCGCTGTCCAGTCTGTGTTCAGCTAATAATGTCTGAGTTTGAGCTGACCACCGTCTCTATCAGACTGCTCAGATATTACTGCTTTTATAGCTAACTGTAACCACTGGGAGCTTGAGGCACAGAGCATAAATGTTTCCCGTAGATTTTTCTCTTTGGCAGAACCCTAAAGTCTGTAAGAACAATGCATGCTCAGCCCCGTGACAGTAAAACTTTCCATTAAAACCAATCCAAAGTTCATTCTGTTATTCTTGGTGGCTAGTCCCACCTAGTCTGGGGAAAGCGAACACTGCTATGTGGTGTATCAAATCGTGTACGAGTATGACCCTGTGGCAACACAATGGCGACTGCCTACACAAACAGTGAACACAGAATCCACCTGGCAAATGCAACTGTGGTCCCGCAGTCTTTGTAATGAGCCATTATCCCCATAATGCACAAGCCGCTGTGCTTTTCCTTTTTAATGTCACTGTTGTGCGGTCATAGCAAAAATATCCAGGAAATATCCAGCTCCATCGCGTCTTTTCTTTACCCCAAGAGAATAAATGGACTTATTTTTGCTTAGGAAAAAAAAAAGTCACTGTATGATAAAGGTTATGCACAATTAGGTGCAGGCTAGAAATAAAAAGTTACCACCATATTAACCCATCATTATGCAGTCATAAATACAAGTAAATTAAGTCACTGCATACTGTTTCAAATTGCGAGTCAAATTTATAGGGCCTGTAAGTTCTTGAAATTTCATCTACCTGAGGTAAGATTTGGATCAGCCAAATGACTATGAAGGCTCTCCGGTGAGCACTCCATTTCTGACTCCTGTGAAGAGAGCTTGTTTTCTCCACTATCCTCACAGGGACCTCCCTGGTCTTGCTCTGGGCCTGTGGCCTCAGGGGGCTTGTCCATGTAGAGCTCCCCAACAGATGAGGAAGGCATCGAGGGGCTGCCCAAGGTCATGGCAGAGGTTGTACTATGTTCTGTTGATGTCGAGTCTGTGCTCGTCAGTCTGTACAACCCTTCCCATTTTACTGGTGACCTTTCAGCCAGGTGAAATTTGAACTCCGGTGACACCTGGGACAATGGCAGGAAGAGTTCAGGAAGTTGACTGGTCGAAGGGACGGCAGAGGAGGTGTGGAGGAGAGGAGGAGAAAGAGAAACGAGTGGTGCGACGCCTGTCTCACTTGTGGACAAAATCACTTTCTTGAGATTTCCATCCCCCTTTTCTTCACTCTTATCTGCCCTTTTATTATCATTTTTATCCTCTTTCCCACTTCCATCTCCATCCCGCTCCCCATCTAGCCATCTGCACGAGCAGGATCCCAGTGTTCCGGGACTGACGGCCTTGCTACAGTCCTCATTCTCCCCTACTTCCAGTGGCTCGCGGATGGGAATGACACAGATGCAAGAACCTGCCAAAAGCCGGGACACACTCACGACCTCTTTCTCTTCTTCTGACACCTCTTCTGGTTCTCCAGATCCTTTGCTCTGTTCCTCCATTGCCATTTTCCCCTCAACAACTTCTTTCCCTGTCATTTCTTTTGTGAAGGGCAGAAAGACCTTTATATCAGGAACAGAGGTGGGCAAGGTGCATGGGGGGTCATCAGCAGGGCTCGAGGGTGCTTGGTAGATAAGTTCAGTCATCTCGCATGGCTTTGGGCTACCAGGGCCTCCTCCTATTCCTCCACCTGCTCCACTGTGGTAAAGAGGAGCCAGTGTCTCCTAGAGGGAGGGAATCAATAACAGGAGAGTTCACATAAAGATAGATAGCTATTAGATACGTACAGGATCTCAGTTAATTTGAAAATATCCGTTATAAACAATACTAAAGGCAGGTGAAACTACCTTACCTGTTGTATCCTGGTCCTCTTCAGGTTCTGGACACAGGATCGCAGATTTACTAGGAAATGAAAAGAATGATATGTAACTAACGACTGAATAAAATTAATGTAGTATTTATGAATGTAAATTGAAGTTTTTGCTTTTTTATGAATGATGGCAATGTCTAAAGTATATATCTGAAACGCAGTCATGCAGCTAGAAGAGAATAGTTAATGCAAGTTTTTCACCTACCAGAGAGTAATTTCATTTTGTCCTTGTAGCAGAAGAGAAGCAGAATCAGGAGACACAGAACAGTAATGACTGACAGCACTGAAACTATCACCCAGGAGGACGAAACAAAGACATCTGTAAGAAAGACAATCTCTGAGCTTGCTTTTAGTCGACTACTTTTATTTGTCATGGATTTAAAGAACTAATTCATTTTTCCTGCTAAATTTAACATTTAACTTTCTAAGTAGCAGAAATGATTTCCCATACTTTTTTTTTTTTGCACAGTTGATGAATATGAAATAATATGACACTGTACATATGACCACATCTTACCGGGATCCTGTGGTTTGCACACTGCATCGGCTTTGGCGCTGCCTGGCTGGATCTGCCTTTTGCCATCAGCCTTACAACTGGGAAAGAAAAAAAAGAGGAACATTTGTACTGTGGGACTGCGGTTTGTTTTTTGGTTTTTCCTTCTACTCCGCATTTTCCTACCAACGTGCTCGACTCATGGTTCTGCAAAGATAATATCAGAAAGGCGGATGGACAGGGAGAAAAACAAAATTCTTTCTCTCGCCATCGTCATAATCATCCCAGATGATCTGTCAGGCCTGGCTGGCAGTGGAAGCTGGCGTCTGCTCCAGCCAGGAAGCAGTGAATATATTACTCATAACCACTGCTGGCTTCTGGTGGGCAACTGCATTTTCCCTTTACAATAAGTCAAAAGATTCCAACCCAAAACCGTGTGTGTGTGTGTGTGTGTGTGTGTGTGTGTGTGTGTGTCTCTAAGCACTTACCTGGTCCATTGTTTGCATGTATTATCATCAGTGGAGAAGAAGCCTTTTGGACACGGCTTACACACCACCCTATCATCTGCAATTAACAACACACGCTATAATCTCTGAGTTCTACTTGTTTGTAATTATTTGTCATAAATGAGGTATGTTCTGTGTTGTCTCACTATGGTTTGTAGGTTGAAGTCCCTCTCCAGGGGGGCAGGTGGGTATCTTCTCACAGTACTCACAGTTGATGGAGGAACATTGGAAGCCAGGATAGCAACGACATGTCTCCTCTGCTATTAGGTTTACAGTCATTTTCATAAAACCCACTCCTGAAGATAAAAAAAAAGGTAAAAATTGATTGAAGGGAATGATAATGTGTGTTTTATCCAAAACCCCCACTCCACAGTTGAATCTGTGTTGCTGCTGTGCTCTTGAGCAGAGGGTTAAAATGGGTTTATTACAAAGAAATTGCATCCATTCTGATAATGATGCACATTTGATTTAAATTTTACAAGTGATCGCCATAACACAAATAAAAAAAATATATTAAGAAGATCAGAGCATTCTTGACTGGTAAAGGTGTTTGATCTTTGTTCCTAATTATTTGGAAGAAATGAAGTTTATTATTCTTTTTAAATTGAAATGCTCTTATTCATTACAAATAAGCAGTGAAGAACTTATTCAGGAGTTTGAAACTGTAGAAGCGTAGGTACTCACCTTCATCACAAAACTTCTGTTTAAAACAAACTTTCTCCTCATTCCAGTCGGGCTGATATTCATCATTGTTGCATTTAAAACATATAGTCTGGAGGGAGTCAGTGCAGTGGGAATACACATAATGACCTAGTGGGGATGGGGGGGGGAGAGAGAGAGAGAGAGAGAGAGAGAGAGAGAGAGAGAGAGAGAGAGAGAGAGAGGATTTAAGAAGCCAGCAGGTATAATAACAATAACTAATTAAATAGAAAAAAATAAAACAAAAATGAACTTGATAAAAACTAGAGCTCCTTCCTCCTTTTTATGCAACTGGTATCTCTAGCAGATTGTGTGTGTGTGTGTGTGTGTGTGTGTGTGTGTGTGTGTGTGTGTGTGTGTGTGTGTGTGTGTGTGTGTGTGTGTGTGCTTGTGGAAACACATGTGCATGTCTGTGCCATTTTAAGCCAAAAATATCTGCTTTTAAACATCCTTCCTCTTTTCCTTTAGAACATTTGTGAATGGAAATCTATTTTTAATTTATGCTGATTCCACAGAGGAAACCAAATATGCATCCACTACTTTCTTATATTTTGTCTGTGTGTGCATGTGTGTGAATGTGTGTGCATGTGTCAACTACCTGGTTGACACTTTTTGCAGCATCTGGAACCCTTCAGGTAATGTTTGTCATCACATTGGAGAGATTTGGAGTCTGCATTCTGGAATTAATCAATACATAAGACAAGTTCATCACAGTTAGCAAGAGAGCCATAATCTTTAAGTCCCCCTCCACACACACACACACACACACACACACACACACATACAAAAAAAGATCATTAGTTTCTTTATTAAAACATTTTTGTGAAGTACTGTACACTGCTTTCCTCCAAGAACCTCTCTCCTTCTTCAGATCATCTTTCAAAACCACATGTGATATTTTGACATGGCGGTGAATGATGGGAGGAGCAGGATGGTAAAAGCATTTTCAAGACATGCCCAGAAATTCTTTCCACGCTCTCAGAACACCTGAGCATAGCTCCGTGGCCTCCAAACCAGAAAAAAAAAAAAAAATTTGAGTCCAGAACCCAATAAGGAAGTAATAGTAAAATGAGGAAGTATTATAGAATATCCATTCTTATTGGCTCTGAATTGTTAATCACTTGCAAATATTCCCCTGGCACTCAGTACTGTGCTGCAAAAAACAAAAAAACCATGTGCAGTTGTTCTAAAGGTCTTCTGTTCTAGCATAGCACTATGCAAAGTTTCCTGCTGTCATTCAGCTCAACACAATTCTTATTCCAGAAAACATCTTTGCATTTTTTTTCCCCCCAAACAATAAATGCTCTATAGTGAAAAGGCTACTTATTGTACGACCCTGCAGCCACTCTAAATCAGGGGCTGGAGGAGTCCTCGCCACACTGCTGAATTAGAGAATCTGGCTGTTATGACAGAAAGGATGCCAAAGCCACAGTGTCTATATATACATGGAGAAAAACACAACCTATAGGCCTGCCTGCACGCTGACCTTGAACCGACCTCCCTCATAAGCCAATTCAGTCCTTCATGCTGTAATTTGTACAGAAAATAATTGCTGATAGTGCAGAGGTTCAGAAAAGCTTCCCAAAACTTTCCCTGCCATGAAATCCTTGTTTGGATATTACAGTCCCGGCTTCTTTTTGTTTTTTAATGTAAAAAAAAAAAAAAAATCCTTGATCTTACGCTGACAGTTTACATTTATCATACTGGGCTCTAACCCCCAACGCTGATTTCACATCCTTTGCTCATCTTCCTCTGTGTTCTGTCTCCTCTCTTTTTCACACCTCTGTGTTAAGCTCCGTTTAGGCCCTGTGTCTGTCCGGCTTCAGGCAACGACGGCGCAGCATGAACACTGGCAAGCTTCTAATTACCTCCACTCAGACTCGCACATCAGCCAATCTTTGTTTTATAATCTAACCAAAGGGATAATGATACGCAGCGCTCATAGCTCGGACCGCAGCACTAATGGAGACCATATGCTGCAGGAGGCAGAAGTGACAGCAGTAGGAAAGATTCCCATGCTATTAAAGGCTCATGCATTTGCTTAAATAGATAGATATAGTGTTCAATATGCACAGCTGGACCAGAGTGCACAGGAAGCCAAAGGAATGCTGGGAATTGTGTTTTTGTTACCGCCACATCTAAACAGTGGGTCTCAGTTATATGAAGCAATGTGTTTTGACTCACTAAATATATAATGGATGTAAAAGAAAAACAGGAGACCCACCCTATATGATTATAGGTTAAGATAATGGTAAACATAGAACATCCGACCTCAGCGCTAACTTGATGTGTCGCGCGAGCTCAGATATGAAGTTATAGAAATTTTAAAAAGAAGAGGTCGAAAGCAAATTGATGGACAGGGTGGGCGGGACTTAATGAAGCTTAAGAACAAAGAGGTATTAAGAGTTCCATCCCTTCATTGATATGTTGCCCACACACACACACACACACACACACACACACACACACACACACACACACACACACACAGCTGTTTTGTTTTTGTTTTTGTTTTTTTAATCTTTTACAAAAACCTTCACTACCGGTGTGACCCTATCAAACACCAAGTGCATTCCATTAGCTTCCAGCGGAGGGCAAAATTTGCATAACGGCCACAGCAGCAACAGGCACAAAGCCAAGAGAAACACTCTTCCACTCTTAGGCCTCTAGGGGTTTTACTGAATCACGATAAGTTGTTGTAAAAGCATATTGCACAACAATCAGATCTCTGTGTAGTGCTTGCACCTGGGATTAGTTTTTTTTTTTTTTAAAGCCATAAAAGCAAATCCTCTAAATGTCACCTGCAAAAATCAAGATCACGCACGCACGCACACACACACACACACACACACACACACACACACACACACACACACACACACACACACACACACACACACAAAGACGAGCTGGTAAATTGGTGGAAACAGTGATAGCCAACAATCTGTGAACAGAAAAAGTGCATATGATAGAAACTCAACCCAGTGATCAAGGAAGAGCAGGTGCCACGAGGCCCTTCCTTGCCAACTGTAATAAGTACTAATTGCTTTAATGGAAGTTGACGAAGCCAAAATGCAATCAGAATTCCTCCTCATTTCTTCACGAGAATGACAAACACAGCGTTTTTTATAGACTGAATGTGTCAGTTGTCTGCTTAATTAAATCAGGCTTGACTCCACAGCTCATAGGCTCATAGGCAGTGCAATGTTTTACTAAGCTGAGGAAGCCAAAAGTCTGATCTGATAGTGGGTGGATGGATGGAGCTACAAGAAGTAAACAATGACAAGCACAGCAGAAATTAGAAAATAAGCACTGGTCAAATACTAAGTGAAAGAAGTCCGGAGAGATGCTGCTAGTGGATAGCTGCACAGCATGAGTGCAAACAAGCAGGGATGAATGTATGACTAGCCAGAAAAGCTGGCAAATAAAAAGTTCAGGAGCCATATTTGTGGGCAGGCGAGTAAATAAACCCAACAAAGCCCAGCTCTTTATGATATATTGACTTTTAAGCTCTGAGCATCTTGAAGCAATTGTGCATTGCTCAATGTCACAAAGACAGTTTGAAATGAACTTGGAATGCATTGGATGAAGTGGTTGAAAACCAAGAAAATGAAGGGGAATTCTTTTGGAATAGCGTGACTCAGTAATGGCAAGACCATGGTGAGAACAACCCAAAGCCAAGGGTTTGCAATGTCACCTTAAAACGTAATGAAAAATATTCCATCCCCTCCTATCCAGGAAAACTGTATCTGTTTGCTTCCTCTTGTCACCGCTGCTGGTAAAACTTTGATTTATTTAATAGTCTTTGGGGAAAAGACTTTTGCGCAATTACCTCTCTGGATCACAGCGTTGACAAGTAAATGCCCCCCCCCCACACACACACAAGCATTTTGCTCTTGCAACACATCTCGGGGAAGAAAGAGCGAGCGTTCCAGTCAAAGTCATAACGATGCTGGCTTACGGTAACACAGGCAGTGATAGATCACCGGTGCCCAGCAGTCCCGCCACTGCAACCGCATCTCATAAACTTCTCCACCTGGACAGCGTTAGCTGGTTGGACTAAACAACAGCGTGGACAACAACATGCCATGGACCATATTCACTCTCCCCTTCAAATTAATGTGCGGCAGTGCATCAGCTGAGACCTCCTTTTTAAACTTTGTAAAGCTAATTAAAAGCTTTGCAAATGCATGTTTCCAATAAAACTGATCAAAAAAGGAAACCAGGAAACTATAACAAAAATGCTTGAAGAAGCTTGCGGCGATATGCAAGACAGAAATCCCCGTGTGGCCCCTGCACCGCATTATGAAAGCCTCGCCTCTGGCGGATCTAATGAGATTCCTGATGAGCCACTTGGACCTGGAAAGAATACTTGGTGGAGGGACAGGAACGTCCAGTTGCCAGCGGGTTTTCTGTGGTCAGAGCAGGGGAGAAGTGGATTCGACTCAAATACAACTGTTTCCAGTCACTGTCTGTGCGTAAAAAGAAAAAAAAAAAATCAGCCCCCCCCCCAACACACACTCTCTCTCTCTTCCCAACGTCCCCTATCTGACCAGTTCATGCAAATCCTGGTGTGCTGACTTGAATTGAACTCGGCAGCCCAAGAAAAGCAGTTTACAAGAGACAGAGTGCTACAGAGGTGACTGTCAACTCTTTTTCCATCATCTTCTGGACGAAATTATGGGGCAAATTCTTGTCATTAACTGGAGAAAACATATTTTACCTGTGCGTAAAAGGTGACAAGGAGACACGCTATCCAGCCCCGGAAAATCCAGCTTGTAGAAAAGTTTAACCTCATCTCTACTGATTTACAAAGACTACTACTGGGACAAACTTTTCTTTAGTGGCCAATCAACAAAGATCCGATCCTCAGAATCTTTAAATGTCCTCACTGCAAACCACTTCTTCTTGTGTGCGTAAATATGACTGAACCTCCAAAAATCTCACAGGACATCGCGCCTTCATTCCCGGTTAGACAGCTGCAGTTCTCATCTGTTCTGATCTCTCATCTTCCTTCTGCTTTTCACCCACGCGTTGTGAAGGGAGTTACATGCAACAGCTTGTAAAAAATGAGTGACTTACCGAGAGTGGACTCCTCCCACGTTTATACGTAAACACCGGGTCCAACCCTCATCTCAGCCCTCCTGCTGAAGAAATTGTGTGTGAGAAACATTTAGTGCGCCCGACTGTGAGCCGCCCCTTATTTCTCGGGTGGAGGGATTTATTGAAACATGTGCAAACATAAATGGAAATACAGTAAAGGCCAAACAGAGTTTTCACAATTCTAACGAGCTTGAAAGTCAATATTTGGTATGACCACATTTATTCTTCAACACAGCCTGAAATCTCCTAGGCAGCTTTCTTCTAATATCTTTAAGTAGTCTTCAGGAATAGTTCTCCAGGCTTCCCGAAGGACATTCAAGGCTCTTCTTTGGATGTTATCTGCCTTTTATGCTGTTCTCTGATCCCACACTGCTTCAATAGTTTTGATGTCCAGGCTGGTTTTCTATCCAGGTATGCTTTTACTACAGTGACAGTGTGTTTGGGATCATTGTCACGCTGTTGCCAAGCGGACACTTTCCTGATGGTATTGTATGGCAGATCAAAATCTGACGATACTTTTATGCTTTAAAAATTCCATCAATTTCCATCAACACCACGGGCCCTGTCATAGTTTGGCAGCCCCCAAACCATGGCAGAGCCTCCACCGTGTTTTACAGGTGACTGTAGACACTCACTGTTGGCCACAATTTCAGCCAAAAATGTCAAATTTGGATTCATCACTCCAGAAGACCTGCTTCCACTGACTTTCAGTTTAGTTCAGTCTTCTAGTTCAGCTCTCAGTCTTTGCTCCCCATTTCTCTGCCTTAAAAATTGCTTCTTGAAAGCCACCCTTCCACTGAGACCATTCCTGATTAGGTTTCAGCAAACAGTAGGTAGGCCAGATGCATCTCTCAGGTCCTGTATTCGGTCTTTGCTGGATTTTTTTTCCTATTTCTTAAGGGCATTTTTCATCTTCCATAGATGGTTTTTAGGCCTGCCACTTTTTTTTTGACCTCCTTTTGTCCATTTTCCTCATTTTTTTTTAAAGCTACTGCACAGCATGCTGGGATTTGGTTTCTGAATCACCTTATTGGTGCAAAAATACTATTTTGTGCCTGTCAAACTGTGTTATCTCTGGGGTTAATTCAGATAAAGAAACGGAAACAAAGTGCGTTTGTGCATCAGGCTGCTAACAAAGTGCGTAAAGCTCAAATTTACAGTTGATTTTTGCTGTTATGTGTTGACATAACAGACAGCAAGTTAGGTGCCTTTTTAATGCTCAAATGATTCATCGTTCAGTATTGAGTAGCTAAACAAACAAAAAAAAATCCTCTGGAAATGGTCAGGTACAAGGACCGGGCTCAAAATAAGTGAAAAAGATCCTTTAAAAAACAAACATTTGGGCTCCTTAGAAGCAAAACAGACTTTTGCACAGTACTGTAGCTTAATCAGTTGACACTTTGTATGTCAATAGTCAGTCAGGATGAGTTATGACCTCACAGCACTGATGAATTCAGATAGCATACAGCGGAGCAGGAGGCAAAGCATGTGGGCCCTGCACAGTTCCTGGAGCGTGGGCCCTGGAACAACCGTGATGGTGTCCTCTCTGCAAAAACAAAAGTGTAATTACTGCTTCCAGGAAATACTGCAGCAGTTTTTCTTTGCCCAGGAAAGAGTGAGAAAAAAAGCTGTGGTTGTATTTTTCCTATGAATTTGCATGGCAGATTAGTCCAAGCCTACATTTGGCAGCTCTAGTAAGGAAATGTTTGAGAGCAAAAAGAACATGTTCACACAGCGGCAGTTATGCAAATATTAAATTGAATGTTTAGGCCCTGGATGGATAGGGCAGAGGCTTGAGAAATGTGCAAAACAAAAAACAAAAAACAAAAAAAAGGAGCGAGCGAGAAAGAAACATGCTGAGAGAAGTTGTTTGGTGGTGGAGCCTCTGCAGCTGTTGCAGTAGCAATTAAGATTCAACTCTTTTAGCAACCAAAGACCTAAACTTGACTTTGAAAGCAGCAAACATCCACATTCGCTTGACCCCCGACAACAAAACTACATTATCATCGCAGAAATCTGTGTTAAGCCCCACTTCAAAAACACTTGCAATGTGGGTTGTTTTGATGTATAAAAATGGAGCTCTGCTTGCAGGCAAACACCATGCTGCTTTACAAGCATTACACTTCTAATGACCTGGGTCAGAGCACAGGCTGTTCTGCAAGTCTGTGGGCTGTGTTGCTTAGCATTACTTATAACATGTCAAAGTTCATGGAGCAGGGCTATTTCAGACAGCACACACACACACAAAAAAAGGACACAAAAACACAAATGCAATAAGTCACTGAAAGGTTTTGATTAATGTAATACACACTCGTTCCACAATACAAAACAGCCACAGTCTGTTTTGGAACCAAAGATTTTTTTTGGAGGCATCTTCATGGGTTAGGCATGGTCTCATTTGAAAACAGTGAAAAGGGAAGAAAAAGGGCAGAAAAGGAACTCGCATACGCGCGGCCCTCACACAGAAACAAACGGCAATTTCAAAACTGAAACCACCGTGTTTGAGAGGCTTCAGGAGTGGATCTACATCGCATCTGCTGGCTTTGGAAACAGGTGTGATCTGAGAGTCACCACCAACGTGAGAAAGAGCTCCTCTCAGACACCGTTTCTACAAACAAATCCCAGGAGAATTTTCATGATACGCAGATAATCAGAAAATGCCCACCTAGGTGCGAGGGGGACACAGAAGTTGCTTGGATGCCTGCAGGCCCACACCGCTCACCCTGAATGCAAATCACTAGGGCTGCATAAAACGATTATTTTAGTAATCGAGTATTCTATCGATTATTCCAGCGATTAATCGAGTAATCGGATAAGAAATACTTTTTTTTATTAACAGTTTATCTGCATATTTTAACTTCCGTAATGCAGTTTCTCGCCATGTGAACAAACAGCGGTGAATGGAGCAGCTACAAAGTTCTCTTTTCTTCACCTTAACACTTGCTGATCAGGTGCTTGATGAAGGACCTCCAGCTGTTTCACAGATTTAATGGTGGTTACTAAAAGAAAAAGCTGCTGTTTTGGACGCTGGAAAAACGTTTCCTTTTTCACTACTTGAGCTCACCGTCACAGCTTCGCCTCTTTGCGCTTGCGCAGTTAAAACCGCTGCCTGCTATGAGTGTTTTGAAAAACTAGTGGCTGCGGGAGCCATGGCGCATGTGTGAGTAATGGTGTAATGCTTTGTATTCACAAGCATTCTCGAAAATACGTTTCTACTGCAGGTCTATATTTAGTCACTAATAAGGGATTAAAGTATAAAAAATATTTTGAAGGAGCCCCTCGGTCCTGGGGGGCGGGCCTTCCGGTACCGAACCATCGCTAGTGCTAATGGCCCGCGCTCGCTAGCAAACCAGTTCTGGTAGCTACAGCTGAAGTAAAGACAAAAATAGCAGATGAAATTCTCAGCGAGCACAACACACACAGACACACAGAGAGCAGTGGAGGCGTGGAAATGCATGTCAGCGACAGTTGCCACCCGTCCCGTAAAGTACGGAACACGGCATGTTACGGAGCCGTATTCCACGGAGTCCCGTAACATACGGGGTTCTGTATTTTACGAGACAGGTGGCAACTCTAGTGATGATCCACTCTGTGTTAAATGAAATCCATCGCAGCGACGGAGAGCTTTTTAGAATGTGTGCTTGTGTATACGTGAGTGATTCACACTCCAGACCAGTAGGTGGCGGTAATGCAGTTCTATGTTGGTTTGCCAGCCCCCAATAAACCCACAAAAAAACGTCAGCACTAATGCTGCTAATGCTAGTGAGGAGCGCCGCTTACACCGAGACAGCTGAGCGCGGCAGAGTTTAAACGAAGCATCGACACAGTAAATTTGTGTCGATAAATTTTTAGAATCGATTTAATCGAGTTAATCGATGAATCGTTGCAGCCCTACAAATCACACACACGAGGAATCTACAGCACCACAACACACACGCTTACCCAGAGACACAGGAAGACAGGCAAGCCCACAAAGCCACAATGTCGTGCCACAAGAGTGTTTATCAATTATTTGACCAACTGGCCAGTTATCAGTGATGGTGGTTGAATATTAGCTTGAATATGCAAATACTGTTCTTTATCACAGAGCGTCGGCTAACTCATGTCATCCTCAACCACTAAAAAAAAAAGGGTGTTAACACAAATCAATGTAGTGGTCTCCACTGCAGGTCAGTCAGAACTGTTAAAAACCTGTTTGAAAGTTTGTGTTTAAGCGCCCTCTTAAATAGACCCGTCAGATTATAGATTAAAGCCAAAGTTGCCCATTTTAATACTAAGCCAGTTTTCCACAAGATTGCACGGATTGAGCGATAGTGTAATCTCGATGGCAGATCTGAGCTTTTAAGGGTGTTAAGTTGTTGGGAATGTCCCATAAGACGGACTTTGGTTTGTTGTACTAAGGAGACAACAGCTCACATCAAGCGTTTGAAGTCGAAGCGCACGGGCAGGAGCGGCGTGCGTTTTCTCTGTTAGAAGGCTGTAAAACAAAGTCATTTAACACCTGCCGACACTTTGAGCCACAGCGAGAGCTACGAGGGCTTTTCCCCTTTATCACAGCGCACGCACAAAAGTCCAGAGACACGCAGGCGTTCAATTAAGCTTCCAGAAGTACATTTAAGTACACAACTGATCTCCATCTTTTATTACACCATGACACAAATTTCAAATATACATAATGAGTACCGTGTTCTTCAGTTCAGTGTATGATACATTTATTTACGGTTTCTCTTAGAGCATATCCAAATTGAACAAACAACAAAAAGAAAAGAACCAAATACCCACTTTAGAGGAAAAAAAAAAAAAAGGTACAATTATCAGAGACACTGCAACACAGAGACAAAATGCAAGAGACAGAGAAGGAATAATTATGATCAGTGTTCTCTTCAATTTCACATTGCCAACGGATTAAAAAAAAAACAAAAACAAAACATTCACAATAGTGATAATCTCCATGTATAAGACTCTGAATTAAACAAAAAGATATATGTATATAATAAAGAACAAAATAGTAAAGTGAAGTGCAAATTTCTTTGGAAGTTGGAATAAAGTATGTTTTTCTTCATTAAGACATAAATAAGTTATAAAATAGAAGCTATCAAAACAAAAACCAGAGACAGACTGAAGAAATAAAGGCAAGACATTTTTTTTTTTTTTTAAACAGTTTCAAGTAGGCGATACTTCTGAGCCGTACAGACACACTGTACAATGCATTCTAAATAATCCACACAGCCATTTGGTGGTTCAGACCTTCAGTATAATTAATGTGACTGCTCCTTTTGATCCCAAACTGGCGCCCATTATTTTGTTAATGAAACCCATCAGGCTGCGCTCGGAGTTTTGTTTCCTAAAGACGAATGATACTCTTCTGTAACAAGAAGTACTGCACTAAAACTTAAAGCAAACTCGGTGATAGCTCCAAGTCCAGAAATGTCCGGGTTCCTCGTTATCACTGTGGGTTAACCTTGATACTGTAGGGTTTCTTCTCACCTCTCCTCTCTTCCTGGTGTGAAATGACAATGCTAACACTGACTAATGAAAACAAATCCTAGTCCTTGATGACGCTTCTGTCATGATTAATAGTTACGGAGAGGAAATATGAGCCGAGGGAAACCTCAGAAGCTTTCATTGCAAAACCATCCCTGTTTACCTTTAAGTAAGAAGTAGTCCTGCTGCACAGACTTTAAAATCAATACAACTTTCAGCAAAATCTGTCAAAATTGACTGAACTATACACTTGACTTCCATCTGCTTGAAAATGAACATATGCTTTTTCCCGGTAAAACGAAATGCTCCCAAAAAAGCGCAGCGGTTGGTCAGTTAATCGAGATGGTGAATCGGTCAGTGTTGGGATTACTTCTTTCTCTGGAAGACGTTGGCCAGCATGGCGCCAGAGGTAGTCAGCTGACCCATCTTGCTTAGAAACTTGGTCTTGGCATCCTCACCCACTAAACTGGATGCAATTGACATAGAGCTACGGAGGGAAAAAATAAGTATAAAGTTAGAATGCGGACATGATGCAACATTAAACTTTAGCCATTTTTAATTTGAATGTATGAAATCAAAACTGCAGAAAATCCCTACATAATCTCCTGTCATGTCACCCTCTGCTCCACTTCTTTAGAAAGGAAATGCTGTTTGCCAATTCAGCCCCTCCTGATTTTTACGGTCTAACAGCTCCTCAAGTTCCTCTTTTGAGTTTGTTCGGATTCAGACTGATACAGAGAAGCAGTTAGTGCCAAACTGCTGCATTGCTCAACAGAAGGACAAAAGGTAACAGTAACGCCAAACACGAGTCAGTTGATCTAGAGTTCTTACTCTGACTGGTAAACATCTTTATGTGACTTCTAGATCAATGCTGGCATTTGACAATAAACCAGGAATTTGGTATCAATGTGCTTCATGACCTGTGATGCATTTTAGTCTATGCTTTTGTGCATCACTTGTGGTTCATAAGCATTTATTTGTACATCAAATTTCATAGATCTGAGTTGGAAACTCTAATATGTATCCATCCATCTTCTTCCGCTTATCTGGGGTCAGGTTGCGGAGGCACCAGCCTAAGCAGAGAAGCCCAGACCTCCCTCTCAACAGCCACTTCCTCCAGCTCAGCCGGGGACCCCAAGGTGTTTCCAGGCCAGCCAAGAGATATAATCTCTCCAGCGTGTCCTGGGTCTACCACGGGGCCACTGCACATACCCGGACATACCCGGACCACTGCACCCAAGAGGCACCCAGGAGGCATCCTATTCAGATGCCTGAACCACCTCAACTGCCTCCTTTCTAATATGTAGTCTCAGTTATATCAAATTACAACCACATCGTGCAGTATTTTGGTAAACAATTCACCGAGAACAGAATCTCACGGGTTTTATAGCTAAATAAATCAAATGGGGCTTAAAATGCTCAAAACTTTCCAAGCCTCTTTTCTCTGAGGTCAAATCTCCTTAAAAAGTAAAAATCCAAGTTATCAATTACGGGCAGAGAAGCTGAAGCCAAGCTTGGCAGAACAAAATGAAAAAGTAGGTAAAATCTCTCAGCATGAGCACAGAGACTTTAAACACACACAAAGCTGAGAATACGCATCGGCACGCACAGACCTATACACACTTCCTGCATTTACACACACACACACACACACACACACTTCTTTCACCCCTCTTTTTAATGAGCTCCAACTATACATGATCAACATCTCTCTCTCTCTCCCTCTATGAAGAGACTCATGTGCAGTTTCGATACTTACAAATACTCGTAATGCCCTTGGGATAAACCCACAATATGGGCTGCGTCCCAATACTCCCTCTACATGGTAGGGCAGGGGTAGGGAACTCCAGGCCTCGAGAGCCGGTGTCCTGCAGGTTTTAGATGTGTCCCTGATCCAGCACACCTGAACCACATATAGAAGGCATTAGCAGGACTCTGGAGAACTTGACTGCAGACTGAGGAGGTAATTCAGTCATTTGATTCAGGTGTGCTGGATCAGGGACACATCTAAAAGCTGCAGGACACCGGCTCTCGAGGCCTGGAGTTCCCTACCCCTGTGGTAGGGCTACTTCACTATTTAACACCATCTTCATCCGTTGCCATCTCATGCAATAAAAGCCAATATTTTAAAATCCCTTTCAGAAGAATGTCACAATGTGAATGTGAGTGCGTTGCTCCTTACCCTTGTGGGTCTGCCATCGCTCTGTTTTCCACCTTGATTTCACACTCCTTGATCATCGAGTTAAGAATCACCTGTGAATAACAAACAGATTTAGCTGAAATGTTACATCTACAAAAAACGGCGTTTCTCCATGTTTCAGCTTTATTACCATTACTTTTACCTTTCCGTGAACTCACATTACTGTCTTTCATTTTCCCATTTCAGCCATTTACCCTTTGCTTTTCTCAATTTATTTCACCGCATTGGTTTTCATTAGATCTTTTCTTCTGCTTTTCTGTGTGTTTCCCGAGTCTTCAGCTTTTATGTCTTTGCTTAATGAATGCCAGGCTAACAACAGAAATGGCTGCCTCTAGTCAGGAAATTGCTAGAAAAGTGAGGAACGCAGTACTCAGTACTGCAAAAATGGAAAAATAAATTTCATACTAAGGCAAATTAATACAGAAGCAAACTGAAACAGAAATAATGTGTCACATTTTAGAAACTAATGCCTATTTTTTTTTTTTAATTAATTTTGGCAGTATTAGTCCTCTGTAAAGTTTTTATGAGTTCATGTGTTTTACAGCATTAAATATTTCGTATCTGTTAGTGTCTGGTATGCAGAGCTTACAGACAGGGTGGATGTGTTGTGAATGAAAAAGTCAGCTGACCATTAGTCACCTTGGCTAAATGCTCACATGAAATGGATCGCGTGAGATTCCAAGACACAAATATATATATGAGAGGTGTGTGTATGAGTGTGTGTGCGAAAGCGGTAAAGGGTCAGATTGTCTTTTTTTTTTTTTTGTCTTTTGTGTGAGATCTCATAGCAGTAACAGACTGAAAGAATGAATTTAAAAAAAGGCAGTTGATTTTGCTCATTAACATAAAAAGCTACATTCAGCTGCTCCCTCATTCACATGGGTTCGCCACAGCTGGCAGCTTCGCATGTTTGATTTAGCAGATTTTTATGCCCGACGCCCTTTTTGACGCAACCTCAAAGGAATTTGTGGCTAATCAATATATAAACATGTAAACGATTTACTGTATTCGTGTGTGCATGCATGAACAGCAGAGTCAAGAGCCCAACTGATCCAGAATTTTCAAGACTGATCCAGATACTTGATGATTAAAACTTCTTTCAGGTACACAAAACATGAATAGATTTCCATAACATTTGTTATGTGTAGTTATTTATGAGTTCTTACTAACATAATATAACATTTTACTGTCACAACAAGGTTTTGATTACTCGTTCTGCCCGACTTCGCTCGGATCGGCTGGCTGTTGTGTTTGTGGTGGGAAGTTGCAGACTGTCCTCAGAGAGGCGTACCATGGAGTGAGAATAATGCGCACACACATACATGTATATACACACACACAGACACTTTAAATAGTGGATGAGAACACCTGGTGAAAGCCCTAACTCCTCCCTGTACCTTGCAAAAACCATTTGTATCACTTTTAAAACTGAGTCATGCTGGGACATTGCTTCAAATCATCACAGTTTGTTCCACAGCTTCACTCCACATACAGAGAAGCACTGTATGGTCTTTACCTTACAATACAAAGCACTGTGAGGTGACTGCTGTAATTTGGCACTATATAAATAAAACTGAATTGAATGCAAAAATGTTTTAGTGTTGTATTGTTGTCAAATACAGGGAGGTTTTAAATTTACATTTTCCATGAATAGCTGCACAGGCAGAGACGACCCTCACTAAGTCCTGATGCAGCCCCGGTCATTTTGCCCTACAAGCAGGTTTGAAATATGACAGAAACCACTCAGTTCAGAAAAGAGCTTCAAGAGTTGCTCCTAGTAGGCTTTCAAGGGGTGAAGAGTTTAAACCGATTCTTTTATTTACAGCATGTTTTAAGTGCAGTATAGATTCTCTACAGCAGCTCAAACTGTGCATCACATTGTCACTGGATTGCGCATGAATCCAGTTGGTTATGAAGAAAATTTATAAACATTTTTATATTTGATTCTAATCTGCTGTTAAGTCTCTTTTACACTACTGGAACTGCAGCTAGTGGAACACAGAACTCACAAAACTAAAGTAATTTCCATGTTTCCTTTATTAGGCTATAGGACCGTAACCTTTAATGTTTAAATGGAGCCAGTTTAAAGTTTCAGAGCTCTAATGTGCAGCTGTCAGGTCTGAAATAAACATCAGCACTGAGAGCGCATTAAAACAATTAACTCAAATTAAAATGTTTACTACTGTGTGCCAAGTTACCAGATTATTGATTTTCTGCACCACTAATCACGTCTCATTTGCAACAACGTTGCATTTTTTATGTTCTTTAGAGGATTTTAATGATCATTTTATCATCATTATTGTCTGATAACCTCTCTGATTGGAGTATCCTGCACTCACAGGAGCGCTCTGTCTTTCTGAAGCAGAAAGCCCGGCTTAAAAGAGAAAGTTGATAATCATCATCATGATACCTCAGCACTGAGTGGAGTTTTAGATTTTGTCAAGCATGCCAATGCAATGAAAGCCTGCCTGTGTTGAACTTCCTTTGTATTCTGCCCCTCCGGTGGATAAACTATGCAACACCAACTCTCACACCTCTTCTTTACGTTTTAAATTTTCATTTATCGGCAGTTATAAATGCTGCTAGCGATATATCACCAATCAACTAATACTGTCCAATATATCTACACCGGCCGAGGTCGATGTCTGAGAAGCCCTCTCCCATAAATCTGCAAGCGTGACTTTGTTTTTCTCCTGACCTCGTGCTCTGGAGAGAGCTGCTCCATGTCGGCACGCAGACACCTGAGGCCAGGCAAGAAGTGGTTGACCATCACCTCCTCGGAAATGACTGGGCTGGAAGTTAAGGAGTTGACTGAAATAATACAGGCATCCAAAATTCAAATGCAAGTGTTCAGTTTCAAGTCTACTTAAAACCACGTGGTTCTCCACAAACCACATCTACTGATTTAGATCAAATATGGAAAAAGACATAATGAAAAAGCTTTAAACCAGTTCTAGAAATGATCAGATTGGAGGTGTTCACTTCAAGAATATTGTTGCTGATAAATAGGTTAATAAGAAAAAAAAATTCATGAGAAATCCACTTCATTAGTGTGTAACTACAAGGCACACTCCACCCATCTGTGAACAAAAATAGGTTTACACAAACTTAAAATTTCAACCCCACGTTCCTTCATCCTGGCCTACACGTGTTCTGCCACCCATTAAATTCAGTGGAACTATATGGGGCCAGCGGCGAGCTAGTCTTTATTTTTAGAGATGGAAATGCACAGTTTCAGAGCTTGTCACACTGATTACAGGAGAAAGAAGTGCAGTGGGAGGTAGAGGCTGAGGTTAGGGCTATACCTCCTGGACGCGACTGCGCTGTAAAATCACAGCCTGACAAAAATCCACAGGAATGATCCTCAGAACAGCTGTCCTCTATCTGTGTGTGTGTGTGTGTGTGTGTGTGTGTGTGTGTGTGTGTGTGTGTGTTGGACCTGGGTGGGGTTGGGTTGACAGTAAAGATGAGAAAAAAAAAAAGAGGGAGAAATAGAGGAAAAAGAATCACAGAAACAGCCGAGATGATATAAACGTGAGTCCTATCCTGGGAACTGTTCCTGAGGATTGGAGCTGATGTTCAGTCCTTTCCCTCACTTTCTCCCTCTCTCATCCTTTCCTTTGCTTAACCAACCCCGTAATTACCTCTGGCCTCAAAGTGGAGGCAGCTTATTTTTCCTTTCTCCTTCTGCCAAATGACAGTCAAATCCTGCCAATACACACAACGAACCATACACGGAGGCACCGAGACCACGCTGATACATACCAGCACATCTCGAGTATAGCTAGGAACTAACCGGTAACACTTATGGTCTCTTTACTGACTTACTGTTACAACATTAACTCTGAACCCCATCCAAGCTTGACAGACTTCTGGTAAATCCTTTGGAAACCCATGACTACAGAATAAAAGGAGGAGCGGACTACTCATATTTCCTTTTAGAGTGGGTTAGTATTAAGCTATTAATTTAGTATTAAGACTATAAGTCTCTATCAAGAATGGAAATCCAATCTAACCAGCATATAGCCCAGCTGAACCATAACCTTTAAAAGGATACAGCAGCAGGAGAGGGCGCTGTAGGCCTCAAACAGCTGAGTGGCAATGTCAATCCTCTTGTTTTCCACGCTCTGGCTGTTGTTAGCCAGCGCAAGCTTGTGAAGGTGTGGCAGCACAACTAGAGGAATAGCAAAGATCCAGACAATTGGTTACATCACAGAATAAGTACGAGTAAACAATAAAATGAACAGATTAAAAAAAAAAAGCTGTGAATCCTGCAAAGCTACTCTAAGCAGACTCCAAGAATAATAAAAATACTGAGCCGGAAATTAGCGCATAGAGTGCCATTTAAACAGTTAGTATTGAAGCTTTTTTCATGAATTAGCGTCTTTTCCCATACACTCGTCTCTGAAGCGTGGCTCTGCATTAGGCCCAACCCTTCCGAATGTCCTGATGATCTCCATGTGCAAAGAGTGCTGATCTTGGTACTGAGGGTCTTCCAGGAATGAAGCCAGCTGCATCTTTACACGCTCCAGCAGCTAAATACATGTAAGCAAAAGTATTCTTATACATTTTAGCATGATAATGGTTTTAAAAAAGTTTTCAATTAATTTCAGCTACATATATGGCTAGTGTGCATTTTGACAGTTCCCTACCTCTTTTTGAGTGACAGTCTCCATGATGGTCCCAAAGGCGGGAATAGTGGATATCCTCACTGAGCTACAAACAGCAAGAATGCAAGAAAATGCTTTGACCACTGACAGTCAATGAATCACTACTTTAGGTGTTCTCCAGTAGCGTGCCTTTAAGGCAGACTTGCAATGACTCAAACATTATCTGCAAAAAGGTTTTCGGATCTATTTCACAATGTGGGAATCGACAAATTATTGGGTTAACCACATTAAAAGAAGTCAGATGTGTTCAGGGTATGTCATCAGTAGGGAGGCACTAATCAAGACCATGCAAGGAATTTTCAAACAATGCGGCTAAGAGATTCTAATATTGACTTTTTTTAAATATTTGTACACATTTTCTATTACAGTGGCACCTCTAGTGTCAAACAAGGATTTATACCAAAACCCACAAAGAATCAAAGAATTAGGACTACTTTGGCTGACACATGTTGTAGGTTTTGCATAAATATAGTGATTACAGTGTAATGACATGCTGGTAACCACAATGATAACTGAGGTGGTTACTGTACTGCCAGTTCAGGATCTGCATTCTGCCCAAGTTATTACACGTCCATAAACTGTGAAATTTAAACATGTGTCAATGCCAAGTGCATGGCCCATGAATGCGATCAGTCAGACGTAAGTCAGGTTTTATTAACTGGTAAGCTGATATAGTGGGTTTATTTTTGGACTGGGCATCTAAAATGGGGATCATCTGACCAGTCATAAGATCTGGCTACTCATCCAAATTCAAAAAACAGCAACATTTTGCAAGTAATATTTGACCCACATCTGTATTTAAATTTTAATATTTCAGTTCAATTCATTCATGTTATTCTACAAGAAAAATCAAACTAAAAAAAAAATGTAAAAAGGGCTAAAATTACTAGATCTGCTATAAAAATACAAAAACAATATTAATCAATGACTGAAATGAATGGCAGTAAGCAAGGTTAATGGGGTGTCGTTAGAGCGATGTTAAATAATCATTCCACAGTCCACAGTAGGACCAGAAAAGCCAGAAGTGGTCTGAGAGATCACTGGAGTTAATTTAAAAGAAATAAAATAAAATAAAAAAGTTTCTCATAATTTCTCTAAACATTTTTTTTTATTTATAAACTGCTAATTAAGAGCACAGCAACATATGTAAGGCTACACTAAAACCAAACCAAAACAAAACAAAACAAAGATACATTAAGGGTTAAATAAATTTGTGTTTATAGTACGATTTGGGGAAAAGCATATGTACCAATAAATATATTTCATTACAGGGAACGATGAGATGAAAAGGGCTGCATTCCAGCAGTGATGCCACAAATTTGATTAGTGTTGAATTAGATGCATCCATGCCAGAAACCCTTTGAATTATTGCCAAGACATGGCTCAAAAGACTGACCGTTGCTCATAGTCTGCTGTATGTTCATCAGTTCAGTGTGACACAGGGCTGAAGGTAAATTTGTTTGCAGACGAATCCAAAGATTGTCAGAACTATTATGCATAAACTATTTCCTGCAGGACTGGACAGTGGAGATTTTAGTATTTATCCAGCCATAAATGTTTAGTCAGTCACTGTGACTCACTGGTTCTGGATGAGTGTGTATTGAACATGGGATAGAAGGAAAAAAGAGGCCAATGAATTCAGGCTCTTACTTCCTCATTCGCTGAGTTCTGTGGTAGTTAAAGAAAATGCCAAGTTAGCATCATTTCGATGCCAGCTCAGCAAGACAAGATTTTTTTTTTTTCTTTTTGGATATACACACTGTAAGGATGCAGCCCACAAAATGACAGTCTTTACAGAGAGATTTTTTTGTGTCAATTGACTCACAATTCAGGCCCACTGCACAGAGTTATAAGGGCTGGAGCCGCCCGGCGATCTACTAATGCTTCACTCATGCCTCGGAGAATCAACTGCAAACCCACCACACAGCAGGATGAGAGAAAGGGAGGGGTGCCATGGGACGGGACAGAAAGAGTAGGATGGAGGGAAATAAATCAAGAAGAAAGAGAGGTGAAAGAAAGAGGTAAAGGTAGACTAGATAAAACAGAAGAGATAGAAAGAGAAAAGAAATAAACAGTGACAGGGTAAGGACTGCCAATCACTATTTGGAGAGTCAATCAAAAGGGGCCCTGTGTTCACAGAGTCGGGTAAGGAGGAAGAGGAGGAGGAGGAGGGGGCAGGTTACACATAAGCATGCTAGGATTGTGCTGCTGACACATGGGAAATATGCAACCACATTTCTGGCAAAGGACTTGTTAGTTGTAGATTGATGAGGCAATGAGAGCCGGCATGAGTTAGTGATGCAGACTGATGTGTACATGCATGTAAGGGTTTCACAGTGGTTGTGCTTAAGAACTACCCCATGGCACAGCCTAAATCTAAACAGGAGCCACTCTAAACAAATGTACATCAATGAATTATTTTGAAGAATGAAATGGAAGTGCATTAATATCAATGTTGATGTTGTCTTATATTGTGCTGACTTTGCTCCTGGCAGGTACAGACTGGTGCTAACGTGATAGTTCTCAGGCAGCAAAGAGAAGGGGGAGAGAGACGCGGCACACTTTACTGTTGTTGTTGTTGTTGTTGTTGTTGTTGTTCCACTTACATTTCAGGGTCGGAGGACAGTGTGATGAGAGCCGGCACCACTCTCTGAGCTACCAGCGTCTCATTCACCCCCTTCACCAGCAGCTGATCGGATTGGACAGAGCCAGCCGTGATGTCACAGAGGTGGGCAGGGCATTTGGGACAAGAGCGAGCAACACCGCCAATAAATAGAGAAAAACAAAAAAAAAAAAAAAAAGGCAAAACAAAGAAGGAAGGGAAAAAGAAAAAAAAAAAAAAACACAAAAAGATAGGAAGAAAGTGATATACAATGACAAGAACAATAGCTGCAAGGCACGGAACGGCACTGTATGTTTCAAGCAAGTGTACACACACACACACACACGCGCACACACACGCACACACACGCACACACACGCACACACACGCACACACACGCACACACACGCACTCTCTCTCTCTCTCTCTCTCTCAGATATGCAGACATGGCAAAGCCAACATAGCTAAACTGCACAAGTATTGTTACAATACGGTGAGCATAAAACTGTGGGCTCTTTCCACATACGCCAGATCACCGTTGCATTGAATTAATATTTAAAAAATAGTTGAGAGCATTTCGATCTGGCATCTGTGGTAGAGGGCCACCTTTTGAACCACAGTTTTGACAGTGGGGGACAGCTACACACTATGGAATGGTGACAGTGAGGTGTTCTGGGAAAGGGCAAGTACTTCACAAAACAGGGGACATGGATACAACCTACCACTCCTCCTCCCCCAGGTTTAGCTCAACATGGGTAAGGTTCCAATGCTATGCCTAGATTCTCATCCCAATATTTGACCTAAAGTGTGGACAAATGAGATCTCATGTCTCTTATGGCTTTGGCCAGGATTTTTGCCCTGAGAGCCTGGTTTAATATGGATCCAATTGGTTGAATAAAATAGCGAGGAAGAAAACAGAGAAGCTATTGTCTCCCTTTATAAAATAATAGTATTATGTTTCCACAAGAACTGAAATTCTGAAAACAGCAAAAACATTCACAAAAAAAAACCCCCATTTCTGATTAAATTATATTTTCCGACAACACTGAAAAGGAACAGGCCTTCAGCTCCTTTGACTACGCATACTTTCAGGGTACTGACCTCAGCATCTCTGACATGTAGCAGATATTTATTTTGTCACTACTGGGATGAGTGTACAGTGAAAGGTCTGACGTGAGGGTCTAGCCATATGGTTGGAACCAGAGCACTGATATAGCTACAGCTTTTACTCACATTTAAAGGGCAGAATAGCTTAATAATAAAGGCATGTTTAATAGCAGCAACAGCAAGCAAAGCTAGCACATGTATAGCAAATAGGTAAACATGAAAATAGAATCTACAGCATGTATATTTGCACAACTGACAGGTTTTAGCTCAGTGAAACTGCACATATAATATAATCATTGTCTAACACACTTAGATTCATTCAAAGGATAAAACTGTGATAATTACACAACTGCAAATAACTATAATACATACCAAATTATTAGGATTTTAGAAATAATTGTGCAGGCTCATTATTCTATGTTGTACTAAAATGCACACTATAAAAAGTGTCATTTATAATAATAATAACTTTAAAAATGTTTCAATAGTGGCACATTTTTTGTAAAAACATTGTGCTTGCGTGTTTGTACCTCAAACATCCGTGCTGCCGTACACCGGACAAGAGCAGACGTGTGGACCACCCCATACCACAGAACAGTTAGCAGCAGCTCATGGTACACTGGGTTGGCACTGTCAAAACACAAAACACAGCCATTAACTAACTTTCAAACTGCCAAGTGACCACAAGTTACAACAACAAATGAATGACTGTATAAATGAAAGTGCTACATTCTTAAAAATGGGAAAAAAGGATTAAAAAAAAGGATCAAATGTTTCTGTGCATGTATTTGTGCATTACAGCTCACCCCAGCTCTACAAATGAGGCCTTCAGGCTGTCGAGAGCTGCATGGGACAGAGACAGGGTCGTCATAACATCCTCTAGGAAACCCACCAACAGCTTGCGATCTTCCTCCTTTTGAGAGATGACAGCACATTTATGACTGCTTCATGTATTTCACATTGGCATTTCATTACTGACACGTATATATAATTTTCTACTGTTCAGTCAGGCTATATTGGATTTTATTCACTTTCCTTTTCTTTAGTATTTCTGAGCATTAACTTGGGCCACTCTGAACATCAACACTATGTTATAAAAGTTGATACAAAACACAGCACTGCCAGAGACCACTACGCCTGCAAGTGCTGCATTATTAAAAACAAAAGAATAATGTGAGCTAGCTTCAGGCATTAGGAGTGGACGCAGTAGTTATTATTTGCAAATACATTTATATTGCATAGAAGAGATTTGAAAAATAAAGTGATTCTGTGACACATTTTTTACTTAATCACAAATTTGTATTTTTTTTTATAAGAAAACTCAAATGGGAAGTGAAATCAGTTTGCCATTTTTTACTAGCATTTTTTACCCATTTTGTTAATAAAATGGTAGTATATCAGCTATACTATCTACACACTGAGATTAATCAACTCTTTAAGGACACTAAAAAGTATCAAAATGTCTGATCACATCAAATGTTGTTAGTTTCTGAGCAGCTGTTAAGTTACCTGGTTATAGCATGTCAACACTCCAGTGGCATAAATGGGAACCGTGGCTTTGGTGAGAATACCATTCCCTGTTGAAGCATCTGGCAGAAGAACAAAAGCAGGTCACAACACTGAATGCAATAAATTCAGTTATTTAAGATGACTACAAAAAAAATGCACCAGAATATAAACAAGTACGACGAGATTATTTTCAACCTAACATACTGGCTACACATTTGTTCACATGCGACAATGTGGCCTCACTATGCATTATCCTGAAGCGGTTTTCCAAAAAAATGTCAGAAAAGGTCCTGATGACCTCAACACAGCCCGGGTCTCAACACAAAACACATTTCATCAACAGCCACAAGCCCAAAACTAAAACACTTGGCAGCCACATGAGACCAAGCACCTCTTTATAATTATATAAAAGCATGTTTGGACTAAAAAATTTTTAAAAAACGGTAACGCCCATAACAGACTCCAAATAGCTTGTTTACATCAACAGTGTCAGTGTCTGAACTCCACCTATCAACATTCTCTTGAGAGAGCTGAGAAAATCTTACAAGGCTCACACACACGTGTGCCTACGATACTGCTGCTCTTACCAACGTTCTCTTCAGACAGTCGGAGAATCTCTTGGAACTGTGGTTTAACCTGAAAAAAATAAAATAAAATCACAGTGATAAAATGTCAGCATAATATTTATACACATCTTTGACATTTATTGTTCCATACACATTTTTAACATCTCATTTGGATATTGGCAGATCAAACTGGGAATGAACACATGTACACAGTAAACTGCTGTGTGTTTATTGTAACTGCAGTGTATACAGCACGATTTTTAACATCCAGATTTTTCTGGGAAATGTAATACACTACAAGCATTTACAGTTCAGCAGTTGTAAGAACAAGTGTGTGTGGTCAGGTGAACAAAGTGGGTTGAGATAAACTGAACTGGGGGGAACTTTAAGAACGCCTATTAAGACTAAACTGTTGTGTACTCAACAGAATCTTCTTCATTTTGACAGCTCTCATAGCTTTACCTTAGTGTTGGTGAAGATCTTGCCAAAGGTGCGACAGAACCTCCAGAAAAAGCGAGAGAACTCATGAACGCAGGTCGATGACGTCACATTTATGCGACCCACGATCTCTATGAGCTGAGGCAGGCTGTAAAAAATAGAAGACGGATAGAAATTAGTCTGTGTCTGTCATGCCATGTAAACCCAAGTGTTTCATTATGTGGGTGAAGTTGCACTCATCATTCATCTTTTTCAAAATACTGTTTTTTGTTTGTTTGTTTTACAGAATGAAGGTAGACATGCATGTGTTTGGAGGTTATACTTGTATTACTCATGTTGTGAGGATATCTATAATGTCTTTAATGTATTTAATCAGTCACATTATGGGGAACGTGTTCCCTCTGAGGATAACAAGCACATCCTCATAACAATTATGATAGCTTAAGGTTATAATAAAGTTGGGTTTTGGGTTTGATGAGTTTTTTTTTAAAGTCACCAGAAATATAATTTAGGTCACTGAAAGGATCAAAACCCAACTTCATGTGTTTGAATGTGTGTATGTATTTCTTACAGCTGGTTGACCACCCATAGCAGGCTGTCCCATCCGGTGGTTCCTTCATGCTCCAGCTGGTGGTCATAGAGTTGCAGCAGGGCACTCAGTAGCTCCCTATTGCCAATGATGGTTGCCACATCTTGGAGGGGAGAAGCTGGCCGGGGGAACCGAGTCACTGCAGATCCCAAGATAGTGGACCAGGGTAGAAAGTCAGTGAATATAAAGCTTAAAGGTCACACTGCTATAGTAGAATATTTATGAATGGACAAAATGGTTGAAAATTGCACTGTAGTCACACCTAAATATAAACCCCTGGTTCTGCGTAGGTTTCAGACATCTGTTTTACAACTGACAAGTGTGTGTGCCTCTGTAGGTGCCTTCCTACCTTCAATTGCAGGTATGTCTCCATGGAGTTTGGCTCTGCTGGTGAAGGGTGCATTCTGCAGCACCACAGCAAACAGAGGAGGGATAAGGGACTGAAGAGCTGACAGGAAAACATGTAGCTTGTGTTCATCTAGACCATGTTCTCCTTGCTAAAGAAAGAAACAGCACATATTAGGGAAAGTGAGACGGTGCACTTATTTACATGCATTGTGCCAAGACTGAAATTAAAGACACTTACTGTAAGTAGTTTCTCTATACGTGCCAGCAGAGAAGGGATGAGTGCAGTGTGCAATGTGCCCAGCTCTGTGGTCCAGGCAGCAAAGGCAGGGATGAAGACCTGGTGGACTGCACTGACCACCCGCTCTGATGGGTCTCCAAGAGACAGCAGCATCAGCTCAAAACCCTGGAGTAAAAACACACAAACAACAGAGCAGTACTGAGACTCACTCACAAACACTGCTGCAAAATTCTCGAGTAAGAAATAGAAGTAAATTTAGAGTGGTAGTTGTGGACAGCATTAAAAAAAAAATTTAAATGATCACACTCAGACATGTTCATCTATAAACATACATACATACCTGGGAGTACTTGTCAGGGTCATCTATGTAACCCATGATGATACCCAGACTCTTGACCACAGCCTCCCTGACCATGTCTGCCTTATCCTCAGTAAGCATCTGTTGTAACATGGACAACACCAGGGAGCTACGAATCTCCTTCTACAGAGACGAACAGAGAGGGGAAAAAGAGACTGAGAATTCATTTAGATTATATTTTATAATTCTACATTTAGCACATGATGATTATAGGCTTAAACCCATAATTTTAGCTTTAATTCTAGAGGGTGAACAAAAATATTTATTAACAGTTGAGAAATTCCACTCATATTTATACAGTCTATGTTTAGAAGAATCCTTTGCAGGCAATGACTGCCTGATGTCTGGGACTCACGAACATCACCAAACAATAGGTTTCCTCTATTTTGATGCTTTTCCAGGTCTTTATGACAGCTGTTTTCAGTTGTTCTTGTTTGGAAAATGGAAAAGGATTTATGACCGGGCTGACATTAGGTGACTGATTCGACCACTGCAGAATATTTCATTTCTGCTTTCAAGAACTCCCACGTTGATTTTAAAGTATGTTTTGGGTCATTGTCCTTCTGCACTGCAAAGCACCATCCAGTCAACTCTGCTGCACTTGGCTGAATATGAGCAGACAGTGAATCCTTATGCACTTCAGATTTAATGCGGATGCAATTAATAAAAACAGTGGCATTGGAAGCAGGACGCTGCACCAGGGTAAGGGTTACATTTGGATTATGAGCCCTTCAAAGCTTTCTCCATACTTTTTAACTCCCATCACTCTATTACAGGTTGATTTTAGATTCATACGGCCATGTGATTGTAGCCAAATCTTTCTATACTTGAGGCTGATTACTGATTTGCACCTAATTCTAAACCCTCTGTATTTTCTCTCATGAAGTATTCACTTTATCCTAGATGTGGATAATGATATGCCTACATCCTGTAGAAAGTTTTTCCACTTGTGGTAAACAAAAACCTTTTCACAGCATCCCACACTCATCCACCACTGATGTCTTCAGCGGATCCCCAGGTCTTCTTATGATGCTCACCACTTGTGCTAAGCATCGTACAGTTTGATATTTAGTGACTCCTAATGTAAATTTGGCAGCTTCGATGTAATGTAATTGTAATCATGCTGATGGGGGGGGGTGTCCTCACAATACCTTCCAAATGAAAATGCCACACCTGGAATCGACACACGACCTGCTCACTTAAAGAAGAAATAACACAACAAGTGTCCAATTATACTTCAGCCCCTGAAAATAGGGGACTGTGTATAAAAATGACTAATTCCTCAACAGTTAATGCAATATTTTTTTTTTGCTAAATCCCCCAAGAGTCTGCACTTTAGGCCCATAGTCATACAACTGTAACTTCAATATGTTGCATGCACAATGTGCTCTTACAGGCAGGTACGGTGCTAAGGCTCCACAGGACTCTGCCACCAACAATCTCCTCTCTGGATATTTGTGGTTGATCTGGAGAAGACAAGTTCAGAAGAAGTGTTTAAAGAAAAACGGGGACAGAAACTGAAAGAAAAAGGAGAGGCAGACGGAGTGCAGCCACCATGGAATGGAAACAACTCGAGTATCAGCAACATCCTGACCCTGTGGAAACCACTATTTGTCTTTCTACACAGATTCTCAGCCTCCAAACTGGTGGCAGCAGATTTTGTTTATCATACATGTGTTGCATGTGGTGACACAGGTGGCAATGAAAACCAAACCACTAACCCATTTAAGTCAAGGACACTGTGGAGGTATAGCTAACAGAGGTCTGAATCAGAAAATGAAATTATAAACACTGAACAGTTTTCTGACACAAAGTAACAGATCTGACATGTTTGTATTCAAACTAAGTTTTTTTAATGAGTGATAAAAGTGCAAAAAACGAGAAAAAAACAGAGATCATTAATATGTATGCTTCTGATCTTTCAACTAAAATAAAAAAAAAGAGACGTGGCTTAGAAATAGGAAACAGTGCTACAGAGACAAATAGAGACTCTAGGCTAATTAAATCTGAATATTTCAATATGTAAGCACTTCAGCATTATTCACGAGTTTCAAATAAACTTCAGAAATTTAAAAAAGAAAACAGAACTAAAGACCATTTATAAATTAATAACATAATCTAAAAGCTGTGAAATTCAATGGCAGCATATTCAATAACACCTCTAGGGTATGTACTCTACCTGTTCCCAGCACTGAGGAAGCAGCTCAGCCTCAACACGTGTGGGACCCACATGCCTCGCAAATGCAACACAACCTGTCAAAATCATTTGTCTTTGGAAACACAAAAACACACACATGAGAAAACACTGGATACAGTTGCAGTTTGTCTTCTAGCCTGTGGTTTAAAAAAAATAAATAAATAAATAAAAAAGATATCCATGTAAGAAGTCACTTTAAGAGACAAAAATAGTCACCTCTGCTCATCATCCGGTCTCTTGATGAGGTTAAAGAGGATATGGAGAAGCTGGTCTCTCTCTTTAGGCTCTGGGTGAAGGCAGGCGGTACATAAGATGAGTGGAATCAACTCCTGAATTAAAGAAGTCAAAGACAGGGAAAAAAAAAAGCTAGCATCAGTTTAGATTACTTTGCAAAAAAAACAGTGTGAGATTACGATTAAAACACACAGGTGGAAAGGATGGTTTGTAGCACTCAAGCAGGCCTGTAAATCTATGGAGTAGCAGGAGCAGGAAAGGCAGAGAAGGTGTTTATTAAGAAGACTGAAAATGGGAAAGTCACAAGGAGAAAGATACACAGGGACTCACTTTTGAAAACCAACACCAGTCTTTCAACACCGCTGCAAACATACTTACCATAGATCCCTTGCTGGTGTTATACCTTGACTCATTTGGCTTTGGAGTTACACAAAAAATTATAGCCACATACTGTAGAAGCTTAAATAGTGCATGCACACAGCCAGACACCGCTGCATATAGACAGATACACACAAAACTAATGCACTAGTTCCCCTCCTATAACTGACTTCTACTTCAGAGTTCAGAAAAGGTTCACGGGCCTTCCAGCCAGAGGGGAGAGCACTCAGCTGCCCTTGATACAGGGCCTTCATGGCCAAATTGTGGTCAGCCCTGCATTCCCGCCACACACATGCGCACACACACACACACACACACACACACACACACACACACACACACCGAAATTAGAGAGTGCACACAAAGTTAAAAATATTTTTTTTCAAAGTCTGTTTTTTTCCAGGAAGATATGATATTTTCCTGCCAAGTACTGGAAGAACGAGCTAAACCCCAACACTGGACGGACAGAAGGACCTAACAGAAACTTGGGTAAAGATAGGCTGCGATGAGTCACTCGCTCAATGCTGGACCAACCCTCTGAAGTCACTGCCATGTTGGCCATATTTTAAAAAGCAAAAATATAACATTTGAGTATCAGAGGGTCATTTTAAGTGGTTACATGACTAGTCCAATATTGGTGAAGTCAATTTGAGCATCAAAAAACAGCTAAAAATGACAAATTAAGTGAATCCAGCCAACTTGAACAGTCACATTCAATAACCTTCTGCCCCAGTCTCTTACAAGGCTACACATTTTCACAGGAGGCATTTTGGAGAGTCAACAGCACTGGCCCGATAAAGCAAATAGAGGAATTCATAAACAGCACACATCTAAAAACCCATAAACCACACTGACCCTGTTCTATTTTGGTGTGAACTGTTTCTGATGTGAACACTCCTTCATAACTGACCAGTCCTGTGTCAACACTGTGGGCAGGTAGAGCGGACAGTGTGACGCCAGGACCCACAGACCTGGGGCCAAATGCTTTTCTTTACAGAGCAGAGCTACTACCCATTCCAACCCAAGGACCAAAAAGTAGGAGAACCTGCATCCAATGGAGGAAAGCATCGGCTCCCCTCCATGTGTCTATTCCTTTCAGTCTTTTTAGTCATTCTAACTATGAAGCTATGGAAATGGCAATGTCTGTTTTACCACTTATGTGATGGCTTACATTTGTGCAAGCTGGAACCTCTCAGCAGATCTTAATGACAGACTGCCTTACATTATTCAGTTATTTAGTTTACCTATACTATAGCTCATCTCCAACAACAAAACTGTAACAAACATCTCTCTCAAATGCTACACATCTACTAATTTATAGTTTCCAGAAGGTATACACTCTTTTGAACCACTAACAGGTGATGTGAACAACACTGGGCCCCTTTTTCAGGCATTTGATGCCTGATGGCAGCTTCCTTCCTCAGCAGGATGATGTGCTGTGGTAAACTGCAAAAAAAAAAAAAAAAAAAAATGCTCATGAATGCCTTGGGAAACACCAAGCCAAATAAAGGCATTGACCCAGCCTCCAGACTTCACAGATGAAGTCTGAAGAAGAATGAGCTGGAACAAATTCAATTCACAGAGGCCCCACCTGACAAACCCACAAGAACCAAAGACCCAGTGCCAACATCTTAATGCCAGATACCACAGGATACCCTCAGAGTGCTAACGCCACAATATTAAGCAGGCAGTTTTAATGTTATGGCTGTCTCAATACTTTTAAGGTGACTAGGCTTTTTATTGTCATTTTTACTTGCTTTGTTGTTGGGTTTAGGCATCAAAACTATTTAAAGTATCCTAATTAATTATAATATAAATATCTCTGCATCTACTTGCTGGATTGTCCAGCCAAGTGGACTTTATTACACTCCAAGATTTGGACATCTGTGATGTCTTAAGTATGAAATGTTTTGCATGTTAAATTGCTGACATAGTTGTTTTTAAATTCAAACACCTGCATTTAATAATGCATTACCAGAAATGATAACAGAAATAGTTCCAGTAAAACTATCAAGGTCTTTGTCATACCTAGGTCCATTAAACATTACAGATAATCTACCCACTAGAAAACAGGAAGTCAGTAATTGCAGTTTTTAGTTACTGTCTTTGCATTAATAGTGCTTGGAAAATCTGTATAAAAATAGTACTGCAGCAAATGACCATAAGATAATCAACTTTTTGACTAAAATAAAAATTAAAAATGATCATTAAAAATAATTATTTACAGTACAGCAACACAATCCTTTATATTTAAGAAAAAAAACAAACATATGGTTTAATGATTTACAGCATCTGATAATACAGCCAGGTGGCAGGCCGAGCCTCAGTAAATCATACTATCGTTTTATGTCAAACGCCTTTTGTTCTTAAGAGGGTGTCATATTCAAACAAGTAAAGGTGCGTTTCCTGGGTCATGGTGGTTAGAAAGCTCCAAGCTGCAATATGGAACTACGAGCAGATGTGTGTGTGTGTGTGTGTATACACACCTTGTCATGGTCTCTGAATCTAACGGACAGAGTACAAAGTCTAACTACTCAAGAAGAATCCCAAAGCCTTTTTTTTTTGTGCCAAGCTCTACCTTCAGTTTGTTTATCTTGATTTTTCAAAGAGATAAAATTCTCCATAACTGCCTGGGGATGATTAAAACCTCATAACCATGGTGATATGCAAAGCAGCCTGACTGAGGCCCACTCCAACTAGATTTACCACTTTCAGCCAATCCATTTGGTTTGCTATCAAGTTTCAGCTCTTTCTGTAAAATTTAATGCACTGCATGTACACAGACAGACACAGACAAAAAACTGCACACTTCGAGTGTAGACAGAACACTTGTGCAGGTGTCTTCATTACAGCTTGTTAATGCAGCTTATTTTCATGCCCCCCCCCCCCTTAAATCTCCTCAGGAAAAAAAAAAAAAAGCACTGGGAACTAAAGCACTTGTGTAAACCAACAGCTGATGGGAGAAAGCTGGTTTACAGTTAGTCAAGTCACCCATATATCTATATCTAAAACTTTAAAACACACCTTTTTCTCTGGGCTTATTCAGTTTTTAAATTTTTAAAAGACTGCTAAACTGACATTAACTAAAACGGTTTCAAAAGGTCTGCCATTTAGATATTTAAAGGGACAAAAATGTGCTAATAGGAGTGGAAAGTTCTGCAGCTGATCTACTAACAAGGCACTAATGTACCAACATAGATGTAGGCAGCCCATTTCAATGCAAACCAACCCAATCTACTAAGTAAAAAAATTACAAGGGGTAACAAAAACAAGCAGACTGAATAAGGGAGTTAGTTGTCTGCTACCAAATAAATAAATCTACAGTATAAGTGCCAGATTTAGGCACACTCATCAGAAACAGTACAGCGACTCCAAACGAGGAGAGGCAGCTGAAGGCGAATTCAACTTATACAGACTGTGGCCACTTTTCCACCGACGGGGTTCCGGTGCCGGTGCCAGTGTTTGAACCGTTCAGCGGTTTTTCCACCACGAACGCACTCGGTGCTCAGCTGAAAAACAGGTTCAACTCCGGCCCCGCAAGCTAGCTGGTCTGGAACCAAGAACGCGTGACGAAAACGACAGAAGGGCGTGACTGTCATCTCAACATCAAGTTTTCTACCATATTACATGTGTATTACATGAGAAAAACGAAGTGATTTTCACGGCTGTGAATTAGGTTGGGCTCTAAGGCTGAACTTGCTGGTTTGTATCAGTTCATATCACAGATAAAAGGACCCAAAGTGCGTACTTGTCTTGCTCTAATCGCTGTCTGTTTCCCTCTGTGCTGCACACAGATGCTGCAGTACCGTAGTTTGGTTTGGACCGTAAAACGTGTTCGCAGCACAAGAAAGGGGAGCGTGTTCTCCCACATTCGCGTTCTTCGGCTTCCGTGTCCAGATGAGGACCCGCCCACAAAGCAGTAAAGGAGCAGTTCGCAAGTGCCGTGGAAACGCGGGCCCGTTCCTAAGCTTTTCGCCGGTTCTTTTGGGAACAGCACGGGCACCGGCACTGGAACCCCGGCGGTGGAAAAGGGGTGTGTGCGGGGTCCTATAGGTTGGGACAGCCGTTCCCAGGATTAATAACACACTGTCCAATTTATCCAGAGGAAGACTGCTTTATGATAATCCAGCCTGCCATATAAACTTATAATTTATATATAACAATTGTCCTGCATGATGTATAGAGCACTAAACATTATGTAACGTCAAACATTGAGCAATCTGCATTTTATTAAAGTTCCTCCAGCTGTGTGTAAATCGAGGCATTGTTCTTTTGCACAAAGACAGACATTAATTTAATGCGCTGCAGATCAGTCTTAGTCACATTAATTTAAGTTTGACAGAGAGACACTTCAATATGTAACACAACTGATAGCAGAAGTACAAAAACATAAAAGAAACTTTATTAAAGTTGTGACACTGTGCTCAGCTTTGAGCCATTCACCCGTGTCAATCATATTCATTCTGAGAAAATCTCCCCTTGGCATTTCAAAAACTCAGCAACAACTATCACATTAGGAGCCAAATAAGATGTGACCTTTTTTCTCCCTAATCAAATCCATTGAATCACATTTGAAAGGAAAACCCCCACACATATACACTAAGGCCAAACACAAAAGTAACTGTGACCACACCTTTAAAGGTGCAAAATTTATCACACTTCTTTAGTAAATCCTGACAGCATTTATTTTTAATGCCTAAGGAGTGGTTTGGTTATTCTGTTAATAAATCTGTCCCCTAAAACTGCTAACTTTAGGACAACAATGCAAGGCAAGTTATTGCCCGGGTACAAATTAATTCTCACCGTCACACTTACAGGATTCCATATTATATTCACAAATAATTATGGCAAGTCAGCGCTTACACCGTTTTCACACATAATTTTCAGACAATTTCAAGAGCGTTACATCAGGATATTTTCCCACTGTTGTTCATTCTCACAGGAAAGCAGTCAACTTCAGATGTGCTTAAAAGCAGCTACTGTCCCAGTTGGACATTTGTGTTATCTCATGCACTTCATTCAGGTCAGTCTGAAAAAAAGCTCAGGGCTGCAGCGCATGTGTGAAAATGGATTTAGTGACAGCAGTTTTGTAGCAGAAGGAACTTGGCATTAGTTACACTTTTCTGACCTACCGGTCATGTGAGAATCATGCAAATGTGTGCGTGAAAGACTCACCTGGCAAAGATGTGCAACCATTCTCTAGAAGAGAGGCATGCATGAGAGTGAGAGAATGAGTGAGACGAAAAGAGAAGAATTTTAAAAAAAAAAAAAAAAAAGAAGAAGAAACTGTGGAGGCAAAGGGACAGCGAATGAGTGAGGAAAGAAAAAAGTAGAGGAGAAATGAGGAGGACTTCTGAAACTGAATGCCATGATAAAAAGCAGGTGACCCTCCCAATCAATAGATAGACCCAAGTCAGCAGGAGTTGGCAGGTAAAAATGTCGGTTTCTTCTTGTTCGCAACTATTTACGACACTCTTGGGAGACGACAAAAGGCAACGAGGATAAAGGTGCTCTGTGTAGCCTTAGTTCACCAAGCTTGAGATATTAATTTGATTACCTTATTAAAACAGTAAAATCACACAACTGCACCATTGCCAAGAAAACTGGCAGCCTCTACACAATGTGTAACACTACAATTCATATTAATATTGCGTGAATACCTTAGGCGGAAAAAAGCAAGCATTCAAATATTTCACATAACAGCAGATTGTGTAATGGGTGAATCACCAACAGAAAAACATGTCTGACCATCATTTTCCAAGGTGTCGCAGTAGCGCCATTAAAAATACTGGCAATGCAAATTCCACTCAGAACACCTTTAACCACAAGAGGCTGTTTAGAGTCATTTATCATATACGTTAAAAAGAAACAGTTTAGAGGAAATTAGTTGTAGATGATCATTTCCTGCTGTTCTCCCTCATTTTTTTTTTTTTTTTAACCATTCTCATCCTTGCTGCTCTGTGTGTATCTATTGGATATTAAGACAAGAAGCCTGTGATGGTGACAATAATAATGAAGGGGGAAACAAGGAGGAGAAGTGGGCGGGAAAAGCAGCCCAAGTGGGGTTACCTCTCGTTTAGCAAGAAGAACATTAGGGACGATGTGAGGGAGACAGCGACCCAGCATTAGCATCACACTCTCCTCGCTGTCTGCTATACGAGACACCTGGAAACAAAAGGAACATTATATTTTGTTGCGGTCGTCCTAGATTTACTGTTTTTATCTGTATATGAAAAGTGTGGTCCTGACCTCTGCTCCTAGGCGGCTGTCGGAGCACATTCTGCAGAAGGACAACAAGGCTTGCTGGAAGGCCGGAGATAACTTCCTGAGACACCACAAACAACAAAAGACCAAAAACAGTCACTACAGTCTGCAACACTTAATCTGCACACCACAAGTACACTGGAGAATGTCCTGACCATTGAATGATTGAGGACTGGAGTAGGTTACCCTGCCACTGAGGTTAGCGCTGCCACTCTCCCATGTAATGTGACATTACCACAGTACCAAGAATAGCAGGTGGCTGACTTACAGTAATGTAGCACTCATATTTTAACTGAACAAATTTTTTATTTTTTTTTAAAGGGGAACAGGTATTTCCATCATGAAATGATCAAAGCTCAAAGTTATCATTAAAAATAATATATCATAGGTGGGAAAGTAGCAAGAAAAATTTAAATATGAGTTAAAGTTTCAGTGACAACTAGTCAAGAGGGCAGCAACACACAAAATATCTGGTATTTTTATTTCTTTATTTATTTTAGAAAAACAAAGACTGATAACCACCACCATCTAGTGGTTACATTTAGTAACTACACCAAGCATGGTCGTAGCAGTCAGTTACAGTTACTGTCACAGTTAGCTGTAGGTCCTTATTCTTAAAATGACAGGTTTTTCTGTAATTTTTGTCCTTTACACCACCACAGTGAGATTAAAATAAAATTTAAATAAATAAACAAGAATAAATATCAATGTGTGACTGAATGTGTGAGATGTGACTGAAGTGCGGACTTTCAGCTTTATTCAAGGGGTTTTAAAAAAGTATTGCATTAACTGTTACAGGAATTACACTTATATGCACAGTTCCCTATTTTCAGAAGTAATTTGACAACTGACTGATGAGCAGTTTCATGCCAGGTGAGGCCTGTTCATTTGTTATTCCATGAAAAATTAAGCAGATAAAATATACGAAGTTGCTTCCAAGTATTTGATAGCTGTTCACTTTAACTTTCAGTTGACGTCCAAAGAGCTGTTCATGTAAATGAAGGAGGCCATCATTAAGCTGAAAAGTGAGATAGCAAAAACTTCAGCAGTGGCCAAATCAACAATCTGGAACATGATTAAAAAGAAGGAATATGCTGACGAGCTCAGCAAAACCAAAAGACCTGGAAGACCCCAAAAGTTGATAACTGCAGTGCTCTTGCTGTCGTTAAGAAAAAAAATAAACCTTCAAGTCAATAACACTCTTGTAAGTAAGTCTCTGTCAAAGTCTACAATCAAAAGACACCGAAATGAATGGAAATACAGAGAGTTTACGACAAGGCGCAAACCACTGGTCAGACTGAAAAACAAGAAGGCCAGATTAGCCTTTTCCAGAAAACATGTCAAAGAACCTGCACAGCTCTGGATTAAACCATGTTTAACTTGTACCAGAATGATGGGAAAAGTATGGAGACCTCATGATCTGAAGCTCACCACATTATCTGTATAACATGGTGGAGGTAGCATGGGCATGTTTGGCTACAAGTGGAACAAGATGACTAGTTTTTATGATTGATGTGACTGCTTAAGTGTACAGGCCTATACTCTGCTCAGATTCAGCCAAATGCTGCCAAACAGCTTGGACAGCACTTCAAAGTGCAAATGGATAATGACCCAAAGTATACTGCAAAAGCAACCCAAGAGTTTGTCAAGGCAAGGAAATTAGATATTCTTTCACAGCCACTAACTCAGAAACCCTGAGTGGCTGCAACAAAGTGAAGACTATGCCACAGTGGACACCAGCCAGAAACATGCAAGAAGGCTCTCCACCAGTGCCCTACGCCCCCGCCAAGGCTGAATAGAGACAGCAAATCCCAGCCGCACCCAGGCAGCACGGACAGCCAGGAAGAGGAGCCCACAGCATCACGGGAGTCAAAGGACAGACCCAAAGCCCAGGAAGGGCAGCAGCTGGCACAACCAAGGTGCCGAGGCAAACCCCCAGTGGCACAGGATGACCTAGACCCACAGGGTGCCCACCCATCCTCCACCCCCCAACAGAGCAGAAGGCACCCACCCAAACTCAGAGAGCTGGATACAGGGACTAGGCAGCAGGCTCGCTGGGAGGACCCCAGGCACAGGGGGGCAAGGCCAAGGAAAGAAGAGGGAAAAAATTTTTTAAAAAAAGAACGGAAGGGAAGGGAAGGGAGAAAAGGAGAGGTCCCCACATGTTCATGTCCCAGAGGGGGCAGGATCCAAGACCCCCCCCCCCCCCCCCCCCCCCCCAAAAAAAATGCAGTACCACACACGCCCCGCCCAGAGCAAGGAGACAACACAGTAGATGAAAATGCAGAGCCCCCACACGTTTGCATCCCTTGATGCAGGTAATTGTAGGACAGTTAGATCACATCTTTTTGAACATTAACACATCCTCTCTGTTTTGCAAAGTTTTATTTGTGCCTGAATTTCCACTTACCTGTTTGGCTGATCAAACTGGACAGGTGGCTTACACTTAAGCTTGTTGTGGGACTGTTGGTGGAACTGTGACGTGTTCTGAGTAGAGAGGTTGTCTGCATTATTGTCAGGCTCTGAAACCCCTCGGATGTCCAGATATTTGCCATTATCTGTAGGAGGCTGAGGGTAAGACTGCATGATGTTAGTGTTAAAGGGTCAAGCAGCTGGGCTTCTGACAAACTGCAGAGAGAAACTGCCACACAGATTCAACATTTCTCTTCTTTTCTTTAGCCTTTTTTTTTTTTTTTAAACTGTCACTGGTATATATTTAAATAAGTCTGTGAACTACATATTCGAAATAACCACATACCACAGAGGGAGGGTCAGCAGAGCAAGCAGTGGTAACAGAAGAGGAAGAAGGGTTAGATGTATTCTGGGAGCCCAGGTCCAGAGTGGCCGGAGGTGGGGAGGAGACTGTCCTCTTCAATGTCTGAATCTCACTGTGTGCAGAGGGAGTGTCAAGCAACAAGTCAATAAGACAACCGACTATTTTACCACCGAATGTTGTACTAGAAGTGTTCTGTCAAGTTGGTCAGAATCCTGATGGTGTTGATTAAAGACTTTACATGACAAGAAAATTAAATTCCAGTTTTGCATCAGACCAAAGCATCCTTTGTAATTTCATGCATGTGCTTGGGGGAAATTTCCATTCTGGTTTCACCCCATGGCCAGTTTTGGTTACAGTTATGGAAATAATGTGGATGTGCTGAAAACTTTTGAGGGTTTTTTTTAATGGATTTTTCTGCAGGCTATTTCCTCAGCAGCAGAAGTGGTAAATGTTCTTGTTGAGCTGGCATGCAATGGAACAGCTATGAATACAGGAAACCTTGTTAGGATCAAAGAATTTATTCTTTTACAAAAAGAATAGTATATGAGGACAGACATTCACTCACGCACGCACCATTGCAGTTTCTTTATCTGCTCTGCTAGGTTCTGCTTCTCATTATTGAGGAGACTGATCTGGTACTCCAACTCTTGCACAACTTCTGTCTGCTGCTAAAGAAAAAAAAATTATGCAGACAAATTCAGCTCAAGAGCCAGAGCTCTGAAATCACAACTTGACATGAGGTGGTGAGGCTTCAGACTTAACTGAAAGAGAAAAACACTTTGTAGTTTCACAGTCTTATGTCAATGAATCCCTGGTACTACCAGAAATACAAAATAATATAACAGCTTCAGCTCAGCGTATACACACCTGTTGTGAAAGATCAGGCTTCTTTGGGGGATCATGGGCGATGCAGTTTCCAGGGAGATCGCCGAAATCCACTCCAACTGACACATCAGCCATGTCCCGAGGAGACGAGAGGGGGGTACCACAGCTTCTGTAGAGCTGTAACAGGTCAGGGGGTTTGGGGATGTTGAGGCCAACATCATCCCACAACTCAAAGTCCTGGGAACAAATATAAAACAAAATAGTTTAATAATTTTAATTTGCATCAGGCATGGGGTTGGCCCCATGCATTTACATATATACACTGCTCAAAAAAAAATTAAAGGAATCCTTTTTAAATTTGAGGATAGCATCATTTGCCATAATATACCAGAATTGGCAGGTCCACCACTGGCGCCCTGTGCTTTTCACAGAAAGCAGGTTCACCCTGAGCACATGTGACAAACTCAAAAGGGTCTAGAGAAGAAGAGGACTGGTTTGGTGGTGGGTCAGTGATGAACTGGGGAGGCATATCCATGGAGAGAGACAGACCTCTACAGGCTAGGCAACGGCACCCTGACTGCCATCAGGTATCAGGATGAAATCCTTGGACCCACTGTCAGACCCTACCCTGGTGCTGTGTGTCCTGGGTTCTTCCTGGTGCAGGACAATGCCTGGCCTCATGTGGTGGGAGTATGCAGGTAGTTCCTGGAGGATGAAGGAACTGATGCCACTGACTGGCCCCCACAATCAAACGAGACTCCACATTGTCGGGCTTGCATACATGCATGTGGGCGCCATACAAACTACTGAGTACCATTTTGAGTTGCTGCAATAAAATAGCCTTATGCATCATTTTTTCACTTTGATTTTCAGGGTGTCTTTGAATTCAGCTGATAATTTTCATTTCCATCAAACAATGTGGCATCCTTTCATTCCTAACACATCACCCAGTCCATATCGGGTGCAGATATCCAGGATAATCCCCCCCCCCCCCCCCCCCGGTGAGATTTGATGTGTTTTCTAAGTGTTCCTTTAATTTGTTTGAGCAGTATACATACAAATACAAGTTTAAATTATTTATGCTACTGGTTTCCAGTTTCAGACCACTGCAATAAGTCTACCTCCTATACTTTCTTATGAATTAAGAAAGGCTTTTTTATTGAAAAGGTGGCAGAACTGATTTTAAAAATAAAAGACCAACTCCATCTAGGAATTAGTCATCCTGAGGCATCTTGAAAAAGCTTTACCTGATCATCATTTTCATCAGAGAAGGTGATGGATGAGAGCTTGTACTCATTTTTCAATAAATACTCATTCACAAGGAAGTTTAAGGCTCTTTTCTCCAGTGGGCGGATAGGCTCCTGAGGCAGAGAAGAAAAAGGTCCATCAGCGATGTCCTCACAAGGGTTTAAAGGAACACATTCATTCATTCTTGACTCATTTCAACAGAAAGGGAAAATTAGAGGACTTATAAATCCCCCACCTGAATTTCAGGGCTTGACTTGAAGTTTTTTCTCTCCTGAGAGGGCACTTCGCTCTCTGAGAAATTGAGAAGATATGAGATGAATTTGAAAGGATGCTGAGCATCACTCACAAAGAGGAATTCTCTGACAAAGAGAGAGAAAGCTGTAACAAAAAAAAAAGGCTTCAGGTGGAGAAGAAGTTAAAAGTGCGCCACACCTGCTGCCTGAGTCAAGTTGGCGCGCAGAGCCTGAATGGTCTCCTTTGCTTTCCGTAGCTCAAACTCCAGCACTGGACAGGAAGTGACAACACACACAGGAAGTGCATCCAACCAAAGACAGGGAACAAACAAATAAAACAGATGGGTATGAAAAACCAAACAATGACACAAAAGATCAAAAAGTCATAAAACAAAACAAAAAAAGGATGCATGCAAATCGTGGGTCTAAGGAACGCATGCAGCAGAGGACTATTGTAAAGCTGGCTGGATGTTTCTTGGACAGGTGTGGTTACTGCATTGAGACACAGCTCAATGATAGAATTTCCTGCCCTTGTTTTCCTCTCATTAATACTTAACAAATGGAAGTCCAAATGTATCTAAGTCGTAGCTGAGGCGAGCAAATCCTTTCAAGCTACTGTAATGTGTCCTTGATAATCTAGGAGCTGTCTGACACAGGTTTTAAAAGGCAAATGCTGAACTAAAAAGTTATTTAAACATTTGATTTCAAGCCACTCAAAAGGACAGCCAACACTCAAATGTTCTGCTCTTAACAGATATGGCCATCACACTATGAACACCACAACATTAAGCTATTAAAATTAAGAGTCAAAACGTGATTTAGGCATTTTGCCAGGTTACCAATTTAGCCTCGTCTTTCTTGAATTCATAAAACAAATCAAAAAAAAAAAAAAAAAAAAAGAAAACAAAATAAATAAAAACACGACCAAGTCGATCATAGTAAACGAGAACGCCATTTCTGGCATCTTACACAATCAAAAGAAGCAAATGATATTTAGATAAAAATGTTAATTTATAAATAAAATTTTTAAATGCTAGATTCATACTCATTTCTTTTCTTTAAAAGTACACACAAGGTTTTAAGGCATGTTAGATTAAAAACACACGCAAAAAGTAATAAGCAATGGAGCAGGAAAACTATGTTGCATAGCTGTGCACTGAAAAAAATCTGCCATTTGATCTGATTGTTTTGTTTCCCCAAAATGTGTCATCTAAGGTCTGTGGTTGTTGTAGGTTTCACATTTTGTTCTTTACAGCAACTGTGAAAGACTAGTTAAAAAAAAATTTTCAGGAAACATTTTATTATTCCACATAAGGTCGAAGCCAATTTCTAATAATTTAAAAATAACACATCTGTGCAAAAAGTAAATCTAGTTTTCATTCAGACCTTCCCAGCAGATCAAGTGCACAGGATGCAAACGCAACAAAATGGAAAACCAAAAACTGAATAACGGGGAGAGAAGAAGAAAAAAAAAAAAAAAAAGAAAGAAAAAAAAAAAAGAAAAAGAAAAAAAGCTAGACTGGATGGAGTGACTTGTCCAGTATTTTACTGGGGTTTGATCAACGTCAGGAGAAAGCCAGAAAACCCAGAGTCAGACAGCTGGGGGCAGGACTCTTAGCAAGAAGAACAAGTTGAGCGGGATGTGAGTGGGGATGTTCAAAAGTAAAGAGAGAGGAGGGGGGAAAGTGGCAATTTGATAGAAAGGGCAATGTGTGAATACTCGTTTTAAAAAAAGATGCATAATTTGGAGGTGCGACCAACTTCTCTGCTGCATGGTTTTAACTGGACCTTTGCTACACATCACTGTTTCTCTGAACTGAAACCCATAAGCAAGCCATTCCCCTGTTTACATTTTAGGTGCATTAAACTTGCATTACCCAAGGCTTTGAGCTTACCATCAGAATGTAATATACACATTAAGTTTACTGGCAATTATATTTATTGCACAATCTATATGCCATCCCTATTCTCATGCTCTATAATCTCATTCTCACTCTTAGTACTCATGTACAGTGTAAGTGTAAAACAGATTTAATGTCAAAGAAATCCAAAATACGCAACACGGTCCACCACTTAACAGTTTAGGCACAGTTTTTGGGACATAGTTTTTCAAATGTGTGGATGACTGCAGAAAACTGGTGCTAGCTTTTACCATTGTTATCTGGCAGAGTATTCATGGCTAAAAAGTAGCCAAAAGTTTATAATTATACAATTTTCAGATTGTATAATTATAAAATTAAAACCAGAAATGGATTTGGTTAATATGCAGAGTCCCTGTCTGACATCAATTTGCCTTCTGTGTGCTACATTAAAACAAAAGCCTCAACCATTTGTCTGTCTTTCTTTAGTCAAAAGCATGTAAGTATGCATCACACAACACCCACAGAAAGGCAATATGCAAGTAAATGAGCACCTGTTCTTAAATCTTCTGGCGTCAGGAGGCGCTGTTAGCGTATTTGGCTAAAACTATCAGACTGTGTGTGAAGAAGCAGCCACAGGGGGTTGGGGTGGTGGGGAAGGAGTGTGCTGAGACAGGTCTGTTACCAAAAATACTACAAACTAGCATCACAGTGTGATGGTTCATGAGAGCAGGCACAAAGACCTCAACCAAGTTAAAGAGAAACATACAAAGCATTAAAAAAAAAAAAAAAAAGTTTCAAAACTAGTTTATCCCTAATTTAACAGAAACGTCAGGGTAGAAACATCTCAATGTCATCATATTAGTTACTAAAGAGTTTCTTTTATTATTATTATAGATCATTATTGTTATTAAAGCAGCTTTTGAATATTATTTTGCTCTTTTCTACAGTGCTCTTCCATTCACTCATTATTCTCCTGATCTTTTATCCTGGGTCTCTGAGCCCTGACAGAATGGTTCGTCTTACCTGCCACCCGTTCATCTGTCTCACGATTGCCATCATCTGAGTAACGGGCAAAGTCCAAAGAGTCCAAGGTGCTGATGCTGCCTGCTCGATCTGAACAAAAACAGACACAGAGACAGCAATGAGACAAGTATACAATCACATAGCCATACAGTTAAATGACCGCATTGTCAAAGAGCTCACAGAGCTTAAAAATGTGATGGTGCAGCCTTGAAATTGTAATAAATACTGCCATACAGATTCTCCCCTTCAGTATGGTAATGCCCATTTCCAAACTATTACTTCCACCAACTTCACACAGGGGAAGGCAGGTGCTTAAAGAATTGTTCACTCAGTGAAGACATAAAGGTGATAAATAAGCACACGCTTGCTCATATTTCACTGGGCTAGGCTGCTCTGATAGCAGCCTGTCAATGGTGTTGGCTTTCTTTCCACTGCAATGCAAGTGTGAGAGTGGCTTGTTTGTTCTCTGATATCAAAATACAGTACAAGGTCAAGCTATGTGTCACCTTGCTGGCCTAAAAACTATGGTTTAGCAAAGCTGTGTGAGTAATGACACTGAAATGGCAACTAATGTCCACCCATTAGTGACCTACTAACTTCGATCACAACTTTGGATTGTTAAAATACCATAGAACTTTTAGAAGGAAAAGGACTGAGGAAAACTTGGATACCGAAGGGAAAACTAGCACGCGTGCCCCTAAATATACAAATGTTTTTTTGTTGTTGTTGTTGAAGGGGGTAAATATGGGTTTTATCAATACAATCTTACACATTATTTTATGATATGTTCAAATTCATAACATGCAGCTTTATTATATAGTGCCAGTGTTCCTATTTATACAACTGTCATGGTTCCTCCCAGGTAAACAAATTTTCCTGTTAAGAATGCGTCCAGATGCCCTCACTTCCTGATGACGTCAGAGGACATTTGCTGGTAGTAGCTGCAATGCATTCAGCAAAACAGTGAAAAAGAGAGTTTGCAGGTGTGCGTGCAGGAGCAGAGCAGAAGAGAGAGAAAAAGAAAAGTAATTTAATAATGTGAGGGGGCATGTGCAGATCTGTTGTGTACATGCAAAAAACAAGTCTGGTTGACCTTTCAGTTCCTTGACAGGTGTGACATTTCAGTCTGTCACCTCCCCATTTCAGTCCATCCCAGCTGATTTTACAACACATAAGTGCACAGAGATGATTGGCTTTCTACTTGCCAAAACTGAAAAACTAAAGAGATAAACTGGAGACTAGGATTCATTCATTTACAGCAGGAACTAGGAGCTGATACTGATGGATGGTTAAGAAGCAGCCAACAGGCACTTTTAATTTAATGGGACGGTTTTGGCAAGATTGTGGTAATAAATATGGGATGAAAAAAATTGTATGCGATTCACAGACAGGCACACAAACCTATGCGAGATAAAATATCTTTAATTTTAAGGAAAATATGCTTTTAAAAATAATCTGTAGATGGTAGAGCATTTAATTTGTCATAAATTATGATGATTTGTTGCTGCGATTTTACAACTGGTTATGTGTAACCATTTGATTCACACTTTCCAGTACAACATTATTACTTCAAGTTAAAACTTGGTATTCCTAAGCACCTTATCATTTTGATCACTTTACATATTAAGAGATCAAAAAACCAAAACAAATGCATGTTCCTGTTTACTGTGTTAATTCAAACATTACAGCAATGTACTCGTTTGATTAGATTACAGTGCAGAAAAAAAAATGTAACAGACAAAGTCATAAGATTGCTTTGACTTCATCTGTTCAGCCTGTTAAAGACAGAAAATTCAGCAAGGATAACATCTCATTTGAACAATTCCCTTGGTCAACACCATGCTGTTATGAACACAAGCAGAGATCCCACTGTCATCATTTCCTACATCTACATGGACTCGTAATACATTACTCTGATACATGCTGAGGTAAGTCAATCTCATTCCTCGTTGCACAAATATCTTGGTCAGGATCAAAGTCACAAAATTTACTTTAGCAATATGTAATAGAAAAGTTGTTAGACTTTAGTGGTGTGCAGAGTGATGCTCTGCTCATTCTAAGTGTTCAGTGCTCTCTTTCTTAAGGGAGCCTGTCATTTCTCTCTCTAAGCTTCAAAGCATCCACCCATCCATCCATCCCACTTAGAATCAACAACCCCACAAACTAATATAATTAAGGTTATATGCTTCAGAATCTATGCAGATTTTTCTTTGTTAAGAAAAGAATCTCAAATCTTTCTTCACAAATATATTTCCTAAGTAAAAAGCCTTACAGCAGTTTATAAATCAGTCACTGGGCTTCAGTGACTACCTGTGAATCAAATAAATTCTACTGGTAACGCGTCACTGTGCAAAGCAATAATGCCAGAAAATGTGCTGTGTGACTGAGTCAAGTCTAGAGATTTCTAGCAGGACAGTACAGAAATTGTGGTCACAAATAATCTAGAATTAATAATGCAAAGCTACTATTTTGACCCATTTAAAGAATACAATACATGTCCCTACAACAATGACAAATACACAACTACCTGTCTAGCCCATGAGAGGTGACAAGAGAGTCCTTCAAACTTCATTGCAGCAAATTAGCAAGGTGGTGGGAGATGCCTTGCTGTGTCATGTGGCTTAGAGCAACAGCTGCAGATGCAGCTTGTAACACAGTCATTATACATACACATGCTCACTGCAATCAGCTGCTCACTGCTGATTCACAGTCACAGGTTTTTTTTATTTGTAATCACTGCATCAATTACATTTCTGGGTGGTTGGAGGAGAGCTTTGTGCATCTGCTTTGCTTTCCCCCCCCCCCAATCTTTCACTTCAGACAGAAATGATAAAAATTAATAAAATCAGAGCTTTTACCACATATCTAAACACAACACTATTTATAGCACTATATGAGTGAAGCGTATCTTAGCAAACTATCATCTTACTCCCTAGATGAGGTATCATTTCTTGCTTCTTCCTTTTTACAAGTGTAATTGTATGCTGCGGGTCTTTTCATTAGCTTCTGATGTTATAACAGGCATCAAAAACTGCAGAACAAATTTATTATAATTTATATTTTTTTAAAAGGAGAATTTGCCTGTTGAAACAGCAATCTGCTCTATCAGTGCAGACCAAACAGTATCCCTCCCTCTTTAGCAACAGCAGCAACTTGAGTAAATAATAATGTTGCAACGTGATTTCTTCCAACATGAAGATCATTGCAGTGATCACATGAGGACTCGACTATCAGTTATGCTGGGAAGAAAAATGACACAGCCTTGAGCTAAGTATGTCCCTCATATCAACTTATTGTTAGTTGCAGGCTTGTAGATTACACTATTTCTTTATGTTCCTCTCAGCAGCACAACAGGGGAACTGTCAGTTTTCAATAAATTTGTAATTCAGTACATTTATGTCTGTGTTTAAAAAACAAACAAACAAATGTTTTAATTTGATTCAGCACTGCTTTTCTCTATCAGATCAGTATCGGCCGATACTAAGCCTCAGATATCTGTATCGGTATCGTAAGTGAAAAACGTGGCTCGGTGCATCCCTACTTCTGATTGGTCCAAATTGAGAGCACATGAGAGAAGCACTTTCTACCTGTATTTCACAGAGTGTTAAGGCTGCAAACGTGCATGTGTTACACAACTAAGACACACATCTCATAGCTGTTTGTGTTTGCTGTAGTCTTAAGAAATAGATGCAAGGCCAGTATTTAACTCTACAAGTTGGGTTTTCCTGATTGAAAAAGGATGCAGAGAATTTGAATAGTTTGCCATTTGCTATCTACAACAAATTGAGGCCAGCTACCAAGACCCACACTTAAAACTATACTAGTTTTCTGAGGCATCAGGTCGTGTTCATTGGCACTGCATACAAAGTGGGTGCTTCTAGTTTTAGCATTTATTTATATGCTGTGAATCCCTCAGCTGGAAAACTGCCAAATGCTTCTACAATAGCAATACATAATCTAGCCTTGTTCCACAATTTGAAAAAGTCAAAATTATATTTGCAGTGCAGCTTCCATGACATGCTGTAAAAACCCATTGCCATTCACAATCTGGCACACTGACAGAAATCATTTCATTTGTGAGGGCAGGAGTCTCCCACAAATGACCAGACTCACCCTGCAAAAACATCTCAAAACTGCGATATGTAATCACACTCCCTTGATTCTGAGAGCATATTTCACTGCCAAACAGGAGACAAACACACCCACTGGTGTGACATGACACTTTCTGTTCAAGATTTTCACAAAAACACATTAACAGAAATGAACACCTTCTTTTCAGTAGCAGATTAAGTAGGGAAGCTTTGTTTATTTGTGTTAAACTAGTCTGCTGAAGAATGGATGCAGGTATAATGCAATTCAATCCACTACCTGTAAGCTTCCTATATGTCTATCATGCATCTAAAATTATTATTATTATTAAAAACAACAATAACTGCTGTAGGTAACAACTGGAAATGACCATTTCTATTAAAGAAGGCTACAGCAAATTCATGAGCACAATACAAAATTAAAATTAAATTTTAAAAAGGTGAGTCAACACATTTCTAAATAGTAGATCAATGTCTTCATCTGGTCATTATTTTTCATACTAACAGCCAATTTGGTGGTCTTTAAATGGTAATATCTACAGTATGTTAAGTGCAAATACACTTGTTTCACACACCTCAGTTAACTGGGTCACAAAAAAGGTTTTGTTGCTTCTATTTCATTCAATGCAAAGTATTTTGTTTATTTGTGGTGGAGGCTGCGACCATGGGTACAATCTGCATAGCAGGTCTGCTTACCGGCCTCACTGCCAGACTCTTCAGCCACCATGGTGGGCAGGGTAATTAATGAAAATGAGGCCCATAAATGGATTAAGGTGCAACAGATGTACACATTTTGCATAATAACCTTGACAGTATTTTATGTCCCCAGCTGGGTAGAAACAACACAACCATTTACAAGGCACTCCTCCCAAGCCAGATGATACAGGTTCAAAACCAATTCTGAAAGCCTGAAGCCCTGTTTTATCTTTATTACAAGGCTGTGCAATTCCCTTCCAAATCAGATGTACCTTTTGAGCATTACTATAGGTCAAAGAAAGTCCGGTTATACAACTATCTGCTTCTTCTACGCCCTCTTTCTTTTCTTTTCTGTGGCTCATACTGACCTCTGACCTCTTAAGGGTGTTTCGTTCAGGGCTCAATTACACTTGGGCGATCACTACAGGTCAGCAATAATATCACGCTACCAGCACCTGCTTTTAGCTTTCACTGAGTAGATAGTGTGATAATGCCTTGTCACAATTCTGTGATTCTTTCTTCAGTCTCTATTGTCTGCCAAGAAGATTGACCCACAAAAGCCCAGTGTCTGGCTGCGGCCCTGGAGCCGAAGGGCAGGTGCAGCAAGCAGATATCTCAGGCTATCATATCCAATGATTAAAGCTAACGTTAGCCAGCTAACGGGCTAACTTTGTTTGATACAACATCAAATACAGACCTAGTGGACAGCTACATAAGTAGCTCTAGCGGCAGCTAACGTTACTTACTCAGTGGCCCTCCAGGTCCGAGTACCTGGTCTTTGGCAGGTGGGGTGCCGCTCTGTCGCTCAAAGTTGCCAGGGTTGGAGAAATAATCCCTTAGTCGAGGGAGCTCTCTACCTGCTTCCAGCAGCTCGGTGTGAAACTCCAAGGCCGTCAGAATGTATTGGTCCCTCAATAACTGAGCAGCAATGACATCTACAGATACACGCGTCTCGGTGCTGCCTGCCATAGCGGAGGTGGCGGCGGCCGACGCCGAGATGCCCTCACCGCTAGGGCTCGTCCGGCTGCTAGACAACAGGAGCGACGGAGGCTCTGCGTCCGCAGGCGGAGAGAAAGGGTTGCCCGGCGGTGGCCCCGGTGCCCCGTCACTCGGGCTCCTCTCTGTGTCAACTGTTTCATTAGGGCGCCGTTCGGCCTCTTCCTCAGAATCACTGAGATTAAATGGGTTCACCGACGCCATTTTTGCACTATATAGGTTCTTTTTTTTTTTTAGCAAGCTAAGCTAGCCAAGCTAATCAGACCCGCTGCTTCCTGAATGGATATTAGGCTAGCTAAGGTTTGGTGGATGGAAAAGGAGGAAGAAGAAGAAAAGCGACGCTACGATTGGTTAAATTTAAGAAACTCTACTCCCAAAGCCCGCCCCTTTCATGGAGGTCTAGAAAAATATTGGGTACCCTGGATGTGGAAAGGAAAACTAGGCAGGGCAGTTTGACAGCTGGTATCCCTGCTGTGTTGTCCAAAAAAAAAAAAAAAAAAGCTGTGTCCAAACAATTTCCATAAAATTAAAATGCCATCTACTGCAAATAAATAAAAGAAAAGACACGCTCTTTCTTTTAATTACGTTTCAAAATATGTACATTTCAAGTATAATCTCGCCCAAAAAGCAAACTACATTACCCAAAATGCAGCTACAAACCACCACGTCAACGAACAACGTCAAAACCAAGTCACAACAAGGAAGTGAATGCTCATCCTACCTGAATTTCTTATAGTAATCTTCTTAAACAGAGGGACATTTGGTTTTAGGTTGATCTCGCTTCGCACAACAGAACGTTGATCTGTCTGCTTCTCTGTGCATGTAGTTTTTGATCTACGAAGAGTGGAAGCGAAAAGCAGTGTGTCTACCAAGTGAATGTATGAAATGGTGGTGGCGGTAGTAGTAGTTGTAGAAAACAGGTCTGCTCACTCATTCATTCTTTAACGGAACATTATCCCCCGTTTTTATGATCAGAATCAGCTGACTTTACATGCAGGTAAGACTTTTCTCATTGCCTGATTATCTAAGTTACTTTCTTGTTACTAGCTTTCACTATTTTCAGTTGGCTGGACCATTAAAATATACCGAAATGAACATTAAAGTAATTATTTCTGCACAGTGATTAATGGCAATATGGTGGACGAAGGATTAAGCAGCCCTTAAGGGCACGTACTGAACCAGCCTATATTATTCTGAAACCTTCTAATGCCCACTCTATTGGCTTTAACTTCTTAATCCTGAATGTAAAGACAGACTGTGATTTGTATTTAATGTCTTCAGTCATTCCCTGCCTCAGATTTTCCTTCTTCTTCTTATCACCTCTTTTCACCTCCAAGGGAATTAAATCTCCCCTGCTCGTCCTCAAGTAAACCCCTAGTTGTTCTTCAGAGCCAGTGTGGTGTTGACACTCAAAATGAGAATGATCACCTTCTTTCTGGTTGGGCTGACAGTCCACGTGGTCTTCTTCGTCTCTATCTTTGATATCTACTTCACCTCTCCTCTGGTCCACGGCATGACACCCCACTCCACACCCCTGGCACCCCCTGCTTCCAGACTGGTGTTAGTGGTGGCCGATGGTCTCAGAGCAGACAGTCTCTTCACACTGCTCCCCAATGGCTCATCCAGGACACCATACCTGAGGTCAGGAAACTGATATAAAGCAGTGAACTTTGATGTAGTCAGTAAAGCTAGCTCTTTACTGACCTAGTGTTTATATGGGCATATGTGCTTCTGCTTCCCAATTTCAGACATTTAATAGAGGACGAGGGTACCTGGGGTGTGTCACACACACGTGTGCCTACCGAGTCTCGGCCCGGTCATGTTGCTCTCATCGCTGGCTTCTATGAGGACGTTAGTGCAGTTGCTAAAGGTGGGTGTATGTTTTTGTTTTTTATATAGTAGGAGGAGAACTGATCAGAGATTTGGAGTGATTTTTCTCCCATATGCTTTTGTGTGTTTCTCTGTAGTATTCTACTGTTGCCTTGCATTTGCAGCCCTTTCTGTGCATGTTTTCAGGCTGGAAGGAAAATCCTGTAGAGTTTGACTCCGTGTTTAATGAGAGCAGACACACTTGGTGCTGGGGCAGCCCTGATATCCTGCCTATGTTTGCCAAAGGTACACAAGCATCACAAACCAAACTGCTAACCTACACAGAAGAAAAGGCAACAAAATCACAAAAAATCAAAAATAAATAAATAAAACTCATTAATTTAGTCTCAGAAATGTATTAAACAACCTGAATAAATGACACCTTTTTTTTAGTTTGTTTTTATTATATTTTTAAATCTCTTATTACTAGTTAAATTTATAGATTATATTAGAATAACATATCTGAACAAGTATGTTTCCTGCTGTGGTTCTTTCAGGCGCTACTGGAGACCATGTGTATACCCACACATACCCGGCAGCGGAAGAGGACTTTGCTTCCACAGATGCATCCAAGCTGGACACCTGGGTGTTCACTCAAGTCAAAGTATGTAGTGGAAGTACTAACGTTAAAGATCAATTTTATGATTAATTTATTGATACTATCTACAGGTTTACCCACAAAAACACATTTTGTAAATAATCTAGTAGGTTTTACTCTAAGACAATATTTCCTTGTTTTGAATCGATATTGTATATATGTCATGTTCATGTAATTTGTGGTCATGTAGTGAAATCTAAAGCAACTTGGAGCCATTCCCACTGGCTTTTTAGTAAACACACGGATAATGAATGTACCATAGCACAGAATCCATCAGTGCTGTTAGTGAGGATTTCCCCACATGGATCCCTTTAATAAGCCTAAAATTATTACATTTTTTTTAACAGTCCTTCTTTAAGTCAGCAAAGTCCAACTCCACTCTGAAGGCCAGCCTACTGGAGGATAAAAATGTCTTCTTCCTGCATCTGCTCGGAATTGACACTAATGGACACGCTCACAGACCAATGTCACAGTGAGTATAAATAGCTGCTAATTTTTTTTTTTTTGCCTTTGGAAATATTAATCATATCTGTACGTAATGTGCAGCAGTTCTTAATCATGTTAACAAATTCATCCAAATAAGCATTTTCTCACCTAGCTGTATTTTTGTCTTGGATTACGTCTTATTTTCCAGGGAATATCTCGACAATATTGGTCTAGTAGATGCAGGTTTAGCTGAGGTGGTGTCTATAATCGAGGACTTCTTTGGTAATGATGGCAGAACAGCTTATGTATTTACCTCTGATCATGGCATGACAAACTGGGGTAAGCTTCTTGCTGCCTGCTAGTGACCAAAAAATAAAAAAAAAATCAACATGTGATTTATGTTTTTCTGTCACGGTTTTGTATTTTAGCATGTTTTTGTCCATGTGCCTCCAGGTTCCCACGGTGCAGGCCATCCTTCTGAGACGCTAACCCCTTTAGTGGTGTGGGGAGCTGGGGTTCAAAAAGCCCAGAGAGTCTCAGAACCCCAGCCATACAATAATGGGTACCTACAAGGTACTCTCAAAAATGTTTTTAAGATTTAATTTTTGATTCTCCTCCAATTTGTCAGTTTTATTGAGTCTAAATGATTGTGCTGATTTGTCCTACTGTTTCTCAGACTGGAAACTGGAGCATCTTCGTAGAGTTGATGTCAGTCAGGTAAAGCTCATGGCAATGGCAGTTTTTAATGATTTCCTGTCATCAGTTAGATTAAAGTGTGATATTTGTATATCTCTATGGTTTTTTTTGGCAGGCTGACATTGCTCCGCTCATGGCTTCTCTCATTGGGGTGCCCATTCCTGTTAACTCTGTTGTAAGTCCAGAGATAAAATAAAGACAAAGCCAGTTATTTAATAGAAATTCTGTGCTTGGATTTGTTCATCATACAATACTTTGTAAAAATCACAAACCAATTTTCGAGCCTTTATTACATGTTTTGTGTGTATTTGTTTTTCAGGGTGTGTTACCCCTTCCTTACCTGAACAACAGCGACCAGTTCAAGGCTGAGAGCATGTACACTAATGCTATTCAAGTCCTGGAGCAGTTCAAGGTATAACAGCATCTGCTTTAGCTAATATGTGGATCATCAACTATCTGACGTCTCACTTATTATTCAATATGACGCCGTAATCTACACTGGTGACTGAGTTATATGTGTGTTTATTTGTAGGTGAAAATGACACAGAAAAAGGAGACAACCTTGTCTTTCCTCTTCACCTCCTACCAGTATGTACAATAAATTGAAGACTTTTTCTGTCAGAAAGTGAGTGAAGCACATACATTTGCATTTCATCATAGCTTGCTGTGTTTACTGTGAGCATGCAAAGCGTAAGGGGAGTGGATTAAAAGTGTTATTGAAGAAAAAAACTATAATACTGTGTTTTTATGCAAATCCCATTTCTAGTAAAGTTGGGATATTTGTGATATATTAATTCATGTGAATCTTTATTTAAATGACAAAAGTACAAAGATTCTCAAGGCTTTGCTGACCTACTTAATTTTTTTTTTTGTCAATATACACAAATTTTGAATTCAATGGCTGCAGCACGTGGAAGAAAAGTTGGGACAGGGGCACGTTTACCATTGTGCTCTCTCACCTTTCCTTTTAATAGCACTTTTTAATCACTTTTGGAACTGAGGTTACTAAGTGTTGTAGTTTTCCATCCATCCATCCATCCATTCGCTTCTGCACATCCTGTTAAGGGTCGCGGGGGGGCTGGAGCCTATCCCAGCTGTCATAGGGCGAGAGGCAGGGTACACCCTGAACAGGTCGCCAGCTGTCTGTCACTCCAACACGGAGTGACAGACAACCTTTCACACTCACATTCACGCACTCAGTCACACCTATGGGCAATTTAGATTAGCCAATTAACCTAACCCCAGTAAGTGCATGTCTTTGGAATGTGGGAGGAAACCGGAGTACCCGGAGGAAACCCACGCAAGCACGGGGAGAACATGCAAACTCCACACAGAGAGAGGGAGAGGCCTGGGCCAAGGTGGAATCGAACCCAGGCCTTCCAGATGGTATTCTAACTGTGAGGCAGCAGTGCTAACCACTGCGCCACCGTGCTGCCCTGTTGTAGTTTTTTAATTGGAAATTCTCTTAATTCTTGCTTGATTTAACTCTACAGCCCGTGGTCACCTTTGCCTGATTCAGTAATAAGTAGATCTGTCCTGGCAGCATGCACTCTGTGCCTCAGTCATTAGTACCTACACATGCAGCTCACCCATGCTGTGGGGCACTGATTGCACCCCCTTACCATCACAGATGCTTTTGCACTTTTTGCTGACAGTAACCCAGATGGTTGTTTTTCGAAAACAAGTGGAAGTGTGAATTAATATGCGGGGCTGTGTTCAGTGACAGTAGTGTGACGGTTTCTAAGGCAGAGGGCTCCAAGCTCACATGCATTCAACAGTGGTTTCAACCTTGACCTTTATCTACTGAGATATCTGAATTCTCTGAATCTTTTCACAATATTATGTACTATAGATGTTGAAAGACCAAAATTCTCTGCAATCTTGAGTTGAGAAATGTTTCTTTTGAAATTACTCACAAATTAAGGCACAAAGGGATGAGCCAACACTCACCTTTCCTGCAAAGGCCAAGCCCGGGATGAACGCTGCTTTTGTACCCAGCCAGTTAGCCTTCTTAATGTGGTTCTTCCAAACCAGCATTACTTGAATATTCTGTGAACTTTTTGAATTTATTTGAACTCTGTCCCATCTTTTGTTGAGTGTGTTGCAGCCATTACATATTAAATTTGTTTATATTTACAAAATACACTTAAGTTGGTCATCAAAACTGTTGAAAATCTATTTTTTTGTCAGTTATATCATAGTTAACAGGAATTAATATATCACAGATTTTTATTTTCATTGCATTCTGTAAAATATCCCAAGTCTTCTGAAGATGCGGTTTGCATGATCTCAATAAATTCTTTTGTAGACCCATAAAAAAATGAAGCAACGTGACATTTGGATTAACTTTTGAGGTTACGTAAGCATGAAAGCAAAGAATGTGCCCAATATCAAAACATATTCAAGGCCATATTTAAATTGCATTCCACATACTCCATCTTTTTTCCACTGTTTTTTTCCCCCTCTCTTCCCAGACTCTTGACTGAGTCAAAACAAGCAGAACTCACCCACAAGGCCCGAATAATGATTCAACTGGAGAAGTATGAGGATGCTGTGAGTATGAAGGGGAAAATTGGTCCGTGACTTATAGATATATTGATACTATTACAATGCATGTAAAGCCAATTTCAAGAAATTCATTTTTTTTTAATCTGTGAAAACATTTACTAAAGCTGTGTTCAGAAGCTAACCGCTAACTTGAATGCAGCGTTTCATCAAAACTGAAATTATTGTTATACCTTAAGATCTGGGAGCCAGATGAGCTATATACATTATTTCTATTTTTTCCATCTTATGTTGATTTTTATTTCTCCTCTTCTCTCTCTCTTGTCAGATCTCATTGTGCCAGTCTCTGATATCTCACTCTCTGGAAGGCTTGGTTTACTACCACACCTATGACAGATTCTTCCTTGGTTGCAGTGTGGTGCTGGGATTTGTAGGCTGGACTTCATACGTTGTCTTAGTCATACTGAAGACTCACGCGAGCCTCAACAGACATCCTAATCTCAGTAAACAGGTTAGGACAGAGAGGAGAGCGCAATCCCTCAGGACTCCTTCCAAGCAAACAAGTTTGGAAAACTCGGATGTCTTGTTAAGTTGCTGTTTCTCCTCTGTGTGCAGATTCCCAGCCGGAATTTGGCGAGGCTGTGCACGTGCATTGCCGTGGTGATCATTTTGTTCCTGCTTATTCAAAGAAGCCCCATTACCTACTATATTTACTGCCTGCTGCCTGTCCCTGTATGGTACTCTGTTCTTAAAGAGTGAGTAACAGTCACATTAAAAATAGTGCAAACTAAATCAAAAAAAATATTAGACAGATTTGCTCAAATGCATTCAGCCTATTTAAACTGCTGCCACAGAACCAGGATATTAAAACACATCCAGAAGGATCACATCAGTCGGTGAATACAGCAGCATCTCATTGGACCGTATTAGCCTCACACAGACATGCACGCACATCTGGCACAGGTGTAGTGAAGTGCTAATTAGATCCTTTGAAGTGACGTTGCATCCATTCATGTTAGGGATGAAGGTTTTTTTTTTTTCTTCTGATTCTTTTATCACAGGAAAAATGATCTCATTTGTGATCTATTTTTAGGTCTGGAACGCTCACAGATTTGATTCGGACGGCTCCTTCTCTACCACTGTGGAAATGTTTCGGCTATTTTTTGCTGGTGGCATTTGGGATCGAGCTGCTCGTAGGTGTCTTTAGATTTGTTACGTTAAAGCCATCCTCCTGCATTAGTGCACAGAATTACTCATTAGTATTTATCTGACCTCCACATGCATGCTCCAGTTTGTTCACTTGTGGATCATTAACTGTAAGAAAGAATGCTGGCTCTTCCACGGCTGTTTTTCTTTGCTGCCCCCAGGTGGTAAGCTTCTTCCATCGCGCCATGCTGACTGTAGGCCTGACCGCTCTCTCTCTCTGGCCCCTCCTGTCAGGGCTTTTCTGCAAGGCTAAGGTAATTTGCTATCACAGTTCCTGGAAAACCAGGAAAAGTTGCTACTTTTCATATGCACTACTGTTTAGTCATGGAAAACAGTATCTCCAGGAAGTTCTCCAATATGAATTCATATAAAAGTAAACATAGTTAAAAGAAGAAAAAAAAAAACATCCCCGACCGTGAGTAAGAAAGCCTTCCATTCATTTTCTTCCACTTACAGCTTCCCTGAGGCAGTAGATTATTACAAAGATAATTTTTAAATGTGCTCACACAGTAGTGAATATCACAAAGTTGTCAATAAGCTGTCTGTCTCTGTTCCTCTGCAGTCACGCTCACTGAGCTGGTTTGTGGGCTGTCTGTGTTTAGCTCTTTTTCCCCTCATGCCTGTTGTGGGTAGAGAGCCTAACATACATCTGGTGTGAGTATTTCCTTCATTTGTATGTATTTATCAGAATATTTACCACAGCGTCCTATTGTGGGAAGAGACAAACTGAAGCCAGATCAGGCTTGATTAGTTTACAATAAAGCAGAACAGCTGCAGAAGAGATCAGGATGACTAATGTGACTCAACATCATAGTGATGCAAATAGTCATCCATATATAAAACTGTGGTGCCATAAGCACCCACTCCAGTCAAAGGAAAATGAATACACTAACTTGTTAAAAGTTGTCAAAAAGCCCCAGGTTGTTATTTTTTTCAAATAAGAAGTGAAAACAAGGAACTTTGTTCAAATAAACTGATTTGTAGGATTATCTTTCCTCAACATGCTGTGCATACAAACTTCACAGTGTCTTTGAAAATGTAGTAACAAATCATGTTTGTCAACTCAGTACCTGTGCAGGTACGCTTGCTCTCGTCACTTCAGCCTCGTACCTCTGGTCGTCGCGTCAGAGGACACCGCTGCACCTTGGTGACAGACAGCAGTTTGTCGTACAGGTAACTACAGCACGTGTCACTGTGGGTAAGCACATGAGTGTGTGTTTGGGTTTGTGCATCACTGTATTTGCTAAAAAAAAAAAAAAATTGATTACCTGTCAAACTCAACAGATGCTTCATGTTGCCGTGTGCGCGTACATGCCATCCCTCACACACTCCAGCCTACAGCAGAAACAGGGCCTACCTCTCCTTAATCAGATCATCAGCTGGAGCACATTAGGTGGGTTGATTGCAAGTGGGCACAAGGTAGGGAGGGTACGCTTGTATTCAGCATCTTAAGAATTCTAGGGTGGGCTGTAGTTGCTTTGATCTATCATTTATGTATAATTTTTAAATATTGATCGCATATGTAAGATACACCTCAGATGACATTAAAATATCACACCTCTGAGCCCCGAAACACCTCTGCCAACTCTTCTCTTTTCAGCATCTTCTACATTCGTTCCTTTGCTAAGCTCGACGCGACTTTTTCATCGCCTCCTCAGCATATTCTTGTCTCTCACCTCCACCTACCTATTGCTCAGCACCGGGTAAGACAACCCACCAGCAGTTCAATCGTGTCTGGTGCAGAGTTGCACTGCCACACCAAAGCTACAAAATGATATCGTTTCTATTTTTTTTTTTTTTTTTGTCTCCTTCACAGATCAGAGGCTTTGTTCCCCACTGTGTTATCCTGGTTAATGTTTGCGTGGATTAACATTGAACAGGAAGCTTTGATCGCTCAGGGGATCTCTGGCAGGCAAGAGGTAGATCCATTGTTTGCTTCCAAGCTTGTATTGGTTGAGTAGTGTAGACTGCATCAGTTTTGAGATGCATTTTTTTCCCTTGGTAATGGAAAATAACTACAAACCATGTATTCAGTCAGTCAGTCTGCCTTTTCAGCTGGATTTGTGAAAATTTTATGTATTTAATTGTGAAGGTCATATCTAATTCACTTTTACTGATATACAGTAGTTCCAATTCAAAACAACAGTCACCTCATGAAAACCCTATAATATTAGGGAGTAAAACCCCAACAATCAGATGATGTGAGCAAGCACTTGGCAGCGGTGGGAAGGACGAACTCCCCTTTTAATAGGAAGAGATATCCAGCAGAACCAGGCTCAGGAAGGGGCAGCCATCTGCCCTGAGCAGTTGGAGGGTAAGGGGAAAGAGATGAGTAGGAGTAGTGTAGCAAGAGAACACAGAAAATGCAAATTATGAGGGACAAAAGACATAATTTAATGACATGCAGAAGTAACCGCATGGGGAATAAAAAGAGACGAGAGGGGAAGAAATGCTCACTGCGTCACAGGAAATCCCCAAACAGCCTGAGCCTAAATTTTCTTAAGAAAATTTCTGTAACATCTATGTATGTTCAATCTTAAGTGTTCCTCCTATCCACTCATTGAGATGTCAGATGTTTTGTTCCTATTAAATCATAATAACATACTGTTTTCTTGCACAAAAGCCCAACATATCTATGTAGGGTCTCTGAGTCTGTGTGTCTTTGTGACTGGGTTTACAGACATGCTTTTGTTTTATGTTTTTTTTTGTTTGTTTGTTTCTTCCAGTTGTCCACCATCGATTTCTCTGCAAACATCGACATCGCCAAGATTCGACAGCTGAAGCTGGATGATATCCGAAGGTCATATTTTTTTGTATCCTCGTTAAGAGCATTCACAACAACGGTGGTTGCTTAAAACTAGGGATGGCACGATACCAATTTTTAATGTCCGATACGATACCGATATTTTACATTTGGATATCTGCCGATACCGATTTAAAAAAATTTTCTATTGTTTTTAAATGCCTGGCTCAATTTTACATAAGTCAATAATCTCTCACACATACAAAAAAAAAAATCAAACACAATATCAAAATTTGATATTGTGTTTTAATTATTGTACAACGCCCTTCTGTCTGTGAAAAGCATTATATAAATAAACTTTACTTACTTACAACAATCGCTCGATCACCTGAATCCTGTTGCTCTATGTGAGACGGGGATGCACTGGCTTATGTCATGTTGCAAATTTCATTAGGGCTGCAACTATTGATTATTTTAGCAGCTGAGTATTTTATTTATTATTACATTGATTACCCAAGTAACTGGATAAGAAATATTTTTTTCGTATTAACAGTTCATCTGCATATTTTAACTTCCGTACTGCAGTTTTTCCCTGTGTGAAACAAACAGGGTGGATGGAGCAACTACAAAGTTCACTTTTCTTCACTTACTGATCAGGTGGTGGATGAAGGACCTCCACTTTTTCCCCAGTAAAGGTTTAATGGTGCTTACAGGGGTGACCTAGAAAAACATTTCCTTCCGCTCCATCTGAGCTCACCGGCTCCGCCTCTTTGCGCTTGTGCAGACAGGCTGCGGGTAAATCAGCTGACTGCTGTTATTGTGTTATCAGCGTTTATGTTGAAAAACTGGGGGCTGCGTGAGGATAATCTTGTAATGCTTTATATTCACAAGCATTCTCCTAAATAGGTTTCTACTGCAGGTCTATATTTAGTCACAGCTAGGGATTAAAGTATAAAAAATATTTTGACAGGGAAGGCTGCGCTCGCTGGCAGTATGTCCGGGAGCTGAAGCAGAGAAAAAATAACAGCTGAAATTCTCAGCACAGCGAGCACAACACACAAACACGCAGAGAGCGGTGGAGGCGGAAAAACATGTCAGCGATGATCGCTCAGTGTCAAAAGAGAACTTAATAGAATCTGAGGAGGGTTTTTTTCTAACTCCTGATCCCCACTCCATTCCAGTAGGTGGCGGTAATGCAGGTCTAAGCTGGTTTGTTCAACCGCAAACCCACAAGAAGAAGACGACGACAGAACACTGTAGTGCAGCAAATGTGAGCGAAACGCTATTTAATGTATCGGATTGCATTTTTTTATTTCTTTCCGATATCCGATCCAGTAATTTAGGCCAGGATCGGGCCGATACCGATACACAAAAACCCTCATCAGAGGCGATTTGGCCACATTAGAGTCTGAGCGTGATGTTCAGGGCAGATTTGATCAAATAAGATTTACTATAAAAAAATTTAACATAAAAGTTTTTGATGTTTGAAGTGTATAATGGTGTGTGTGTGTAGGTTGTCACTTTTACCTCGGGCGGTACCTTGACTTAATTTTCTTCAGGTATTTTTTATAATAACAGCTTTTTTTGGCACAGGAAACATCGCGTCCATAAACAGGTATATTCATCTTTGTGTGTGTGTGTGTGTGTGTGTGTGTGTGTGTTTGCGGTGAATGGCAGGAAGTTTTATTCTGGGAAGGGGGTTGGTTGCAGTATCATGTGTATTTGTGTGAATTTCTGTCTGTGTCATTGATGGTGTGTGTCTGTCTGTCTGTGTGTGTGCGTGTGCGTGTGTGTGTGTGTGTGTGTGTGTGTGTGTGTGTGTGTGTGTGTGTGTGTGTGTGTGTGTGTGTGTATAATTGTAATTACTAGCTGTCTGTCATACAGGAAGGAAATAAGAGGAAATAGTTCTGATAAACTACTTGTATATGCAGTGTGTCTCATTGTGTGTTACTGATTGTTTTACATTAAATAGAGTATGTTTAGTGTGTATTCTACAGCAAGAGATCCGTCCTCCTCTTCTGTGAAGTGTAAAAAAAATCTAGACTTGTGTCACTTTCTGTGCTTCTGTTTCTCTTTGCTAGCTTTGACCCAGCTTCTGTTTATTGTTTCCTCACTGTTTTCAACCCCTTCATAATGGGAGGGTTAATGATGTGGAAGGTACTGTGTTTTACACATTTACTTTATGATATATGCTGTGTTGCACCAAAAGGGGAAGTAGTCTCTCACATTATGACTAGTCATAATCTATTCATATTCTGCCTAAGAAATACGCTAAAATATGCTTTAAAAAGTCTTTTTTTTTTCACTCATGTTAATTTTTTTCAGCCATGACCCCCACCCCACCCCCTCCCAAAGTCCCAACATTTCTCTTATATTTCATTTATTTCTGTATATTTGGTATTTATTATAATAGAACTGTTTGCATTATTATTCATAATGAGCTGTGTTTATTTAGAGGGATTCATAGAAGCCTGTATTTCCTTATATTGTCATCTCTTCTTCCAGGTTATCATTCCATTCATCATAGTCATGTGTACATTTGAGACCATCCAAGTTACAACTCAGCTATCATCAAGGAGGTAACTTTTCACTTCCTCATTTAAAATGTCATACTAGTGCAAATTTAGTAAACTCTTTGGATTTGTTGGATACCCCGGATCGCTGATCTGATTCTTTCTGTGCACATCTTAAACCATGAGCCAGCTAAAATAACTATAGTAAATGACCCACTATCTTCTAGTTTCTCCTTCATTGTGATTGAAAATGGTTTGAACGTACTGTCCAGTGTGTGTGCCCGAATTTTTAAAGTCCTTTGTTCTCTTTATCTTTTATTTTTCATCTAGTTTGTTCCTTATCGTCCTGGTTATCTCTGACTTAATGGCTCTGGTAAGGCATTTCTTGGCCTTTAATGTCAGTTTAATGTTGATTCACACTGTTACGGTCTTTAAAAAGATAAAATATTTTATCTCCTTTACTGTTAAGTAAACTGCATCTGAGACTCATGCATATATTTTAACTCACTCTTGCTCCCCTCAGCATTTTTTCTTCATGGTGCAGGACTATGGCAGCTGGTTGGACATTGGTACAAGGTAATTAAACCGGGATATAGTTTGCAAGTCTCTTGGCTCATTTCTTAGTACATCTGTTGCTTCTTTTATCTGCATATGGTTGCATCTACAATGTTTTAAACTTCCTTTATCTTTTGCAGCATTAGTCACTATGTGATAGTGATGTCAATGACAATCTTCCTTATGTTGCTGAGTGTGGTCACACATGTTATCACTTCGCGAAGACTCATTCTGTGGAGGCGACACAAGATGCATTTCCCCTAGTAAACTTATGATGACGTGTGCACACATAGGTTCCTTAAACAAGGTTTTTAACAATGCACTTATTTAACTGGACTTAACTTAACATGGAAAAGGATCTCAGGACACTGTATACCATACAGTACTGTGTAATACCTTTAACAGTACATCTTTACAGAGTGCCCTGACTTTTGATTAGTGCTGCACTGTCTTCTTTTGTACAAATGCACTCAGTCTTTATTTCATTTGTGAACTTTTATAGGGCTGCTGAACATTTGACTGAGAATTGAGTCTTTGCCAGGGGTGCTGATTTCCAACATAATATTATGGGATTGTATCTAAGTAACACAACACTTTGGACATATTTTGCTAGTCAAATTTATATATTTAACTTTTTATATGGGAGCATTGTCCAGGATGTACTCTGCCTCTTGGCCTATGACAGCTTGGATAGGCTCCAGCTAACCCTTGAAGTCTGTAACACAATACTCTGCAAAGCTGCCTAAAATACACGTCTTTAGTATGAAAAGGGATATTTTAACTTATTTTGACTAGTCTTTGGCTATCTCTCTCTCTCTCTCTCTACATATATATATATATATATATATATATATATATATATATATATATATATATATATATATATATATTAAATTAAGTGCCAGTAAATGGTCATGTGAGAACTTGTAAATTGTAAATTTTTCATCATGTTTTAACAAGACAGCATTTGATTGTTTGAAACAGTGCTCATTAATAAAGATGAATAATCAAAAATAAAAGTGATAAAGAATAATTTTTTGTGTGGTGTCAACAACCTCTTTCTCTCTCTCTATTTATATATTTATATATATATATATATATATATATATATATATATATATAAAAATCATATCATGTGATTAGTGTGTGAATCAAGTACATGAAGCCATAAACCATTGCTGCTGTAGATAAGGGCTTGCAGCTTTCATATTAGGTTTGTGGTCAGGTTGGGGGGGGTTTTCCTGTGTGAGAAAGTGAACTGAGGTGTTGGATATGGCAATAAATATTTTTGTTTTTGGCTGCATTGCAAACTCAAAAGCTTACAAAGTCCTCCCTTGACATTAGAATCACTATACAGTGTGCTGTGTGTCATAACTAGCTGTTTGTCTTTGCATTTTGTTGTAACTAAACAAATCTGTCAACATCACAGCTGGCATTACCACATCCTGACTTACTTCTCTTTTGAAGTAGCCAGTAGATGACTTTGTCTAACTACTGTAAAAGCAAATGTTACAGTCTTGCACTCAGATTCAATAGTGCTTGGTTAGTTACAACATTTTTGTAATTCTGCCTCTGTACACCACCATAGTGGACTTTAAACCAAACAGGATGTGACTGAGGTTAAGACTTTCGGCTTTAATTCAAAGGCTTTAACAGCCGTTTTTAGAAAAATGCCAGGATAAATGAAAATTGTTACAAATATAAGGATTGCTTTCAATAATTGGGTCAAAATCCTTTGCAGTCATTGACTGTTCTGAACTCCAGAACCTCTGGACATCACCACACACTGTGTCCCCTTCCTTGAGATGTTGCAGCCACTTGCAGTTGGTGGTTGTTTGTGTTCTCTGCCTCATGAAGAGTTTTTTTTAATAACCAAGACAGATCATCCACTGCGCTGTAGCTATGAATCTGTGGTCTTTGAGGCCTTTTTTAGTGATGATGACCCTACCAATGCATGCCTTCTATTAAAGAATGTAGCATCTTGTTGATCTGGCCACTCCTAAAGTTTTGCCGTTTCTCTGATAGGTTGTTTTTACTTTTTATCCCAATGATGACCCTCATAACAGCTACCAAAGGAAAGTTCAACTTTCAGTTGGATTCGCATGTAATCATTTTTCAGTTTAAATTTTCACGAAATAAAGCAATGAAACTACTCATAAGTCAGTTGTCCACATATTTTTGAGCCTCTGAAAATGGGGGACTAAGTATGAAAAATGGCTGTAATTCCTAAACAGTTTGATGCAATACTTTTGTTAAACCCCCTTGACTATAAAGCTGAGCAAACTGCATCTCAACTGCATCTTGAGTGTTTGATTGTCCAAATATTAATGGACTTAACTGTATGGTTGTAGTCCAATCCCAGTTGGTATCACTCTAAGTTGCAAAAGTTTAAGAAATGAATCAACATTAAATTCAGAAATGTCTTTTTGTTTGTTTTGTGTGAGGTACATAACAGCATTTCATAATGCTTTTTACTTCTCTTTATTTACATTAAAATGGTAAACCACACTGGACCATTTTCTTATTGACAACATTTCACTTGAAATGTCAAATGCAAAGTGCAGAGTGCATTTAGAAAAGGAGGAAGTAACCAGCCCTGTGGTTCTGTGCACTGACATGTGTTTGCAGTAACCTCCTGTTTCTGACAGAGCACACATAAGACTGTATGCAAAGTGGACGGTGGTTTCTTGCAACACACACACACACACACACACACACACACACACACACACACACACACACACACACACACACACACACACACACACACACACACACACAGAGGCTCACAAACGATTCACTTTCAGAACCTTAACTTCCACCGAAAGCTGGCACACACACACACGGACATAAGCATATGTGCACACGCAGTTGGGCAGAAACCGTTTCTGTTCAGACACAGAGCTTTTTCCTGTGTCCTGTGACACAGTGAACCCTGCCGCTACTGGATATAATGTGATGTACTGCAGAGGACGCACACGACAGAGCACTTGGCATCCAGATCTTTAATGACTACGGCGCAAGTAAGTCCTTTAATGAATGATGAACTCTCTGGCTTGGGACTTTGTCTTTTTTCATGATATTGTTTCCATTGTGCCATTCTTCCTTTCTTAATGGTTAAATAGTTATGCAGGATTTGTGCTTTTTAAATGCTTTAGCCTCCTGAGACCTGAGCTCCTGTTTGTGATGGATTTTTTATTTCTCCTATATTTGTGATTAGATGGACCTGATATGTATATAAATTAAGCTTCCTCTTTGATCAGGAAGTTGGTTTTTACATACTTTCATGGGAAAAAAATGTCCTCAGATGTGGACAATGGGATTATTTTATAGCATAACACAAGAAAAACAACATGACTTAGTAGAATGTATAAAACACTACTGAGCAGAATAAAGTATAAGGTTTAGCAAAGTCAAAATGTAATGTCTCCATACTGTATGTGGACGCAGGGTCTCAGGAGGTTAAATACTTAATTTTACTTTGCCTTACTAACATGCTAGGTGTGTGATGTAGCCGCTTTGTTTTTAGTCTTGTTTCATGTTAAGCTCACCTGAGAACATGCAAGCCTTTACAATACAGTAAACCAGACGGTTTTTATAGCCATGTGTTTTCTTATTCTCTTTTCTTCATTGCATACATTTCACTTCCACTTACTCTTCATCTCTATTTTTCTAATTCAGTCTAATCTCTCTAATTCTAATATGTCTTGTACTTTTTTTTATTCCCTTTCCTCTTCTGTTTAGGATGGCTACCACAGTAAACCAGAGCACAGTATCCCCAAACACAACTTCAATGATGACTATAGCCTCAACAAATGACAAGCCACTGAATAACACCAGTTACCACATAGCCCTCTTGGTCATCTACTCTGTGGTTCTGATCTGTGGGACAATTAGCCTGAGCCTGATGATGCGCATCATGAAATCCAGCACAACTTCCACCATGTCAATCGCTGTACTCAACCTGATCTTTACCCACTTCATCTTCCTGCTAACGGTTCCCTTCAGAATCTACTATTATGCAACTAATGAATGGACCATGCGCTATGGGTGGTGTAAAATAGTCAGCAGCATGATCCATATCCACATGTATATGTCTTTTGTCCTCTATGTGATTATCCTCATCTCCCGCCTGTTGACATTCTACCACAGAGCTTGCCACGTAGCATCCTTTCAGAGGATACACGCGATCTTTATCAGTGTTTTGGTGTGGATTATTCTGCTGATCGCAGTCCCTTGCATCATCCATTATAAATATGGTGATTTTAAAAATGGATCTCGCACTGAGAACAACACTTGCTTCCAGTTTGGAAAAAACATAGAATCTGCCAAGGTGTTCAACTACATCACAAGCATACTGATTATAGTCATTGCCACTGTGTTGACAGGCTTCCAAGGCAATGTTCTCTGGGTTTTATACAGGACGCACCGGGAGGGATGCACCTCTCAACAGGAGTTTGGGGCTCAGCTGAAGAGTCTTTGCTTTGCGCTAATCATGGTCATCTGCTTCATTCCCTACCACATTTTCCGGCTGTATTACTTAGAACACATAGCTGACTTACAGAGTTTAAACGAAATGCTTCTGAGCTTAACCACTTTTAACTGTTTGGACATGCTTACTTTCTTGGGGACGCGGACCTGCAACATATGCTTCTCAGGAAAAGTTGGATAAATGCTGCTGGTGCTGTGAGTGTGTTTCCTTCACTTTTCTTTAATGTCTGTCGGTGATTTTGGTTCAGTTCCATAAATCCAGGTGATCTAATCTGAGAGTAATAGTTCAAAATCACATGAGAACAAATCATTTAAAAAAAATAAGATAAAATGAAGGAAAACAAATATATATTGCATGTGAAATAAAAGGTTCAACTTTCAGGTTTTAACAATCAATCAATATTTCAATATAAAATGTCAATCTTGACCGTAGGATTTATAGTCAGATAAAATATTATTCCCTTAGTGGTTGTTGTCTCGACATATTTGGCTATGTTTTCAGAATACTTTTTTAATTATCTTGAAAAACAAAACAAAAAACTCACCGATCACTGACAGACATCCTTATCTCTGCTTATATATATATATATATATATATATATATATATATATATATATATATATATATATATATATATATATATATATATATATATACATATATATATATATATATATACATATATATATATATATATATATATACATACATATATATATATATATATATATATATATATATATATATATATATATATATATATATATATATATATATATATATATATATATATATATATGTATATATATATATATATATGTATATATATATATATATATATATATACACACACGCACACACACGCATATATATATGCGTGTGTGTGTGTGCAAACTGTGCTTTTATTTATGAAAGTGTTGTTTGGTTTTCTTTCATTATGAAGGCACTCTTGCCATCTGCTGGTCTCTGTTTATAATGCAAAGGCTTCATGCTTGGAATTCGTAATCTTAGATTATGAAATTGGAGGTTGTAGCATATTTTATCTGTAACTTCATGTAACAGGACTGTAAGTGGAAATGTATACTTTTGACTGTATTTGCACTTAACTATTAACCCCTGTGTACACGGCCAAATTGTTAAGCTTCACTGCTGAGAAGAGAAATAAATGTCTAAAATCGTTATGTCTCCCCCATGATTTTGTGAAACATTACCTCAACCCTTTTTGGATCTCATACTTTCTGCCCTCAGAGGGTGGTGTTGGAGGGCCTGCCTGATACACACACACACACACACACACACACACCTGGTGAGCTTTTTCTTTTCGGTTTTATGGTGCTGGGTTACTGTTTAACATCCCCACCCTAGTTTGAGTTTGTTTAGTAAATCGATCTAATGACAGAGCTATGGTGGCGCCATCCAATGTGTCGCTTTGTGAATTATAGGCAGCTCAGCTCTCCAACCTTCCTTTTTAATGTGATTGAACACCTTTGCCATTTTCCCATGCTCAATGTCACTTAGTCCAGTGGCACACTGAGTAGCAGAGGGCTGCTCACTGTCAGAGTACAACGGTACACCTGGATAAATGCACATCCCAGACAGAAACAGAAACACAGGTAAGCCAGATTTTTCTTTTTAAGTACATTGTCGCTGATATGCAAGCGTTTATGTCAGAATAAGAAAGAGTAAAAACATTACGACGTGTTGTTGTTGTTTCTGTAGAGGGAGCAACGCTTACCTTTGGTAGTTTTTCAAGGAAGTTTGCGAATGTCTTCTCTTAAATCACGTGGTTTTGTATTATGGTGGCAATGGTTGGAATTCTTGTCCGCACAAACTGCACCTGCTGCTATGTCGTGTATCCAGAGTTCTGAACCTGGAGACATTTTGTGAAACAGATAAGAAATATTAACTTTGTCACACAGGCTGTGCTGCAAAGGTCATGTGATAACCCATTTCATGTGCAGGAAGACGGTGTTCCATTCATATCCTTTTTTTCTTTCACTACCATCATAATGTATTTAATGTCCAACAGAGTGGTTTAATTTCTATAATAAGCACTTGTATAATACACTGAAGTGAAAGAGGCTCAAAAGTTTTTCTCTTTCTTTTTTAATATCTGCAAGAACATGCAGTGTTTGATCACATGTAACTAACCTTCTTGGCTTTGGCCAAAACAATAGAGTACATACAATACACACTCACACAGGAGCAGAAAAACAGTCAAACCTTGGTTAATTTTTGAGTGAAGACTGTTTTGTTGAGGCATTCCCAGAGTTGTTGATTGACTTTTGAGGCTGTGTGTGATGTTGTATTGGTCTGGCTTATATCGCGCAGGTTGTCATGTTAACCCTAAACCTCTAAACCGCATTGTCTAAACCCACAGGATCTACTTAAGCCGAATCACTGATATGGTATCCATTCATTTTTTCTGAGCTTGCATAGAACCCTTGAATGAGAGTTGTAGAACCATAGTTAACTATTTATTCCATGTTTCTGTTTTCTTGCATGTGGTGGTTTTAAAACTGGACAACATGGAACAACACATAAAAAGAACAAATATTCCTTTAAAGATGTACAGTCTTAAGGGTGAATGCCATTTTACTTAACTGCGTATCACGCTGTTGCCAGAGTATCAGGAAGTCAGGGTTTACAAGTCAGTTAGGTGGCTGATTATCATCTGTGACGATTAAAACCTAGTCTAAATAAAGGCGACAGTATTATGGTCAGTTCACACAGATATAGCTCTTAGCTCTGGGTTTTATGACTATGAAGGGCTTTTGGTTGCTAAGCAGATGCAAGCTTTCTCAGTTATGTCCTGCAATAAGTGCCAATAACTTTTTTAGTATTTTAACTTTAAATTCACTTTAAGGTTAAATTGCATCTATATTGCTTTTATTTATTTATTTTTTCAATGTATGTGAGAGATGAACAAAATTAACACTCTACTTTAAAATGTCATGAGCACCTGATCAGCCTCTCTGTCTGAAATATTGTAGCGTCCTTAGTACGAATCAAAAAGTGCTTTCTTAAATACTGAAAATTTTAAAAAAGAGGGGGAAAGCTCAAAGGCACTCATGATTATAAAAATAAAGACCTCAGCTGCTGTTGTTGCTCTTGTGAGTGGAAGGTGAAGCTTTTAGCCTGTTCTGGATTAAAGATTTTTAATTTTGAGTGAACATTGGCTTTTGTTCTGTCTAAAAGCACAGTTTGTATATTAAACTGTAATCACATGAGAACCTTTAACACATTTACCCCTGTGCCTTTATTCTTACAGCCCTATATTCTACTTCCTATTTCTACCACAGTGATAATAAAGACTAATTGGCATTTGTAAGGACAAAATTATTCTTCTTCCCTGTCCACAAGCATGATGAGTCAGGAGTCCTGACCTTGCTACATGGTTAAAATGTAATCTCTCTATGATCTCTCTATCACCTCTCTCTCTCTCGCTCTCTCTTTTACCACCTATGATTCCAATATTATAAAAATATATATCTGTTACCATGTAACCAAGTATTAATAGCATTTTCACTCACGTGTGATCTACAATATTGAGCCTACAGTGACAATACCATACCTGCTCACATATGCTGAACTCTTCTGATTGACCCGTTCCTTGCTGATTTAGGGCATCAAATGTCCTATAATACTGGCTCTTATCATTTACAGCCTTCACAGCACAATGCCCCAAGCTGATTACCTGATTTAAATGGGTGGGACATTTTAATGGATTTTATAACATCCCTGCCCTAAAAGAGGGGAGGCATGCTGACACCTTGTCACCTTTTAGTTTTGATTGTCACTTTTAAAATCCCCTGCCTCTCTTCACCATACATTTATTTTCATTACATTTATTTTTTTTTAGTAAAAGAAAATGAGTTAAATTACCTAAATGTAAGAACAGTCTGAAAATGATTTTTAATCTTATTCATTAAAAATATTGATACGAACTGATGTGAAGCCATGTACCACTGGCTTCATTGTAATAAATAAAGCAAAAAGAAATTAAATGCAGTGGTCAGTGAGGATGTTGTTGGTGATGTTTACAGTCAACACTCAGTTCATTAAAAATATGCAGAATAAAGAGTTAAAAACAGTAGATGAGCTCGTGGGGTGTGTATGTGGACGCCTGAATGGAAACTATCAGTGTTTTCTACTTCGCTGAGGTGGTGGTGCTATTACTTCACCATTGATTAGATTAGAAAACCTGGAAAGGACACACACATGCATGCCCATAAAAGCACACGCACACACACACGTGCACACACACACACACACACACACAGTCAGATGCACATTCATACATGTTTGTGTCTGTAACTACAGATGCCCCGTTGTGCACATGTGCACTTAATGTGCGATCTTTTCATCAAAATCTGATTAAATCTATAGCAATGCAAAAAAAAAAAAAGGTATAATAAAAGGCAGAGAAGGGAAGGGAAATATCTCTTTTGTAACTATCTATTCATCCCTGTGATAAGTGTGAGAGAGAAGGACAGATAAGTAAAGTGTAAGAAGGTGAGAAGAGCCCCAGCTCCTCCCCTCTCCTTGTTCAGAGCCCAATCAGATGGGATTATGGGTCTTTTATGTCAGGGATCTCCCTTGTTATTCCTGCAAGAATTAGATTAAACAGGGACAGAACGATAGAGAAGAGAAGAGAAGAGAAGAGAAGAGAAGAGAAGAGAAGAGAAGAGAAGAGAACAGAAGAGAAGAGAAGAGAAGAGAAGAGAAGAGAAGAGAAGAGAAGAGAAGAGAAGAGAAGAGAAGAATGAAGTATCCTCCTACTCCTGAGAGTAAATCTCTGTTAGATATGGAAGTAGCCAACTACTGTGAAGGCCTGGATCCTTCATACAACACACTGGGCTTTGAGCATGCAGAGGTACTCTATGTAGGAAGAGGTAAGTGTGTACAAATACAGACACAAACATGCACACAAAAACACACAAGACAAAGAGACACAGATACATTAAAAGATAGGCCACGCACTGACATACTTATCAGGACCTTCAGAATGATTTAATATGGACAGACATGGGAGATAGGTATAATTCTCCATTATCCTTACAAGGAAGCAGATTCACTAGACACTCACTGATGCAGTTAAGTGAGTGGAGCTGGAGGCAAATGGCTTGCTATTTACAGAAAGGAGGTAAATATGTTTTTTGGTGTGTTTGATATGTTCAAATTCACTGCTGGAGGAAACTCTGACTGACATTTTAGTCCTGACCAATAGTGTGCATGTGTGTGTCTTGCTTGACAATAATTATGTAAAATAAATTTCACTTGCCCGTTGTTGCTTCTGCGTGTATATGCAATAGAGGAAACATGTGTTGTTAAGGAAATTAAAAGGCTGGGTTACGGTTTGAAGGGGATTAAATAAATGATAACCAAATTGTTCAGTCAGGAACTGCACGAATGAAGATATTTTACTGAACAGGAAGCACCCATCTCTGCGACACACAGGTGTTACCTCAGCACGGAGGCAAAATTAGTCAAACATTGACTGTAGGCACTCATTGACTCATTTCAGAATGGCACTGCCTGGTGTGGGACCAAAGGAATTGTGCGCAGTAGGAATATAAATGTATGTGTGTGTTGATGCATCTTGAGCTTTTACATCAACAGCGTGGTCAAAGAAGGTTCTATTCAGCAGACTTTAACAGATCAATTTACAAGGAGGCAGCAATGTCGGTTATGGTTTCAATTACTGCGACGATGCTGATGCTGGTGATAATGACAGAGATTATGTTGATGATGACCATAAAGACATAAAAGTAGGAATAAAAACAATGACAATCATGTTTTGTCATTAACAACAATCTCTGGTAATAGCTGATGTCCTCCTACACAATATACAACACATACTACAGAAGTATCAGCAGTATTATGGGTATTATATTCTATATTTTGCTGTGAGCACCTTTGACCAGGGTGGATCAATTAACAGCAGCTATTGCAATTTTTTAAATTTTTTAAATTTTGTTTTTTTTGGGGGGGTGGGGGTGGGGTTGTTAATTTGGATATTTTGTTATTCTTGGAGTAAGACTTCATGTAGTGACTAATTAACTAAACATGTTTCAACTTAACTGGTCCCCCAGAAGCACTACACTCTGGTGAGAAGTGAAAGGAAAAAACAGAGGATGTAGCAGGTCTTATGGTGAAGGGGCATTTTGCTAACCTACTTTGAGTTCGCTTGTTCCCTCAGGGATAACAGTCGCTACAAAATCACCTTTAATCCTATGATTATATCCTGATCATAGTGGCCGCTTTCATCTTCGCAGAGCTGCCATCCACCCGGCATCAGTGGCCACTGAATGGTTTGATAAGTCTGAAAATCATGTGAATCATATACTGTAGCCTTTGCTACACCCACATGGTTATGGGAGTTTTTTGGGCCGATGTGTCTAACTCTCCACCATCATCATAACATGCACTGAGTGAATGTCTTTTGGAAGAATGGTGTTCAAGAGCCACTTGTACAATCATTGACAAAGCACTTTGAAGCTGTTCTGGTCTTACTGGCCCAACACCTTACCAAGACAGTTAAATTGCTTGCAAATTTGTCACTCAATATTAAAAAAAACTGACATTGCAAAATGCTGCAATGCATTATGTAACACACTAAAAATCAAAATTAAGGAGATTAAAAATAAATCACAACTTTGACAGTGTAGAGATTCAGCAAATTTGGCTGCAATTAGATGAGTGCACAGAGCACTGGACAGCTGTATTATCACAGGTTGCTTATAGAACATGTGCACTGAAATCACTACTACATTTTGTAGGGTATTTGAGATTGCACCAGTGTGTGTGAAATATGCAGATGTATGAGACTGTTCCTTCAAACTTTTGACTAGTACTGTATGTGCATGCATATGCATGTGTGTATGCATGTATCACCTGTGTGAGTGGTTTTCCTTTTGTGCTCCAGACAGCATGCCGACAGAGCCAAGCCTGCCTGGTCCAGATGGGGTCAGCAGTAACTGCGCGATCTGTGGAGATAAAGCCACAGGGAAACACTATGGAGCCTCCAGCTGTGACGGCTGCAAAGGCTTCTTCAGACGCTCTATACGCAAGAGCCACGTCTATACCTGCAGGTAGAGATTGCAAGGAAATACTGTGCAAGCATACAAATACTTAATATATGTATGCATGTGGAAACAGTTTACATAATCATCATAACATGCACCCTTGTAATAATTTGCAGATATACTGATAATTTACTTTTTGTTACAGTCTTGCATGCTTTATGGCCTCAAGGTATGTCACGATATATTAAGTCATAATTTTCTAGCTCTGATAACTGTATGTGTGTTCTGTAGGTTCAGCAGACAGTGCATAGTGGATAAAGATAAGAGGAACCAGTGTCGTTTCTGCAGGCTCAACAAATGCTTCAGGGCTGGAATGAAAAAAGAAGGTAGTGAAACCTCTTTTGAATGAGACACAAAGTTAAATTGTTACACCCAGATGTAGGGAGAAGAGACAGAGAGTGATATTTACAGAGCTTGTTAATTTTGCATTCAGTGCCATGAAGAAGTATTTTGCATATATGCCACACTTAAATGTTTCAGATCAAATCAGAAATTAATTAACTATCTGTGATTAGCCACTTTTCTTTGAAAGCTGAATTCAATTTCATGAGACTCACTCAGACCTGATTACTGCCAGACCTGTTGAAGTAATAAACAATCTCATCTGACAAAGTGGAGTAGGTTAAAAGTTCTCAAAAAGCAACGCAACACGTCACAATGTAAAGAAACAGAGGAGATGCAAAGTCATTAATATCTATCAGTCTGGAAATGGTTACAAAGACATTTTTAAAGCTCTGGGACTCCAGGAAACCACGGTGAGAGTCATTATCCAAATGGAAAAAAAAAAACTTGGTACAGTGGTGACCCTTCCCAGGAGTGGCCGTCCTACCAAACAACTCGACGACTCATCCAGGAGGTCATAAAAGAAACCAGAACAGCATCTAAAAAAAACTGCAGGCCTCGCTTGCCTCAGTTAAGGTCAGAGTTCAGGATTCAACAATAAGAAAGAGACTGGGCAAAAATGGCGTCCATGAGAGTTCCAAGGTGAAAACTACCGCTGACCAAAAAGAACACAAAGGCTCATCTCACATTTTTCAATAAACGTCTTGATGATCTCCAAGACCTGACGAGACAAAAGTTGAACTATTTGGAAGGTTTGCATCCCAAAAAGTTCAACTAATATAGCATTTCATTAAAAGAACGTCAAACCAACAGTCAAGCACGATGGTAGTGTGATGATCTGGAGCTGCTTTGCTGCCTCAGGACCTAGACAACATGCTGTAATTGAAACACAGCAGCAAATCTACGTCCATGCAGTGGCCTAGTCAAAGTCCAGACTTAAATCTGACTGAGATGCTTTGGTGTGACCTTAAACAGGCCGTTCATGCTCGGAAATCCTCCGATGTGGCTGGATTAAAATAATTCTGCAAAGAAGAGTGAGCCAAAATTCAAGACAAACGCTTGATTGCAGTCCTTGCTGCAGTCCTTCCACACAGGGTCAGGTAGGTTTGGGTAACTTTTTTCCTTTAATGAATGAAATCATCATTTACTTGGGTTATCTTTGTCCAATATTAAGATTAGTTTGATGATCTGAAATATTCAAGTGTGACAAATGTGCAAAAATAGAAGAAATGATGAAGGGGTAAATCCCTTTTCACATCACTGTGGATACATTATATACGTATAATGAGAGAACAGTGCGTTTTCTAATTAAGTTTACTGACACACTGCAGAATTAAAATGAGAGAAGGAAATACTTCTGTCAGAGATTCTGAAAACTTCTTCAAGATGGCTGAAATTGGCTCAGTCATAAAACAGGTGTTTACTTAGTGTGTGTTTGTATTTATGAGGGGTATAACCTTGGCTCAGAGGTTTACGACCCCTAATCATGTGTTATTTAAACATGTTGTTCTGGATTGTAACAGGTTAACGTTTCACCACTTTTGTTGATGACTGTACTGCTGTTTTTTTCCCCCCTAATTATTAACTGTCTTAGTGTATGCTGGTATCTCTTAACACTGATAAATAACTCGAGCAAACTCGTTTTTGCCATGTTTGTGTACTCCTGTTTATTTTACCAGTAGAGTGGAGGAGGTGCTGTCTCTTCCCTGTTCCTTTTGAGATCATTTCCTCTTTTATGCACACAACAACAATGGCTGTTATATATTAGCTGTACAGAATGAGAGAGATCGGATCAGCTCCCGAAGAAGTATCTCTGACCCCCAAGACCTTCCACCCATTACTCTTTTGGCCCAAGCAGAATCATTGTCCCAACAGGTGATAATCCCTTTATGAATTTCTTATTTAAAAAACTCATATATGTTTGTGTGTGTGTGTATATATGACTAAATTGCAGCTGCTCATTCCCACTTTCCTGCAGAGCACTACTCCGGCTGGAATAGCAGAATTATCAGAGCAGAAGTCAGCCACTGTGGGGGACATATGTGATTCTATGAGACAGCAATTATTGGTGTTGGTGGAATGGGCCAAATATATTCCTACTTTTGGAGAACTGCCACTGGATGACCAGGTAACAATGCTGTTCTGCATAAGGTCACTATGACATTTCTTCTTGCATATAATCATCGTCATGTGTAGAGTACTGCAGAAGACTTGTGCCACTCCTCATTTCTTAATATGTTGCTAAGAAAATGAGGAATAGGTGAGGCAATTTTATGCAATTCTAATAAGCTTGAAAGTTGATATTTGGTATGACCACCTTTGTTCTCCAGTACTGCCTGAAACCTCTTGGGCAAGCTTTTCTTTAAATAGTCCGTAAGCTTTTTGTTTGGGATCATTGTCATGCTGAAAAATGAAGCTTTTGCCAATCACATGCTTTCCAGCTAGTGGATCAAAATTTGACAGTTCTTTTCTGCATTCATAATACTGCTGAGTTTGACGAGGTCCCCAACACCACTGGCTGAAATGCAGCGCCAAACCATGACAGAGCCTCCACCTTGTGGAGACAGATGGCTGTAGACACTCAACTGCTGTCCTGACCTCCTCCGTACATACTGACAACTATTTGACTATATACTTTTGACTACAGACCTTCTTGATGGCCACCCATCCAGTGAGACTATTAGATGTATCAGCTGAGTGGCCAGATGCGTCTCTCAGGTCCTGCATCAGTTCTTTGCTGGATCTTTTTTCCTATTTCTTTAGGATATGACCTTTAGATACTGTGCAGATTTTTAGGCCTGATACTTCTTTTGTCCCCTCACTTGTCCAGATTCCTCAAAATTTTTTAAGGACTCACCATGCTGAGATATGCCAAGTTTTCGACAAGTATCTCTTTGAGAATCCTCTTGCAGGTGCAAAAATACAATTTCAAGCCTGTCAAACTGTGTTATCTTTGACATTTTTCATAAATTCAGCTAAAGAAATGGCAACAAATTACATGTTTTTGTGCTCGTAAAGTGTTTTTTGTTTTGTTTTTTTGTCAAATTATAGACACAACCTTTCTCTGAAAAGAAAGCCTGGAGAACTATTGCTCAAGACCACTTTAAAAAAAATTGCAAGCAAGTCTGGCTTTAGGGGTGGCTTAGGACTTTTGCTCAGCACTGTACTTATTATCTCACGTGTGATTTTGGAAACAAATCTTCAACAGTTTTAAGTGTGTGAAAGGGCTTGACAACAATATTTAAACGTAACCAATAAATGCCACGTTATTTTACACTAACATACACAGAACAGACTACAACGGCAAAAGAGGAGGTACTGTTACATTGTTTCTGTACTTCATCTGTGTGTGTTTGTCCATAGGTGAGCTTGCTTCGGGCTCATGCTGGTGAACACCTCTTGCTTGGGGTTGCCAAAAGGTCAATGGCATTCAAGGACTTCCTGATTTTAGGTAGAAACTGATGACTAGAATGGCATCTTTTTTTTATGTGTGGTGAAGTCCTGTGAACTGAGAATGATTAACTAAAGCTCACTGTTTCTTTGTGACTTTGCTTTTCGCTTGTAAATGACATTATTCATTATCAGTACATCATACTGTAAGCAACTACAAACACTCGAGCATAATTGCTGCATTATTATACAGTAATCTATTTACCATAGCCCACTGCCCTGCCTGAAATGCCTAAAAGGACATCAAGAAGTCTGCAAGTTTCTTTCAAGGAAACAAAAATCCCCCTTTGCCTCACAAGCACATACCATAGCGCCTCACCTCATACACACCCATGTTCAGTACCTACTTCATCTCAACACTGCCACCAACCATGCTCCCTGTGTCTGCAGGTAATGGCTGTGTGATTCACAGAGACAGTCCTGAAGCAGAGATCTGCAGGGTAGCCAACAGAGTCCTGGATGAGCTGGTGCAGCCCTTCCAGGATATCCAAATAGATGACAATGAGTATGCGGCACTCAAGGCTATTGTCTTCTTTGACCCAGGTAATAAATGTACATTTAGCTACTAAGACACAATGCATTCAGCTGGAAGCAATGCCAGGCTGCAGCAGATGAAAAATGACCTTTTTTTTTTTTTTTAACAGTATTATATATTAACTGCCTACCAGGTTAATTACTCATTTATTGGAGGTGCCGCAACGCACTCTAGCCCACTTTAAACCATGGATATATATAACATTTTTAGCTTGCCTTTTTTGCCAAGATAATCCTTCCATCCCCTCTTTACGTGTTCTTAACCTAGTGTGACCACAATCCCTGTCCCCAGGTTTTGTTACCTGTCCACCTTTTCTTTCCCCTTCACTAAATCCTTCATTTTTCCACTTCATGCCAAAGTTTGACTATAATCATTCCATCAGTTCCACTCATATCCGCAATTCCATCCTTGATCTTTCTGGTTTTATTTTATTTATTTATTTATTTGTCCTGTGCTGGCCTGTCCTTCAATCCTGTCCTATATCCCTTCCCCGCCTTAATGCAACCCCTCTTCCATGCTTTGCCTTCCATTCTGCAGATGCAAAGTCTTTACGGGATCCTTCGAAGATTAAGGCCATGCGTCTGCAGGTAGGTCAGCCATTTGACCTTTTCAGATTGTTGCAGGATAGCTGCTCTTAGTGGCTTATTTTTAATTTTCAGTTGTGTAAATAATTTGAATCTCGTTTCAAAAGCAACCTAATTTTTATCCTCAGAAAATATTTGTATTTTAATTTGTGCACATCTTCTATCAATATAATATGTCAGCAAGGACAAAAGTGCAGTTTGCTTATAATGATAGTGACCTGGCTCTGTGTTTGTGTGTGAGTGCAGGTTCAGATGAGTCTGGAAGACTACATTAATGATCGTCAGTATGACTCCAGGGGTCGTTTTGGAGAGCTGTTACTCCTGCTGCCCACCCTGCAGAGCATCACCTGGCAGATGATCGAACAGCTCCAGTTCATTAAGTTCTGCGGCCTGGCCAAGATAGACAACCTGTTGCACGAAATGCTTCTAGGGGGTGAGATTGGCTGATGTCTGTGCTTGTAAATCTGCCGAAAAACAAATGTGACCTTCAGCAATACCACCAAATGCTCCGTAGAAATTCCTCAGTGCAGAATTATGAAGCACTGCGGAAAATGAAAAGTATACTTGCTCTGCAAAGTTTTCTGGGATAGAGGAGGAGGTTAAAAAAAAAAAAGTTAAAGATTTTGCCCAAAGATAGTATAACTTTGTGCAATTCACATTTATATTAGGTTAAGCTGAAATAGAGTAAACTGGGTACACGAGATGCTGCTAGGGACATCTGCAAACAAATCTAAATGTATATAAATAAGGAAGTCTGAAGTTAAAGCTGCAGTGCATCAAATATATTCTCAGGAGGGCCATGACAGACAATTCAAGCTTGAGATGAGATGTGGAAATAAACTAAAAAGTCATCTCCAAAAATGTTTTCCAGTTTTCGCCATATATGCTTAAAAAAAACCCTCCAGAATATGACAACCCGACTTAAAAGTGCACAGAAATAGCTGCATTTGTTGTTATTTGCCAGCACGTTGTCAGAATGTGGAACTAAACCACACACAACACAACGATAACGGAAACTCTCAGGCTATTCAAATACTGTTAAGATAATATTATATTTAGCAATGAATATGATGAAGCATACAGATCTATTTATCCATTTGAAACTAAACTAGTTAAAAATATTAATAATTACTGTATGTGATGATGTTTCATTCAGATTGGCCTGCCTGTCAGGGAGGAGAGAAGGTACATATATACATACACTACAGTCATTATAGTAAAGGGTACATAATATAAACAATGGGGTGGCACATGGAGGCTCATGGTAAATAAAACAAAACTAAAACGCTTGAAAACGGGTTGAAAATTCAGTGAGCTATAATCATTTTAATGTGCACAGACGTCCTACCTCTATAAACACACATTTAAATAAAAAAATATGACTGCCCCGTAACTGTAACAGTACGGTGACTGCATTAAGCACAAGTTAATAAAATATAGTCTGGTTACAACAGTATATATGTTTAATTTTACTGAATGAGATACATAAATAACAGTATCTCTTTCGTTTACAGTTTGAAAAGTAAGGGAGTGGTAGGCCAGACTAGTGAGGTACATGAGGGGGAGTCCATCTTTCAAAATTGAATCTTTATTCTCATCTATTATTTAATGACTGTGTGTAATATTATTTAGCACTTCATAATTATACATGGTGCTCTGAGTAGGACTAAACACTTTCCCCTTTGACTTCCACCCATGGTTGCACTGACGTGACAACACAGTTTTAAGGGGGGCAACAAGGAGTGGCAATCAAATTTCAGGGGGGGGTGCTACCCCAGGTGCCCCCTTTATCCACACCCTGAATACAAAGCAGAGAGTGAAATAAAGTCAGATTAAAATTACTCTGGTTACAGCTTCATCACTGTGTGTTAAAGTCGATTTATGAGTGCCTGTGTTGGATTTTTAGGGCTTACATCAGAACCCACACACCTGCACCACTCAGCACACACCCAGCTGGCCCAGGACCCTTTGACTGGACACACGCTGGTCATCAGCACCATGCCTGCCTCTCACACTCCACAACTAGGTACGTTTCTGAGTACCAGCAATTAACATATGAAAAAAAATGCATGCAGTCGTGCAAACTGCGCGCACACACACGCACCCGCATACACTTATCTCATTTCAGTAAATGTGTGATCCAGTATGTGCCATATGCTTCCAATAACTTTGTTGAATGTTAGTTAATTAAAAAAGTAATTAATAACTATAACTACAAGTAAATCTGTAATCTACCGCGAATGTTTGGCTATACTTTCATTTAAAAATAACACCACCGATCCTACAAATGTCTCTCTGCCCTCGTTTATTTTCCCGCAGCCTCTCCAGACACTCCCATCCCATCGCCCCCGCAGGGTCCTGCACCGGAAATGTACAAACATTTTCCCCAGCCTGTTTGTCCTCCAGCAAGCCCTTCACCTCCTGCACAGAGAGACCCCTGACTCTTTCCTGCATTATGTCAACGAATCTGACAGCAGATCAGTTTCCTTGCCCCCTGTTCATTATCCAGGCATAGTATGAAAATGATGACAGAAATCTCTGTTCAACGTCAACAGTTTGACTTTCGTACCCCATGACTCCTGGAGTTCCTGCCACAATATCCTAAGTGGTTACGTGCAGCACTTTTGGGGCTCTATTTTCTTACAGTGGCAAAATGCAAAAGAAAAGCACAGTTTTTATGCAGTCTTTTTTTTAGCTGCGAGCCTGTGTGTGTGTGTGTGTGTGTGTGCCTGCCATTATTTACTTATTTCCTGGCACCAGAGTGTTTGGCAGCACAGGCTCTGGGTATCCTGATCAGGGGGTGCAGTGAAATATTGGTGCTCATTTTAGCACAAAATTGTTTTTGCCTTAAAAATATGCTCAGACCACGTCTTACCCAGAGTCATCACGCAGCAGCAAGAATGATACGTGTGTTTCCATAGCAGTCACTGATATGAGAGAGGGATTGTATTTAAGTTGCAACGATGGCACAGCAGCACTTTTATTATTCATTTAAATCTCCCAACTTGGCAGCGGGATCAGTCAACTAAAGGCATGTTCTGTGTTTTTCTGAGCATCACACTACAAAGCTATTTCTCAGAGATTTAACGGTGAAATCACGTCGAGTAATGCAGCCGTCCCCAGGATGAATCCCGAGCTCCATCAAAATATGTGCATATATATATGTAAAATACAAAAGTCCAAACTCAGTCTAAACTATGTCATATTACACAGTGTGAATATTTCATTTTGCCCTTTGGAATAATGTTTATATAAATATTTTCTCTTTTTGACTTCCATTCAACCTGCATGTTAAACAAATAAAACATGTTGCTGAAAACATTTTAAAACGAGCTCACACACGTGGATTCCAGAGTCTGACCCAAAAATCTGAAAAAGCTGTGAGGGATGGACTCCCACAGGGGTCCCGCAACTTTAATTTAATTTTATTTTTTGTGCTGATCAGAAGATAAACGCTCGCAGCACAAGACGGGACATCAAGTGTTCATTTAAAAAAATGACTTGAGGACAGTTTTTGTTTGATAAATGGGGACAGCTGACGAAAAAACAAGTAGCTTACATGAATGATTTATATCAGGATTTTTATTTTGGAGTTTTGGTGCCTTATGAATGAACTGTTGTCCGCTCTTTGTTTCACCTGTTGCTGCTTTCCTGACTTTCCTCCATTTGTGTTCTGTGCCAGAAAAATAGAGCCCTCAAAATTTAATATTCTTCTGCAAAACTGGGATAAATAAAGCAGGCTGTGCATCTTTTTGATCACTTACCATAATAACTGGATGAGGGTATTCGAGTCAGTAAGGGACCATTATTGCTTAGTGAGATGAAAGTGTTTTAAAAATGTAGTTTTTCTTTTAAATTTCTTACTTGGTTGGTTGGGTATATACAGCAATGTGCTCAGTCAGAAATGCACACAGAATATTATGTCTTGTAACTTTCTGAAAATATGTGAATGTACAAAATATATATTTTAATTATAAGTTTTATAAGAAAAAGCTACAGCAAAAAATAAAATAAAGCAAAATAACTGTCAAGATACTCAGGAAAAAAAAAAAAGGTGGCTATGAAATATTTTATACACCATTCTTGTCATGATGGCCGGGTGGATCGGACCCAAAGAGCAGAAACAGCAGTTCAACCAAACAAAATCCAAACGAGAGCCCGAGGAGTGAGTCTGGCGCTGCATGGAGGATCTGTAGGGAGAAAGAGAAAAAACTGCATTAACCAGGTCCAAAGAAAATATAGAGGAGGTGCGATTAAATGACTGATAGGTCTTACTGGTAGATTCTGGGCGTTATCCGTGAGGCAGGCTGATGGAGGCTGGAGAGGCAGTGGCTAAGAGACGCTGGCTCCGTGGAGCTGAGAAGGTCTGTAATTCCAGTGACAGGTGCACGAAAAGAAGCGAGCTGACGAACAGGAGGGGTTATTGTTACTGACAGGCAGGCAGGCAGGCAGGCAAGGATTTACGCACAAGAAGAAACAAGCAAGCCATGTTACCACCATGGTGGCTGTACAATCTGGCATTGAACCACCGTCTCAGCCACTCCTAAATACTCCAAGCCTAGATCGGTTTAACCAGCCACAGGTGTGCTCCTTGGCCCCCAGCCACAGGCTCCATCAAAAGGTGGACGGGAGTGGCCTGCCCACAGAACCACCTGAAACAAAGCAGAAACACACACACACACACACACACACACTCACCACACAGCCCGCCCCAAGCCATGACAGTTCTTTGGAATCTATTACACCTGGAAAGTGCTAACTGATAAACTATGCAAACAGAAAGTTAATCACAGTTGGAATTATAGTTTAAAAAAATCTCTGTTTTATATTTGATACTGAACCATGGCATACACATATGATACACATATATATACGCATACACATACAACTAACGCAATGAAATAGGCACATTCTTAATATACATGTATTCAGCAGCTAAATTATCCATATTAATAATATACTAGAGAAAGCGCTGCATCACAGTGATGACATTCCTGAGAAATGCAAAAAGAAATGTGTATAAACTGCGATATTTAACTTGCTGTGTGAAAGAAAACAGAAATCAAAGAGGTTTCTTGTTCAGTTCCTTGAATCAGCTGTATTTTTTTATGTTGGTTTGTGCTGATTATGTGTACATTTCTTAATTTATATGTTGATTAAAAGACAATGTTTAAGAAGTACTTGTGAAATAATTTGCCAGTTTGGGTTAACTGTGATGTTCATCATTACATTATAGTATGGCACAGTACTACCCTCTTGCTGTCAAGAGGGGAACTACAACAGGGTGCCAGATGTACTAATGTACTGTATATGTAATATATGAAATATTATGTGTCTGTGCATTCATTCATTTATTGTGTTTTGATAAAACAGATGAAAAAAAATGAAGTTTGACATGGGGGGAAAAAAATTGTGATTCCTTTCCAATTTATCTGTTTCTACAACCATGAAAAGTAATTCCAGCAGGTTTTTGCCAAATGGAAAAAAAGTAAAATTGACTTTTTTCATATTTGGAAAGGAAGACAATATAGACACAGAGATAATGACAAATTGACAGAAATATATTTCAATATGGTTTACCCACATTCAGCAATAGTGAGTGTGGCTTGTCTATTACTTCCCTCATGGAAGTCATCACGCTCCCCCATAGTTCCACTGGTGAGGGGTATACAGTTTGTATCCAAAGCTTTATTGGCAAGCTATTGAGACCACAACGCTGGACGATGCTGCTCATCTAAAAATCAAACTTGTTTCTCCTCGTTGTCCATCTGAGAAAACACATATTGAGCCAAACAGTGAAGCCAAACTCGAACGCAAAGCTGTAATTTACAATGAAACTAAGCTGAGCAGGCCAACTGTACTTTTAAATCTGTAATTTTGTTTATGTCCATCCACACACAATCATTTCATGGGGGTTTATGTGTACGTGTATGTGCGAGCGTTTGCGTGCAGTGGATGCAACCAGGGGATAAAGCCGAGAGCTCTTATTGTCTATATATTGTGGTGTGACTCAGAGAAAACATTCAGGTTATTTATGGCAGAGGAGATGATGTTGTCTAGAATCAACATGGCCAAATCCTCCTATCAACTCTATAATGGACAAGCTACCTGGCTTAGGTCAAAACAACACCACCTGCAATGGGAAGATGTGTGTATGTGCATATACAGTATGTGTGTGTATTCTCCCAGCTGCAATTTATTTAGAATCTGAGCGGGTGAGTGTGTGTACACTCCTATGTGTGTTTTTGGAAGTGTGAGTATGTGTGCGTACCTGGGGAGCTTTAATCAAAGGCCTATAGTGAGGAGATGTGGGGGCCCTGTCTCTCTCTCTTTTTCCTCAGATAAAACTGCGTGTTAGCATGCCAGTCACATATCTCATCTGAGACGCACTGCTCTCCTCCCCACACCTCACCGCGGCCCACACTGACAGCACGCTATTACACACCAGTATGATACTCACTCCACCTGAGGAGGGTGAGAAGAGGGAGAAACAAAGGGATGAAGAGGCAGATGGGAGGAGGAACAAAGGACGGATGCAACAGTTTTGGTCTTTATTAGCTGGATCTTAGTTTTACGTTTTAATTTTACAAGTAAGGTCCAAAGTTCTAAAGTGAGCCTTGATTCTAAGCAGATACTGATTAGCATCCGCTTTGCAGTAATTATTTCAAACTGCATTGTTATTTATTTATTGTATAAGCAACTTGGACCTGGACAGCAAAAAGTTAACCCCCCTTTTCTGATCTGTTCATCAAATAATAAGCCACACTGCCTCTTTCTCTTGTAAGCACTAGATGGCAGTACAGTTCTATTGTTTCCAAAGGGACACGTTGCTCTTTATTGGTTGTGTGCATATGCTTTCCCCTTCTTCTACCATCCAAATAAAAGATTAACAATAAAATAAAATGAAAGAATAATAATAAAAAAAGAGAAAACCAGATTAACAAATGCAACGAGCCACCTTCATTTAGCTGCAACATTTAAGATGTCACGTGGGATGTGTCAATCATTTTGTTTAATATTTCAAAGTGTGAAACACACTGACATGTTTATTTTTTTACCATTTACTGTTCATCTGCAGTTTCCCCAAAGTATTTATAGATCGATGCTTCAGGATTATTTAAGCATTAAAGATTTTTAAAGAGAGTGGGTTTCAGCATTTATTTTTTTTTAATGTAACTTTGCATTGGTGATTTCAAACTCTGACTTTGTTTTCCTCAGAAAATGACTGTAAAAATTTGCAGAGTCACACACTTTGGCTCAACACCATGCAGGAGAATATTGGTACAGTCTGAAATGAATGGCACGTGTCAGCGATCCGAGATTACAGCCGGAGATTGCAGACTATCATTCCTCACCAGTGCATTTACCCATAATTCCCCTCTGTCTCTAACATATCCGATGATTTCTCCTCTAGGAGACAAGGTGAGGCGGTATGAATCTGTGCCTCTAACTCTGGAATGAATTTAAAACCTCTCCTGAGTGATTTTCTGTGTCTCTGTCCCGCAACTATATATGTGTGTGGGTGTGGGTGTGTGTGTGTGTGTGTGTGTGTGTGTGTTGAATGCATGTGTGGTTTCTGATTATAGCACAGGATGGGTGAAGGGAAGGAAAATATAGCGACAGCTTCATTTCCAAAGCTGAGTTCACATAAATGAGGGATTAAAGCAAGCAAGAGGGTGAGGGTTCACCTCGGCCTTCAGTGACAGCTTTCCCTCCTTAAAATCACTCTTTTCCTCTCTGTCTGTCTCTCTCAGTCTCACCCTCCTTTCATCACCTCATATTCTTTACATCTTGTTCCTTCTTTAAGTTATTATCTATTTTGTCTTGTTGCTGTTCTCTTTGCCCACAGAGATAATCCACACGCAGATTTAAAATAGTGAACTGCTGGCTACACACAGAAACACACACAGTGAATTACACAGTCGCAGGGGTGCACCACATCACGATGATGGAGAACAGGTTAGGGTGATGAAATTAAGGGTTAGGGCCATGCATTTCTATGTGTATGTGCGTGCATGCATGGGGTTACATTAGGGAAATGAAAAGGGTTGGACTATTGATGGGTTCTGAGATGCAGACTTGTTAGAATAAAGGAATATAAAAAGGACAGGAGACAGAGGAGGTGACAGGGTGGATGATAAGATGAGTAGAGCAGGAATGAAAATGGTCCTCTGTAGCCTGAGATTACATAGGAAATGAGATTGGAGAGAGAGAGAGAGAAAGAGAGTGAATGAGAGTGCAGGGAGTGTACTGTAGAGGGAGAAAAAAAGGTAGCAGGGATTATGAGGGGAGTGAAGAATGGAGAAATATGGAGGCTCGTTCATGATGAACCATGGTAAAAGTCAAATGGAACAGACATGGTAGTGGTGTGAGAAGAGAAGAGAAGAGAAGAGAAGAGAAGAGAAGAGAAGAGAAGAGAAGAGAAGAGAAGAGAAGAGAAGAGAAGAGAAGAGAAGAGAAGAGAAGAGAAGAGAAGAGAAAAGGAAAGAGAAGAGAAGAGGTATTACAACTCAGGACGAATCAGCCCCACTCTGAATGATAAGTGTCTCGCACACTGCGGGTTATGGGAAGTTCACACAAACAAATGACTCCCATTTGCCAGAGGCGAGGGACACAATTGAGAAAGACGGGGCGAGAAAGAAAAGGGAGGAGAAAAGGGAGGAGGGGGGGGGGGGGGGGGGGGGGGACGACTGAATACTAGAGCCATGATTTCATATAACTCCATATGCATTTAGGAAATTCTTACCTTTTTACCCATCTAATGTTGTCCCGGGTTTGGAGCGGAAACTAAAGCGCCTTCAATCCAAAGAATATTAGGGACCCTGTAGTGAAGCGCAGTAGAAGTCTGCGCCTGGTATCTTAAATTATAGGGGCCTATGGACCTTGGTCAATAACGCTAAACGTACTGCAAATTGTAGCATGTAGGTGGGCTATGTTTTGCGCGATAAGAGGCAATATCAAACAGTAATAAAGATGCAGGAATGCTGCCCTTATTTATACACAATGTGGCATGGAATCAAAGCCAAGTATGGCTCTCTTTGATGTCATCACTGAAATATTTTTTAACCTTGTAGGCCAAAGAATCTGCACATCTTCACTCTAACCAAACAGGCCCACTTCCACATTACATTAGGTGCTTTCAGTTAAATTAGATGGTTTTGGAACCAAAGGAACCCCTTCTAAGCACACTGTCTTGCAGAACCAATGGCTTTAATGTGACAGGCCTGAATCTACCACCAATACAACATGAACGTTCAACCAGAATGTTGATGATCACAACCTGATGTTTACCATGTGTTGTTTTTCTAATTTGAATAGTTAAAGGACCACCAAATGCAAACCAAATTTCACAAGATTCTCACAAGTTAAGAATATTGCTATCCATGAAGCATGCATGAAAATAATATATTCAAATATATTATTAAAGTCACTAACCTGTGAAGTAAATGACATACTGTTACAACGTAATGCTCTGCAGGGAAACAATAGATTGTGGCATTTATGAGGATTTTAATTTGACACGTCACCTAAACATTGCTGAGGTCCAAGAACACCATCCAATGGAAAAAACAAAACACTTCCCAACACAGCAGAAGCCCCTCTCAAATAGCTCAAGAGACAAAATGCAGAGCCCTGGGTTTTGACCCAGCCTCTAAATTCCCCTCATCCTAATCATATTAAGCATCCACGAGAGTGCCCAAACAACCCACAAGACCCAATAGATCCAGCACCAGACACCACAATATTGTTCCAGATATCCAATATTAAGTACATGCTATAAATACAAAGGCTGATCAGTGCACATATTCTTTTTTGTGGGACCTCACTTTGTACCAAAGTTTGATTATTCAGGATTACCGGACGGAAAAGAAAAGAAAAGAAAAGAAAAGAAAAGAAAAGAAAAGAAAAGAAAAGAAAAGAAAAGAAAAGAAAAGAAAAGAAAAGAAAAGAAAAGAAAAGAAAAGAAATTATGATGCACCAACACGAGCAACTTCTGCATCTACAGCGGGGGAAATAATTATTTGAGCCCCTGCTGGCATCTGTCTCAACTGTTGGTGCAATTATTCTGAAATGGAAGAAATATACCATTGAAAAGAGCACCTCAGTATCGAGAGCCATGCAAGATCTTGCCTCATGGAGCGAGGATGATCATGACAAAGGTGGTGGATCATGGGAAGAGCTTGTTAATGATCTGAAGGCAGTTGGGACTACAGTCACCAAGAACAGTGCCCACAGTGCCTTGCAGCGCCGGCACGATTCCCCTGCTCAAGAAGGCACATGTACAGGCCCGTCTTAAGTTTGCCAGTGAACATCTAAATGATTCAGAGAAGGCTTTGGAGAAACTGCTGTGGTCAGATGAAGCCAAAGTCAATGATGCTCTTTGGCATCAACTCAACCTGCCATGTCTGGAAGAAGAGAACGAACACCATGTCCACATGTCCATTACTAAACATACCACCAAGGCAACAAAGGAGTGGCTAAAGAAGAAGCACATTAAGGTCATGGTGTGGCCTAGCCAGTCTCCAGACCTGTCCTATAGAAAATATGTGGAGGGAGCTGAAGCTTTGAGTTGATGAAGCAGCCGCCAAGAAATCTAAAGGATTCAGAGAGTTTCTGTAAAGAGGAGTGGGCCAAAATCCCTCCTGAGACGTGTGCAAACCTGGTGACCAACTAAAAGAAACATCTTACTGCTGTGCTTGCCAACAAGGGCTTCTCCATTGAGTACTAAGTCATGTTTTGCTTGGGGATCAAATACTTACTTCACTCAGTGACATACAAATCCTTTTATAACTTTTATGTAATGTATTTTTTCTGGATTTTTGTTGATATTCTGTCTCTCTGCATTAAAACAAAACTAACATAAAAAATTGGAGACTGTTCATTTCTTTGGAAGGGAGCAGACCTATAAATTCAGCAGGAGATCAAATAATTATTTCCCCCACCGTATATCGAAAACATCTGCAGATGTGCGATGTTTGTTTCAGCCTCTGAGAACCAAGCAGGATGGGATTTTAACCAATTTTATGTTCTGCAGTAGGGGAAAATTCCATCACTGAAGAGGAGGAGATGGCAATTTCTCCTGTGACACTTGCATCAATAGTCCATAATGTGATATTGCTGTCATAAGACAAGTTGTGTCTTGATTAATTGTGACCCTCGCTTTCGCTCTCCTGGGAAAGCTTACTCACTTGGTTGGCATTTTCACTGCTCCCTACTCCCAAAACAGCTGACAAGTATAAGTGCATCCTCTGGATGTTTCCAAGGGGGATTTTGGGAAATGTTGTAGGTTACCAACAGAATTATACATAGATGAGACAAGTTTAACAGTATGCAAACCAAAAACAGAAATAATCACTTGTTACAAATCAATGTATAAAATGAATGAATAGATTAAAAAATGCGTGACGCATGAATGCTTCGGCAGAGGTAGCTACTGGTCAACTCTTGCATATTGAGGGGATTTTGTGCAGGTGTCAGTGTAAATTACAGCTTTTCTCGGTAAATGGAGTTTAATCAAAAGGGACAGAGAGAGAAAAAGATTGAAACACACCTGAGAAAGACCAGGAGAATTAGACAATAGTCACTTTATTGCCATTTCACAAGGCTGTTTAGTCTTCATTTCAAATTTTTATCATCAGAAACAAACCAAGTGTAAATAATTTGTATTCCATAGAAGAGGCAAGGCATCTCATTTCCCAAACAGCTCTGGATCTAATTATTTTACCTTGAAATTAGAACTGAGATCACTTTAAAAGGTACAAAGGAATCCACTGTAAGCGTGTAATTAATTTTATATTACTATTTACCTTTACGTCAGTTAATTATGGCTTCTATAGATGTGTGCGCCACACACGGACACACACAGTCTCGCACTACACATCACACTCACTATGTATAGAAAGATGGTGGTGGTAAAGAAGTGTAAATTTTACACACATGACTTCCTGTCCTAATCAAGAGCTTTCTCAGCTCCTATCTGAAAGATACACATGACTGACTCCTTCAGTGGGATACCCACACACCATGGATGTGTGTGATGAGACAGCGAGTGCATGTGTGTATGTACCCCTTGCAGAAGCTCACCAACCCAGCAGTGGAGTGGTAAAGGATATTAGACCGCAATTGCAAAAAGATTGCAAAAAGTGACAGGCTTAATAGAGAAAGATTACTGTGCGCAACATCACTTTGATTTGAGCTGCATACATTTTCCTCACACAGACAGGCTTCTGGACACCTCCCTACTCTGAGCTCTGCAGAATGGATATGTTGTATGTACAGATGCAAGTATATGTTAGAATGAATGTTTGTGTCTATTTTTTCTGACGATTGCATTTGACAGGTGCATTTGGTCAGATCAGTCTTTTTTTTTTTGAGAATTAACTGACGATGTAGTTTTTTTCCTATTTGGTCATAAAATGCTTTTGGAGAAATGAATGTTGATGCAAAGAACTTGCTAAATTATTATTTATTATTTTTTTTAAATGTTGTTAATTTGTTGGTCAAACTGCATGCACAATAGAAGAAACAATGCTGAGGTTGTCACTCCTGTTCAGCAGTGAGTGCATTATGTCAGCTTTAAAATTTTCACTGTAATCCACACGTCATAACATGACCTTTGTACATGTTCAAAGGAGCTTTCAATGAAAATGTCCAGGTTTTTGCAGATGCAAAAACATCTCATCATTTACAGTAAATGACTTCATAACTTTCTATGTTACATTTGCCCAAACCAAGCCACAAAATGATATCATTGTAAGAACCAGTCAAAAGTTGTAGTACCCTTGTAAAAAAGTAAAGCACTTCTTGAGTCTCTAGCACTTTGAAGCCTTAAAATAAATCCTGTTATCAGCCTTGTGTGGTACACAATCTATGATTTGTCAGTGGCCAGCCCCACAGGCCAAATCATTTGGTTAATTAGAAAACACTTCCTAGAAGGTTTACATCTCATTTCCACCTCATTAAAATAACAATCTCCATCACAACAGCCTTCAATACAGCTGGTGTCAAGTACAGTATCAAATCTGGTATGGTGTCAGGGGAAAAGATGTCAAAATAAAAGTCCCCCGCCTCAGGTCAAAATATTCTCAAATCCCTGCGGTGGACGATCAGTATCAATCAGAAATAAAGTTTGTTAGCGCAGAGCCTGGAATGTGAGCAGGACAAAAGCACCAGGGAGGTCCTTTATTTAGCTAATTCTCCTCTATTTGAGATGTACATATTTCTACGGTGCTTTGATAAGGCCTTGGGGACATGCATGTTTTAATTAGACCTGAGCAGTCTGGTTGAGCAGTTCATAGAGAACTTTGAACATTTTTGCTGAAAGCCTCTCTCTCTTTGTGACAGGCAATGTGTAATTAGTGGCATATGTGCATTTGCATATATGCACCCTGTGACATGTTGCATCTTATTTGAATAAGCAGACATGTCTCGATGTGATATCCCTGAAGTGAATACATGAATATGAGCTGCTAATTATACCAATCTTGCAAATGATCTATTTAAATATTAATATTGTTCCACTTTGCATTGTTTGCTAGTCACTTTTTTTAGTCAGTGAGCTGTGTGCATTTGTTTGTGTCACTTCCACCTAGGCTGCAGTGGGTATTGTCCTCTTTGCCTAAAGAGCGTACGTGTATCTCAGCATGCTGTTTCATGTGTGGAAGCATGTACTGTCTGGATGCATATATGTGGTCTCCAGACAATGTGTTATTCTCATTCAACAAAGAAATAAAAGCCAATCAGTGAGGCGACTGTGTATGACAAGCTGTGCAAAGGGAAAAGTCAGTGCGAGTATGCAGCTTTCCACTTGTCAAAAGAGCTGTGTCGTCTGTGATGAGATGTTTTGTTATTTAATATTTTGATGTCATTTTACATACATAACTCTACATAGAGAATGTATTGTATATACGTATTTGCCAAGCTGTGATAATAAATTAGGCATTTCTTTTTAAAATGTTGAGAATGCTGTTATTCATAAATATTGAATAGAAATGTCTGGCTGGTCTAACAACACCAAGTTTCACTCGGTTTCTTCAGTAAATGATATGCTCCCAAGCACATTGCACTATCACAAGGCTAACCAGGCTCAGATCAGTAGATCAGTCTCTAGGCCTGAGTGCTGAGGATTTAGCAATCAATTTCACAGCAGCTACCAACAACCTCCTGCAACTACTTGCAACCAGTTGGGGAATACACGTTTTCTCCTCACGACCGGTGGTTGCCAGATGGTTGCTGACTGGTCTCTTGTGTGACTGGTGCCTCAACTGAACAGCGAGTGAAAGTGGAAGTAAACAGTAAGTAAAAGCAAAAGTAAGAAGCAAGTCACGGCAAGAGTTAAGTCCACCAAAAAAACTCACATACTGTACGATAGCTAAAAGTCCCAAAGTGGGCTCACAAAATGTGAAACAGGTGACGAGTGATGTTGTAAGACAAAACCAAAAACTTCCCAAACAGATGACTAAATCATATTTACCACAGATTTAGGTGCAAAAAAAAAAAACAAATAAGAAAGAAAAAAGCTTTAACTTAAAGTAAGATGTAGCAAAAGTGCAGTTATTTTAAGCAAATCCCCTTCCATCCACTTTCTATGCTTATCCAGTTCAGGGTTGCAGAGTGGCTGGAGCAGAGGACAAGAGGCAGGGCTCACCCTGAATAGGATGCCTGTCTATCACAGGGCTAACACAGAGAGATAGACAACCACTCATGTTTACAACCAATTTAGAATTGCCAATTAGCCTAATATACATGTGAGAAGAAGCCAGAGTACCTTGGAGAGAACCCACGAGAGAACACGCAAACCCAGCCGAACCCAGATCCTTCTTTCTGCTAGGTAACAGTGCTAACCTCCGCACCACTGTGCTTTTGAGCCTCATTGTTTTTTTCTGTGACAGCAAACAACAAATGACATCCTCAGAAAAAGAAACGTTTACAGTTTCTTTTGCAGTTGCATTAATGGTCTGCTTCCCTACAACACAAAGACGTGCCTTTAGCAATGCGTAATCAGTTTTTTAAACTTAAATGTGGGAAGATGCATATATAATATATATATATAGTATAGAAAAAATCTGTAGCACTGCAAGTGTAGGCAATATCAAACATTTCAAGTGTCTAGGTAATTCATCCCTTCTAGTAGTGAGGATACTTCAAAGACATACAATAATCAAGTATGTCATGGCTGCATTTAAAAAAAAAAATACAGACAGCGTATTCAACTTATTTAGTAAGTTTTCTTATGCACAATATGTTTTTATCTTGTTATAATGTGTGTTATCTCAACAGCTTCACATGAGTACAAGTGCAAATTTCGATTCTGTAAGCCTGCCTGCGCGTCATGAATGTACGTTGAAATCAAAAATCCTTTTTATTCGCATGTTAAAGGTCAATTTTTTTTTTTTTTTTTAACACACACTGGTAATATGTAATTGCAGTCATCTTTTGATTCCCTAGAGTGATGTTTGCTGCCAAGTGTGCTGGACAATGAAAAGCCTCTGGACAAAGCGAGGCCAGGCTGATGAACACTACTCAGCCTTAATTGCATGCAGTTTTGATGTAAGGCAATCACGAGGTCATCTGTTTGAAGTGGATAGGTTTGTTTGATCCGTCTTTGTGTTGAGTCTGTGTATGTGGGTGTTTGAATATCTTATCACCAGCTACCCGGTGTGATTAAGAAACCAGGTAGAGCACAATGTGTTTGTGCATGTGTTTGGGTGAGCGTACACATCTGCACACACACACACACAGAAAATTAATGGAGGTCTGTCTGAGACTTCACTGTATGTCTGCAACAGTAAATTAATCAGCAGCGCAAACTACAGGACACTCCTGCCTTCAAACTCATTAAAATGAGCAAGGCGTAACTGGGAAATATACTCTTTGCAAATTAAGTTGTGTGTCCTAATTGTTTTCATGTTTGTGGGCCTTTCAACAACTTCAGAAGGCATTTGTTGTTGCTTGATGTATGCTTGCTGCGCCCGAGGCAGTGTTTTTTATGACCATTATTATTCAAATGAGCTAGAAATGTGTTTTGAAAGTCCTAAATCATTGAGCATGAATGGCTACCCTTGGCGTTTATAAATGACTTTCCACACAAGCAAACCTCCGCCTGCATGGCTTACTCGACTGCTCATTTGGGTATTTGAGGTCTGTCAACAGAATTTGTGTCAGTCGTCCACTGGCGTGACAAGTTGCATTAAAAAGTTTGACAGATTTTTCACAACTGTTTTTGACTTTTTGAGTGATAAATAGCACTGTTTGGGTAAACAGAAATGTGGGTTTAAAAAAATGAGCTTCAGTTGATGATCAGCAGGTGAAAAACTGAAGCGAGTCTTAGGTCTTACATAAAACGTTAATGGTTTTGTTGTTATGCACTATTTGGTACTTTAGATTTTGCAGAAATACACTAATAAATGCAATATCACTGCGTAGCCGTCCAAAAAATGCATATGATTATAACAGCATCTCTACTTTACCTTATTTTTTGATGGATTTAGCTGTCATGTGGTCATAGATGTCATAGATTGGAAAAGAAAATAGCCATCAGAACCCAAGTTTACATGTTCAAATTGCTGGTTTATCCGCTGGAAGAAGATGGATGGATGGATATAGCTGGTTTAGTTTTTGGCAATAAAAAATAAAAAAATCACAAAATAGTAAGTTAATAAACTTTGCTAGCATTTGCAAACACGTTTCAGAAAATGCATATTTGAGCAATAAGTGTTTGCGATCAAAACAGATTGTTTCTTCTCACTTGAATAGATTTATTCTTGAAAATATGTTAGAATCATATCATTGTGTAAGTCCCTGCATGAAAAATAGTCACTTTGTCAAAATCTGCCAAGACCACCAGAGTTAGAACAGTTTGGAAAAACTGTAGGAGTCACCAGGACCAGCCAGAAGAAGACTACAGATATATCACTCTGTAGTCAAGAATAGACCAAAAAGAATACATGAAGGAGGAGTTTTTTTTCCCCATACACTGAAAGGGAGAGCTTTAGGTGTCAGGTTTGTGGCTAAGGACTGGAGCGAAAGCATTCCCAACACTATTTACTTGTCTTTTTCACTGTAGTATAATATTGCATTTAGTAGACTGCTTTGTTTCCAAATGATGTGTTCTTTTCTAAATTGATGGTCTACATGTTTTATTTACATTTAAATTTTTTTCTCTGTTTACTGTACTTTGCACTTTAGATAGGGGGAAAATATCTGATTAAATGTAAAAATAAGTGTTCTTCTGCTTCACTCAGTGGAATGAAAAAAGCCCGCTTTCTTAAAATGTGAAGACTTTTCACTTTTCATACATAATAACTGTTACTTATCCTCAGAAAGATAATAGTCTGGTACAGCAGGCAGTCACTGCTACTGAAAAAGAAAAATGTAGGGCAAGACTGGAAATTAGAAGATGAGGATCAAATAATTTAAAGCCCTTGCACATTAACCATAATATTTGGCTGAATGTAGGAGCTGTTTTGAGAAATGCACCTTCAGAACTGAGAAGTTTGAAAATGTATTGAACAATCCACCAAAGCAAGTGAGATCAATTATAAAATAATATTAAAAAAAAAGACTACACCCCACTTTCGTTACAGTACTTCCTGTGTTGATAAGATTTGGGTTGTATATATATATATATATATATATATATATATATATATATATGTTTTACTTGTGTAACTTTCCAGAATAAGACATTCTGCTTACACTCACATGTACACACACAAAAATGCACGTGCAGTCTCGCACTCCATGTCTCATCTTGTGTCCAGACATGCTAAAATACACACTCACTGACACACACCCCCCACACACACACACAGACACACTCACACACACACAGACACACGCGCACACACACAGAGACCACATCTTGATTAGGTTTTCATAAAGTCTGGGACTATGCTGAGTCTGTAATTGACTTTGACAGCAGAAGCCTCCATGTCCTATGGCTATGTTAAACGAACAATTTACATCTTCATTTCAAATTCTACATGGATAAAAAGCTATTAATTACATTAGTCTGCAGAGAGTCATTCCAGCTGTGTAGAACGAGTGTGTGTGTGTGTATATGTCTGTCTGTGTGCATCTCCCGTCCTCAAACTGTATACACTTTTGCTCATTTGTATATTAATGCTGTCTTGCGGCCAAACAATACCCAGTAAGTGCTTCTCCAGAGATGAGTTTATGAGTGTGGAAAGGACTTTTACTCTCATGTATTGCTTTGCAAAGTAAACACACGGCCGCTCCTATATGAGCATTTTATGGACAGGGGAACATTTATCACATCTATTGACTTGGCACAGGTTGCACAGGCATTGAGCTTTACACAGTTTTCCATTCACTGCTTTCAGATCTTTTTGTACTTTGCACTGTAAAACATGATTGATAGATAGATAGATAGATAGATAGATAGATAGATAGATAGATAGATAGATAGATAGATAGATAGATAGATAGATAGATAGATAGATAGATAGATAGATAGATAGATAGATAGATAGATAGATAGATAGATAGATAGATAGATAGATAGAGAAAAAGACAGTCAGACATGGAAAGATCAGCTCAATCAAAGGGAAAAACATGCATAACAAAAAAAGGGGAGAGGAAAATGTTTTTGCATGACTATCAAGCAACTTTTCTCTCTTTGAGTGCTTCCTGTCAGCTTCAAAGAGCGCTTTAAGAGGCTGGGAAAGTGGCTCTCTGAACAGCAGCGAGAACAGAAGCATCTCAGCCATCATCTCCCAGCCATCTGCGTGATGGGGAGAACAACACAGACCCCTGTGTTTGCTTTGGAGATAGAACGATCAAAGAACAGCACTAACCATATAATGAAGGGACAGATGGACCTTATATGAAGTGGAGAGAGACAGAGAGAACTACGGCGAAATGGCAGGAGAGAGAGAGGGAGAGGTGTAGACAAAATCAAACTGCAAATGCAACAATCTTTTTAGAAGAGAGGGAGAGAGAGAGAGAGGTGTGCAGGGGGGATATGATGTGGTGAAAAAGTGCGAGCCATCTCGTCGCATGCAGACTGCCTGCGCTGAATGAGAAAGCTAAAAGGTAATTTCACGGATAAAGAGGAGGCCTAATGCATAGAGGTAATGTAGCAGGGGATGGAACAAAGGCAAACTTTCATCTCTTTAAGCTTGGATGGAGAGAGAGTGAGAGAAAGCGAGAGAGAAAGCTTTGATGCTTTGAAAATGATAATAACAATCTCAAAGTCAGCCTCAGAAGAGAATGTGCCCCCCACCCCTCCCTCACTGTGCCCCATCCCCTCCTCTTCTGCCCCCTACCACTTAATACAACTGCACAATGACTGTCTAGGACAAGGTGGGCTGTGGGTGTGTGTGTTAGTGTGGAGGAGGAGGAGGGAGAGGGAGAGGGGGAGCAAATTGTGACACTTAGGGCCTACAAAATTACTTCTGGAACAAACACAATAATGACGAGAATAAAGAGACTCATTATATGTGAGATTAGACGACTTTAGTGGCCACACAAAGGATGTGAATTTATGTAAAGATCATATTTCTCATAGGTGGGATTTAAAGCTACAATGAAATATGAATGTTGAGAAAAGATTCATGGACTGTGGCTGTCTTTCCCTTTCTCTGTGTCTCAGCTCAGAAATGAAATGGCTGTTCTTTTTTCCAGCTCTGTTGTCTCTGCAGAAAAAAAAAAAGCCCATATTGTTTTCAGAGCTTGTATCTGCCTCTTTCATTCTATAATTCACATTGGCTGTGGAAATGATGGGCATTACGCCCCATCTGCCTTCAAAATGATGAGAGGTGCGTGAGATGCAGAGGTGTCACCGAAGTGGGAGTACCTATTTTCTTTCAAGTTCAAGGAAATACAGTGTACGCTTTGTTCCTTAGGCGACGGTTCAAGTGTAAAACATTTTTCAACAACAGGTTTATTAAGAAATATAATGCCCACTCAAAAAAAAAAAACCCATAAAATAAATAAGAACAACAAAAAAAGCCTCCAAATATATGCTTTTTGCAGAATTAAACAAAGTGGCTGGTTGATGAATACATGAATACTAAGTACATTTGTATTTGTCAGATACAATATAGAGGCTGCAGCTGTCAATCATAAACCATTCTTTGCTAATCTATAATCATTTTTCTTTTTAACCCAAGCTATATATGATTAAGAGCAATTAAAGAGCTCAAAATGAAGCTTTCTCTCACAATCATTTACATCATTTTGGCACCATTTTCACTCTTACAAGCAAGGTATAGAACAATTTGAATCCCTTTTATTGTCTTTACACTGAACAGGTGATGCATCTAACTGTGCCAAACCATCTGAGCGCTTTAGCTCGTGATCTTTGACCCTCCGGGGCTGGAGGGATAAACCATTAGCTGACAACGTCGAGCCACTTTGTGCGCGTGTGTGAGCGTGCACGTGTGTGTGTGTGTGTGTGCGCGCGCCTATCAAGTGGAGTCACCTCCCCCACTTTTCCTTCATAGAAAACACAATTTAACACCCAATCTTCAATTATTCAAACCATTTGCTTCAAATGCAATCTGACCCACAAACGTTATCACGCATCTCTAGACAGTCAATCTTGGATGGGTTTAACCCATCTAAATGTAATGTCTACTATTAATACATTTTACAAAATAAATGCATGTAAATGCACTGTTTAAATCAGCAAATAGATATGCTAGTGTGAGAATCGAGCGCTCGCTCAGAATCTTAAGTGATCAAATCATTCATTTCTCAATCACACTGAAATTATCCATATAATTTCTGCTTTGTTCCGAGGTATGGCCTTCTCCTGTTGATGGAGAGAATTTGAGTTCTGATCACAGATTAAATTCCAGCATGAAATGTCCTTGTGTCTTACCTCATTGGTTATTCTGTGCTGGTTAGCACCAATTGCACACAGAGAAAAGACCTTTTTTATCCTTCCTCCCTCATTTCGTTTTTCTCTCCTGACCCCTCTGAGTATCACCAGACCTCAAAATTGCATTGAATATATAAATGCTAATGCTAATAACTGCTAGCAGGAGAAGATAATGTCCTTGACTGGTACAAGAAAAGATCCTTTTCTCTTACATGACTCACTGCCTCTGAATAACATTAGGAGAGTTCCCATCCCAGGCTCTTATTTCTCTCTTACGCCTTCTCATTCTCCTTTTTTTTTTCTTAATTTACTTGAACCCCACCCCCAAACTCTTGTAACAGGAAAAAAAAAATCAGCTGAAGTGTAAAATATTAATTCATTTATGTGAGTGATAAGATCTTGCTGCCTCGCTCCAAATTCCAATGACATCCATTTGCCATTAAGTCAATGCAACACACAAGCAACGAGGCCTCTGGAGCTTGTCTGTCTTTGCACCATCCTCCACATCGTGGCTCCATTTTTATGCCTCTGGAAGCTTTTCATGGTAGGAATTAAACTATAATACTTGTTTCAGTGGCATGCATGTTAATGGCTGCAGCAAAGCTGTCATTTAAGAGACACGAGGAAACAGCTGCAGCGAACAAAATGGCCTCTCGTGGAAACACCCAGGATGTCTTTGGGACTTTTTATTGTCTCTCTAAAGATGGAGATCATCCAGATACTAAAATCCCTGCAGTTCTGGAATGAATGTTCAATTGTTATTGTGCATTCTGATTGGTCTCTGTTTAAGAGTGTCCAGTGGGGTCCAAAAAAAGCCTCTTAGGCCTTCCCAGTAGGGCCTGTCAGTAACAATAGAGGAATTAAAGGGCCCTGCACTGGCAAAAAAAGAAAAAAAAAAAACCATGACATGAATAAGAAGCCAAATATTCTATTGTTTCATATAGGAACTTGGTTCTCTTTGAAGATTGATGTGAAGAGAGCTGCACGGCAGAATTTGCCCTTGCCTAAGTTTCTTAAAAATGAATTATTTCTCGTCTGGCAGGCAGCTCTCCGGAGGTGAGAGGCTGCCTCTTAACATGAACAGGTATCAGTCTTAAAACCGCTCAAAGTAATTGTACCTTTGAAGTCACACACATCACAGATGGCACAGTCAATATTGCACCAACTTGTCTGGGTACTTTCCCCCTAGTCTCTGCTACAGTTCTGCTCTTTTCCTTGTGACGAAAAATACATTATTTGTCACAAACTTTTTCTTTCTTTCTTTTTTTTTTTTTTATTAAAAGAGGCCAACCATCAATCAGTCCTGCAATCACTCATGCAATCACATTAATCATTCCTCTCTGCCTTATTTGCGTCATTTTGGATGAGAATGTTCAGACCCCAAGTGGAATATACTTCACAGCTGCTTCTGCTTCTGTATATACCTTTGACAGCATACTCCTCAAACCACGTCAGCAGTATTCAGTAAGCGCAACAGTCACTGACGACTGCCATTGGATTTCTCAGAATTTCAAACAAAACACATTTTCAAGGCCATTTCTCTCTTTATTCTGTATATTTTAACAGGGTTAACAATGTGGTTTCTTTTTAAATAAAGTTGAGGAGTAGTTGAGAATCTAGTATTAACCAGCAGGGCTAAAAACTTAAATTATCTTTGCGCTTTGAATGTCACTGAACCGTAAAGTGGCAATAAATCATATTTTGATTTAAATGCTGAGGGTAAAATATACTGGCTACCAAATACATGGGCATGTAGAGCTGTTCCCGATGTGCTTGTGATGTGATGCAGTCGATATAGAGACCTGTATTGTGCGACCACTTCCAAATGAAGCAGAAGCCTGTCAGCAGACCTGTGGATGACCTAACCTTAATTTTGAAGATCATCACTGATGACGAGGAGTTTGGTCTATGGCTACTGTACCATGAATCCTTCCACACTACTCAGACTGTTAACTCTGAGTCACATCCTGAGGCGTCTATATGAGAACAGTATGCCAAAAACAAGCAAGTTATTTGGCAAAACCAACAAAAGTCTTGCCTTACTCACTACATTTGGTTCCCTGTTATTTCATTCTCTTATTTGTCTTCACCCTCTTTTGTCTTCTTCCCAAAAAAATTGAATTAAATTTGAAAGGTTTGACATTTTGACACAGCAGAGGAGATCCATCGCATATGCTTGACACATTGACAGAACAGGGAATGACAGTCACTGGTGGATTCTACCCTGAATCAGTGTGTAACTAGATAGGTTTGTGTTGAAAGTCTACCCATCACACATATCGGTTTTCAAGCCAGCATATATGCACAACAAGCACCAAACAGTAAAATAGCCACAGGTAGCCAAAAACACTTAATCACATCCACAAAACACTGAGAATGAGAACAACATTGCTCTGAACACCACAAACAAAGTTTTGAGGGGAAAAAAAACCCAAAAGGGAAAGGACATCAATCCATCTGCGGCTATGAAATGAGAAGATGAAACAGATGAATCACAGAGACGCAGGAGTTCTTGAGTCTCTGCAGGTATAACGCTGTAAATCATTACCACCTTTCGGAGTCACTGCTTGAAGAGGTATTGTTTCAAAATCCCTGTGCTGCTATCTGATGCTCCAAGAGACAAAATTTATCAGCAAAACATGCACAGGAGGAGACACACACACACACACACACACAGATGGTAAAGAAGGCATTTCCAGTATGGAAAGAAAAGAGGGGGGGGGGAAGAGCCAACAACACAAACAGAAAAGAGCACTGAAATGGAGAAGCAGACAGCACAGGAAGACAGCGAGTAAAGTCAAGCTTGAGAGGTTGCACACGTTTCCTGCCTTGATTAATAAAGTCTGGCTGGGGCTCAGGTCAGCTCTCTGCTCATCCAGCACCGCTCCAGACTCACACACTCTCTCACACATTTGGTGCTATCTCCCAGCTTTCCTGTGTTGACTGACATGCCCTAGCCTCTTTTAATTGTTTTTCAGATGGAGGTATGCCAAAGGCTGAATCTGTTAAAAATGCAGAATACGTTACATCTGTGGCCATTTATGTGTCTGGATACAATATGCGCACTACCAAATTTTGATATACGATATGTCTGCAAGCTCCATTTTTTGTTATAAGACTGCAGGTTAAAGCATGTATATGACTGCAATCCCTGCTGCACAACCAATGATAATACAATAATAAGGTCATATCAGTATTCATCTCACAGGCCGGAACAGGGTGAAGTGTTGATAGAAATTATATTAGACCATCCAAGATTAAGCACTTTTACTCAAATACATACTCAGGTACTTTAAGCCTAACCCTTCGTAATGGGTCCATTCACCCACTGCATAATGGGGATCCTGTTACAAACTGCATTTAAAAGAATCAAATAAAACATGTAATTTTGATCAAAAAGTAAGAAACACTCACCAAAATGCATCATTAGGACAGCCCTTGCCCACAGTTTAAGACATTAAGGGCGTTTAGCCATAAGGAGTGGTGAACATAATGGGCTGGGTGTGGGTTCATCGGGTTGTCTGCTAACATTTTTATTGCCTTTTTGCTCCATACTTTACCCATTAAAGAGTTGGAAATGTACAAAAATTGTGTGCCAATTTGCCAGTTATTTGCCCGCTAAATGTTGAAGCACTTTGCTGTCATTTGGGGTGATCAATGCTTAATGAATTAGTCTGTTTTTCACCTCCGTTAAAGGCAGACATGCTTAGCACCTTCCCAATCCCTCCGAGACCCTGTCTGATGGAAGCCTTCCCCCCCTAATTTATGAAAAGTGAGGAGCTAAGCAGTTCATGCGTCTAGAAGTACTAGCTTTTTGGTAAATTGCTTTTTCTGAATTCACTTGAGTCCAAAACGGAACTCAACCTCAACTTTCATTAAACGGAGGATGAAAGAATGTCTTGAGAAGTGGTGGAAATAAAGGGGAAACAGAGACAGACAGACCATAAGATAAATGGCAGGAGCTCAAAGCAATGTTTACATGATGGGAATGAGTGTCCTAATGCAGTGATGATTGCAGAGTGTTTCCACTGATTCCATTTAGCCTATTGAATTAGCCAGAGCTGGAGTCAGCACACTGGCCGCAGCGCTCCAGAAACAGACACCCAGGCATCAAAATCCAATTAAATCCATTTGTTAAATAATGTAACGATTGCCTGAGCATACTTTTCAGTTGGACTCCATTCATTTCAAGCCATAAAAATGCCATTGTTTTCTGAGCTTTGGGAAAGGTTATGCAGATTGATAGAATTAATTGTCTGGCAGGCAAAAAAAAAAGTCATTACAACACTTAGATGGCCATGATGGCCCATTTATATCCCCAGTCTGTTAGCGGCCGGGCATTTTAATTTGTAACTTGACATGATAATGTGGCGGGTCCCCAGCTCACAGACACAAATATTGCCTTGATTAAAAGCAAACATTTCTTTCTCCTTCCCAATAGCTGGACATTAAGAATCTATAAACTGTATGCTGCAAACTATATCTGGCAAACAATTAGCTGGCTATGTAGAGCCATCGCAATATAATATGCAGATTTAAAGTCACACAGTTAAAACTGGTTATGTTGTCAAGTATATGCATGAAATTTGAGTGTATGTGTAAAACACAGGCAGCAAAGTACTATGTTATTAAAAGTCACTGGATGTATACAAAGAAAATTCAGCTTTTATATTGAAGAAAGGTAGAAACAACCTTTTATGGACTAACAACTATTCATTTTGTGCATCTTAGCTTTTTTTAATAATGTAATTCAGATGTTTTCAGAAGGGTTGGGCCGTTTGGTACGGAGTATCGCTGCACAGGTCACTCCCATCAACATTAACTGTAGTATTTAACCTGAAATCCTAACAGCAGCTTCTGGGAGACAAGCAGTGCATCTGTGGGTATACCGATCGGACCGCAAGCGTCTCTTCAGAGGTCACCGACTTGGCTTGAGACTGAATTAGACACGAATGGAGAGCTCTCATGCATTATGAGTGGGGGGAAAAGGCTATGTTTCCACGGAAACATATTCCAGGCTGGGTGTGAGAGGACTGGATCATTAAGCCTGACTGGAGAGTTCAAGGTCAAAGGTCAGAGGTGCCGCAGCCCAGTGGGAGCAGCTTGTCAATCTATCATTAAACAGCACTCATAAACATACGACACAAAACAACAACTCTAAGAATGAACACACAAACACCTGACAATTACAGAAATCTCTATTTTTCCTCTTCTTGACCATCTCACCTCTATGAACATCTCTCACTCCAATCAGTCAAACATCAGTCTTAATTGAAGATCAATTTTAAACAGTTACATGCCATTCTTTGTGTATACAGCTGAATACTAGAAATTCTGCAAGTGTGAAGACACACAGGAATGTGTGAGTGAAAATGTCAAGTTCAAATTGTTAATTTTGTCATGCTGTTATGGTCTTTTTGGGTATGCTTTGATTGTTGTGGATGTGTGATGTGGTTTCCAATGATTGTGTGGCTGGGAATAGCACTTTAGCTAACACGGGCCACCATGTGCAGGACTGATTTACCTGGTTACCTTTCATGAATCTACTCTGCAGCTGCTAACACTTTAGTTCAATTTAACTCGGGAATTTGTTTAAGTTCAAGTGTATGCTTTAATAACAATACACACTTGAACAATAACCTTTATAACTGTATTTAAAAAGTAATTAATTTAGGGAATCTTTTGGTGTGAATTACAGTAGCTGTAACTCAAAGATATTTCTGTCTTTTACTTCACGAATGAGAGAAACTTACCTGACAGAAGTCACTATTTACAAATTACATTCACCTGCTTAAAGCAGTGGATCAGCGGGAAAAAGCCAAAAGCAAAGCAGAAAATGAGAACACAGGCGTGTTTGGTGCTTAACAACAATGAATGCCTTTATCGAAGCTCTATCTTTTCTCTCCCACGTGTCACAATTGTCGAGCTCTTGTGACATGTTTTTTTTTTTTTCTGGCAATATTGTCTTTGAAACTGATAAAGTAGAATGATCAAAATACTTGGAGACAAATGGAGAGCCTCTGGTTTGGAGTTTTGATTTGTGTGACTGGAAGATGCTATGTAAAGAACAAATGATGACAGTTTCCACTGTAGTTCTCTATATCATTATCAACCCTTATCAACTTTGTTTTCAAAGCAACCAGATGCGTTACATGTGCCCACTTTGTATCTGGGTATCTTATAAGCAAAGGAAAAAAAAAAAAAGAGTGCGTGTCTTCTAATATGATGTATGTGTGAAGACAGTTAAAATTAGGATCTCAGCTGTGCTAATAAACATGGAGCGCACAAAATATTAGGGATGGCATTTTAATAATGAGCTCCATCCGACTGGTCGCAATCAGTGTGTCAATTTGCAAATGCTTTTTTTTTTTAACCTCCCATATTCTGAAACTCACCCTCGGGAGAGTTGCAGCTTTTTATAAAAGGTGAAATCAATGAAGAATCGAGGCTTTCATGTGGACTCCCTTGATCAGGCTGTCTCTGGGAGGAAAAAAAAAAAAAAGCACACATTCCCAATGTTTTTCCCAGTTGAATTTGTGGGGGCATGTTTTAAAAACAGTCATGAAAGATAACTATTAATGACACACACAAAAAAAATCCAGTACATCGAACATATTATTCAGTTTGCTCAGACCTAGATGTGTGTGCTGGTGCTGATATTTATGTACCACAAACAACTACACATGAGCTGCTTAAATATTCTTTTTGACCAATGAACAAACTCATTTGGAGGTGCAAAACAGGATTCTCAGCAGCACTGGGGCACAAAGTGATTTTTTTTTCCCTTTCTGTACATCCCTGCACAGGAGAGAAAAGATGTTGTATTAACTGATATGTGTTTATTAGCCTCGATACCCAACAGCTGTTTTGCCTCTCACGTCTTGCACGCTGTTCTGAAAAGGCAAAAGCAAACTGAACTGAGTCATATATCAAAGCAGTTCAGGACAGGGAACCACGATTGATCGCGCACCTTCTCTGCTCTGATCAATTTCAAAATTTCAAAATAAACATTTCTATCATCGTTTAAAATCTGACAGGTTACTGCAAGAAAAGGGTTCACTTGACTGCGGTGATAGTGGAATAAAACATTTTGGCTGTGTTTTGTCTAAACAGCGGAGACAAGGAAACCCCAGGAGGTTTGTGTTAAACATCTAAAAGTGTTAAAAATATAATAATATCTAAAATAATCTATTCCAACTACATCATGTTAATATAATGATGTTAAAGTTAACACTGAGCCGACAAGCGGTGCTTTGGAGGCATTTTAACGAATTCAGTAGAAATAGATTGGCTTTTGCAGCATGAGGGTAGATCTTAATGTAGGGCTACAGCAAATGCTTACAAATGATATAAAGTGCTGAAGGTGAATTCCCACAGATTTGACTGTATGATGTGCAAACATTAAAAGTTGCATCATCATTGCAAGCATAGCTGAATTTGAAACTATGATCAAAATTTCTAAGAAGGATCAGTGATCACTGATTCATGATAATATGTATCTCTAGTAGTAGCAGCCAGAAAACAGTATGGAAGTTCTTGGAGTTCAGCAGATATAGACTCCTCTAATCCTTATTATGATACGATGGATAATTCTGTATACAAGCTGTTATATCTTCATATGGAAGATCTGTGTTAGAAAGAAGTTGAGCAAAAGAAAAAAAAAGTAATTTCTGCTCCCTGTTTGTTACTTACATTTCTGGAGGCACCTGCATATGCTGGCTGTGCTCAGCCATGGAAAGGGGGTGTAGAATGAACCCCCCTCTCAGGGTGACTGGATAACAAGTGTGAGGTAGTGAGGGAGAGGTGGAGAAAATAACCTCAATTTACACTCATTTTCACATTTCTTTGGCAAATGTTGCAACATATTGGGTTTTGCTGTGGCAGAGCCTGCTTTCTGTCCAGCGTGTGTGTGTATGTGTGTGTGTGTGGCATGTGTAGACAATGGGCAGACTCTCCTGGTCTCCTAGTTGTCCTAACCCCCTGTGGCGATCCTGAATAACACACCTCATCCTGAGCTTCTTTTCTCTCGCGCACTCATTTTCACACTCCCCTTTTCTCCACTTCCAAAAGGCTGAGACAAAAGCAGGCCTGTGTTATCGCTACTTTGTTTGAGAGTGTGTGCGTGAGGCTGCGCGCGCGTGTGTGTATAGAGGTCCTTTCTTGCGCCTTCAGGAAATGGTGCATCAAAGAGCATTATGTAGATGCTTGAATAGCTGCCACCCAGGGTTATGCTGTCTATCGGGGTCGCCATAATTTTGTCTGTGGCTGTCTTTATTTTAGGAAAAGCAAGTAAAAATGATGTTCTGTGGACAGATGGGACTTCTTTGAACCCTTATGAGATTAATTACATATTATTTTGCTACTTTTCTTAAGTGTGTCTTAAAAATGATTTGTCAGAACTCTAAAAGAACTCAGTTGACTTCTGCTATCACTATATCCATCCATCCATCCATCCATGTTCTTCTGCTTATTCAGTTCCGGGTCATGGGAAGGGGGGTGGGTGGGGGTGGGACCGCGTACTCTGGTTTGCTCCCACAGTCCAGAGTCACGCACTTAGTGCTGTTGTCACCTGTTAAGGGAGCATCTTGAACACCTCAAGTGGTTTCTGACAAGTTTTTTGTGAAATTCACAATTCCTTCTAAAATTTGTTAATTACACATAAGCCCACTCCATGCAGTTATGGGCTTAGGCTAACTGGTGATTCTAAATTGCCCACAGGCATAAATGTGAGTGTGAATGGTTGTCTGTCTGTCTGTGTCTGCCCTGCGACAGGCTGGCGATTTGTCCAGGGTGTACTCTGCCTGTCGCCCTATGACAGCTAGGATAGGCTCCAGCCCCACGTGACCCTGAACTGGATGGATGGATGGATGGATGGATGGATAGATGGATGGATGGATGGATGGATGGATGGATGGATGCTTTTGCCTGTTGCTATCATTAAAGCATGAGCATCATGGCTGCTGATTAAAACACCTTGGCCAGTCAGCCTGTACTGTATTGATGAATACTGTACTACAGAAGACTCTTCTACAGTAAGCATCCGTGTTAACATCAGTAGACAAAACCTTTCTTTTAGGTTAGGTATGCAGGTGTTATGAAAAACATGGAGCCTCCTGCATGTGCTGCAATGTGTTTGATTTAAAAAAAAAAAAGAGCTACTTTAACAAAAATGAAAGTGATGAAAGGGCACCCAAGATCCGTCACCTTACTTTACACATCTTACATCTATATGCAACCACTGCATATGATTATTTGGCAATATAAGGCAAATCATCATGATTTTTCTATCTAAATTTGCCCTCACATTACACAGTTAATCATTTACTTCAACCAATCTCTCCGATCTTAATGCCCGTCTCAAAGAACCATTTTATGTCCGTTTCAATTTTTCACAGGACTTGTGATGAACTACAATATTAAACCAGGTAGAATGCTCATTTTCTACCCATCAAAAGGCTCAGCATGTGAATGTGAGATTCCTGTGGTGTGGTAGAAGAGGAAACGGATCACTGAGTCTCCCTAAGGTCCTGCACAGTGATTAGGCTTTAGATAGGAGATCATCAATTCATACTGGGATCTATACCGGCTGTAATGATGGGGGAGTGTGTACAGTAAATGTGTGTGTGTGTGTGTGTGTGTGGGAAGGGGAGCAGGGGGAAGATAGTCAATTAAAATGTGAGGCAGGCTAAAGAGAGTGATTATGTGCTGACCTTTCCAGCAGTTTTAGACAACCTGACCGTGAAAGGGTTATAAGGGAGTCTAAATGGAAACAGACACACACAGATGCACATGCACACTCACACACATACATAGAAATACAGACTTTCCATACACTGCATGCCCTATGGATTGGAATTAATTAAACTTCTAGGTGATATAGTGGAGGCTGATTGGAAGCTAATGTCCTTCTGACTGTTTACCTGCCCAGGGCTGGAACTACACACACACATCTAATGAGCTGAGGAGTAGGATGAAGAGAGCGCAGCCACACACATTCTCTCCCACACACTATCGGGCAATTAAAAACCTTCCTTAGCTGAGATTGTGGAAGTTGTAACGGCTTGCTAATTCTCTGTGACTGAGCGGTGGTGGAAAGGCCTCAAGTATGTTTGCTTTTGCGTGCGCGCAGTTTGACGTAAGTTGCCTGAAAACTCCTCAATTGCGACTATGTATAACAAAAAAAGTAACGTTCGACATTCTTACAAAGCCCTGACCTTCGGATCAGAAAAAAACCCACAGCAAGTAATTCTGCTGCTAGAGGCATTTATTTAATTTTCAGGAAGAAAATGGTAACAATTTCTTGTTTGTGATGGGGGGAATGTGAGCTCAGATAAGCTACAGTACATAAAACTTAAAATAAAAAAAAGGAATGAAATGAGGAGCTAGCTTTTCAACAATTCGGAACAGCTCATATCATAAAAGTCAGTTACACGTTTTCTACCCAGCCAGCATTTCTAATCAATCAATGTTTATCTAAATGTTTTCACAGCCCACTCTGAACTCACCTGCTCAGCTGCTGCAACTAAAGAAGCCCCCTGGATCCCCCTAGTTTCCCCTGGACACCTGCTCCCCCTTTCTCTTACCCAACATATTCTTGCAAATTTTTGTTGAAGAGCTTTTCTAACAAAATCTGTAAACCTTTCCTCTGAGTCCTGCCTCAGAGTCCACCTGGTCACCTTAACAATCAGCCCCACCTTGTAACACCGGCCACTGCGTTTGCTGCGGCGTCGCAGTTTTGAATTCAAATGCGAAATCATGCGTTTTCTTAAAGACTTGTCAAGGATTTAATGAGTACTGTAATTTTTTTTCCTTTTGTCTTACACTTTTCTCACAGCCAGCAAATACTGCTTATTATTCCTTCTAACTCTGTTACAGCATCATGAAAAAAACAAAACTCATGCAATGCTGTGACATTACTTAAAATATACAATAATACACACTAGCTCATTGATGATGTTTTTATGATATTATTCCATTTTCTAGAAACTGTTTTTGATGAGTTATGATTCATCAGATCAGCTGTCTTTTTAGCAGGCTAACACACTCAGGACTCAGGTTCTTGTCCATTTGGAAAGGACATAAAAACATTATGAAAAGGTCAAGTTGTAACACTATGTCTGACACTACAAATACTTTATAACCTTTGACTTTTTTTGAATAATAATAAAGTCAGTATAAAGTCTAGTGAAAATGGCTATAATGCACTTTAAACATGTTATTCATAGAGAAGATTTGTGAAATTACTTTTACATTAGTGTCCACAGTGTAAAGAGGACTTTGAGTTCAGAACTGATATGTTTACAAACTTTGACTTAAAAGCCATCCAGATTTCTCAGTATAACATTAATATTTGGATGCAGCACCTAAGCAAAAGAAAGCCATACGAGTTAAAGATTTTTAAAATCATTTTTTTATTAAAGGGAAATCTGCCATGATTGTAATGGCAAATCAGCTCTTCTGATCCAAGGCACCACACCAATGTTCATTTCCACAAATGACATTATCACCATTCTTACAGCAGCCATCTTAAGTGTGCTATCCATTCATGGCTATTCAAGAAAGTTGATTTGAAAGCAATCTCCGGTGTCTGCAATTCTGCAAAGGGGGAATTAGACTGGGTATAGGCAATGTTAGAAAAGGCACAAGATAGCCATAAATTTAGGAACTGAGAGACAGGGGACAGTGATAAAGGGAAGAATAGTAGCAGAGAGTGAAGGTGGACATCCTGTACGGGAGACAATCAGCGTGCAGGTTGGCTGTCCTTTATGACTCTCAGGGCTCATAATAACCCAGCTAAACGTTTATATTAACACAGCATATCAGCCTTGCCATCAGAGAAGTCAATGATAGAGAAAAAAGCACACATAATTATGCTGGGGGCCTCGAAATGAACTGTCGTTAGTTTCATAAACATACAGAAGGAGGGAGGGATGGGAAACGTGAGAGAAAAGAGAGAGAGAGAGGCAAAATCTAATTTACCCCTTCAAATCACATTCATAGGCTGGGACTGTCAGGGACCTCCTGAGAGTAAGAGATGAGAGAGAGAGAGAAAGAGAGAGACAGAGAGTGAGAGGGAGACTTAGGAGGTGGAAAAGGTCAGGGGACCTCAGCTTAGAGGAGATAGCCAAATATTATGTTAATATGGACTCCATTTTACATACAGAGCTAATCAGCGTGGCCCAGAATTAAAGGGGCAGATAATTAATTCTAGAGTAAGGGGTTATCCTCTTTGCCTATTGTCTTGGCAGGAAAGAGGAGGGCAAAGAGAGAGCGAGGACGGAGAAAGGGAGAGGAGTCCCTCAGCCTGTGTTGAACATGCAGCGATAAGGGACGAGCCGGGACATGGGAGGAAGCGAGAAGTGACAGAAAAGAAGAACAGAGGAGGGATTCAAAGGAGAAAGTGCAAAAGTATGTTGGATGGAAGTCACACACAAAGGCAAATCATATAAAAAGGTCTCAGTGTGGCAATGATGTCTGCCAGGGTGATTTTTTTACACCTTCTTCACATCTAGGCTCTCATTTCTATCAGTGGGGAAAAAAAAAAAACACACACTATGAGGGATGGACTGGCTGGTTTGGGCATGTTGGATGACCATCAATGCATCGGAAGGTGTGATAATGGTGTTTGATAAGTGCACTTGAAATATATCCTGTCAGCAGCATTGTGAACTATAGGGCAAAGGTGCTGGACTTGGAGATGGTCTGTCTTAACTGATAATATAAGTCAGTGAATCATATTGAGCCCTAAATCCAAATTTCTCTTACAAAAAAAGTGCAAATAAATATCAGAGATGTCTCTATTTGTTTCTAATCCAGTTTTCCTTGTTTATTATCTATCCATCCATCTATCCATCGACAGGCAATCTTTCCTTCATCATGTCCTGTCCTTTAAAAATCATAATCAAGTACAGTTAATTTCCATTAGTATGTATTTTTTGATGGAAGCAAACCACTGCCCATTCAAAGCATGCACACTGACTGCCCTCTTCATTAGGTGCAACTGCTTTTTAACACTAATATCTAATCAGCCAACATGGGAGCAACTCAATGCCAAGACCACCTGCTGAAATTCAAAGTGAGCATCAAAATGATGAAGGTGATTTAAGTGACTTTGAACGTGGTATGGTCACTGGTACCAGACGGGCTGGTCTGAGTATTTCAGAAACCACTGATCTACTGGGATTTTTCCACACGATCATCTCTGGAGTTTAAAGAGAACGATCTGAAAAAGATGAAACATCCCGTGAGCGACAGTTCTCTGGGCGAAAATGCCTTGTTGATGACAGAAGTCAGAGGAGAATGGCTTGACTGCTTCGAGCTGAAAGGACAGCAACACTAACTTAAATAACCGCCCATTACAATCAAGGTATGCAGCGATTGGAAAAACATTGTCTTCTGCTGTGACATTCAGATGTTAAGGTTAGAATTTGGCATAAACAACATGAAAGAATGGATCCATACTGCCTTGTATCATCGGTTCAGGCTGGTGGTAATGTTTGCAGGGCACGGGGGTTCATTTCTTGGCATACTTTGGGCCCCTTAGTAACAACTGAGCACCATTTAAACACCACACCTTCCTGAGTATTGTTGCTGACCATGTCCATCCCTTTATCACCACAGCATACTCATCTTCTGATGGACAATGCACCATGCCACAACTGGTTTCTAGATCATGAGAGTGTGTTCACTGTACTCAAATGACCTCCACAATCACCAGATGTCAAGCCAATAGAGCACCTTTGGGATGTGGTGGAACAGGAGATTTGCATCGTGGATATGCAGTTGCCAGATCTGCAGCAACTGTGTGACACTATCATGTCAGTATTGACCAAATTCTTCATTGAATCTATGCCACGAAGAATTAAAGCAGTTCTGAAGAAAAATACGGCTCACCTAGACAAGTGTCACTAATAAAGTGGTCAGTGAACGTGAGTATTCAGTTGTTAAGGTTTGGGAAAGACTGTGGTCATGGTTAAATACTGAAAAAAAAAAAAAAGCCAAAATTTCCAGTGTTTTTATGGCAAAACATTTCTCAATTCTCTGTGCTGGTAACAATGAGGTGGTTAAGGTGATTGAAAATCACTCAGTGCAGCTCATGTTAAAGGCAAGTCTGTGACTAGCAGTTAACTCCAGTATCAGAATGTGATGTACTAAATATCCTCCACCAATGCAATCCAATGCTGTTTTGTCTTGCATTAAGCACCTACTGTAAGTAGTTCTGGAGATAAAATCAGAGGTGACAAATTTTCCACTACGCACTTTCTACACCCTGACACATGATCTTACATCACCAAGTTAGTGTTGTTAGGGTAGGATAAGGTTTATGTTGAAGTAATGTTACTGTAGGTTAAGTTTAGGATAAGGATTCAAAATGGTAGTGCACAAACCAATGGATGTCATCATGTTGGCCACATCTATCTTTTATGTACAGACCACAGATACAACATGCCCTGCTATCAAAAGGTGCCTTCTTATTTTCACTTTTGTATACAGTAATATACACCACCACTGAATTTTAATACAGCTTTTTTCAAAGGAAAGCAATTGAGATCGCAATCAAGTTTTTTTTGTTTTTTTTTAAACATACATTGCAATGCAAATAAGCAGTATAATTAATACTTCAGTGTATTTATGGTTAAAACTAGGACGCACAAGGCATGGTGTAATCCCTGTTATTTGATATGGTCTTCTTGGCCTGACCTTTTTGGTCTCAGAATTTTTTGTTATAGGGTTTTCATTGCAGTAAAATGTGGCAAACTGTTACACACCTGAACGCTCAGTCCTTCTTTATTTCTCTGCCTCAAGAAGCTGAACAGATTCTCTCACACTGTCTCCATCTTTCCATACTCATGTTTAGACCACACACACGCACACACACACACACTGACGTGCGCTCTCTCGTACACTTGCGTATGCAGGCTGAATTGACCAGCGCACAACAGAATTTTATGCACGAGAACTAAAATGACACCGCGCAACAGTGTCTTGTTGCTTTAATATGACACTGCACCTGCATATGCACACAAACAAGAAATATTTGTACATACACACACATTGTACTGAGCACCCAGCTTAGGTTGAGTATGCCCTGTTTACATGGACTAATGTCTGTTAGCAGGTACTTACTTTGAAGTATCATCCCACCATGCCTGTAGAGCAAGCTCAGATTATGTTGAGGCTGTCACTAAAGGGTATAAACATGTGCCTACACACACATGTACCCACACTCACTCATGCACAGTCAAAACCACATACTCATACACATAAACACTGAGAGCTTACATTGTATCAGCCTCCCTAAGCAGTCTAAATGCATCATCTAGCTGGCCTCAGAAGGTGTGCATCACTGTTCTGATTTACATACATGAAGTGCAGCAAATGCAGCCTGATGTTTTCACCCCTGCAAAAAAAAGATTACACCGGCTGGTGCTTTGCAACATGAAACGTTCCAGCTAAAATGTAATTTTCACCCCCATTGTTGGGGGATGAAACCAGGCAAACGACAAAAGATGGGATATGACAGGAGAGATATGGCAGAGGGAGAAAAGAATAAAAGACTAGGAGGAGAGAGGAAAGGAAGGATAAAAGAAGGAAGATCCAAGTCTTTGATATTCCAGGAATCACAGCTCAGAAGGAACCACATCAGCTGGTAAAATAATCATGCAAAACTGACCTGTGAGGGAAAAAACAAAACAAAAACAAAGAAGTCATGTGAACCTCCTGTCCTCCCCCCCCCCCCCCCCCCCCCCCCCCCCTTTCTGTTCTCTTTATTCAAACTCCAACATTTAACACTGTATTTAACACTGTTAATCAATTGACCCCCATTGTGGGCTAATCCCTAACTGTGCCTAATTCACTGGGCTCAAAGCGCCATTTGACTTAGCTCTGTTCACTATCTTTTCAATGACATTTACCCAAATGGGACTAATATGGCCTTACCAGATTCACTTAATTTCCATCTGCTCAATTCAGTGCAGGATGAGAATTAATATGTGGCAAAACGGACTCAATTCATCCTTCCTTCCTTTCTCTTGTCTCTGCTGAAACCAAAGCTGGATATTTCTGTCTTCAAAAATACAGTATTTACAGAGCTAAAGACACCTTTAAAAGCTTATATGTTTTATAAGTTACAAAAGATGTTTTTATATCTTAGGATCTTGTAGAGAAGGAAAAGTGAAGTCCAGCAATCTCAAAGCAGTTCAAACAAGAAAAAGCATTTTCAAAAATATTGGTTTCCTTAGCTCTGGTAGGGAGTGTTAGTGTCTTTATAAATTTCAGCCAATGTATTTCATAGAAGCAGTGTTTTGCTGGTTAAATCTGAGCCGTGTTCAATAGTAATGTAATTATCTGAGTTTTTACTCCATTTTCTGTCTCTTCTAGTTGAAAGACCAGTGTGCAGCTTAGAGGTTATATGCATGAAAGAATGAAAGAACACAAATCCCCCCCGTCACCCTGTGGGCAGTCTTTGTTTGTCCTCCAAGGTTGGGTCCTCTACCAGAGGCTTGGGAGCTTGAGGGTCCTGCGCAGTATCTTAGCTGTTTCTAGGACTGCGCTCTTCTGGACAGAGATCTCAGATGTTGTTGCTGGAATCTGCTGTACGGTACATGCCATGCCGTGGCCTGTCTTCCCATGATGGTTCCTGTTCTTGCTCCTCTTCTCTCTTAGGTTTCTGCTGCCTATTCACTAAGGACATTATCCTTTGTGGCCATCTTCCTGATATACTCATGAATCTTTGTTGTTTTACCCTGGACAGTGGTTCTGACAACTCACTAGTCCTCGGCCTCCTTCCTTACAGTTAGGTATAGTCTCAGGGTGCTGTACTTGGGGTGATACCCTCCAAGGAGTTTTCTTGTCTTGATGTCAGTGGCTGAAGGCATTCGACCGCATCCCTTGGGGTGTCCTGTGGGGGTGTTGCAGGAGTATGGGGTGTCTGGCCCTTTGTTGTGGGCCATTCAGTCCCTCTACAACCGCAGAGCCGGACTCATTTCCAGTGGGTGTTGGACTCTGCCAGGGCTGCCCTTTGTCACCGATTCTGTTCATAATTTTTATGGACAGAATTTCTAGGCATAGCCAGGTGGTGGAAAGCTTCCACCTTGATGGCCTCAGAATCTCGTCTCTGCTCTTTGCGGATGATGCAGTCCTGTTGGCTTCATCAGGTGGTGGCACTCCAGCTCGCAGTGGACCGGTTCGCAGTCGAGTGTGAAGCAGCTGGCATGAGAATTAGCACCTCTAAGTCTGAGGCCATGGTCCTCAGCTGGAAAAGGGTGGAGTGCCCACTCCGGCTCATGGACAAGTTGCTGCCCCAGGTGGAGTTTAGGTATCTCAGGGCCTTGTTCACGAGTGGTGGGAGAAGGGAGCAGGAAATTGACAGATGGATTGGGGTTGTGTCTGCAGTGATGTGGACACTGCACTGGTCTATCGTGGTAAAGAGGGGGCTGAGCGTGAAAGTGAAGCTGTCAATTTACCGGTCAATATACGTCCCTACCCTCAGCTATGGTCACAAGCTTTGGATAGTGACCAACAGAGCAAGATTGCGACTACAAGCGACAGAAATGGGCTTTCTTCAAAAGGGTTGCTGACCTCTCCCTTAGAGATACGGTGAGGAGTGCGGCCATTCGGGAGGGGCTCAAAGTAAAGCCACTCCTCCACATTGAAAGGAGCCAGTTGAGGTGGTTCCGGCATCTGACTAGGATGACTCCTGGGCATCTCTTGGGTGAGGTGTTTCAGGCATGTCCTACTGGGAGGAGGCTCCGGGGTAGACCCAGGACACGCTGGAGAGATTATATCTCTCGGTTGGCCTGGGAACACTTCTGGGGTCTCCCCGGACGAGCTGGAGGAGGAGGGAGGTCTGGGCTTCTCTGCTTAGGCTGCAGCCCCCACGACCCTGCCCTGGATAAGCGGAAGAAAATAATTGGATGGATGGATTCCAAATTACAGTTATCTACTTGCATTTCTGAACAGAAAATTTTGTTTCAGTGGTTTAATATTATCTTTGATTAATTTCTGACTTTTCAGAGAAGTCCAGTGTGCCCACTAGACGTCGGGCCCTCAGGCCACTCTCATGAAATCTGTTTCTGATAAAAATAATGAGACATTCACACCAGTGAACTGCTGGAGGTCATTTTGTAGGGCTCTGGCAGTGCTCATCTTGTTCCTCTTTGCACAATGGAGGAGATGCCGGTCCTGCTGATGGGTTAAGGGCCTTCTACGGCCCTGTCCAGCTCTCCTAGATCTGCCTGTCTCCTGGAATCTCCTCCATGCTCTTGAGACTCTGCTGGAAGACACAGCAAACCTTCTGGCAATGGCACGACTTGATGTGCCATCCTAGAGTAGTTGGACTGCCTGTGCAACCTCTGTAGGGTCCACATATATCGTCATACTACCAGTAGTGACACTGACCTTAGCTAAATGCAAAGCTAGTGAAAAAACAGTTAATTTCATTATCACCAAAGCAGCTGAAAGAGCCCCCTCTGCTATGTAGCCCTTTGTGACCACCTGGAGTGTAATTGCATAACTGTTTTTAAATGCCAGTTGAATTGTGACCACATATGACAGAGCAACAATTCTTTTTTCATGCAAAACCAGAGAATTTACACTTACATATCATGCATTCAGCATGTCCCAAGCACTGTTCCTTCCTTTAACGGGTTTGCAGAAATCATGTAAAAAGCGCAAACAGCAAAACATACTCCGTGCACTTTATGGTTTTGATTAGCATTTACAGCTATGGCATTTCTGTATCTAGCAAAATATGTAAATACAAAAAACAATTTTCAATTCCCTTGTGGGTTAGTGCACTTTTTAGCTACTTTATTTAGTTACTATGATTTCTTTCATACATATAATTTGGGTTACAAAGATTCTATTGTATAGTAAGTTGAAATATTCCACAAAATGGTACTACAGCCTGTAAAAATGTAAACATATGGTCTGGCAGACTTATTCTATTATGGACCTTAAAGGGTTAACTGACCACATCAATATCCTAGAGGTTTAACTGATGTGATGTTATACTCTGATTAAAAAGTGTTGAGCAGTATATAATCAAAACATGCTATTTTTCATATCCCTTTTCTAGAGGGAGCAAAGATGTATGAAAAGAAGAAAGAAGAAGAGGAAAAAAGGAAAGAAAGAGTACAGAGAAGAGGTAAGAGCGATAGGGGAATACTAAAAAAAGAAAAGAGAAATGATAAGAGGGAGAGCGAAAGAGAAACCTGCAGGCACAGTGGGAAAAAGAGAAAAGGGGGAAAGAAAAAGCAGAGCGATAAAGAAGGAGAAAGAGTGATAGACAGTCATGTAGGTTATATCCTGGTGTCATATCTTTAATGTGAATTCTGAAACCTCATCTTGTTTTCTGGAATCTAATGAACATAATACAGTTCTGTCATGGCAGCTCACATAACAATGTGCCTTTACTTGATCTCACCCTTTCTGGAAGTCACACTGACATAGTTAAATCTCAATAAGCGCAAATAATGGATAGCAGTACAGCTTGCCCACTGAACTAACCCCTGTGCCTTTGGATTTATCAGTAGTGCGTCACCAGATGGCATTAGGATGGCATTTTAGTGGTATAAACAATACACCATATACTATATTTTTGCTTGTCAGGGGAATATTATCTGCAATTTGCCTTCATATTGCATATCTCTTCATCTCAGTGAGGTACTGGAGGTTCATTGCTTCTGATGAATCAGGAATGAAGAAACATTTACTCCGAAACATTGCCTTAGTTGTTGGCAATAACAAAGTTCTGGCCCAAATGAACTCCAGCTATGTAATTGTAAGGGATTTTTTGTTGTTATTGAGAAGCGTTTTTGTACAATTACTCCCATTTCCACTGTCAGATATATAAGCCATTGGAAGGAGCAGACTGCACGATGGTTATCATAACTCAGAAATGCATTAAAAAATAACTACGCTGCGGCTGTCAAAGACAATTGCATTTACACACACGCACGCATCCACACATGAGTGAGCACTTAGGCGCACATACGCACAGATGCAAACCTACTGAGGCAAACATGCACACACATTTAAGTGCACACATACGGAGAGAGAAGGTGTTCCCACAGATAGTGGACTCGATGTTCTTAATCCAAAGCAGATCCCATCTGTCTCCCATTATAAAGACTCTGCTTTAGCCCCAAGAATGTCTACATTTCATAAATATTATCTGGGCCTGGCAAAGCTGGCCGGACATAAGCCAGAACACAGAGCATTTCTCAGGGCCGCATCAGAGCATAATTAGCAATCATAACATCATCCCTACACGCCATATATTCTTATTCTCTAGAAGCTTCTTAATTGCCTTGAGGTACAAAAGGAAAAAAAGAAATGTCTGCTTCCTTAACCTAGAAAACATAATTATATAGAAGTAATAACAGTTTAAAAGTGGGTCAAATAATCCTCAATAAACAGAAAAGTTTAATGAAATTACTCCACTGGACATGAGGGCAAGTTATTTTTCTCTGCTTGAAATCCCAGTTGTTGCACACACTCTATCAAAGGCAGTAACGGCCCTTTGGGCAAATGGGGTCTTGGGTCAAATATGTTCCACTGTATAAAAATTTTTTGCTAAAAAAATAAATAAAAAAAAGCAGAAACAACAGAAAGAATCATCTAAACTATTCACCTTTATTTTCCACAGCTTAAACCACCCCACGTGCACGAGAGAGGAAACAGCAGATGACATTCTGTATATAGTGAGCAGCAGAAAAAAAAAAAAAAGAGATGTAAGCTCATTACTGAGACAAGTTTTAAAACCAGAGAGTGAAAAAAAAAAGAAGAAAAGTAAAAGTTAAGCACTTCCTGAAACTTCAGCTTCCTTTCTATCTATCTTTCTTGAAGAGTTTACCCCCTCCCTGCCGTCACCACCACTACCACCTGTACCCCCCCCCCCCCTCTTACTCATTCTCTCTCTTCACTCTCTTTGAGTTAAGGAGGGTAAAGTAATCGTAATGAAATGACCCCGCGAGGCACGATGGCAGCCCTCGCCTGATAAGTTATTCCTGACTGGCTTTTAAGCTGCTGTCAAGCAATTTCCCTTGAAACCTTGCTTTGTTTTTTAAGGATGGTGTGTGTGTGTAGTTGTGGTGGTGGTGGTGTTGGTGGTGGTGTGTCTGCGTGTGTGGTGATGGCAGTGGTGGTGGTGGTGACGCTGTTGGGGGGAGGGGGATGCTTTGACACCCCTGCTTCTCTCCCATGAGGGGTACAGATGACAACCTCAAGGTATAGGTATGTGTGGTATGCGTGTGTGTATGCGCGCACGCGTGGGTGTGTCTATGTATGGGTGCAGCGGGAGACATCTCATAGATGACAATCCCGCTAATTGAAATGACAGATTATTCTAATGTGCAGAAAGTCATTAAAAACCCAGCTGCCGTTTTTCTTCCCTTTTTTCTGTTTCCCTCCTCGCAGAGAATATTTCTGACTCTAAGTCTGAGCTGGAAAATCTGCACTTAAAGGAGATGTTAGCTTTCCTTCCTTCAAGCTCATGATTATTATCAGGATCACCTGCCACATAGTTAACATCCAGGAGATACTTTTCTAACTTTCACTCAAATGAATACTACTGCTAAGTGATAAAGTTCGTGGGGTTGGACAGTGCATTTTCAATTTCCACGTGAAGCCATCAAGGGTGCGTGCTCTGAGTGGATTGATAAGCCACAGTATTAGTGATTATTCAGGGCAACTACTGCAAGTGCAGCAGGATTATTTCAGCTTACCACTGGCTTTGAAAGCTAGGACACATTCCCAGCACTTCTTGTGTTATCTTGCTGAATACAATGCACATGCTATATTGCATTATTTTTAGCTCTCCACATGTGACAACTTTGAAAGAAGCCAGAGTCAAGCTACGACAAGCCATAAACCAAGACATATCTGAGCTCTGTGACATCCAATACCCCTGACATTACCTTGGAAATTAAGGTCAAATGTCACATGTCTGTTTTTGTTCTTCATCCCCTCGTGCCTTTCTAAACTACCCCCCAGCAGCTGAGTATGAGTGAGAACTGAATATGCAGGGTGTAAAATTAAGTTTGCTAGAAGAAGCAGCAAAATCATGCAATGTACGGCTTGATCCAAACCCACAATAGCCTGCCTTAGCTAGCACTGATAAGTGTTGGCCAGACTCTCTGCAAGGGACCTACTGTTCTTTTAAGTTAAAGGCTCGTCAGAACATAGAGTTCTGTCACATTGCGTGTGACTTTAAGATCGTGAATACAAGGCAGACAGGCGCAGTAAAATTCTGTGCATCCAAATACTTCCTCTTTTCTGTCTGAATCACAAATATCCCACTATTTTTCAATTTCCAGTTCTCGCCTTTTTTTCTTTTTTTTTCCTCTCCCCCTCTCAAGCAAGCAGACTACACTGATATGGCGTCACAAAATCCTAAAACATTCTCCTGGCTGATATGGAATTTCTCCATGCAACAGATCCAGACAGCTAAAACACCAACCGGGGACACATTTTTCCATTTCTTTCCTCTGTCTCCTCTCCTCTCCACCTAGTCCTCCTCCATTGACATTCAGCGGAGGTAAATATTTAACAGCATGCTATTGAGTGCCGTGTGCAGTGTGGCACAGGCCAGGCTGCGGTAGAGATATGTATATAGACAAGACTGTTTTATTAAGAGTCGCTGCAGACATATTAAGGTAAAGTATGCCTGACACCTAGGGAGGAAATTGCCAGTATATGACACTATTCCTCAATACTGTGGCAGCTCGCCTCGGTGCAATTTTGCACAAGGCGAGTGACAGAGAATGACACGCAGAGCGGGCGGGAGAAGGAATTGAGAGAGGGATGAAATGCTGAGAAAGTGTGCAGGGTGGTTCGAAACAGGGGGTGTGTCTTCAGGTATGTGCATAGACGTGTGTGTGTGAAAGTGTGTGTGCAATGTAGGTGGCATGGTGTGGTGACATGCAGAGTTTGTAATTGCCTTACCCCATGTGAGGGATTGGCCTAGAGATAGTACCTGTGGTCCACTATGTTTGTTGTTTGTGGGTGTGATGGAGGGCGAGTGACTGCACTGAATGATTAAGCTGTGGGCGCATACACAGTGGTATATGTACAGATAGACAAAGGAAGAGAACAATGTCCACACATGCGCAGATGCAATACTTTTGCGGGGCCTTTCGGTTGTATTTACGGTGGTATTTATACATTTAAATTCCAACCTTTTTTCCTAGCGATACGCCCAAATCGAGAGTCCTGGTGGCTCGGCAGAAAGGCTCTTCTGGAACATATTCATGCTTCACGGAAAAATGATTGCCAGTCCAAAAGATCAGTTTTAGATGGAAAAAAAAAAAAATTTGTTACCTAACATCATAAGTATGTCCGAGCATAAACGGCTGAAAATAGATATTCTTCCATGAGTGTTCAGTTTAATTTATGACTCAGCGATGAATCATTAAAATGGACCATTTTTCACAACTTTTTCCCATGTAGGCCTGTTACACAAACACATGTGTGCACAGACACACAAACCATCCTACTGACACTGTGAAGGCCAGTCCCAGCACACTGATGTGGTTCCATTGTTGACATGTAGAGGGCACTGTTGCCCACAGTCTCAGACTTACTGAAAGGCTGGACTGCCTGTGCTGTCTCATGGCCTGTCTTTCCCCTTGAAAAGACACCAATTCACACAATTACATTCTAATTAAAAAGAACAACCTAATTAACCTAGGGAATGTATTCCATAATTCGGTAATTTTCACACGATCATCCTTGTGCTTGTAAATGATTGGTGATAAAAGCAAAAGCAGAAATTAATGCCACTTGCTAATTAAAATGGGGAGATAAACATGGGCTTATGAAAATGGGGGAATTGGGAGAGACTTTATAGTTTTAAGTAGTTTTATTATTACCGTGTCAAATATGAATTTGAGTCATCATATTTTCTTTGAAGACTCAAAGCTGTGATTGGGATGAGCAGAGCATCACACAGCATGCTTTGCTCCTTGCCAACTCCCCAAAGAGACAGATATCCAAGCACTGCACTATATCTTAAACATGCAGAACAAGAGCCTAGCTGAAAGTGATACCCCAGATCAAATTGCTATCATAAATTCTTCATAATTCAATAAAAAACAGAGCACAGACTTTGTGTTACTAATACATTTCCATTGTCTTTTCTATTGTCTCTCTTTTTTCCCCCCTGAATCCTGAGACACGCTGTTGTGCACCGGAATGGCAGCACTTGACTGCTCCTGACTTGTGATTCGAAAATTGAGCTAAAGGACAAAGAGGTGAAGCGACAATGAAGTGGAGAGACGCAAGGAGCGAATGAAAGCACAGACTAGTAGCACACTTCTGTGGCTCATCATCAGTACCTATTCGCGTTTAGCAATATATCTGTCAAAGCCCTCATCACCATCACACGGTAGTCTTCTACTGATAATGACCCATTTAAAGTAAATAGCTCTGATCATCAGCATAGCAACCATTATCATAGATATATGGCCATGCATGCAACTACTGAGGTGTCACCAGCAAACTGAACGTTTGTAACTTGTGCATTTGTGTGTGTGTGTGTGTGTGTGCGCGCACAACTAAACATCCAGTTAAGCAGTATTAACCTACAGCTATAGCTTTTAGCTTAATACAATACTCCAACTTTCCTGCAGCAAATGGCCTAACTCTTCAAAAATCAAGAAAAATTCATCAGTTTAAGTGACTTACTCAAATGCATAAAGACAAAAGTTAAATTTGCATTAGGGTTCATTGCAAATTATTATTGCAAATTGACTGAAATGATAAATCTATGATGATACGTGTTTGATTCAAAATTAGAAAAAGACTAACAGACATATTCAAAATCTTGGTGAAGTACAAGCTGAAGTTTAATGAGTCACAATATTGTGTTTCAGCATATGTGCTACGCACAGCTGCATCTGCTTCCCACTTAAACCACTCAACTCGTGTGGACTTTTGCAGAAAGTAAATTTGGAGTGTTGAAGTTCTAACGTATGTGTGGTACTTTTATACTACATACATACAGTGCACATACTTTATTACAATGAAGTGCAATAATGAAAATGCAGGTGCTCCATATTTCATATCTGTGTCTATTTTGAATCATTCTGTTTCTCTGCACTCATTAGATTTAATGTAATCAAATAGCAGATACTGTACACATCAATATGCAGATGTTTATGAATGCTAGTGTTATGCATTAGCGTAATTTCATGCGTACTGCATGCCTAAGTATTGCATCTTTTAGTGGTCACAATCAATTGCGGGACAGTATAAAATGTTTTGATAAATTATTCTGCTACAAAACTACCACCAGAGAGCTGTTTCAAAATTACCCAAATGTAATATCCCAGAATTAGTTGGACCATGATGTGCAGAGAGCGCATTCCCTCCTGTCCTTTACTGGAAATAATATATATTACACCAGTGCTTCAGTGATTACATTTTAATAAAATAATTTATTTAAAATACATACTTTAATGATGTGTTTTTTTTTTTAATTGATCATATGCACTCACAGCCGCAGATCAGACACAAAATCTCGCGAACTCACACACACGCACAGGCAGTGCAGGCGGTGTGTGCCACAGCCTGAAGCTATCTGTCTGCTGTGGTGACTCTTGACGCCCCTTCTATTTCTGTCAGACCATCAGCCAGAGTTAAAAAAAAAAAAAAAATTTAAAATATGTCTCTGAAAAAAACAGTCACTTGTTTGTTTGTGGTTCTGTAACGATGGAGAGTTTGTTTTAATGACCTGGGGTCCAAGGGCAGGAAGAAATGCTCAGAACAGCCATACGGTAAGAGTGCTTTTAGATATATCTGCAAGAAGAGCCAAAGCTACAGTTTTGATACAGCGGTTTTGGTAATATGTGGCAAATAATGAAAGAATGTTTATGTTTGATCATATCCAAGACTCATGTACTACACGACCCTGCAGTGCTTTAAAATCAGATTACTAACGTTCACCTGTTTTTAATTACACTAAGTGTGTGTGGAATTTCATGTACTGCACAGGGGGCTGCAGGCGTTCCGAAAGGTTTTACTCTCCTGCACATAATATGCTGCACACCAGCATATACATATGTAAAACTATATGAATCATACAGCCATTTTCCTGTCTTTGTACTTCCCATGCTTCCTTTGCTCCATTATCTCCACCAGGACCACGTTTCTTATAAAGTGCACATAATTTTTTAGCTTTAAGACACAAGTCCCAGGTAGCTTTATTATTAATTCTCAAAATTACCAGACTATAACTTTGCATTGCTGTGCATATTCTCTTCATTACGCTTGCTCCTTCAACCATTCAGTCTGAGGTTTGGATAATGAAGATTTACTGTATATTATGCAGATAGAGACCCTTTTTTTCCCTTCAAGACAGCCAATAAAAACTTACTTCAAGTCATTCTGTGTCAGGGTACAGTCAGAAAATTAATGCAATAAAAACACACATATGTCCTTATAAAAGTTAATGAATATAAGTATAAACAGTGGGACATCAGCATAATTTCATGTACACTGTGAGCAGGGCTAGGGTAGTTTGTCTGGCCTGTTCTGGCGGCAGCGAGTGCTAGTGAGGAGGTAGTTAGGGCCTGGTTCTCTGCCAAGCCAAACTCCTGAAGCATGCAGAGGGCTAATGCTCTGCCTCTGATGTGTGGCACTGAAAAACCACAGGACCACTCTCAGGGTCCACTAAAACTCCATCACTCACTCACACCCTGGCAGAGACTGAGAGATGGAGCGAGAGCGAGACACATCGCGGGAGACGGCAGGGTAAGAGAGTGATAGAGGTGAAGAGAGAGAGAACGAGGAAATAGAGAGAGTACAGTCACAGCGTTGCGACTGTGCGATTGAGGAATGGCTGCATATGAAGACAAGAAAAAAAAAAAAAGGGAAAAGCGAGGAGGAAAAATAGAGTGACTGTATAGTCAAGGTGTCTTAATGCATATTCCACTCATCTTTTCTCCTCTAAAATTTCTCATTCCTCAGTGGTGTGGGCAAATCAGATATCCTATATCAGATGGAAACCAGTGGGAGATTCTGGAGTAGATCAAAAGGTGTGGCTGTGGCTTAGATAAGTCTACCCACCATCCAGACACAGTTCATCTGTCTTAAATGGCTGCTCATTTCTCTTGTCAGATAGGGGTAATGCTATATATAGCAGTGATTAAGATGTCTGGAGCAACTCTCTTAGTCTTTAGTCAACAGGAGACTTTCAAGGCCTCTGCCGGCATTGAAAGGGTATTTGATTTAAATTTGCTGTTGTTTCGGGGTTTTATGCTTTCTGACACAGTGATATAGCCATAGTATAGGCTTTCATTATGGCGCACAGCTACTTAACTGATCCTGTTAAAGCACAAATATTATGCTGGCTGAAGTAAACGTGGTGATTTCACTGTTTGCTTTTCAACCAAAACGAGGCCAAGAAAAGTAAAACTTCTGGCACTGAACTGCAAGATGTGTTTTTATGCATTTGCGAAGCCACGATGACCCCGACTACACGCTGATACCTTAGGATGAAGATATGCTTTTATTTCAAGTCATCATAAAATCTAATTTGAAGTTTAAGTGGTTTATGTCTTGTGCTATACTTCACCTACTGCATACACCAGTATCTCATCCAATTGAGTCATTTTGTTAGATCTGAAACTGAAGTCTGTCATTTCCTGGAAAACTTGGTAACTCATCCTGGACTCGGGGGGACGTAGTAATTTTGTATATAATGAAAGGGCTCAGACTGCTGTAACATTTCTGGTACAGTGTGAAAGGTTCAGAGAACAGTATGAGTGTGAAAGCATGCTAAAAAGCTTCCTCTGTGTGAATTCCTCTGTTGGCTTTCATTAAGTTCCTATAGTTTATTTATTTAGTGTTGCAGCAATGAGCTTCTCACACAACTCTCTCTCTCTCTCTTGCTCATTTTCTAAATGCTTTAAAAACATAATAAGCAATTAATTTCCTATTATTTTATATTAGCAGTGTACATACCATTTGAATCCCCTTTTTGGAAATGATGCAGGATCTAAAATGAGAAGGAAAACAAAGTCTAGCTTGGGTGAAACTGGTAACATAAGCATTTGAAGAAGTCATTTTTTTTTTGTCTTTGCATCCTCATCTCTCTGTGTGTGCATATATTTAAATGTTAAATACTGTAATTTAAATGAAAAAAAAAATTAACAAAAAAAACAGCTATTACTGTGGATCAGTTCTTGTAACTACTTGCAAACTTCACTCGCTTGTGTTTTAATATAGTATAGAATGTCTGGAAACGTATAACACTATGATTAGACTGGTTCCAACATGACCAGCAGATGCCTTTTTTTTCCCCCACAAGTTGGCCTCATTAGTGGCCTTCTGCATTGGAGGAAAAACGAAGAAATCAAGTGAGGAAACCTATCCTTTTCCCTGCTCAGTATCAGTTTGTGAAACCCACACAGTGCTTTTGCAATCTCCAAGGCCCTTTCACCGGTCTAGCAGGCCCAATACGACTGAGACTCACACATACACTACTCACTTCAGGCATGGAGTCTCTTGCTACTGCTGCATGATGTCACTGGCAAACACTCGACGTGGGGAACACACGGCCAAACAGCGAAACAATTTGTTTAATCATAAAGTGCATTTACATAAGGCAATGGCTGCATAAATGAATGCATAATTGAACAGGTTAATGCATAATGTAGTGCTCCCCAGGGACAATAAATAAAGTGCCTTTTGAAAATGTGCGAGACAGAAAAAGGATAGAGTGAGAATGTGGGAGAGAGAGAGCGACACTACCCGCCAAGCGCCAACAAAACATGAAACGTGTTCAACGAGACAATGCCAAGGCCAGCGGAGTAGAGAGAGAAAGGGAGAAAGAAAGAAAGGAATATGGCAGGAAATAAATAAATAAAAAGGTGAAGCCTTGCTAAGAGGATTTCAGGACATGCTTCGTTTCTTTCCATAATCTGTCTATTAGCACCAAAGTATTTCCAGCTCTCATAACCATGGCAGGGACACTATTAGTGACAAGCTCACACACCAATACAACTTAACATAGTCTCCCGGGAATTTATCCTTTACTTTCTGTCTCCTCCGTTTCTTTTCCCTCTTGTTTTCTATTCCTCCTTCTTTCCATTGCAACCGCTCTGTGTAACCACCCTTTTTTTGTTTTGCTTTGTTTCTTTCCTCTCTTTCTCTTCTATCTCATTACACACTAACGCTCTCTCTCATTCTCAAAGCCCTACGCGATTTATTTTGTTGATACACACTTGGCTTGTCAAGCAAAAGCAGATATTAATAAGTGTATAATCTTTAATCAAGATCAGAGTAGAAGGGCATCTACTGATCAACACAGACACATGATTACAGTTCTGCTATACTGTCATTAGTACACTGCAGCATCTCCCTTGGTGAGAAAGAAAGGAAAAAAAAAAAACATGACAGGATGTGTAAATGAAAATCATGCTGTCTGTGAAGGTCAGGTGGTGAATTTAGCTCTTTTTCTACTTACACTAATGCTTTTTTATGGCTTTAATCTGTTAACGGTAAAGTATGCACAGACAGATCTGCACAGTACAATGGAGATATGTCATTATTCCGCTTAAAACTCAAGCCCTGTTTAACGACAGCTGCGCTCCAGAAATGCTGACTACAGATGCAACCAATGTTAAACACCAGATTTCACATAGTTTTCACGCACTCTTGTAAAAGAATTAGTTGTAAAAGCTGCAGCACTGACACAGCATTATTTAAAAAGAAACAAAAATAAAAACCATAAAGATCTCAACATTTTACATAAAAATACAAGAACTAAAACTGAATGTAATGGAAACATTTTTAAACAGGTCCCAGATCATTCTGTTAATTATATAAACCTAAATAAATAAGTAAATAAATGGTGAGAGAATTAATGTTACACTTTAAAACAGGGGATACCAATGGGTCCATCCACAGACAGTGTAAAACATGGACGTATTCTAGCTTGGAAAAATGAAACCAATGAGGAAGCGCTTTAAACCTGCATTCTGTATGAAGGCCAACAGATGGCGATAGCTGTGGCTGCAAAAACACTTCTGGTCCTACAGAAGTCTATGGGAAAACAGCTTTCTGCCCCGAACTCTGTAACACCTTCCTGTTGAGTTTATAGTCTCAGTCACTCATTTGGGGTCATATTAAAGTAAAAATTAAATAAATCAAGTCTCTTTTGTTCTTGGTCACATGGTTACTTTGATCCCAAATGGACAGTTATCTGTGGCATGAAACTGCACGCTGATTGGCTAAGGACTCAAAAGTCGTGAGCCAATGAGCAAGCACTTTCAGTCAGACCTGCCCCGCCTCCTACAAAGAAAGCTCATCTTGAGGCTTCAAAACAGGACTGAAGAAATCAATGGAAGACATCATGATCTATGGTGATGCTGCAGTGACTGTACACACAGTAAACCTAACCCTTTCTCAGTGCCAACATGTCCTCCGATCCGAATGGCAATATCAGTCGTTTGCTCCAAAACGATGCAAATGAGCATTTCCCAAATGAGCGCTCCCACATGTGGCTTCAGGTGTCATGTCAGCGTGTAATGTGGCTGCAGCTCAGGAGGTGGAGCAGGTCACCTACTAAAGTGCTTGTGTAAATGAGGCATGTTGCATAAATTGCTGTGAGGGCTCAATTACAGTAGAAAAGCACTATATATATAAAAAACAGTCTATTTATGGAATGTTTAAGCTTTTCCTGTGGCACGGACTTTTCAGAAATCTGAGAAACTCCATATTTACATATTTCTTCAGAATTTGCCGATTCTACGCCCTTTTGTGTACGACCACTTATTTTATTTTATTTTAAAATGTAGGTTTGGTCGTAAAACGTGCCCGAGGACAGGCTCCTCGGTGCAACTAAACATACTCAAGAATACAGTAAAACACTTTAAAACATACATCTTATTCTGGTTATGTGCACTGTAACACGATCTGTGAAATCTAAAGAAACAGCAAATATTTGTAGGTGCGCTTCCTTGAATTTGAAAGACAGATCAGCAGAGGGTTGTTGATCACAAAAGGTGTTCCAGTGATACAAATCTCCCTTTGGATGATGTTAGATTAAACTGATAAGAGGAAGTTTTTGACTGTCAGTCCACTCAACTGATTAGCAATAACAGAAGCTAGGGGGAAAAAAAACCCTTCCTGACAGACTGAAAGGGAATCACAGTCCATCTCTGCACAGCACCTACATCTACTTCCTTTAAAACCCCGATACATCCAACAACTAGAAGAAACAGAAACAAAACAAACCGGCTGTGTTCATTAAAGCCGCTGCTGTGTGAGTCTCCGAATACACTCAGATACCTGTCAATGTCTGTTTGTGTCGAGGTGGCCCGCGACGCAAACGCTGCTTGTGTGTACGTGGCTGTCAGGTGAGATTGCAGCATTTACACTGTGATGTGTCACACCTGATTATGGATACATGTTTCCTTCTTTCTGTCTCGTGCGGCGCAAATACGCGTGATGCATGCACGAGTGTGAGCGTGTGACAGGCTGACATCAGCGGAGGTTTGGCGGTTGATGACAGCGCCGCGACCTCTGATGACGCCCTCCATTTTGTCACTGGTGACTCACGCAGATTACCCCCAGCGCCATCTTCTTACTCTGTATGCTAATGAAACAGAGAGAGGGGAGTAATGAGAAAAGAGTGACAGATAAAAAAAAATAAATAAGTAAAAAAAAAAAAAAAAAAAAAGAGAAAAACAGGGAAAGGCACAGGAAACGGTGTCTAGAAGAATACATGAGGGAATCAGAAACATGACCCAAAGTGTTTGTAAGAGGTGTCACCAAAAGGGAGGCCACGTGTGTGTGAACATACACATGAAAAATATAGAATGTGGGAGGGAGGGAGAGAGGGGGAAAAAAGGAGACTAATGAAGGTCATCGCCTGCTGATTCTATATTGGGGGCTCCCTTGGATAGAATTTAGGGAGAGAGGTAGGGGAGGTGAGTGTGATGAATATGATTATAGGTGCGTGAGTGTGTGTGGCGGTAATGAATTCAGGGTGTGGGATGGAAAAGGGATATAGGTCTCTGAGAGTGTTGAATTTCAAACAGGGGCACTGACTGCTCGCCGCCGTGGCACTGATCATCCCGGTTGGTTTCCTTGTGTCCGGGCGTAGGTGCGTGTTTGTCTGTGAGCTTTGTGCTGGGGTAGCAGGTGAAAGACACGATCCGCCCAGCTGTAATTTATGTGAAAACAGAGCTGTCGTGAGATGTCATTAGCTAAAAGGCAAATTTCATTATTTCGCTAATGTGGAGCATGATGACTCTTTTTGATGTCTCCCTCCCCCTTTTTTCCCCCCATCCTACCTGCTCCCTCTCTTTCCCCACTGTATCCACGCCTCCTGCCGCCTTTTTATCCATTTACCCCTCCTTCCTCTCATCCCCCATCCTCCCTCTCCTCCTCTTCTGTCCCCCCGATTCAGAGGATCTCCTTATTCAGAGCAGCGTTCCCTTTCAAGGTTGAGGAAAATGGCCATGTGTCTGCATATGAGTGTGCGCGGAAAGTGGGAGTGATTTTCATTCATGGTCCTGCTGAAGGAGGTGCTGGTGACTCACCTTCAGCCACAACCCCCCCCCCCCCCCCCCCCCCCCCACACACACACACACACACCTTGTACTCCTTCCTCTCCGCCCAGCCTTTGATGTGTGTTTGAGTCCATAGCTAATCAGGTAGCATCAGGCCTAGTCCTCATTTCCCCTTCACACCAGCCCCATTAGGGAGAAGGCTTTCTGGAGCAGGCCGATAAGGACAATATGCTCTTCTTTGGCACTCTCTCTTCCATATACACCCCAAATCTCACCCTACTCTCCTTCTTTCTTTTCTCTCATTCTGCTCCGTTCCCATCTTTCCCCTCGCTAAGTCTCCAGCGTCTCTTCATTCCTTCATCTCTCATACTTCCTGCCACAGGTTTCTCTCACTTTTCACGTTTCTTTCTAAATGTCCCATTACCCCTCCGTCCCATTACTCCTCCTCTGCCTCTTCTTTTCTCTCCTCTTTTCCCATCTCAACCTCTCTACCTCTCTAAATCACATCCAACACCTCCTTTCCTCCCCTCCTTTGTCAGCCCCCCTCTGCATCCATCTTTCGCTCTGGTTTCTCCCCCATCGGTCCCAAACTTATTCCCAAAATCCCCAGCTACACTCTTTCAGTCCCTTCCCTCATGCATCGCTCTTTTCCTACTTTTATACGTCCTTTCTTCTTTCCTCCATTTGCTCTAACCACTTCTTCTACTTCTGGATGAAACAGTTTTGAGACATTGGTAATATTGTCAACTTAGCCATTTGTAATAAAAATATTACTGGTTATTTTTCTTAGTCACTTGTGCACTTGGTAAATGGGGCAGCTTTTCACTTTCATTGACTAATAGCATACACAAAACATTTATGATCCTCTCCATTTGTGAGCTTAATTAATAATTGCAAGATACATTTCTCCAGGCAGCTGGGTAGATAATGGAAGATGCGCTCATTTTCATTTCAGTTTCAGTCATTTTTTTTTTTTTAAAGCTTTCTGCTATTTACTAAGCAACATTAATTGTATCTCCATTGTGGTCACTAAGATGTAAACTTCAATGTTCTACCCAAATTCAGCATTCAGAGAAAGAGTCTCTGGTAACTCAGTTCTCCTTTGTATAATATCTTGTTATTCCTCTAACAGCTGTGACCAGAGGTATTATGTTTTCAAGCTGTCCATGCCATTCTCATTAATGTGATATTTCTTTAACTCCTTGTGGAAATTTCTTCAAATATGACAAAAAAGATTCACTTGGACTCAAGGATAAACTGATTGCATTTCGTAGGTCTTAGTTCAAGGTCACCTCACATCTGCCCCATTCTTGTGAAGGTGATATATCAAATGTCTGCAGGGAATTTTATTATACAAACGTTCACTTGGTCTCAAGGATGAACCGATGAAAATTTGGCTGCTGAGGTTACCGTAACCTCAAAAAACACATTTTTGGTCCCACACCTTGTGGGGATTCCTTGAAATTTGACACAGTGATTCATTTGAACCCAAAAAGGAATCTTACAAAACAGATTTGTGGCCATGACTTAAGAAATAGTACGCCAATTACACAATTAAACACAAATGTCCACTAGGATACAATGATGAAGTGACAAACGGTCCACTGGACTCCATCCACACTGACCCCATCCCAGGACTGCTCGAGAATCTGTGAATCCTCAGTAATGCCCATTTTAAAATGTTCTCTAGTGAGAAAAGTGTATATTATTATTCTGACTATAAGTAGTGTTGGTTATGGCTGCTGAAAGTCCTCCACTGGGATATTTGAGTTAACAGCTGATTGTAAAAATCTATGTTTGTGGTCTTGTGTTGCTTCATAGAAAATACATAAGCATGATTTTGCTAATGCAAAAGCTTCAGTTCCCAATAGTGCTACACATGATGCAAATAAAATCCTAATGCAGCCCTGAAATAGGTAGCATTTAATGTTTATTATTTTAGCCGTAGGAAGTATCTTACACACACACACACACACACACGCACGCACGTTTTTATTGGACAGTTTTTCATCACAACTGCATCTTAGATTTTGTCCACGCTTTGCTCTCGTTTCTGGTTTCCTGCATTTTTACGTGACTGTAATTATTATTCCTTGGAAAAAGGAACACTGCCTAATAATTAGCAGGATCATAAAGAGCAAAAATGAAAAAAAAAAATCCTAGAGTTTTATTGAGGCAGGACTTCATTTAGAAAATGTTGGAATTAAGCACAGGATCATTCCCATTTTTATAGTCTGCAGGTCGTATAGATTTAGTATGCAACATAAGTGAGTACACCCCTGTGCACTGTCACTTAAATGTTGAATCATTTAAAGCTGTTTCACCTCTTAATAAATGGTTTATTTTTAAGCTGACAAGTAGAATATTTTCACTTATGATTTACTAAAACAAGACTATGTTTAAAATACACCAATATGTAGAAATTCAGTGAAAGCCAAAGTTAATATACTATGGTACTGTAACTGACATGTTAGAAAACATGTGGCCTCTGAAACAACTACTGAGTATACCTTAAAATTTCTTATAAGCCCCACCGTTACAAAACGTCATGTGAACACCATAGTTTTATGTGACCTATGAGATGTGTCTACCTGAATTGAAAGAACTGCCAAAAATCTGATTATGACTGTCTTAAAGTGTGAAGATGACACAGAAAGATGCATGATGAACTAAAAAAAACGAGTTAAAACATGTGTACAGCAGTGATTAGGAGGTATAGAATGAATCACAGTACCAATGATCACAGCCACAGTGACCTCCTCCTAAAATAACACCTTGTAGATTGTGCTGCTTATACAAACTAGCTGTGAAAAAAAGAACTTCAGACTTAGTACAGGATCAGTGGAAATCTGTGTTTCTGTGACAGCTTAGACGTTGCGAAGGACATTAAATAATAGAAGACCAAAAAAAAAAAAAAATACTTTTGTGCTCTTTGATTCAAACTATAATGTTAAACTTTGAAAAAGAACCTGAAAAGAAGTCTGCTGAACACAGGGAGGACATCTGGACATTTGTTCTGCTCAGATGGGGTCCAGTATGCCTGGCTTACACTACCACAATGAATCCACAGTCCTGACAGTGATGTACGGAAGGGTGCAAAACTGTTGATGAGATGATATTTTTTACATGGCACAAATTTAGCCTGAATGGCTTCGAGTGATTGCCCAAATAGTCCATCAGAAGACACTGGGTCTTCCAAGTAAACGGCTCTGTCCCTATACATTAGGGACATTAGAGAGGGTCAACCACAGATGCCACTGCATCACTACTGTTGAAGCCATCCCTCTGCCCAGGGAGAGCGCTGCACAGCAGGACTCACGGAGAATGTAATCGGTGGTGACTCTGACCTCATTAAGGAGAGGCAACAGTGGGCCGACTGGGGGAACCAGTGACCCAGGCTCAGCCAGGCACATTTCATGGTATGTCTGGAGCATAGTGATGGTGCTCATATGCGAGTTGTGCCTGCCTGAGCCTAATAAATCTTCTCCAGCTGAGACATGGAAAATCTGTAGTACTTCGATGGAAGAGTTGAGGGGCCACTGTGGTTGTGGGACGGGGCCAGATAAGTCACCAGGATGGCTTCATAAGAGGTGGATTAACAAAGCCAGCCTCCCCTGCACCGTCCAGCTCCAGATACTGTCCAAAGCTGGGCACAGTGACGCGGGTAGACGGTGGTTTCCATCTGCCGGTTAACTCAAAGATAAAATCTGGGGTACATGGGAAACATTTGACCATATTGGACTCTGGAGGTTGGAAAAACCCTGTGAACTGTGACAGTTTCTGAGCCGGCAGTGGACAGGGCCACTCCACCGCTTCTCTGCTGCATGGCGAAACAGGGAAAAAGGATGTGTTCTTGGCCAGCCGGCCCAGCAGCAGCGGCACACTCGGCCGAAGATGGGCTCTCAAGCTCATCCTCCAACAAACCATGGATATTCAGGCCAATGTCTAGCATGTTTTCATCATCTTGGTGAGTAGCCAGCTCAGGCTGTAGCTGGCTAATGCCCTAGCATGGCTTTGCTAACCTGCCAGCATACTCATGTGGTCAGCCCAGCTACTTGGGGGTCATCGAATGAATACTCTTTGCCTTTGGACTCAGACAAAACTGGGTCCCTGAACTTGGAGATGAGGGTCATGCCATGCAAGCACAGTCTTTCCAAGTGCTTTCTCCACCTGTCCTTCCAGGGCTGAGTGCCAGAGCTGGTGACAAAACACACAGACTTTGGGATCAGTCAACACACTCTTAATGTGTATAATCCCCATTCAGACAGGGTGCACCTCATGGTGGTGCTTGGTCATGCAAAGAGAAACCACAACTCTAAGGAGGGTGCCAACAAAAGATTTCTTCGCTTGATTTGGTTTGGTACTCATACCAAAAAGCAAAGCAAAAAATACTGCAAAGAAAACTCTAAACTAAAGGTGGCGAGCCTTCGCACCAACCGAGCAGTGGTAGCTAACACCAACAAGTCGGCAGACAACAGAACTAACGAGCAGTAGCTAGCTTGCCCGACTCAGCTGAGGTGTTCTTAGCCAGGTGAAGAGTGTAAGAACCAATGATAACAGGGGTGTATATGTGCAGGTGGGGCCTCACATACACCATCACAGGTCATCTACCTTAAAGGCGTGAATAGAGGTGTTGTCAGCCAGGACATTCATCAATATCCCATGCTATATGAGTTGTACCAAGTAAAGGGAACTAACTAATTTTATGCATTTTGTTCAAGTAAAGAGTGAAATGAAAAGCCCTCATGTAAAAAGTTATAATTTCTGCAATAAACTGCAGATTATATAATAAGTAATAAGTGAAGAAAATTATAGGGATGGAAGACATAAAGAACATCTTAGAAAGGGATCATATCTATCGTGATGCCAATCAACTCCATTCCATAGTAGTTAGTGTATTTATTACACCATTATATTATTATTTCCACATTTTTATGTGAGCATTTGCAATTCAAGGGTGAGACCACACACGTCTTCGCACTTTGCTTTGATCTGTATTCCACATCTGTAAATATTAGCGACTACATTATGACAACGTCCACATACAACAAAACGCTCGCCAAAATACCCAACACCATCTCATTGGTGTTTTCTGCTACAGTAGGTTTTTGTATCACCACATGCACGCACAAACTCACAAGGTGAAAAACAACACCAGCCATGCTATTGTGGCTAGTAATAACTTTTCTTGTTAAGTTTATTAGCAGAGCTAAGAATCTATCTGAATTGCTCAGGTGTGGTCCATCTCCACCTATTTGGTGTTCTAAGTTGCCTGAAATAAATGCTTAAAATCGTTTGCAAAAGCTATTTGCACCACAACTGCTTACCAGACAAGCTTTGAACACAATATTTGTGTATGATTATTAGCATGGGCAACCACGCAGAGACCTACAGGGAAGCCCAGACTGGAGCTGATAACACACGCACACGCACACACACAAACATGTCATGGGTACTAGCATCCCAATCATTTGTATCTTGAAATGGGGATCAAATAATATCTCATAAACACAGTAATGAATGCTATGATTATCAGCAACTTCTCTGTTTTTTGTTTGAAACCTCTCTTGTGGTTGAGGGCCCATACTGTTCACTAACAGCCCAACGCTAATTTGGGATAAAAAAGAATAAAAATACTGACTTGCAATATTTTGCTGGTTTACCACAGACTTCCAAGGGGACCACACATACAGCAGTGAAGTACCACACATGCTCATTTGATAAAATTAGGTTAGGAAGGAGGCCGTCGTGTGCTTTTCTGTCTTTGTGAGAGAAGAGCTCACGGTGTGGAAATTAAGAGCCTGCATGTACTTGTGTGAGTGACTGTGTGCATTTGTGTTTGTGTGTGTGTGTGTGTGTGTGTGTGTGTGTGTGTGTGTGTGTGTGTGTGTGTGTGTGAGAGAGGCTGACTAATCCCTCCACAGAGCTGAAACGAGTTAAAAACACATCAAAGGGAAGCTTAACCTCTGTGAAACCTCACCGGGTTTTCAAGAACAACAAATGATCATTCTCCTCATTGTTTCCAGGGGGACTCTTTTCACCGCCGCGCTGCTGACTTTTCCCTCAGTCCTGGGAGTTTTCAAAAAAGCCTGTGGTTTCATTTTTAATGACTGTGCCATTTGTGAAAGTGTGTGTCTACGTGTGTCTGTTTGTGAAAGAATATACATGTGTGGATGTGTGGGTAGGTGCACGCATGTGTTATGTTTGCACATAAAAAAAAAAAGGATATTTTTGAGTGTGACATGGTAAATGAGGAAAACAAAGCTAACAAGGACATGCAGCTCTGCTCGAAATCATTAAAATGTATGACATCCTGACCAGCCATACAACTGCTATATATATAAAGAACCAATGAAGGAAAAAAAAAAATTGGGTTTGGAAGACAGGAAGGTGGACACGGTGATAGAGAATGGTAAGATGAAGACGCCAGTTGTGGTCTGAGACCTGCTTTTCCTAGAATTCTCATTATAATAGTGTTCTTTCTGCATAAGTTTAGATATCCCCATGCTTCGTCTCCCAGTCTTTATTTGTGCGAATGAGAACTGCTCTTGTTCAAACACTTGAAACATAAAACGAGGAATGCGTGCTCTATAGATGCAAATATTATCCCAGTTCCATAACTGAATTTAGATCTTTTACTGTAACGATTTTACTTCCTAGAAAGGTACTTACCCATGTCAACATCGTTGCCTGACTCAGCAGTCATATAAAACTTTACAAAAGCCTAATTAGCGAGTACCATTGCCAGCTATTGTTACAGTACAAGCATCCAACTGGCAAAAACAATATATTTTTGGCATACTGACATGCAAAATAAAAGTGGGGAGGAAAATAAAGCTGCTTGCAAATATGTGTTTTTATTTTCCTACCATCACAAAACGGGGCATAGAAAAATCAATAAACAGTTTTGAAAGTATAAAGCATAACATCAGACGACTAATGCACTCAATCACACGAGCACGCGCTCACCCACAGTCACTCAAAAAGAGACAGAAGTACACAGACACATAATGTACTCAAACATAGAGACACACGGCCGCATTCACCGCAGCAGACGCGGGACACATGGCGCACAGCTGCAGCATAATCAGAGGCTGTGTTACTGCCATTTACATCAACATCTGAACCACGCCTGTGGATACTGATCTGAGATCTGCTGTTTCTCATTTATCCAAGCGGGACTCGTCTTCAGAGTAAAACACGTCTAATGTTTAACTCTGTCAGCATTAACTCCCCTTGTTTTATTTAGTTCATTTGTACATTTAAGTTACATAAATCTGATTATAGCTTGTGTGAACTGTTGGGAATTTTCAATTGAGTGCATTTGAAATTTTGTGCTTATCGCTGCAGTTCTGCTGCAGAATAATAATATTATTTGAAGACGTAATTGCTTGGAGCACTGACACATTTTGAGGACACAATCGGTTATCTTTTTTTTTTTTTTTTTTTTAAGTCTATCTAAATAATCTGTCAGTGTGAACATTTTCCTGGCATGAATCTCTGCTTGGAACAGTAGTAGCCACATAAATATGGCTGAGGAAATTCCATTATTTTCTGGTTCTGAGCACCCTCAGGCACAAAGAACTGTGGGACTTGACTTTGACCCGCAGGACATTAACCTCATCCTGGGTATGCTCCCCGGCAAGCAGCTGAAGGTCAAAAAGCCATGACAGGTCAAAGTCTTCAGGGCGCTTCATTTGGCCAGATGCCTGCTTGTCCCCTTAGACCCCGCATCTTCCACAGAGGCGGAGAAAACTTACTCTGAAGATGGCCTTATCAAGGACGTTTTATCCAAAGCCTTGGACTCACCTGGCTTCTCTTCTCCAACTGTACTCGGCTTGGTTTGAGTCCCATTAGTGTCCCCTGTTACTGGGTCTAGGCTCAGAAGACGAGGCAGGCCCAAGGATGAGGGAAAGGAGGCAGAGATAGAAGGAGGGCTGACACTGAAGGAGAGTGGGAGGTGGATGGAGGCTGGAGGGGGAGGAGGGAGGGGCCCACTCTGCTCCATTTGTCTATGCACAGACCGCTCCTCTTCCAGCTTCCTACGCAACTGCTTATTCTCCTGACTGACAATGCTTAACTACAGAGAAAGAGAGACATACACAGAGAAGGACACGTACAGACAAAGAGGTTAATACGTTTGCAAGAAAACCGTCATGTATGGCTGAAGGAACACGGACACATTTTTGAGAAGTTTCAAGGAACCGCTCCTTTAGTCAGAGCAGCGGAACTACAAAACTTAATGCAAAGTTAGCAATAAATATCGACCGTCAAACGCGAGCAGCTATCGTGTTCATCAAGTAACTGACACTCCATTATGTGATTAATTCATGATCTTTCACAGTTAGTTTCATGCCTTTTGAAACAGAAATGCAAATGGAAATTGCGAAGGGGGTGGGGGGGGAGTTCAGGATTGTATTGTGTTCACAGTTTGAAATGGTTGCAAGTGGGAGTCATGCGACAGTGTAAATTTCTACATGAAAACAGCCAATTTGAGCGATCATTAGAGGTCGATTTGACACAAAATCATCCGTGACACAAAACAAATCGCACATCGTCAGGACATGATTGGGCTCCCTGAAACACAATTATAGACTAGCTAAATTGAGTTTTTTTTTTTTTTTTTGGTTTGGTTTTGATTTTTGGTTTTTTGACAAGGACATTTGGGTAAAGGCAGAGAGGAGTGCGAGTTAAAAAGTGTCTTTTAGTACAAAAAATAAAAGCATTTATATTTGTTGTAAAAGCATGGTAATTATATGCAAAATGTGCCAGTCTAAAAATTGTAATAAGGCAGATAAAAGAGAATAAAAGATATGAAATAATGTATTTTTAGCTATGAGTAAGAGTAAAATAAGAAATTAAAGGATGTAAAGACACAAAGACTCATCGGGTAATGACAGTTGCACTCATCCACATCTGTTTTTAAGTGTGTGTGTGTGTGTCTGTGTGGGTGTGTGCGCGTGCACGTAAAAGCTGCGGTTAAAGAATGATGTCACATTGACATGTCTGGCCATGTGTGTGCCTATAACTCTCTCTGTGTGTGTGTGTGTGTGAACGAGAGTGAAAAACACAAACGGAGATGAGACAGACACATTTCCGGATGGTTCTGCTAATATTACCCGTCCAGACACATGCACACAGACACACATGCTCAGTAACTCTGAGCATGGGTCTTAGGCTTAACCCTCAAAGAACCAATGGTGTGTCGACGTGTCAAAGCTATCATAAGATGCTTAAAAAGTATTTACTATCTTCAACGGGCAAACATCCTGCAACGCGTTCATTTTCTGTCACGCCAAAAGCAATAGAAATTCTAGATGAAAAACACTGAGGCTGACATTTATAATTAACTGCACAGGACCTGTTTAATTTTTCTCATCTTTTGTGGCTCTGGATGCTTTTCTAATTGCAGGGGGGGGGGTGAAATTAAAAATCACAGCTTGTCTCCTCAACCTTCACTTTCAGCGGGTGAATTGTGTGCATATGTGAGAAGGACACGAGGATGTGTATGAGCAGGGCTGAAACGAACTAAGAAGGTGTATGCTTGTGTGTGTGTGTGTGTGTGTGTGTGTGTGTGCATGCATGTGCCCATTGTTTGTATAGTATTAATACAAATTACGAGAATTACTTAACTGTAAAAGGTAAACAGGTAAAGAAAACTTGTGTACATCTTGAGTATGTTGAGTTTTTTGGGGGGTTTTGAAATTGTTATATAACAACAGTTCAGCTTCCAGCCACTGATGTGCGAGATTACTGCCTAATTCCTGTTTTAATTGTTGCATGTAGCCATGAAACAACCGGGATATCATCAGAAGAACAATACCCTAATGCTAATCAAGGCTAATCAAGGTCCTCTCATATTTGTCTTCATCTCCGTTAATTTTCTGTGACATTTCAAAAGTTTGCATGAAATTGGCTTGACAGTGTGATGGGACTCATGCATATGTGTTCTGTATAATGCCTTTCGGCGAGCGCGAAAGCGACGGCGTCAAACCAGTTTGTTACTATGAGTAAATACGACTGATTCAAGGAGACACAGACCTGATTTGTAACCCAGCGCCTTTCACAATCTGAGTCATTTCATTCAACTTCTTTACTGATAGCTCTCTGCGTGTGTGTGTGTGTGTGTGTGCAAGTGTGTTCAGTGGAGAGTGAGGTGTTTACATCCTCTCCTTTCCTGACTGCCTGCATGTGTGTGTGTGCTGTCCATGTTGGATCAATGTGTGTAATGATTCACACTAGAGATTAAGAGGTGCTATTACACACCTGACCTGTTAAACAACACCTCTCTCTTTCCCTCTGTCTGTATTCTCCTCTGCTCCACGTTCCTCTATCTTAAACCCACAGCTAATGTCATTTGCTCTTCACTGAAACAACACTACATTAAAACTTCAACAAGTACCAGCTTTTGTCATACCCCGTCAATCAGCAGGCCACTTCACAAACTAACAAAAGTCGGGTGAGCCGTTCCCTAGGCCCTGGAGTTTTGGAGAACTGAGGGGGCTGAGGAGTACTTTTGATTTGTCTCTTCTTTGGTGATTTGTTGACTCTTGTGAAGCTCAACACAGTAAAAAATGTCAGCATTTCCCAAGAATATTCCTCTGTGTTTTTTCCCCCACATTGTTTTATCACAGCGGGCCATTTCCCTATGCTGTCATGGAGAGATCAGCACGGCTGTATTGATATACATCTCTCTCTCAGTTTCATGAAAGGGAAATCATTTACCAGTGGAAAGGAACGTCACTGCTTTTTCCCGATACGATTTGTCCCCCCCTCCACCACCACCACCACCAAACACACCCTCCCCACACTCCACCCCGTTGCCGATTTTTCACTTTTATCGTAGGAAGAGGAAATGGATGTCTGCGTGCGCCTCTGTGTAAGTGCGCTTGTGTGTTTGAAGTTGGACGCATGAAAGCTTCCTCTTCTGTGTGAGCTCAACAGCAGGTGGGCCGGTGTGTGGGTGTGTGTTTGTATCTGTCGGGTAAAAGGACTGTCAGGACCCGGTGTGCATGTATACTTGCGCGCACGCGCGTGTGTGAGCCTGTGCGTGTGTGAGTGTGCGTGTACGCGGTCTTACTTGTTGATTTAGCATTCCGATGGCCTCCAGGTTGCTTTGCAGTCTGGTCTGCATGTCCTCGATTTTGCTGAGGTTTAGAGCAACACAACCCTTCTTTTCCGTGCTGCAACACAAGTGTATGCACACAGGCAAACAAACATACATGAAAAATAGACTATTTAAAACAGTATAGGGAGTTTAGTGGTTCAAGAGTAAAAAAAAACAAAAAAAAAAACAGATTTTTTTTTTCTTTCCTGCAGCTCCTTTAACAGCTTTGTCTGTAGTTTAGCTTAAAAAGCACATTAAGTTTACACTTGCTTCCACCTATTTTTGCACAATGATATGCATTTGCCTGACAGAAACAGTTCCAGTCAAATGTCCTTGGAAATCTGGGGCATAAAGAAGTTGGCGTACATCATCTTCATTATAACTATCTTCATTATAACTTATTACTAAACTCAAAGATGGGTGAGCAAATGGCTTCCAGAAATCATTAAATTATATAAGAAAGTGCATACAAAACTGGGAGGAAAAAAAAAAAAAAAAAAAAGCAGCAAAAAACAAAAACAAAACAAACGCAAGCGCAGCCAGGGAACATTAAGAGTACAAGAAGCCATTTAAGATTTTAACTGTTTATTAAAACCGTTTTGGGAAATGACAAACAAATGTTAGGATCTCCTATCTTCAGACCGAGGGCTGTCTAAGGAATGTCTATTAAATTAACGACGGTGGATAATGGTACTCTGTACAGGCTGAAGAGCTTGCTGCCCCCGCTTTACGCTCTTTCTTTCATGCCCCAATGAACCTGTCCAGTTAGCATTTGGGAAAAAAGAGCCTTCTAAATACTTTATTGAAGAGTTCTTAGCCCATTAAAGTACCACTGTACCTCTCCAATGTTAATTTTCTTGTAAAAGAGCAAGCTGGGATTTTCTATCAGAGCAGCGGATGGGAAGACGGTCCCATTTTGCTTCAGCTGAGAAGATGCGTGCACTCATCGAAACGCTAATAAATAGCCTCATTGTTCCTGTAGATGTCTGCGCACGCATGCACACACGCGCAGTCATAAACTTTCGCTCTTATTAGCTGCAACTGAAACCATTTACTGAAACCATCTGGAAGACACTCGAGAAAGACACAAATATTTGAACTGACATTGTTTTCAGCGCTCAGCTATCTGCAGTAAGCCTCAACCAAAAACAACAAAATAGTGACAACGCTGCATAAAAAATGTTATCCAGTGTAGTCTAGCAGCAGTGTCTTGACGAGTCATTTATATGGATACTGTACACTTATTTTACATTTCTCCAGCTAATCCTGCAACCCTGAGTTAGAGCACGTAGCTTGGACACCAAACAAAGTGTGAAGGGCTAAATCTTTAAATGACTCAAAACAAAATACAATAACAAATAGATTTAGATAACATGAATTCCCCCAAATATATCCAACAGAAATAAAACAAAACAAAAAAAAAAATCCATACATACTTTAGCTGACAGAACATAATCTGAGTCACTGCATATTAGCCAACTAACTAATTTAGATTGGCCAATATAAGTAAGAAAACCTAATTTCCTGAAAATGACATTTATAAACTGAACATAATTGCGACTGACCCTCGCAGATCTTTTAATTTCACACCCTAATGATGATACAAAGAACATTAATAAGAGAAATGCTGAAATTTCCTTTGATCTTTCAAATTGCAAATGCCGCTTAAAAGATGAGTTCCACGGGTTTCCACTGCCACGGTGAAGGAAAAAACAGAAGACATAAACTTTAACCACAAGCCAATTCCATAAAATCCAAAGCGCCGCATCTACACATTTTCCTCAAATGATTTAAACGCTTTCCTACACGGTAATGTGGTCTTCAGCAGATCATGAATCATCTCCGCTGCTGAGACAACTGCGTGAGATTTATGCACTCGATGTGAGAAACCAGAGAAGTACTGAGCGCTTGGCTTGATGCCCATGCAAACATGTGTTCCTGTGTTTACACGCAAACACAGATGTGTGTAATTAGCAGCCTAATCCAATCAGTGTGTGTATAATTACAGTCATTAGTGTCAAAGCCAAGCGGCCATGCTCTCTAAACCAGGCAATAAACTACACTGTTCCTCTCTTACTCCAATCTCACTCATCTTTCTTATTTACTGCTTTCATTTTGCTATAAATTTTATGCAAGGCTTGACTCTCCTTTCACACAATTTCCCTCTTATCGCCTCTCTCTGTTTCTCTGTCACTTTAGTTCTCTGTGTTTGTACAAATCCTCTGCTGTGATCACTGGGTGCTCTTAATTGGAAGCACATCGTTAGCGGTGCAACTGATGAAGCCTGATGCTTTATGAGCGCTTCCCCCAGTTGGCTTATGTCAGGCAGCCACTGAGTCAGTGCTGCCAGAGGCAAACAGCATCAATCTCTACTTCCACCACTCAGTGCATTTCAATGTGTACTGGTATTTTCATATTTTCAGATATTAGCAGGAATCCTTTTTGCATTGTAATATCTGTTGTCACAGGTTATCCTTCTGCTTTTTCTTCATAATAAGCATTTCTGGAGGAGAGGTATGGAGAGACAGGAGGGGCAAGTAGCATCAAAACCAATCATAATCCATAAAGCACTTTGGAGACAGGTACACGACAACATCAGTATGAAGTTTTAATGAGGCTGTTAATTCACTTCAAATTTTGAGCGAAAACAATCTACACTTTCTGTCACAGCTAAAGCATCTCTGCTTTATGGACATATGGACAGTAGGAACAAGGTTTGAAACCCTGCAAGCGATAAAGTTCTGCCCTAGTTTTTAAATGGCTAAAGAAAAATATATATTTGATCATCTACAATTCCACAACATCTGGAAAACAGCTGCTGAGGAGGATTATAGAGAAAGCTACTAAATGAATTTGGAAAGGCACAACCAAGAGCACACCGTTACACAAAAACGTTTGCTCTTACAGACATCACCTCATTAACAAGCTCTTAATGTATCTGTGTGCTCCGAACCCCAGCTGACCTGCCTGCTACGGCACCAAACTCAGCGACGAGTTGGCCGATGTTTGGAGATTTCCTTTTCTTTCATCCGCTAAAGTAGATCTTGAGGAGAAATATATATATATATATTTGCATGTAAAAAAAAAAAAAAAAGGAACCTTCAGTTTAGCATAATTTTCTAAGGCTACATTGTGTGGTCTTAAGCCACCCTTCACCTTAAACATTACAGAGAAATCCTTTTACCAAGCTAACAATTTCCATCCGCTCCATTGCGCTTTTCTTCCCTTTCCTGTGGGCTTTATTTTTGCAAAATACTAAATGCAATGAAAGGCCTTCTCACTCAAGCAGCTTTATAACAGGAGGTCAGGTAATCATAATAAATTTCTTTAATAAAGGCATATCTAATGACAAAACCTTCACCCCAATGTTGATTGCTGTCAGTGATAGTGACAGTAGACAGACACTGTTAAGATACCCCCTGTCCCACCAGTAATGAAATTTATACACTGAATGTATACGGCTGACTTGCAATCATGACACATCTATTGCCTTACAGAAGTGCAATTTTAACACATCTGGCATTTTGGGTAGGCGTGAGTGTGGGGGAGGGTGTGGGCATACTAATGAAATAAAATAAATTAGGAATCATCATAATGAAGGAATAGAATGAAAGGGAAAAAGGAGGAAGAGAGGCTGGATGGGGAGACACTATGGAAGAGGCTTTCATTCACTGTTTTTATCTCGTTCCGTGTTATTATATTCACTCAATCAAAACCTCTCCTTATGCATACATCTATATGAACTGCCTCTCTCACTCTGTCCCTCTCGCTTGCTCATTTGCAATTATGAGGGAAAGACAAAGAAAAGCGATTCATCTTTCTGTCGCGGCCCCTTAATGATATCATTAAAATGACTGACAGCTTTGAATAGCACTGGAAACCTACCCTAGTCAAAACAAATCTGATCCGTTTTGGAAACAGAGTCTGGTGGTTTGTCAGGGGAGGGGTGCAACATGAGCACATGTAAAAAAAAAATGGGGTGAGGTTAGTGGGGGGGTGCGGGGGTGGGGGTAAGTTGTTAATGAGCAATACCTTAGGGGGTCACACTCGGGGTATGGGGAGTACTGCTGCAGGCAGGTGCTCCCACAAACACCCTCTTCCATACGCACACACCCTCTTTTCTCACTTCCATCCTACACCCAATCCCATCTGTGCCACATTCATTTTCATTGCCTTAATGAACATAATAAATATATCTCCTCTCTATTGATGAATGCTATTTGGCAGCCACGGGGGTGGCAAGCAGGAGAGGATGGGCACTTGATTGAAGTGTAATCATTGTTAAAGGCCCAGCATGAATAACATATTCAGATTGAAGAAGAGAAATAACACACCCGCACGTGCACACACGCGCACAAGTACGCACAGGTGCCCGGGCCCACGGGGGAGCTCTATTCACAACTTGGCACTCCTGCTGTTATTATCATCATCAGCTTTGTTCGGACCAGATTGCGTGTGAAAGAGCCAAACGTGGTGGCTTTTGTTACATTTCTAAACTTTGATCAGCTGGTGAATGCAAACAAATGCACGCCTCAAATGTATGGTCACACACACGCGCGCGCACGCTCACACATGCAGATGACTCACGTTTTCCTGTCTTGCTGAATGCCCCGGTCTCGGAGATGGGCCTGCAAACAATTATAAAACAAAAAAACAAAACAAACAAACCTGTTTATGATTGACTCTCTTTTGTATCCCCTTATTTGTTGCTCATTTCTTTTCTACTCTGCTCCTGCTCACCTTGAAGAGCTCCATGTCTTTCTCCTTCTCATCCATCACTTCTTTCAGTCTCTTTACCTCCGCCTTCAGCGTGTCATTAGCCTCCTGAAGATGTCTGACGAAAGCAGGGAGACGCGGAGATGTGTTAGCAGAGAAATATACATAGAGAGGCAGACGCAGAGAATAACAGACACCTATTATCATCAAGAGACTCTTGTTAACATTGCTGACAAAATAGTCTTTCAAGCAACAGCAACGGTTACCCGCATTTCTTTCTTTCCGAAGCAGCCTTTAACTCGCAGCTCTGACATTATCACGTACACACACACATATACTGTAGTCCATTATGACAAAATTCTTTTTTGCACAGCATTTATCACTTACTATTGTGACTACCCATTTCAGTATGTCCACCAATTTCAGACCTATTAAGAATTCTGAAATTGTTTTATTTGCAGGAGGGAGGGGCAGGCATTTTCCAGTTTGGGAATATTGAGGGACTGGGCTCATTATGATCCACTGAGGGAGATGTGATTTCAACTAAGGTGTATGCAGTCTGTTATGCACAAGAGCCACATGTTAGCATGATGCAAAACACACACACAAACAAGCACACGGTGTGAACTGAGACAGAAGAAGACCTGGACTGAGGTGGTGCTGGGTGGAGATTAGGGATCTATGCCACTACAGCTGGATCCCTTTGATCTCTGGCATGAAGAATAGGTCACGCACATGTCTGCGCATCTGTGCATGCGTGTGCGTTATTTATGAGACATGACTACACAGGAAGACCGTCAAGTGTGAGTATGTCAGGGAGTCTACCTGAATCACTTCAATACACGGACACGCACACACCGTACAGACACACATACACAACTGCCCCACTTCCAAACCACCGTCGACCATCTTTAGTCACATTCCCTAAATAAAGTGCGATACACGGTTGAAGCACATTTATTCAGACACACTTGTCCACTAAAAGAAGCAAATTTAGCTACTGAAATATATTGCTGTGCTAGATATACTCACTCTCTCTCTTCAGTGATGATGAGCAGTGCTTTATTTTGGGCCTTCATCTGGGCAGTAATGCTCTCACTGGAAGCCCTTAATAAGGAAGACACATTTCTGAAATCTAATTTTACACCAGCTAACACTTTAACAGTTTTTGGTTGTCCTTTAGTTCTTAAATAATAAATAAAGACATTAAAATGCAGCACAAAATTAAACAGATTTACATAAATTCAATATTTTGTAGATCATATGGTGTGTTTTCAGTATGCTTTGCAGAATCCATAGAGGAACAAATCGATAACAGTACTTACAAGTGCATGCACGACACACTACACTATGCAATACACGCATACAATGCCAACCAATTAAACAGTGATAACTTGCTTTTTATTACTTAATTCCTCAGTTTTTCAGTTCAAACAAACAAAAAAAAAAGTAACATAAATACAAATACAATGTTGTGAGTGTGTTCATACTTTTGTTCACTGATCCAAAGGTTGACATTAGTCATGACCAGCCGGCTCTCGCAGAGAAGCTTTGCGTTTTCGGACCGTGCCCCCTCCAGCTCTGACCAGAGTGTGCTCACCTATAATCGATACAGCAGTCAAGTATTATCCACACAACTTAAACAGCAATGTTATTGCAAATTTATTAATTATTTATTGGGCCCTCCCCGCTGTGTCAAGCTGTATGTGTGAGCGAGTTAGTTACTTCCTGTTTTTACTTTGGTAGTCTTTTGTGTCCCGTGCTTTGTATTTAGCTCTACTTCCTTGTCTTGTGATTAGTTCCAGTTGTGTTCCCCACTTGTTTCCATCTGCCTCATCACATCTTGTATTTATTGTCTCAGTCTAACCTTGTTGGCTTGTCACATTTTGCTGTTTATTTTTCCTTGTGTTTGCCAGTTAGTGATCACTCCTCGTGACTCCTGAGTTATTTTCCTTTGCACCCTCGTTAAAGATGCTCACCTTATGCTAACCTCTGCGTCCTGCATTTGGGCCCACAAAACTACAACCCCTCTCCACACAGCAAACCCCGACAGCCCCTTTTTTTGTACTCTACCGACTGGATTAGTGGAGCACACACCGACATTCGCTCTAACCCTGTGTCCATGTAGTTCAAACAGGTTTGCAGCTTAAACGCAAATTTTGATGTAAGAAAAAAAATATTAACATCCTGCAGCTTTACACATTTATGGATTGCATGTCTCTCTAACAAACAGACACACACGTGCACGCACACAAACACGAACATGTATAGGTATAAATACGGGGTGGAGGGGAGCAAAGGTGTGATTAAAGAAAAGATAGAAAGCGAGGCAAGTAATGCTTTAAGCAGAGGGGGAGCAAAAGAAGAGGGGCGATAATAAATGCTAAAAAATAGAGCATAATAGCAACACAAGAGAAAAATTAGGTAAATGGAGAATAATGGAGGATGAAAGAGATGGCATTTGCAGACACAGGTATAAATAGCAAGGTGAGGTATTAAGCAGGGAGGACGGGAGACGGAGGATTGGGGGGGGGCAGACTGAAGGCAAGATTGGAGTCAGGGAAAAGACGGGTGTAGGGTGAACAGGGACCGGATGGCACTGGCCAAACTGCTGACTTTTTCATTCTGCTTATCAGTCAGGACCTTTCCAGGCCTAAACTCTGGGGACCCTGACATATTACCCTTATCGCCATAGAAACACCTTGATATGCCATACCATCTTCCCACAAAGACTTGAGCAAACATAGAAAAAGTTTCCAATATGTGCGCCGTGATTTAAGTTTATAAAAATGTCAAATGATTAACCCGAAATGTCAAAATATCAACTGCAGGTATGAGATGAATCAAGCACGGTGTGCATATGTGTGTGTGTGTGTGTGTCAGCATGTGTGTGTGTGTGTGTATGTGTATTTTGAATATCATACGTGCACCAAAATATTTTCCTGCCAACGTGTTTCTCGAAAGTTAAAGAGGAGTTAAACGTAACGCGCGGATAAGACAGGCGATTCAAAGAAAAAAAAAAAGTGATTAACAATTATTATAATTCATTTTATCATCCAGTGACTTCACATGAACATAACACATAACAGTGAAATGTGAAACGGGGAATGGTTAATTATCAAGAAAGTATAAATATAAGATTGTCTATAGTGCCCAAAAAGTTTCATAACTCAGCTTCTGTTTGCTGATGTTGGTGACTGAATATCCATCAAATATCTGTTGCCTGTATCCAGATCGGGCTACAGGAAAACAGAAACAAATATTTTTAGTTGCCTGAGGTCATGGTTTTTAAATTATTGATGACTTTATCTAACAGAAGTCAGTCCTTAATGTTCGTACCACATCAGCCCAGGGCTACAGACGGAGGCATCGGTTCAAAAGTTTACTACTTCTAAAGCAAATGAATTTTTAACACACAAAAGAATATACACAGCAACAGATGGTGCATCAGGGTTTGCTCCACTCTAATCCAAAATTTAAATCTGTTGCGATGCAAGGGAGCTACATGCTAAACAAACCCATTTTTCAATACCTTATGCATGTGTTGAAAAAAAAAAAAAAAATGATATACATAAGAGTTTGAAATGAGGCTGTGAACATGGCGGCGACACATAATTCATAATTCATCTTGCATAACACGACGAAGAATTACACTTTTAATTACATTTGGATTAAGGCAGGGTCGCATCTCAGCAAATAAGCAATGAAGAGAAACTGTGGGAACAGTGAAATTACATCAAGCAAATCATTCAGCTTTGCAGAATAAACTGAGTCAGGCTATCAATTGTAATTACATTAACAGTTGAGTAAATGTTGTGAATCTCCTGTTTGTGACTTCATCTTGTGTTTTTTCTCGTGCATCGACACATTTTCATGTAAAATAAGTTCTGTTGAGGATTTAATGGCAAAACCCAGATATGAACATACCAATATTAATTATGAGCGCAAATCTATCAAGCTATACCATTCAAAAGATCAAATAACAGCCACCCACACAACACGTCTGCACACACACACACACACACACACACACACTGGCAGGATCTGCAGCATGCTGTAATGACAGTAATTACCTGTGGTCTCACATTAACATCTCCCTCCTGACTGTCTGACTGGCTCAGCTAGTGGAGGGATGTAAATCGCAGCACAAGTCTGATGTTGCGATTAGGTCTAAATTACACATCATCACTCTGTTTTCCACCAGTGTCAAGGGAGGCAGAGAAAGGGTTTGTGAGAGAGGGAGAGTGTGAGAAAGAAGGAGGGGCATTTATAGAAAAACGGGGAAAAGGGACAAGGAGGTGCCACCGCACGATGGGGGAGGAGTAAGGCAGCGCACCTGCTTAACATTTAGATTGGTTTTGTTGCACAAATATTTTAGCAGATGATGGGGGCTAAAAGGGGCAACAAAATGCATTTATAGCCAAGTTTGGTGATACCACTTGTCCTTTCAGGTTTATGCTACAGAATATGAGTTGACTACTGCGGCGCTGGTGAAAGATTTAGAACCTTTACAGCTGCTGCACCAGTATTTATTATTTTTGATTTATTCTACCGTCTAAAAAAAAAAAAAAAAAAAAAAAAAGGGAGCTGGATTTGTCCAGCCCACACTTTTCATTGCCAATAGATGCAAGCTAGACTCAAACATTCATTTTATTTTTTTTTCTGAACTTACACATCTGAATGAACTTTCATGACAACCCAGAAAGCATACCTGCAGACAGGGGTGGTGGTGGTGGTGGGGGGGGGGGGGGGGGGGGGGGGGGGGGGGGGGTAAATAATTGTAGAGACTTTAGAAGTTAATAGATTTTCCATCTTTCTATTCTCCGCGGAGCTGTGGACTGGTATCACATTGCGCACTGGACAAAAGTGTATTTTCACTAAAAGCGACCGAAACCGTCCAAGGTCAGGGGATAAACATGCTTCAAAGCAGACTTTTCCTGGTAATGAGAGGAACATAAAAATGAGTATAAAATCAGAAACAGCCTCGTTGTTGCTACTACAACCATCAAACCGCTAGAGCTGAATATGAGCCATTACTCTGTTCCACTCAGCTCATCAGAGCACATCCTCTCATCAAATTAATGAACACATTTATTGTTAAACACGTTTTTATAAAACATTCATTCATTCTGTCTAATTAAAAGACCCAACAGGCCTGACATCACTTAAATATGCATACTTATCACTCACATGGTCTGAATTAAAGATCTACAAGTGTGTGTGTGTGTGTGTGTGGCTCTCTGTGTGTATGCTGTATGTGTGCATGTATGATGGTAAAAGAGAATGAGGCTTCCTAAGCAGGCCTTCTCACTCTAGGCTTAATGGTGGTAATCGTGGTGCGACCCAACATTAAGACAGTGTGTGCGCGTGTTTATGTGTGTCCCACTCTCCCTAATGGCGATGATGATGACATGTTCTCCATTAGACTAGTCAGTGGGCCACAGCAGATCTAGCATATTAATGATGCTGATGATGGCTTCTTTAATTACCTTCGTCTGCTGCTGTGTGGCCTGACTCCTTTTCCCCGATTCCTTTCATCACACACTCTCCTACGCATGCTACTGGGTTGTTTATCAGCGGCTGCCATTACTGAAATCCTCTATCTTGCATCTACTGTAGCCTGTGTGAGCGCAGCTGCATGATCAGCCTTGGCTGAAGTTTCGCAGGCCCTTTCAGGAAACAGTAAAAATATAGTTCTTTTAAACTTGTAAGGTGTACAATGGAAACATTGTACCAAGTTCAGTCATTATGCCAGCACTAATATAGCATCAAATAATATCCAGCCTTAGAAATAATTCAATTTTGCAGTTTTATTTCACAGCTCTTGCATAAAGCAGGGTAAGTTAGTCCTTGAGGCGCAACAGGATTACTGATATAAAAAAAAAACAACTTGCAAATTTAGTCGTGCAGCTACTAAGAGGGCTACGTTTTCAGCAGAAAACTTTAAATGTGTTACGGATTGAAAGGATTGATGACTGATGTTTAGCTTTCCAGGTGTCCAAAAGTGCTTAAATAACAGCAGCAACACAAAAGAGCAGTTTTAGGTTTGAATTGCAGCACTGCTGTTTTGTTTTAGTGATGAGTTGACACAGGAAGAGTTAGGGAAAGCACAACCAATCCTGTTTTAAGTAACTGCGACATACAGTTCCAGGGAGGAACTGCTGCCCCAAGTGGAGGCGTTAAAGCATCTCGGGGTGCCCCGCAGGTGGCTGCCCTAAGAGAGTGTTCTGGGTGTCTCTGCTCAGACTGCTGCCACCATGATCTGCACCCAGATCAGTGGCAGAAAATGGATGGATGGATGTAACATACAGTGCAGCATGCAGTTTGCTTTTTTTTTTTTTTTTTTTTGAACTGCAAGACATTTATATATAATTCATCATATTCTCCTGCATGCACGCATGCACACACCAGCTAAATAAATTTAAAAAATGAGCCAAGGCCAATCCTTTCACAGTTCAGTGTGGTAGCTGAAGACTCAGCAATGTGGGGCTATGACAGAACACAGTTTATGGTATGATCTTTTCTTAGACACAATCATTTACATAAGATATGAAATTTTATTAAAAATCTGGGCACCAGATTAGCTCACGGTGTAAGCAGGAGCCCACATGTTTTATGGCTGAAAGTGAGTGGCCTGGGTTTGAGTCTGACCTGTGGACATTTGCTACTCTTTACTGTCACACTACCCAAGAAGGGCCAAATTTTTTATTTATTTTTTTAAATCTCACAAAACGGGGAAAGAAAAATGTACGGTGCTGCGAGAGCTGGTTGCAGTGAACGGCTTCTCATTAGAGTGACACAACACAACTCTTGGAATCCATGAGGGCAAATTTAGCAGAGCTAAACCTTTCTGCCAGGGTGAAATAATTAGATGTTGACCTTGAATAATTGCAATATTAGTATTTTTCCTTACTTTTATTTGATTAATTAGACACTGTTAAGTTAGTGTCATGTGTGATTTATAAAAACTAATTTCCACTCTTTTCAAAAGTGTTGTAAAACCTTGACCGGGGAGACAAACTATATAAAGCAGGAAAAAAAAAAGAGAGCTATGACTGATGTGAGTCTGCTTTGGAATAACTAACAAGGTAAATACCTATTTTGTGCTTGGAGAAGAAAAAGCTTAAGAAATCCAACCCATTATCCATAAAACAAAACCACAGGTGGCAGCAAAGAGGAGAAAAAAACAAAAACAAAAAAACTTTCTATATGCTTATTTCTGATTCCCTCTTCCTTACAGTCGGAGACTAAATTCGTCATGCCATATGTCACCTCCATGAACCTGTACAGGAACTTTTCATGGTGTTGAACTGAGTTTCTGCATTTGTTTCAGTACACTGAAACACATACATACAGCTTTCTTTGGTGAAGAAAGATACTGCGGGACAGCTAAGAAGGACACGGTAAGTTACAGTGACAATACGAGAAAAAAAAAAAAAAAACACCGTTAGTTTGCCTGCTTGACTGTCCTTTCGATCTCCCAAATGAATTACAGCAGTGTAGCTTAATGAGCTGTGTGGGATGGTGATGGGACACACATGCGCACACACGCACACTGTGCAAATACAAAGTCCATTCCATGGTTTAACAGTCAGACAATTGGGCAACTTCTCTTTATTCATCAGCTAAACAAATGAGCTTCATTTGTCTGTCCTCATTTCACCATGCGTGTTAGTGTGCATGTTTGTGTGTAAAAATGATGATCTTAGCGCAGGTCGTTCCAAGCTAATTAGTCCAGGCTTGAAGGCTTCTATCAGGTATAATGAGTGAGATCAGTGAACAGCTACAACCATTACAGGGACCAACATCTCAAGCGTCTCCAAAATCAAATGTAAAACACACTCTCCTTTTGCAGTGTGCACCCATTAAATGCTGCCGTCAAACCAGAAGCTTTTCACAAATCTAAAGAAGCGGCGTTTAGCGTCTAGACCTAAACAAAATATTTCTTTGTGACCAGCTGAGTGAAAGTGAAAGTAAAAACAAAGTGTAAACGTGAAGCTTCTTAATTGGATACAACCCACTGTCTCCTGTTTGACAAAATTATGACCTATGATCCACAGTCAACCCACCAGCCTCCAAATGTGGACTTTGTTACTTTAAATATTTGCCAGGCCTTTACTACATCTGTCTATGCTGTTCGCTGGTCTTTCTGCCTTTACTTCTGTCTTCAGCAAGTAAAATGCAGCTCAGTTTGATTTAGTTCACATGACCGATTCCGCTAGTGCAGAATATTCCAGTTCGTTACCGTCAAAAACTCCTGGGTTACTCGTATGTTTTGGGCCACTGTCCATCTGTCCTTCGAAATGCAATCTAGTCAACTTTGTTCCAATACAGCTGAATCCAAGCAGATAGTGTATCCCTATACACTTCTGCCACATCATCAATAAACAGTAGTGATCCAGTGCTGCTGGATGATATGTATGTCAGTGTGTCACACTGCTTCCAAGATATTCTATGGATGATGTTGTATGCTTCCAAACCTTCTCTTAGTTTTTATGTGTCCAAAGAATATTGTTGCAGAGCTGGTCTGGATTTTTTTGCAGCGCAATATCAGCTTGGATGATGCAGTGTCACCTCCCACACGCCAAAGACATGCATGTGAGGCTAATTGGCGATTACAAATTGGCCGTAGGTGTGAATGTGAGCATGAGTGGTGGTCTGTCTCTTTGTGTTAGCCCTGTGATAGACTGGGCACCTGTCCGGGGTGTAACCCACCTCTTGCTCTATGACAGCGCCAATTACACTGCCTTAGTGGTTAATGCACTTTATGCCAACTTTAGTCATATAACTGTTATATTGTTATGGTTTGGCAAATTTATCAAAAACCATATGTACCTAACTGCACATTATATTGATATGATTCAACACACCTTCTCACAACTTAAATTGATATTGTGCATTCCTGCAGAATGACACAACTGTTGCTGTTACACATTCTAAAAAGTATGTTTGCAGGTTAAGATGTATTTTGTGTATTTTGCCCAAAAAAAACAATTTCATAATAGGATTTTTAGGCAGTTGAATACTGCCTAATGATTCATTGTAAAAAAAAAAAATGTTGTAGCAAGAGGTAGTAGGAGCAGATGACTCTTTGTTCCTTTTTTTTTTTTTTTTTTGGTAATTCTGTGTTTTTCTCAAGGATATTAACAAGGGACCGGGCTTCTCTCTGTAATCACTAGGCAAGCACCCCACTGACTCCGAGTGATTAAAATCCACTGTCTAATTGTATTTGTACAGATGACATCAATAGTTGTAATGATATTTGGGTAACTAAAAAAGTTTAAGAGCATGAAAACATGCTTATAAACTTTGCTATCTGGAAACTTCTCTGCAAATTCTCATTAAAACTGTTTGAAATCTTTAACTCCATGCTCAAAGAAGTTGAGGTAAACACACTAATGACTGTGATTGTGTGTGTTGTGTGCATGGCTGAATAAGTGTGAGGGAGAGGGAAAAGGAAAGAGGGATGATCTGATCAATCACATAAACATGCCTCATTTTTACCCTGATTTGTATTTGAACTGGACTCATGCAGAGGGACAGGACTAAGTGAAGTGTGCATCGGGTGTGTATCAGTGTGTGTGTGTGTATGTGTGCTGAGCGGTATGCATCGACGAGCAGAGCAAAACTGTCTAACATGCAAATCGTTATCGTCATACCAAAAAAAAATATACTAACAAACAAGACTCTCTCACACGCACTTACACTGTGCATACAAAGACATACATAGAGAAAAAGACTAGCGCTATCTGAGGTTCAGCTTCTCTGCACCAAGGCAATTTGTAATATAGATTTCCTCTATAAGCCACTGTAGAGTACCATTTACCATTTCAAACCCTTTGATTTTTTTCGCCATTGGATAATTCATCTTCTGGCATTCAATAACAGAGATTGGGACCTAATGAAGGAGTCATAGTCACAGCGGCCATCACACAGGTGTTTAAACACTGTTTGGAGTCAAATTCACTGAAAGACTCATCTGTTGTTGAAATGATGGAGGACGTGAAGGATGCAAAAGGAAAATGCAAAGGACTGGCCCACAGGGGTGGGCCAGTGAATACACACATACAAATACATACATCTGTCATCATTGTACTTAAAACACTCTGCTCATATAGCATACTGAGCCTTCAAAACTCAAAAGGCAATTGAAACATTACAGTAACAGTAAAAGCTCCAGTTACACTTGTAGTTTTTGGAAGGTCTTTATTAGCTGGCAAAATATGCTTATCTATATACTACAAATGCTGCAGAACTTTAGGTTCTATCCCAGCAGGCTCTACTCTTTTTCTACTAATACTAAAATGCCAGAGAGGAAGTCCATTACTGATATTGACAAGTTTCTGAACTCATCTAACTTGTCAGTCCATTAAGGTCACCCGATAGGGGATTCCAGAGTCTGCTTTACAATCTCAGTCATTAGATGCTCATGGCTGTTGCGCCTTGAAGTGGCGTGAAGAAATACTATGACGCTATGGGTAAGAGCTGGGTGAGAACATTTCTAGCACTTTCATATTAATCCTTTAAATATACGGCTACAGACAGCAGCCTATTTGCTCAGCTTAGTATGAAGTATGGCTAGCCCATCTCTTTGGAGCCCCTGTAAAGTCAGGCTAGCTTGTAATCTGTGCTCACGTTTTTTTCAAGCCATGCAGAATTTGTGGGAAAAAGAGAATAAAGAGCACAAGGAAAACAAGGAATTAGAGTATGTGATTGGATCAGCCAAGCAAGTCTACTTTATCTGATTTTAACAGTAGATACAATGCTAAAACATGATTTGCAGTTGACATTTCACAGCTTTCATTGTATTTTTAATGTGTGCTTCACTCCAAAACAAACAGCAAAGGTTTATTTAACATTCCTTGTCCTTTAAAGAAAGAAGTCTTTACAAATCTGTGGGTTGATTCCAAAATCATAGGCACAGGTTATGATACCAGACCATGATTTACATATGGCCCATCTACTGAGCCCAGGAGTTCTCTGTCCACGGGAACTGGGATAGCCAGATATGATTTAAAAAAAAAATCTTTAATTTATTCTAATGCTAGGAAGTTATTGAATTAAAACAAGAAACATTGCTCAGTTCAATAAAATATAACATGACAGAACAGCAGGAAGCAACTTAGAAAGGTAAAAAAGTCACTCCAAAGAAGGAGATCAAATCAATAGAAAATACAAAAAGTAAATCAATCAAAATTGAATAGATACCATAAGTAGCTTAAATATAAAATCAGGTTCGGTATGGTGATATAAGATGCTGTTCCTGTGGCAGCGGAGCTGAAACAGATGTTAGAGAAAGTGCTCAGCAGCAGTAAGTCGTGGAGGCGCCATTAATTGTCCACAGCCATTCACTACAGCCACAGTCATTTTGATGACCTCTGTGTCAGCTGATGGAGGAATCCAAAAAATCCAAACAGTGTGTTGATTGAAACTAGATTCAAACAGCTACAGCAATGATAAAATCTCTTGGCAAGTTATACGGATGCATTCAAACAGTTGGCAGTTCACTATCCAGGCTACAGAAACATTTTACCCAAGGAAGCACGTCAGTCCCTCCACATTTCTTCTAACCACTAAGATTAATGTCTCTGTCCATGCAAAAAAGTCCTGAAGCCAGGTACACACTGTGGTCCAGTAAATTTGTGTAGCAACATCTCACTGCAACGCTCCAAGTAGCACATGACATTATACTCTCTGTGTCCCCTTTGGTCTTAATCTGTATTATTGTCTAAATGCCTCATACACCGCCCCTGATGATCACTGGAACAGCTCCAGCATAGAAACCCCATCGTTTCCTCCATAGGTCCTCCAGGATTACAGGCTGTGTTCCGCTCAATACAACTGTCAGCACTGGTGAAGAGCCTTTGTTGGCAAGAGTGTAAAGCAAAGAAAAACATCTAGTAGATTAAACTTGACTTCACAAGACTTGCAAAACAAAAACTGGACATTTTGCTTTTGCATAAATCACGATGAGCAAGAAAATTCTACTTTATCAGGCGATGAAGTCATTAAAATATTCCATCCATCCCTCCATTTTCTTAACCTCTTATCCAATTTAGAGTCGCATGAATCTGGAACTACTCCCAGCTGTCATTGGGTGGGAAGTGGAGTACACCTTGAGCAGGTCCCCTTTCTATCACAGAGAGGCAGACAACCATTCATGCACACATTCACTCCTACAGCTAATTTGGAATCCCCAATTAACCAAACATGCATGTGTTTGGACTGTGGAAGGAAACTGAAGCAGCCAGTGAGAACCTATTCAGGCACAGGGAGAACATGCAAAACCCACACAGAAAGGCCCCGGCCCAAAGCATTCTTATGTTGAGACAGCAGTGCTAACCGGTGCACCACTGGCACCAAGAGAAAAAAAATGCAACATGGTATTTTTTTAAAACAGTATGCATGTTAGGTTAACCAGATTCTTCAGATTTGAGTGTTATAAGCTTTTCAGTAAGGTAGGTAGCTAAAGGGTAGGTAAAATAAAAGTATAGGGGTTGGGACAAAAAAAAATTCAACATATTGATCTTACATAAGATTTGTTTTGTTTTTTTTAATACATCCATCTATTTTCTTCCACTTATCCAATTCAGGGTCACAGGATAGGCTGGAGCCCAGCTGCCATAGGGCAAGAGGCGGGATACACCCTGAACAGGTCGCCAGTCTGTCACAGGGCTAACACAGAGAAACAGACACCCATTCACACCTATGGGCAATTTAGAATCACTACTTAACCTAATCCCACTAACTGCATGTCTTTGGATTGTGGGAGGAAGTCAGAGCACCCATGCGGACATGGACAGAACATGTAAACTCCACAGAGAAAGGCCCCAGTCAGATGGTGGATTCAAACAGACCATTTTTTTTTTCTTGATAATTTATGCACCAGCAGTCATTGCCATGTCTGCTTCACTCAACAGTCTGACAGACCTCTGACAAATGTCGTGCAAAATTTTTGATCACAGACAACAGAGAAAAGAGAGCCAGTCGCACAGTAAAGGCAGACATGAAAGAGTTTTCAACAGTCGTGACTGTGCCTTCAGACTGACCAATCAGCTGGCCTTAGTTGGTGTCTTACTGGCCCTGGGCTATCACAATTGTCAAGCCACGGTGCACTAAACAGAAGAAAGGAGAGCCGTGTTATGTCGGCTGCATTATTCACAAGGACAGAGTGAAAAGAAAAAAAAAAAAGAGAGTAAGGTGAGGGAACATGAGTGAAGGACAACAAAATGAGAAAAAAAAAAAGAAAGTGGAGCGCATGAGTAAGATGGGACAGAAAAACAGGAGTGGGAAAGAAAAAAGATATGAGCAGAAAATGGAATACATAACAGAAGAAATTTAAAGAAAAAAAAAAGAACAAAACACAAAATCAAGACATGAGAGAGCACCACGGTGTGGGTAAGCTTACGGCTGGATTCAGAGTTTGTCAAATCTAAATGAACATCACTTCCCCACACTGCCTATGCCCTTAATTATCCATTCTGCCTTTGTACAGCGGTAGCTCAGCTCTGACAACTGCTCTCCCTTGAGATTCCCCCCCCATCTCCCAGTCAGAACATTAGGGAATATCAGGGAATATTACACCTAGGAATTAACGCTCCAAATCACCTTGCCAGGTTTAGGTCCCACATATACCCCTCCCTTTCTTGGACAAGATAATCCTGGCTCTAGCACCGGATATATGCCACTAATCATCAAAAAGGCAAGAGGGGGGGGGGGGGGGGGGGGGGTGGCAGGGAGGGAAGGAACAGCAAGGAAGATCTTCAAGGGAATGGGAGAGTAGAGGAGATCATGAGTATTAGTATTCATGTTTATGTAGTACAGTACACCTGGCTTAAATGTTTCATCCGAATGGGTCAGCGAGGAAAATCAATACCCCGACTGTGCAGAAGAATTGGATAATCACATTTAAATAATGAACCGATAAAAACTGTATGTACGGACAGTATCAATTAATTGTCTCCTCAGCAAACATCTCACCTGCATTGTGCCCCAAGCCATTTTAAACAAACACCTGAAATTATTTGACAAGCCCGTGTCACTGAGGTTTGGTGTGTATTTATTCACCTGGTCCAGCGCATCCTGTTTCTCTCCCTCTGCCTTGAGTTTCTGATCGACAGCCTCTGTCAGCTCCTTCTCCAGCCTCACAGCCAATGACCTGCACACGCAAACAAAACAGCTGAGCTTTATTATCATTCTAAAACAAGGCTTATTTATGAAAAAAGTAATAGTTGAAGGGAGTAATTATTTTCGGCTACATTTATTTGGTTATTTAAATGAATTTTATAAATGCATTATTTCCATTAGTGCTCCCAAAACCAAACACAGACAGAAAATCCCGCTCCGCGTTAGTGTTTAACGCAGGCCCATGAAGCGTGAGCATGTGTGTGTGTGTGTGTGTGTGGCAGCCGAGCTAAGGGAATGTGAAGGGGATCAATATGAAGGGGTCTATTCCTGCCACGCACCGTGCATCTGCGTGCGCGCGAGTCAGTTAGTGTCTACGAGCGTGTGCGTACGCGTGTGCTTGTGTGCTTGTGTATGCCGGCTGCCCCGGCTACAGCCGAATCAATACGACAAATGATTACCATTTCCACAAACCTCCCTCCACAGCCTCACTTCAGCCGCTCTTGAGCCTCAACACCCCCACCAGCCCTCTGCACACATATATACACGCACACACACACACACGTAAACAAACAACCCCCACTCTTGACCCGTCCCTCTAAAAGCCGATATAAAAGCAAGAAATTAAAACTTTATGAATAGTAAAAGCATCTGGGCCTTTAATAGCCAAAAGTTTTTTTGACCATGATCTGAAGTTAGCATATTATTGATTTTACAGTTAAAAAAAAAAGAATGACTGGGCAGGGAGAGACCACAAAGTCAGCATCTGTCTATTAGTTTTTATTGGCATTTGTGTTAAAATGACTCATCCAAAAATATCAAAACCTTAATACAGAGTCCAATATTTACCCAACTAAATCTTTCTAACACTGGTGATAAATGTATTTTATACTTTATACTTAAGTTAATCAATCAGTCTATTAAAGGCTTAAAAAATATGCAACTTTAACATACTACCACTTCTGTCTTTTTTTTGGCTGCTTATTACAACTTATTATTTTCATTATCGTTTAATCTGCCAGTTATCTTTCATATTTAATTATTTACATGCTCTACTGCAGTTTCCCAGGACCCAAGTCCTAAAGTGGTTTCATCAGATTACAGGTTTTGTCCTCCCAGAAACACAAAACCCAAAGACAATTTCTTTTCAGATTTAAGAAGCTTGGGAAACCTGGCTTTAAAAAAAAAAAAAAAAAAAAAGATCTTTAAATGAATAATTAAGTAATAACTTCTCAAATAATGCCACGGATAACCGTATAGTCGACAGCAGAAGGATGCCAAAAAGAAGAGAGAAGCATGTGGCAGATATCTCTGGGCCATCGGTGCTCTCTCTAGATCATACAGTTTTCCTTGAGTAAGAAGTAAATGATCAAAAAGTAATGATCAAAAAAATTATGAAAAATGAAACCTTGATAGTTATGAAGGCATACCAGCAAGAGTTTGGCAACTTTAATTAATTTTCTTCTCAAGTGATTAGAAGGCGAGAAAATGAAGAACATAAATCCTTATACACTTGCATAATGAAAGTAAATTATCACTGACTCCACACACAATCACTGACTAAATGTTCCACAGCAACTTTAAAGCTGATCCTAATAAAGCAGCTCACTGGTAGCAAAAGTTGAAGTAAAAGTCATACAGCCAAAACAAAAGGAAGAGAAAATGTCTGATGGATCGGTCCATGGAGAGAACATATGATAGGATGAAGAGAGTGGGAAAGAGAAAGGAAAGAAAGAGAGGAGGCGTCCTGTGGAGAAAGAAGGGGGATTTCCCACAGCACAGATGGAAGCCATTAGTATGGTGCTGTTGCTTAAAAACCTTTCATGTCTTTGCAGTTATTAGATAATACCCAGTTAACAGTAAACAGCATGATTCTGCAAATGGATCTAATATGCAGGCACAGCGATTGTTTTACCATACAGCATCTAAAATTGGTTAAAATCTAATAAAATGTAATAATTCAGAATGTAACCTATAAAGTCTCCATACTGAGTTTTAAATTGTCAGTTGACGAGCAAAATGTTCCATGGCTCAACTTAACCAAGAAACTCCCCGAGACGGAGACCGTAGCAGTGAGGTCACGTCGAAGCCAAAGCCGCAACCACAACTATGCGTGCGCAAACAGCAACACACAAACACACAGTCGACTGGGTGATACATGTTTGCTGATGTCATCACCGCAGCTCGGGTGAAACAGAGAGGTCAACCAGGGGTCTCACCTCTGAACTCTGAACTCCATGACCCAACATCTGCTTACTCACCTTCTCCCATTATATATATATATATATATATATATATATATATATATATATGTGTGTGTGTGTGTGTGACATGAATTAAGGAACAGATGAAAAGAAAGCAGTTAACATGTTCAGGGATAATCTAACATTTTGCTTTGTAGACTCAAACAGTGTATGCATTTAGAGCTCAGGGCTGTTCTGTTCGACACATGTTCAGTTAAAAAGCCTACTGTACGTCGCACGTAAAAGTCTAAATGTTTTTGATTACTGAGCTTACACAAGGGACGACAGGAAATGGGATGAGAACGGAAGCCTCTTTCCCTTTTTCCTTCTCTTGCTTCTTACCTTATTTTCTCCTCTGCTAGCTTTCCTTCATTCAGGCACCCCTCCATCCGCCTCACCTCCGCTGCACGAGCTGCCAACTCCTCCACTGAGCAAGAGAGAGAGAGAGAAAGAGAGAGAGGGGGGGGAGACAGGAAGAAAAGTGTGTGATAAAGAGCAACAGTTCACTTCAGACACACTCAGGATTTGTTAGAGAGTAGGCCTAATTCAACTAACCACATGACAAAAAAAAAATAAAAAAATCCAAAAATACCAATAAAATTGTCTTAGATGGCTCTAGATGCAAAGGTGATTTTGTTTTTGGAAATGGATTAAAGAAATAACTATCCAAGATGACCGCAGACTTACACAGTACTTCATATCTTCTAGCAGACAAACATTAACTGCATGATTTACAAAACCTGCATACAAAGAGGTCTTTATTGATTCTTGTCAAGTTCAGCACGAGTGGGAAAACATGAACTGCGAGTCACCTTCACAGCAAACCGAGAACTCTGCCACAGAAGAGGCACTGAATGCCTTTCAGAGGCGGAGAAGGAAGGAGTGAACACAGTGCACTGCTTACAGTTGGTTGGCGAAGCAACCTTTTGTTGAGAGACAAAAGGAGTGCTCCCTGATTTCGTCAATAGATGGCACTCTTTACCTTGAGCAAGCCACTTGAGCTCATACCCCTGACTGCAGCCCTTCAATCACATACCCTTTTCAGCCGTCTCTTCCATCTACATGCAATAAAACCCCATTGTCCTACACTTAGTAGTTTAGCACACTGAGAATGCATAATAAACCAGTAGTCAGGTTTCTTGGTTAGGTTTGCTTTGCGGGACCTATTCAGTTTGAATTTAAAATTTAGGATTTGCCCCCCCCCCTCCCTTTTTTTTGTTCTCTGTGCTGTTTTGTGAGTCAATGTTTCTTCATAGCTCTTAAAACCTTTTCACTAAATTCAGTATTCATTGAATATAACATAAACTGTCAGCCATCGGTGACCGAGGCTAGTGAATATTAAGAAGGTGTGTGCACTGAATATGAAGAGGTGTGTGTGTGTGCGTGTGTGTGTGTTGAATATTTACGGGACGGACCTTGACTTTCTGTGTGTGTGAAATAGAAATATAGGAAATGTGTGTTTCTGTAAGGCTTTTAAGGCCACACAGCAGCCTAGGATAGAAATGGGAGGAAAGACTGAAGAGGAGGAAGCCAAAACCAATACCATAAAGGAAACAATACAGAAAAAGAAAATCCACATTTAATAAAACTATGACTAATTTATGGTTTTGTTGCATCAAAACAGTTTAAACTAAAGCCCTAGGAAAATTGAAGCTGCAACTGCAATTGCTAAATATTTAACGATGTGCTTTTATTTGTGTATCTATGTGCATGTATGTGCCCTGCCTTGGCTATTTTACGGAACCTCAAGGTGAAAGTTTGCTATGAATCTCAATAATCAATAAAGTCGAGGTGCGAAAACTTGAGATGGGGATCAAATTCGTATTCGAGGCATTCGCTTCGCAGGTGACCTCAGTGACACCTCCCACCAGGGGAGGCCACAGAGAGAGCAATTAACTGTGTAGACTGACCGTTTACACAAACTCTCTTATTTGTACTCAAACTATCATAAATGAAGGTGCACATGCAGCTGAATAACACCAAGAATTAAGTGAAAAAAAACAGCTTGCTGAGTTGCTTAAAATTAGTAGAAATATATCATATAAATGGGCACAAAGCAAAGTAGTGCAAACACATACAAGTGCTTACTTGAATGTGGTGTATATTTGGCTAAGTAACGATTGATGACCAAATACTGACAAATGTTTCCACATAAAATGAGGATCTGCAGAGGGCTGTCGATTTTGACACTTCTCTGTATCTTAGTGGTAAAAGAACTGCAATCCATATCCTGAGGTCTGAGGCCCTTTGCAAACTGTTTTTAGTGGCTTCATGAGTTATGTCCGTAGTTCACAATCTAAGATCTTCAGTCCTTCTCTTTCTTAACCCGTTTATTCTGTCTTCACAACTTATGGTGTGACATTAGGCCACAATGTAACTCTCTGCCGATCTCTCCCTCTCAATGCCTTCGTAGGAGCTTCAAAGCCCATCATACAGCATCAGCCTATAATCACAGATCTGCGGTCAGATTACCCTGCTCTCACCGCTAACCTTTAACATGAGAAGGATGAAAACCTCGCTAACCCTGAATCAGTGGTTGGGGCTAGGCTGGGCCCTGCATGGCCCCCATAAAAGCTTCATAAGGCTTCATGGGAGCTTCCTTTGGCTTTGTTGGGGGGATTCGGAGTCGGCTAAGGTGCTCCCGAGAGATGTCCCAAAGCCTCCCAAGACTCTTTCTCTCGCTTTCTGAAGTTTCATGGGCTTGCAACACTGCTTTTGGGTATAAGCCAAAAGGTGCAGACACACAGCCGCACACTGTCATGCACACAAATACACCACAAGAAGACCAAAAAAAAAAAAAAAACACACCTCATATGCACACAACTGTGAACACTTACAAAGACAAAGACAAACACACGCACTCACACAGACACACACGTACGCCCCAACACACTCCCCTCTTGCTCTCTCCTCTTCGCTTTATTTACAATCCTCTGGCAGCGGTACAAGGGCCCGGGGCTATAACACACGGCACCTAATGCTCAAACTGCCAGGTAATCTCATGTCTGACATCCCCCTTTGATAGAAACTGATCAATAGACTCTTGTAAAGGAGTCATTTTCTCTGATGTTTCTACCAACCACTTCTCTCTATCTCTAACTCTCTCTCCTTTTCACTCTCTCTTTCCCCCCCTTCTCTTTTATTAGCCATACATTTATAATTCATATTTCAGCTGGGCTGAGTTTGCTCTGAGACAAGGGGGTGGGGGCTGGTGTGTGTGTGTGTGTGGGGGGGCTGCTTCTTTGTGTAATAAAGAACAATAGTGGTGAAATGATGGGGAGAAATGCCAGTGTTTGCTGCTGGTTCCGGTGAACAACAGTTTTGGGGATCGATAGAGTGTGAAATGGGATTATAGCTAGTAATAGAGGTGAATTGGAGGAGAGAGGCCTGTGCACGTGTGTGTCCAGGGATCTACACTGGATAGCAGCACACACACACACATGCACGCACGTATATACACACACACACACACACACACACACACACACCCACCCAATAATGATTTCATCATCTTTAGGCAGATGCACATCAGCAGCACAGAGGGGTGGTAATATCACATTTCTGTTTTGGTGGAAGTGTGGAAATAAGGATGTAGTGTTTTTGTTTATGCTGTTATTTCATTTGTTGTCACACAGCATCGCATTTATTTTGCATCATAACCAACCTTACAACACATCTTATTCAAGATGCAAGTTGACTCTACCAGTCATGTTTGAATATTTTCAAGATCCGTCCCTGCTCGCGTTCCACAGGCAGATGCTGTGAAAACAGCCACTTAGAGTGCACCACGTGTGATTTGGCTGGAAAACAGATTGCAAACGCAATCGTCCCTTCGGTACACCTTTGTGTGTGCTTTCTGTAATTATCCATATACGCCGCATGTTCGAAATTGTGCACAACAGTTCGCTGCATGCGTTGCACACACCCTAGCCTGCTCCAAGAGCCATAAGTGACAGAGTGACAGTAAATTTGACACAAGCACCCATACGCCAAGTTTAAGGACTTTTTTTTCTCTATCCTTTTTAATCACTCCTTTCTTTCCAGTCTCTTCATCCTATCCTGACACAGTCTGATTGAATCCAGCTGCCTTCAGACACTTCAATCTAATCCATGTGACACTTCCCCGGTTTCCAACTCACTCTTTTTTCCTGCTTCTTTCTTTCTGTCTGGCCACAAAGACCTTTATATAATATCCATTACATCCCAACTACATTTATGTATTAAACTGTATAATGCGCATTAACAGCATTAGAGGTAAAAAAAAAAAATGCTTTTATAGAAATCATAAAAATGGCAATTTATGTTGTTAATTATCTAAATATCAACATCAAAAATTATGTCGGCCTGATAAGATTGTTACTTTTGAAAAGCTGATACTGGCTGCGACTGTGTTGATATTTCATTGCATTTTAATTTACCAGCTGAATAATTCTGTTATTTTACATGAAAATTTACAAATGACTGGGTTATAAAAAGCTAATAAGTTATGTAAAGTCATGTAAAATATCTTAAATAGACATTTATGCTTAAATTATTCTGGTTATAGTCACCACTAGCATACCTTGTTTTGTTCACACATAATTGTATACCTCTCTGTGTGTGTCCATAGTTTTCTTATTATTTTCATTCAAACCCATTCACTTTCACAGTCCACTCTGTCTTAGATGAGATCTACTGTTATTAAGCAACAAACAAACCCATCACCACTCAATGTAATGTTTTCATAATGCAGAAAGAACCTCGACAAGGGCTTCATGTTAATAAAAAGGCCCTTTGTTCATGACAGTAATTTCTCAAGCTGACTCCTCACCCAGTTTATTCAGACCATTTCTATATCCAGGTAAACAATGCCCCCCTTTGTTATAATAATGCATCTTTATTCTTCTTAAGTCATTACAATAGGCTCTGCATTGCTGGATTGTATTTGCTGAAGGTAAAAGCTGAATAATATGTGGTTTTGTGTGTAGAGTAGAGTTGAGGGAATGCGTTTTGATCACAGACAAAGGCCAGGCTACACAGCGTTGTCCTTCTGTCTCTATCTTGTTAATGAGCAGTGTTCAGTGAGCAAGCCAGCCACTGTCTGCCACAGAGAGAGACCTCAGATTCATCTCTCTGCGGACAATAGGTGATTGTGTGTGTGTGTGTGTGTTTGTACCTTGGAGAGCCAGTGTGTATGTGCTAATTAAAGCAGTGGGAGTTGGAAGAAATGGCTGTGAGCGTGCGTATGTGAGGTGTTTGCCTGGCGTGACCGTCGATGTGTACGTTAATTCTTAATGAGACATTTCTGTACCCAGAGAGACCCAGCCATCACCATTCCTGCACTGACACACTACTACAAAGGCCACCATTGGCCACACGCACACATGTACAGACACACACAGAAACCAGATCATTACCATACAGCTAAAGCAGTGCACCATTAAATCAAACCTCTATCTACAGTGTGTGTGTGTGTGTGTCTGAGTTAACATGGTATGCAGACAGCTAGCAACAGAATCACCACATTGCTGGCTAATTTGAGCTAACTGATTGAGCTAACAGCAGTGCAGGTGGTTCTGCAACAAAAGGCAGGACAGACTGCATACTGTATACTGTAGCTCCTCTGGTATGTGATGGGCTTCTGATGGCCAATAATATCCAAAACCTTAACAGCAGGGAACTGTTCATAGAGAGCTAATAATAAAAGCAGGGTGATGAATGGATCAAGCAGTGAACTGACATAAAATCTTTGCTTTTGGTCATGTTGACTTGCTTTTAAAACACTTGGATACTTAACCGAGCACCGGTGAAATACAGCCTAATTTTCATATTACACTGAGCGTAGTGTCAGTTCCGGCAGGTCACAAAGTCAATCATAGCCATATTCCTGTCAGATCAGTTGATCTCTATGCTAGACCACAGCCTATACCCTACAATGCATCTACAGTAGCTGGAAAATCTCATGAAGACCACACTGTGTAAGCATCCTTAGGTACCTACAGCTGCTGCTCATCTGCATGCCACATTGCAACCAATCTTCATCCCAGCTCTTCCTTTTCATGCTGTGCCTGACAATGTCATATAATTCATACAATAATATTGTCTTGTTCTTGCTTTCTCCTTATATAGCAGTGACCTCCCTGAGCAGTGCCAAAATATCAAATATAAATAATTACAGACAGAATCTTCCTATAATTATAGTGGTCCTAAATGAAACATGTATATGTAATGAACATGGACATATGGTTGACTGAAAATTATCAGCTGATGACTAAAGAGAAACGTGGAATGGCATCATGGGTAACTTATCAGTTTATGGACTGATTGCTACCTGTCACTTGGTGGCTGCTGCGTAGCTCCTCCAGCTCTTTGCTCAGCTTCCTGATGAGAGTGCTCAGGGTCTCATTCTCTCTGATAGCACTCCTCATCTTCTCCTGCTCCTTGTGTAGCTCCTCCTGAAGTATCTGCGCCTTTCTTCTCTGTACATCCACCTCTCCACTCTTTCTTGTGGACTCTTGTCTGGCCTCCTTCAGCTCCTCGTGTGACTGCCTGAAGAGTGTCACCTGTACCTGAAACATAAGTAAGGGCCAAAAGAAACAGTGAATAAGTTAAACATGTAGCATTTGTGGAGCTCTTCAGTTTGCAAGACTTTGTTTATAATGCAGATAAAAAAATACATATTTGCACCTGATTTACAGGCAGAAAAGACACAAGGTGGTGGAAATGAAGGTGGATATTTAGGAACCAAGCAAATTTCTTTTCAAATAAAGTTTCCTCCAAAATGTCTTTAGTGTTGATGGCTCCGAGCTCAGCCCCTGAATGTATGACTAACCATTCATGTAAAGGATTTGACTCTTGTATAATTATGTATATATGCATAATGATAAAAGTTAATAATGTGTATATGCATTATGCATGTGATAAATGTAGATGTACCCTTCAAGATATGTGTACCTACATGACACGGACTCATTATGTGGTATTCCATAGGGAAGCTGTCTGGAAGAACGGGCAAGACCTGACAGGAAGAGAACCTGCTGCAGTTGCCCGTGTGTGTGTGTGTTTGTAAGAGTAAACGCATGTGTGCATTGCATATAATTTTGGTAAGTATAATGTGTTTTGCTAATATGTGACAAACACACATTAAATGTGCAAAATCAAATATTACCATTTCTACCTACGCATACACGGCTAAGCAAGCATACACACAAATACACACACGCACACATATAAACAAATGATGTGTCCAAGACTGCCAGGAATGTTGGCACTCTGCCAGGCTACAGTCACCACTTTGAGTAATTTGAATATTTAGTGTCCCATTGAGCTCTTAATTGGAGTCAATTTCACCAGCCTTGGCACCGTTTGGTTTTTTAATTAATGGCGAGGCAATTTGTTTCTGCCAGACAATCGCAGGACATTCACATGAGTGGTGGGTGTGTGGTGCCCGTGGAGGTGGTTGAAGTACTCCTCTTTGGGAACTCAAACATGTCCTTAGAATAAAATGACTGCATAGCGAACATTTAAGGACAATTGGAGACGCTTCTGAATTTAAAAGCAGATGGGACAAAGGTCAGATTAATATAGCTCTCACTAAATTAGAGGACAGGTCAGCAGATATGCATTACTTTAATACCTTTTGGGTGTTCGCCAGTTCGAGCTCTAAGGATGCCACTTCCTGTTTTAAATGTATCACTTCCTGTTCCAGCTGCTTTTGGTTGCTCCGCTGAGTATGCTGGGACACAGCAAGACTTTGCTTCAGGTCCACCTTTTCCTGGGCTCTACGGGAAGGAGAGCAAAGAGTAACTGCCTGACCAAACTGCTCTGTAAAGATGTATTGTCCAAATTAACACAGTGTAATAACACATAAACCAGATAACAGATTAATGATTAGTGAAATTAAACAAAAAGAAAAAAGATTTAAATACATGTCACATCCTCCTGTGTCCCATTTAGTAAGCAGACTGTTAAGAAAATGAGAGAGAGAGAGTTAGGGGGGTGGGGTGGGGGGTGGAGACTGATGAGAAGGGCACGAAAGGAGAGACAAGGACAAAAACCAGGATCAGCCGAGGAGAATGAGAGTTTTATAGACTCTGTTATTACTGTCTCTCCAGCTCTGACTTCATCTGAAGAATAGTGTTTTCACACACCGCAAGGTGTTCAACCTGCGCTGCACAGCGCTGAAAAAACACACACAGACACACACAGAAAAAAAACGTGAGCAAAAGTGTAAAATAGAAAAGAAACTTTAAATATAAGCTTACATTTAAATTGATCTGCGTTACTCCTGAATACTAGAATGTCAACAAATTTTATCTCTCAGTTATCACTGAAAATAACTGTAAGTATTGAAACTGTAGCAGATATATTTTAATGTCTCATTGTGATGATAATACACAGAATGCGTAATCCCAACAGTACCAGCCAGGATATTACCTTCTGCAGCTGCTGTCTGAGTCTTACTAGACTCAAATACTCCTCATCAGAATGAGAATGGCTCTGTTGATAGAGCTGCAGGTCACACTCCACGGCAAGTTTCTATAAGTGACGAGAGAGAGAGAGAGAGTAAGTGATATAGATAGAGAGAAGAAAATATTTTTTTTTAAGAACGTGCTGCTTGGTTTAGTCTCGTTTTAATCAGTTCAACACTGACAACCAGTGAAATCCATACCAAAACCCACTGAAGCAAAAACTCAAATAGAAGCAAAAAAAAAGCCAGGTCAGGTCACAAAATTGTGCATTTGCAATGAATTGCATCTCAGCAGATTAAAGGCAATGGCACCGATGGGTCCTTAAGAACACACATTACTTTGTGTTACACTCATTTGTGTATTGATTTGCACAGAGAAGCCTGACCTTGGTGTTCCAAGCACAGTATACAAACTGTAACGCAACAAGTTCAAAATTCACATGTGAATCGAGATCAGAAAAACTACGACGAGCTCTGCAAAAATGAAAAGTGTAACTCATTGTTTTCAACTCCTGAGAACACTGTCAGGAGGAATATTCTCCATTTTTTTCTTCCATAAATTGCTTAATGTATCACTATCCTCAATCTTAGTCTATTAGCTGCTGTCCTTTATACGGCCAAATTATGTAAGTAATTCAAAAGTAGACATCTTTGTAGGAGAGGGAAGAAATCTTACTTATCTTAAACTGTCCATCTTTATGTTATAGTGAAATATTCTTTAGTCGAATTTAAATTGACCAGTAGAGATAGAATTAAGATACTACACTCACAATCTGAGCAAGTCAATGTTTTATCCATTTACCCCCAAATGTGAAATACTACAACTTCTATCCTGTTTTTATAGTCATGTTTTAAAACAACACTGCTTCCTGTTTTCTACCATTTATTTCTTTGTAAACAGGGAATGAAAGGCAATAGTGATTTTAGGGTTAGCCGAGCCCAACAGTGACATGAGGTAGCGAATTAGCAGGACGTGAAGCTCCATAAGAACTCCTAACCTCTTGATAGGCGCCTTACAATCAAAGTCATTAGCCAGTGTAATAAAGGGCCTGAGATACAGCCATTCTTCAACAGCCTAACTCTTTTATAACCAACAGATTAAAGTTGATTGGATTAAAATGACATTCTGCCCGTCTGACCTTGGCGGCAGCAGTTAAGTTCATCCAAATTAAATTTCTCCGTAATAAAGATGATTCATTTGTTGCCTGACGTAGTAAATATAAAAAAGAAAGGGGGGGGGGGGGGGGGGGGGGGGGGGGGGGGGGGGGAAGAAAAGATTAAGTGACACACGCCAGTGTACAGATGCACAAAATGCACACACAAAGTAATATATCCATGCATGCACTTGCACAGCATTAGTGGAGCTGGCAAGCACCTGGGTGCACATGCAAAAAACTGAGACTCATCTGAGTTAAGCTCAAAAAAAAAAAAAAAAAAAAAAAGCATGTAATCCAGATCTATTTTTTGAGGATGTGGGCGTGTCCTTAAAAAAATATACAGTAAGACAATAAAGTATGTAACAACACTTGTTTCCTAGTTTGAAATGAAAGACTGAGCAGGTTTATGGGCAGCTTTTCCACTGATCTCACAGTCAACCTCATTTATTACAAGACATGTTTACATGGAATTAGTGTACACAATGAATCACACTGTTTTCAGATGTTTTAATTCATGTAGTGCAAGGAGAATAACTCTGCTGCAAGAAAGGCTAACACTGTTTGTTACGCAAACAAATCAGGATTTCCACAAAGATATAAAAGATTCACTATGTACTGAATTTATATGTGTGTTCATGTCTGGATTTATCCCTTTGTTATTGCTGCGTAAGGAAATATCGTAATGTATTAGGAAAATGTTTGCCCTAACCTGCTGATTGAATGCATCCATCTGCTCCTCGAGGGATCTCACCAGGCTTTTGAAGTGCTCCACCTTTTGCTCACTCTCTCTTAGCAGGTTGTGACTGGCCTGAAGTTCATCTGTCAGCTGGTCAAGAGCCTCCTGTGAACTCTCCCACTGACCAACCTTTTCCTGGTACCGGCGTTCCAGCTCTGCCAACTCTTCCTTCAATGCAGAAGTTGCTACCTGCGACTCTCTTAGCTACCATTTAAACACAGTGAACATGTAGTTGGACTCAAAATGAAAGAAAACATATGCAAGTCAGAATCTAATGGCATTTATTTTTTATGGAAAGGGGATGCAAATTTCTAAAAACTGCACATGCATTGATATCAACCATTATTAACCTTTTCCTGTGGATATCGTAGTTCCTCCTCCAGATGTTGCACATGCTCTTGCACCCTGCGCACCTTCTCTAATGCTGTAGTGTATTTTTGTTTGAAAACTGCGGCTGTTTCTTTCTGCTCCTGGGTTTGCAAATTGGCGTCTTTGAGCTCATCCTTTAATTCTTTCACCTGCTGAGTAAGACGTCCCACCTCCTCCTCCTCCTCCAGATTCTTTTCAAATGTATCAACCTGACGGCAAAATCAAATAGAATACAGATGCTGATGTTGACCTTTGTGCTTGATAACAAAGACCAATGCAGTTAAATTTTAAAGACAGTGGCACTGTGGCCACAAATGTAACATGTGCATGTGTGAAATAACCAGTGTGCAGTAGGAAGACATAAATAATCTCACAAAATCTAAACTTTTACATTACATAAACTATTACAGCAGCAACCATCATCATCATCATCATCCCCACAATGCTAAAAACCAAACAGTGAAACCAAAGTCTTTACTTGATTCTTCACGACTAAATGTGCCTTAAAAAAAACCCTCTGAAAACAGACACATGCTAGTTTGTTTAACATGGTGTAATGTACTGCACTGCTCTACAATAACCTCTGTCATAATGAAAGAGGAACTCAGGAAGTGAAACCAGGCTTAATCCTGCCGTTACACTAAGAATCCTACCGTGGCTCACCTTTCAAGGGGAGAGGTTGAGAAAGTTAAACCCGCTCTAACACTCAGCTTGAGTTCATCCACATTAATCCCGCTCTAATCTGGATCAGAACACGAGGGTTTACAACTAATGACAGCCAACTAGTTAGATTTCAATGGTTCACCATGGCTCGGTTTAACCAGGGATTAACCGGGCCCACAGGACTAACACGGGATTGAAGGTGGCACGACGGAGCAGAGAACTTGCTCATGCAAAAGGAAGAAAGAGACAAACCAGAGAGGAGTCATCAACTCTTATTCTCTATTTTCGAGTGAAAAACTGAGCAACCTGTGTAGGTGTAGGACCGCGTGTGTGGACTGTTTAAAAGCATTGACTCAGCCCATGCAGCCTCTATTTTATCTGAGCGTGATGGTGGTGAATGGTGAGTGTTTTACAGGGTTGTCTGAGGTAACGGTTTAAAAATCGCACTGAGAAGCACACAGTATAAAGTAAGGTGTTGTATGCCAGCTTTACATATCAAAGCTATATTCATTACTTGCTCTACTTGTGTCACTGTATTTCTTCCCTTTAATGAATTCACTATCCTACAGGCCAAACGCTAATGGTGGACTTTGCATTTATCTCTGTTACTGGATGAAAGGCCTCATAACAAGACTTAATGGGGACACTATGGCTTTCTTGTGACCATAATCAGAAGCGTGTGCTTTGGGGAAACAAACAACCCTCATTAAACATGATGGAAAACACATTTGACCCTCATGACCTGACAAGCCTCATTTGGCCTGATGTTTGAGTATTCATTGCTGTCACATGACTACCCAAGTTGACCCTAAGTTGATAATAACTTTATTCTTGGTCTACATTTCCCTATCTGTATTCATGTTTAGTTCCAATTAGATGTGAGAGCTGGACAAACAGTAGGGTCATCGTGTCTTGTTTAGTTATTCAGATGATGTAGATGGGAATATATGTAAGTTGACTACAAAATAAAGCTTGTCTGCCGCAAATGAGTCGCTTTGCTCTTCCTGGCAGAAAACTCGGACTCCTCGATTGTCTAGCGTGATTTAGAGCGCTCGCACTCAAAAGCACGAGTGCATCAGATTTTTCTTTTTATGTTCCTCACTGGATTATCACAGTCGATGGCTTTTCTGTAGGATCGTGTCTCAGCTGACAGACAAGCGAGCGCACAAAAAGAGCTGGCTTCTCTGTCGTTATGTGCTTCTGACTTAAACTGTCCTTGAGCTTCGTGACCTCCGACTCTCAGTCTTTCAGTGTGCTGTGCATTTGGCCGAGCTCAGAGTTGTTCTGCTTCAATCGGCTGCGAAGCACGGCGCCGGTCCCCCTCCGGGGTTATGCTTCAATTTTGTGAGCCTGTTTCACAACTTCCTGGTCAGAGTTCAACTGATCCATAGATTTCAGAAGAAATGAGTGAAAGTGAAGAGGAAGAGGAGAAGAGAGAGTTCCTCTTTACCTGCTGCTCTCTAATACGGAGCTGCTCTTGTAGCTGCTGCTGTTCTTTCTCCTTCTGGTCTTTAAGGTGCTCGATATCTCTGACCTTTCTGTTTAACTGACAGGCCTCTTCCTTGTGTGCTCTGATGGTGCGATTTAAGCGTCTTACCTCTTCCTCCAGCGCTGTCACCTGAGCCGAGAGAAAGAGAGAAAAAAAAAAGATGAAAATCGCAAAGGATGGAGAGGGAAAAACTTTACATTGGGATACCATGCACACCCAGACAGACAGAAAAGACAGTGAGGGGGTGGCAGTAAGCAAAAAGTGAGTGTCAGGTTTGAGTCAGAGAGTTTCCCAGTTTAGTCTCAGGACCAGCTGGGAAAATGTAGGCACGGCAAACATGAATGAGTAACGATTCCCTTTTCCTTAGCTCCAACTTTCGAGGAGCCTTTGAGCAAGGTGGTACGCCTCCCATCGCTCTGATGGAGCCGCTCAGTAGCCAACAGTAGAAGACTGCTGCTGGTTTGGGCACTTCCCTTGAGTAGATGTGTGCAACTCTGTGGGTGTAAAGCAAGGAACTGTTGAAAAAAATAAGGGTGATAACTGAACCCAGCCTCGGCGTATGAAAGAAAAAATAAATAAATGTGTTTAAAAAAAAAAAATGGAAGAGATTTGAAGCCCCAAGACAGATTTCAAACCTAAAAAAGAAACAAATCCAAAATAAACAGCCTTTTTTTTTTTTTTTCTTTTCAGGGAACACAACTTAAAAATGACTAAATATGCTGTTTTAAAAGGAAAAGTATGATCTTTTCTTTTCTATGAATTATACTTTGTTCAGTGAAATCTCAAAAAAACAAAAAAAAAACACCACACCTGGTTCTGTGTTCCTCCATGCTTATGTTCAGCTGCCTTCATTTCAGCTCTGAGCTGCAGAATTAACTGATCTCTGCTTCGAACCTAAACATCCAAAAACGAAGATTTAAAAAAAATTAAAAATTAATTCCAATAAATTGCATACGCTGGCATTTTAGCCTCTCCAATTCCTTTGGTTAAAGAGACGGACCTCCAGGTGTGAGGTGTGGAGTTTCTCGTGGCTCAGAGCCAAGTCAGCCTCCACTTCGGCTTTGCTCTGGTTGAGGTGGACGCACTCTCTGCTTCGGTCCTCCATCGCGGCTCTCAGCTCGTTCCTCTCCTCCTGCAGCTTCTCCAAAGCCTTTTCTTTTCGAAGCAACTGTTAAATTTGCGCTTACATTAGCATCCACAATAGGGGGGAAATACTTTAACTAGTCAAAGAAGGAAATATAACCATGTATTAATGTATTAATTCCAAGACTACAAAACCCACTCATCATCTAACAAGCAATTCACAAAAAAAAAAGATAATAGACTGATTCAAATGGTAAATCCATTATCAAATGCATAAAACAGCAATTACAATAATCTCATAAAATTTTAATTTAATTTCACTGTAGTTAACAATAATATGAACCATTAATATTCTAACAATCATTCTGATGAATGATGAAGCTGGTGTGTTTTTCTTTTTTACCTCTTTTTGACACTCTGAGTGTCGCTCCTTACTTTCTGTGAGCGCCTTCATCAGCGTGCACATCTTAATCTCTCTCTTCTGTATCTGCAAGATGAAAACACTTTTCTCATTGTTTAAATACACACATTAAACACAAACACACAGTTTTGTTCAAAATATTGTGGCAATGAAACGTGTTAAGACTGATGCTGCCTGGATTCACTGGCAACTCTGTCACCGTTTACAGAACTTGAGATAAGATATGAAAAATTTTGTTTTCATATTTGTGTTTCAGGTAATGGTGGCAGTGGGCAGATGACGCTACATCCAAAGCAGCGGTTGTTGATGCTTCTCTTGAGTATACAGTACGCCTCACAATAGCTTGTGTTTGTCTGTTTCCTTGGTGACCTTCCCTAATTACCCACTTCTGCTCGATGCCAAACGAGTGCGTGTGCGTTCATGTGGGTGTGATTCTGTGATTCTGTACGTGTTGACTGCGTCCTCACCTTGCCAGGATCTTTTTACATTTGAGGTCAGTAAAAATGGCCAGGTGTGGATGTTGAGCCAAAAAATTCCTAATTAACTTTGGGATATTTTTGAGATGGATGACTAACATTTTAAAGACGTTAAGGTTTTCTTTTAACCTTTCAGTGGTTGAAACATGAATCTAATTATCTCCAGAAAAGAGGCCTGTATTTTGGAGTTGGAGACTGAGAGCATTAGGTTGTTGTAGATTAGTTAACCTTTTATATATTGGCATGAAGCAAAGATATGTATTAGCAGATATGCAATCCTGTGTTGGTGGCTGATCTCACCACAATATCACTGTTGTACTCGGCAGCTTAAAAGAAAAACAATGACAGTAATAATAAAGAACTGCTAGGTTTCAGTCTAATTTTAACAGCTTATTTGTTATAGTTGAAGCCGACAAGTTTTCACTTCCAATTTATAAGAGTCTTGCTTTCAGAAGTGAGTCAAACGCTCACTCGCTCACACTCTCTTTCTCTATCCCTCCCCACCTGCCGTCTGTCAGCCATGATCTAGGGATCTTTTTTGACCAGAGTGGAGGGCTTGTTTGTAACTGTCCAGGGGGATTGATGGAGTTAACTTGGCTCTTTGGCCTCTCACCTCTGGCTGTCGGTGGCCAGGCTCACTAGGCACACTAAACCTGAGCTATGGCAAGGGGAAAAAACAAAACAAACCACTGCATGCACACACACACACACACACTGCTTTGCACGTATCAGTTAAACCACACATGAGCATTCATGTAAACACTTTGACTCATACAAACAGGTAGTACCCTGGTACCAGAATGATACCAGTAGTGTTTTGCATTCCACAGACATCAGATAAAATAGCTCAAACATGTGCATACAGACCAAAAAAAAAAAAAACTGACCAAAGCTTTTATTCATCTTACAAACACAAGTCATTCCACTTACCCATAGCAAATACTGCGCTCTCTTCCTGCCAATTTTTAAATCTTAGCTCGATTCATCTTTGAGTGTGTGCGCGTGCATGAATTCCCAATGTGAGCGTGTGATAGGCAGAATGGATGTTGATAAACACCGGAGGACGTCGTGTCAAAACAGACAACTTGTCAAAACGACACGCTAACTAGGTCAATCACAAAGTTTAAGGAGAAACTTTGGAGTGGAGCTTTGGTTTATGCATATCTCTACCTGGATGTCTATGTGTGTGTGATAAGCTCCTGAACGAATCTGCAGGAGGGGACCTCCAATATCGAAGGTATTTTTAAATCAATGAGCTCTTAAGTGCATCCCAGTCTCAATGTGTTCACACATAACGCACGCACACAACACTCGGCGTAGATAGAATCCCTACTGACAGGCAATGACAAGATAAAGAGAGGGAGAAAAAAAGGGGGGGGGACGACAGGAGGGGGAGAAATAATATTTGAACAGTTGGGGGCGGGTGGGGTAGTGAAGAGGGTGGCGGGGATGAAACAGAGATGTGGCAAGGCAAGAAAAGAAATGAGCAATAAGTGAGATCAAGAGAGAAAGCAAGGAGAGAGAAAAAAATCTGTAAGCTATTCTGACAGATGTAAAGCACTGCGGCCAGGACCGATGTCTGTCCACGTCCAACCTTTAAGGCTTGTACAACTTTCGTCAGCACTGCTTACCTTCCGCTGTACTGCTCTTACTCCTTCCATTTGTGATTGCTTTCACCTCCTTTTTTCCATTTTAAATAGTAGCGCATTTGAATCATGTTTCTGAAGTGCTTCATACACAAAATAAGTGTCCTTGCATTTTAAGGTAAAGCCCAAGTGAGAAAGCTGAAGACACACTAGGCTGGAGATGTGTCAGTAGATTAAAAAAAAAAAATATAGTGGACAACACACATGCGATAGTGTGCAGATTTGTGTTTTTGAAACACAATTTAATTTACTTTGAATAGTCTCCGTGCGGTTTTGGGTCACTGAGACACAAGTCTCAGTAGTGCGTATAGAGTCAAAGATTTTAAGACTTACAGTAAAGGGTCTGAAAGACTGAGCCAATACCTCACATGGCAATAAAGCTCTGGTGTGAGAAAGGACGGCTCTATAGCAATATTTTGTGGCTTTTACTGTCCACGAGCCAAATTGCCACAAATCAGAATCCTCGACTCAAGAAATCCCCTGTTCTGCTTCCTGTGTGCATTTATGACCCGAACATTTAAAGAACAGTCTCCAGAGAACTGTGTGTGTGTGTGTGTGTGTGTCTGTGTGTGTGTGTGTGTGTGTGTGTGTCTGAGTTCCTTTTGGTCCTGGGAAGATGAAGTAGATCGGCTCTAAGACAAAGCCTCTTGTGATGTTAATGATTTTATTATTACCATCAGAAGGCGGTTGTGGTGGTGGGGTGGGGGTTACAAGACTACAGCCTCATGTCACAGCTACAGCATGAGGCTGCTCACATGATGATGATGATGTGTGAGTTAGCTCGATGGCAAGAACCGCAAAAAAGAAATTGAGGGTAAGTAAAAGAAAAAAAAAAAAAAAAGGATTTCAAGATTAAAAATGAAGGAAATTAAAAGAATTACAGAGGAAGCTGTGCCTGTCCAATTTCTGACAAGCCTGTCTTTATCAAAAGTGTGTGCTTTTAATAAGGCTCTAAATTTAACACGGGACATTTACATAAAAAAGGGCAAACATCTGCTTTTATTTGATGGATTTCCTGTGCCATGTATGTCGTGTCATTCACGAAAACTTTCAGCAACAAACCGCAGCTGTTGTGAAGATATCAGTATCGATGTTCGGTGAAATGTTGTTTGGACTTTGCAACCAAGGATGCAGTTCAAATGATACCACAGGAAAAGAAAAGAAAAAGTTAAACAGATGTTTCAGTGATTTCTAATATAAATGCCGTGTCCATGTCTGTTTCCCAGGAATTTAGGTTAATTGAGACTTTAAAGTGACTAGAGAGCTTGTTCTCTACAGCACAAGCAAACTGCTTCCCTTTTTGTTCTGAGGACAGATGTGCAACTGTACGTGAGCCGGAGAGAGAGCGAGAAAGTGAATCAGCAGAGTACAGTTAAGATGAAGGAGAGAGCTTTGACAGTATTTGTTCAGCTGTGCTAACGTTTGGACATTTAGAGCCGAGGAGAAAAATACTTAATGCAAAGTTCTCTGTTTCATTTATATCTGAGAGGGAGCGGGCACGCTCGCTCTCGCTCCCATACACCTACTGCTGCCGCTGTCCACACAATGACGGAATGAAGTGTGCATGAGGGAAGGCAAAGCTCCAAATGTGTGTGTCCTTGTGTGGGTGTGTGTGTGTGAGAGAGAGGGCTTGTAATAGATCAGAGACAACCAGTTTTGGTGCATAAAGCAAGGCCAGATGTGAAGCGGAAACCAGATCCCCGGACAGAGCGTAATGGTCCATCCTTTGACTTAACATAAAAGACATAACTTTAAACACACACACACACCCACACGTGCGCAGATGTACAGCAAAGGTAGCTGCATGAAATGTGTGCGTCCTACAAAACACAGCAGCACAAACAGAATTTGGAGCTCTCCTGCATACGATGACTTAGCTCTGATGACTTGTATTTAAGGAAGTGAATGTTTGCTTTCGTCCTGTAAATGAATTCATGTACGCTCCTTAATGAAAATATTTTAAATCTACCTGAACCCCATATAACATGAGCTACTGAGGACTATTTTTAAATGGGCACTCTAATAAATGGGTGACTATTGTAACAATAGCCTCATGGATAGCCAGCAAAATCCTGACCTTGACCTTCACCCTAAAAAATATGTTGAAAAAGGGTATTGTCAGTGAAGAGGCATGCCTGTGACAAGGACCGAACCTCGTGTGAGGCGTACCTTTTTCACAATCCCGAGCCCTTGAAATTTTGCAATGGCTTTGGGAAAAGTATCTTTGCAACCTGGTTAATTGAAGGTTAAATACAAACCAGTAAACACTAACATATGCTTTTGGTGTATCACATAAAGAGCAGGAGGGGGGGGTCTAAGAAGCACTGCAGCACGGGACCACGTGATTTCTGAGCTTTACTGTAGTCCCAGCAGTTAAAATCCCATTTTAGCGGAATAATCCAAATTTTTTGCCAAGTCTGTCTTCATCAAAAGTATGTGTTTTTAATAAGGCTCTAAATATCAGAACATCCTATTACCCATTATCTAAAACCTTATTATCAGCACTATTGTAGAAATAGACAATGCCTGTCACAGTGAATATTACATTTGAAAATTTCATATTTAAATGAATCCCTCACCTGCGCGACCCATCTTATCAGGCCCATTGTGGGAAAAGACAATGCATTACATTAAAGTGAATATTATATTTAATCTCCCGTTCTGTAGAAACTTCGTATCTTTAGATTAACCATTTTTTTTCCTTCCACTTTGTGAAGAAACTGTTCCTTTAACAGAGAGGAGGAAAACTCACCTTTAATGTATCAATTGTCAACAATTTAAGGGAAAGAAAACACACTTGTCCAAGTTCAACTGTCAAAGTAAAATGACACAGTCAAACAAGCAAGACTTTACAAGAAATCATATTTTAATATTTGATTTAAAAACCTTGGAGACGAAACTTGATTACCTTCTTTTCACTGGTGCGACGTGCGTGCGCTAATTCCAGCCGTAGACGTTCTACCTCTTTGCTCGCATGGTGCAGCTGGCCCAAGATCTGCTGTCTGTCTGCATTCAGGCTGGTGGTGGTCTGATCCAGGGTCTCCGTGATATCATTTAACATAACCTCACTTATTTGTAACTGAAGGGTGAGCAGAGACGGGGAAAAAGAAAAGACAAAGAGATGAACAGTAAGTACTGCATGTTTTAGATGTCTGTGGCTAGAACCTTTAAGCATACTGACAGCTGAAAAGAAAGCTGTGGTGGACAGACACACAAGGAGAAGAATGGGCGAGCCATTACAATCAAATACAAATAAGAGAGGTGGGAGATGAAAGTAAAATTTAGAGATGTTTGCCTCCGCTTTGTCTCCGTACTAGTGAAAGGGAACATCATAAAGGCTTTGTGCCAGGCTAGGGACCCCTACAATTACCGCTTTGACTCGGGACCAATAAAACTGCTTGACTACTCGTCATAAAGCTGTAGGACACTAACTGGAGAAGTGCTTCTAAAACCTGGAGGCAGGGTTCTCACTGCGTTGTGATCCTTTTGTATTTCCACTACATCAGATGCATCAAAAAGCTTTTATTAAAAAAAAAAAAAAAAAAAGCATCACATGATGTTTAGCTGGGCCACGGCCTCTTTTCTAATGTACAAAATCATTCAGGCAACAGAAAGGAACTTGTTTATTTTCAAATGGTTACTTAAAACCTTTGACACTGCAAATTTCAAAAAGTCAGCCTGAGAACATCAGTAACATGATGAAATGAAAATACAGCCTTACACTTATCACATTTAAGCTGCTGGCGCCTCCTGAATGCACCAGTGATGTCAAAAAGGTAATAAGGAAATTAAGTTAGTGTTAGAAAAGTAAGGGCGTAAAGTCGGCATCTAAGGCGGTGCTGCTTTTATGTCGAATGTATTTCATTTAGTTGGCTGACAGGAACCCACCATGCTAAAACACTAAGGAGCAGACAAATGACTTGGTTTGGCCAAGGACACAGTAAATAGGTTAATTTAAGCCTAAAACACATCACTGCCACGCGCCACTCTGATATACCTAGAGGGGTGAGAGGAGGAAAAGAAGACGAGAGAATGAAAGAGAGGGAGCGAGACAGAGAGGGAGAGAATAAAAATAAAGAGAGAGAGAGAGAGGACAGTGAGAGAAACCTAAAGGCCATTCCATTCATCATGCGTACGACTCTTTAATGTTCACATTCATTACCACTGATTCTCATTGGGGCAAGAGAGAGGCTGGACAAGGGAGATGAGAGAGGAAAAAGACAACAAAGGATGCAAAAAAGAGGAACGATCTGAAGAAAAATAATTAATAGAAAAGAAAAAAAAACCAAGCCAACATTTAACCCCCCCCCCCCTTGTTCCTTCTAATGGCTAAGCGATATTCACACAAACATGTTTCTTTAATGTACGAGGCCTACCCTCTGCGGAGCTAAGATGGTGGGGATGAGTTATTAAATATGGAGAGAGGGCAAGAGAGGAAAGGCAGAGGAGGAGGAGGAGGAGGAGGAGGGGAAGAAGGACTGATGATTAACTGTGAAGGAAGTAAAAAATGAGGAGAATTCCCCGATGTACCTCACTGGATTTGATTTAGAGAACAGTGCCCAGTTCTGTTCCTTGTTTAAGAAGATCTCCTCTCCTCTGTGTGCACGTGTGTGAAAGGCAGAGTGTGCTACCTGCTACGCTCTGCCGTGTGGCCGGGCTTTCTGTATCCTAGGTTTCTCCTCTATAACAAATGTGCTCTTCAGAGACTTCTCTGCGACTCGCAAACTAACCGCATCCTCGTCGAGGTGCTTCGCGCGATCCTCGTTCTAGGCTTGATTTTTAGCTGCAGATGAAAGTGCTTGCAGGCACCCTTTCACCTGAATCCTAAAAGTGTTCATTTCAAGTTGTGCTGACATTTGTCCTCTTCCTACATAAAGCTGCTCACAAGGTTTGTGTATTTTTATTTTTTATTTATTTTGCTTGATTTTTGTTTTTCTTACAACCAGGTCAGGATTTCTAGAAAGACACATTGTTGCTGAGTTGTATTTTTTGGCACTTAAAGCCAAAAACCTTTTAAGTGCTGTTTAGATTCATTATATTCAAGAGAGGGCATTTCTGCAGCCAATATTTCCAGTGATTGTGATTGGTGTCCCAGGTTTTTGAGTTGTGTATTCTGGTTTATTATTTGATCAGGATTATTTACTCCACTTGTGCTCTTACTGTACTTTTTGAATAGGTTCAGAGGTTCAGGTTCAGACAAAAATCCCTCCATAATGTGATGTGATTAAAACTATAATTGAGTCTTAATATGTATTAAAAAAAATTTTTAAAAGTAGTAAAACCAAGGTAAATTTATTTCCACTAAATAATAAATGGCATTTATAGAGCCCCTTTTCTAGTATTACTGACCAGTCAAAGCCACATTTTTCCTTTACACATATTTAAATAGACTAAAGAATAAAGCACTTTACACAGTGCTCTATTCTTTGCACTTTATTCAGCACTTTATGCATCTTGCATTCATTCTTACAGCCAACTTGGAATCACTAACTTACCTAACATGCACGTCTTTAGACTGTAGAAAGAAGTCTGAGCACCCGGAGAAAACCATGGCAGGCACTGGGAGAGCATTCAAACTCTACAATGAAAGGCCTCGTGATCAGGGGAGGCGAAACTGCTAATTAGTGCACCACAGTGCCGCTTTAAGTAACTGTTGGGGTGTGTGTGGTGTGTGTTACTGTACATGAATTTGCGCTTGAGTAATTACTGATATAAAAAGACCAATAATTTTAGAGGAAGCAGACAGTGGTTGAACTCCTCACCCCAAACATGAATATGAGTGTGTGTGGGCCTGTGGTTCAGAGCCCCTTACCAAATCAAAGCCCCTATTCATTGGCACTCTGTTAAATGGACCTGTGTTAGATTATTAAGGAAGCGCCACAGAGAGTCACTGCATACACAAGCATTAACTCATAAGCACACTTAGATATACCATACACACACACATATATACATAATTCTGCATGCACATGCACGCACTAGCAGAAACCCCTGCATATTTATACTTCTATCAGAGGGGATAAGTTATAATTTGTCAGGCAGAGCGACATGCAGATATAACCACAAAAAATATGGAGTTAAAGACACATTCACAGTGGGCACCACCACCACCACCAAGAGCAGACTGTGGTCAGGGGCATGTGTCTTGGCATCGACACAACCTACCTCTGCCTCCTTAAGTGAGCCTCCCAGACACACTTCCTAGTATTAAAATGTCCCACCCAACATAGCATAACAGTGAGTTAAAGGTGGTCATCAATGCAGTTAAATTATCTACAGCTTTGCTAATGGATGGTAACAATTATAAGCAATGGGCCACCCAGTATTATTGCAGTAATGAATTAAAATCCCTCTTTTATCTGGATTCTTCGCCCCAATTTTTTGTGTGACTATTGGGAAATAAGTTTTACAAAACTAGGACAATAATGTGTTAATTTCCGTGCTTCAGCCAAGTTCAACATATTACACAAGAGAGCAAAAGTTCTTTATGTTAAACCATCTACAGTGCAACGGGGATTTCAAATGAAAAATGAACATTTTGGCAAAAGAGCACATTTTTACACATTTTAAATATTCTTGCCATCAATGTTAAACCAAGTAAAAGCAATAAGATCTAATTAAAAGTCAGCTTCTGTAAATGTTTTACTATACTTAGTTATGACTACAATCCAGACTATTAGACAATAGCCATATTTCACATGCAAGACACAATTAAAGGCAGTGCTCTGCATCCACTTAGTTACTAGAGAAAGTCTTAGCTAATATTCAATATTAAAACTAAAGAAAGATAATGATTTAAAGTCTTACAGAGCAGCAATAGCTACTACAAAATCAGCCTGGATTCATGTAAAGTACCCAGGAGCCAAAAGACAGAGCAATGCAAAGTGACTGATGGCTCAGAGCCTTTATTCCTGTTAGCTAGTGCCAGACATCATGGCACTTTCTGTTCCTGTGAACAAGTAAAGACTGAGTATTATTTTTGCACCAGCAATCAAGCATTATAAGAGCATCCAGAGTACAAGTCACATTTACCTTGGAAAGACAAACAAACAAGATATTTAAAAAAAAAAAAAACTATATTGTCACATCTGATTTGTTATGAGCCTGTAAAACAGTATGTTGACATTTTCTTATTCCCACTCACTGCAGGTCAGGCCTGTTGATCCAGCTAGTTAAAGATCTCAGTGCCTGCCAAAATCCCTCCTATAGCTCAAGGTCTTTACAGCACTGACTCTCTCCATAATATTGTTACATAATTAATACATTACGGTGATTTTTCCCATCTCCAAATCTGCCACCATCAAAGATGATTAAAAGTTCCCATGTGGTCTCTGTGAAGTCTTAATTCTCCAGTGGAGGAGTATAGGACCTTGGCTGGGAGTCCGGAAGAAAGAATATCAGATTTGTGATTTTATTTCAAATGAGTGCTTAAGCCTTGGACTTTCATATTAGTAGAGCTCCTATTGAGAGAGAAACCTCAATCTGATCAAGTCTCATTACTTTAGCAATCAAAGTTTCGCCCCCGGGGTCCTCCCCTCAACTCCTGCCTCCCACCTCCTCTCGTCTCTCCTTTTTCTTTCTCCCCTCCCTCTCCTAGCCATCACATGTTTTTGCCACCAAGGCAGAAGAGAGGAGAAAGGGAGAATGGCTTGCACAAATCCTTGATTGGCCAAAGTCTATCCTCCATCTAGGATTACGAATAGAAATGGAACATTTGAGGACAAAGGAAGGAGGGGTAAGATGGGAAGAGACAGAGAAGGAAAAAAAGAGATAGATAGTGTGTTAGGGAGCGATGTGAGTTGCAGAGTTATGGGCACAGAGAGAGAGAGAGAGACAGAGAGAGGGTGGCTAATATAATTGAATTAAAAAGATGGAGCGGGGCCATTTCTAAGCAGGTGGGAGTGTGGAGTGAGAAAGAGCAGGCGAGATATTAACTTCTAATAAAAGAGAGATTAGAAAGTGGCTGGGAGGACTGCTCTGTCTTTACCTGTGGGAGTGACGGCCCCCACATAACCTTTCACTGCAATATGCACACTGATATTGGCCACCATATTATGAGCATACTACACACAGACAGACAAATACATGAGCATTCACGCACACGTTTTCACCCCAAAGAACCACACATGCAGTGCATACAGTATATAGACACATATATGCAGAAATATACGACATACGATGAGATATACAAGCGCGCGCGCACGCACACACACACATACACAGAGTGCATTATCAGCTCTCATGCAATGATCCAACAGGCAGCAGCTATCAGATAATGAAGACGCAGCTCTTTGGGAAGCTTCTGCCATACAGACAATTAATTAACTAATTGGTCTAATGAGCTTGTTAATGCCACGCTTTTTTGGCAGCCTGTGCGAATACATTAACGAGGCTAATTCAATTAAACAGGTGCAGATTTCACAGCTGCTTCTCTTGTGAGCACGCACACACACACACACACACACACAAATCCTACAGGTGTTGTGTACATGCTCGCTTCATTTGACTCTGACGTCTTTCTCAGCGAAAACCTTGGCATTCGATCAAAAGCATAATGATATGCAGATCAAGTGGTGTGCACTTGTGCAATGTGTGTGTACGTCAGTCAGTGCTTGTGCCTCAATGGGCCGGTGTGCCTTTGAATCAAAAGTACAGCTCAATAAGCTCTACTAGCAACGGTAATCTGTATAATTGAAAGGGTATAAAATAAGTGGGTGGAAAAGTGATTGAGGCGCTAGGATAGAATAGTTAAATTAGCTAACAGAATCCCAGGGGTCAACCAATAATGTTAGCCAAGGGTTCACAGTGCAATATATTTCATTTACTCAAAAGCTTTTCAGTATTATACGTTTATTTGTCTACTTGTGTGTTTGACCAAAAAAAAAGACTATGACCCGCATGATAAAAATACTAAGCATGTCTTTCTTCAAGTTACTCCTTCCCATTTCTTGGCAGCCTCAGGTCGCAAACACCGTTATTGGGAAGCAGCAATTCATTAATGACAAATAGGACTCATTCATCGAAGAATCTGTAAAATGTCCTTAAATTTTATACAAACATAAAAGCAGCATTTGAAGCATGCACTTCTGTACCCCCTTGCATGCATTTTACCTTTTTCCTCGTTCCATTCAGCTCCTCACTTAGTTGCTTAATCGTCGCCTCTTTCTCCTCCACCCGTGCCTTAAAACAGGCACTCAGCTTGTCCTTCAAATGCACCATTCTGGCCTTGGCCTGGAGCAGAAAGAGTGGTAAAATGTAGTCACTGTCATAAACTGGAGTCAAGCTTTTAACTTTGATTCTTCTATTGTCAAAACTGATAGGAAGAAGCAATTATGAGCAATGCTGTTGTGGATTTTTAAAAAATCTCAATAAAGTTTTACATTTTTTGAAAAATGTCACACTGTGACTGTCACAGTGATTTTCTTACTCTGCGCACACATTAATATGTTTATACACTTAGATTATATTATAATGTACATGCAAGCACAGACTGCCTCAAGGCCAAACTCAAGCAAACATTGCAGAGCGGGACTGATGACACTGGACTTATCTAATGTGAGGTCAACAAGCGAGTGTGTGTTTTTTTTCCTTTTTTGTTTGTGTGCAGTGTATATGCACAGTGATTTGATGTGTATGGGTTGTTATACAGATACAACAAAAGTTCCCTCACAAGCTAACTAAGGCACTGAGAGTATTGTTTCTGAACTTACCAGTGAGGCATGAAGCAGACCTCCTATGAAAAACTTGCCAACTCTTCTCGGCCTATGCCAAACAGCTTATTCTGCTACGGACTCTTGTTTTGAGCTTCTGGTACCCCAGGTGCTGACAGTCCGGCTTGTCGTTATTGGAGGTAATCTCAGTGCAGAGAGATATTGAGATGCGATCCTGAACCCGTGGCAATCCCATATCTCCTCATTCTGGGACTGAACTCTATCCTTCAAGATGACAACGCTCGCCCCCACAGAGCGGGCTTTATCAGAGAGACTACCTTCAAAATTTGGGAGTGGAGAGGATGGGACGGCCTGCCTGCAGTCCTGCCCTCAACCCCCACTGAGCTCTTGTGGGATCAGCTTGGGGTGTGCTGTTCGCGCCAGAGTGACCAACACAACCACATTGGCTGGGATGCCATCCCACAGCAGTGTGTGACCAAGCTGGTGACCAGCATGAGGAGGTGCCAGGGTGCTGTGGCTGTGTATGGTTCTTCCACATGCTGCTGAGGCGCCTGTTTGTTAAACGAATAAACTGTTAAATTGCCAACATGTCCCATTTCTTCAGACTTCCAATAAACAACACCAAACAAGAGTCAGCAGCAGAATAAGCTGTTTGGTGCTGGCAGAGAAGAAAGTTGGACTTTTAACACTATCATATGACGGGAAAACACTAATTGCTGCACTATTTCCTGACTGGCGGAGATAGTGTTAACTCAAGTGCCCTGGAGATGATACCACTGATTAATTTTCTCCATCTGCTTCCACCCCTTTCCCTATACATGGCTCCACTTTCAGTCCCTCCCCCAAAACCCTTTCAGCCACTGCTGAATACTAAATCAGCCCCCTTTTTTTTAATTTCCAGATAACCAACATTCATTTTTCTCCTAGCATCATTTGGCCATGACATGGTGTAACATCTTATATATTAGGTACGGCTGATGTGAATTATTGTTATTGTTATCTTTTTTCCATTTACTACTCGCCTGTCCAGCTGTATACTATGCATGGCTAAATCATTACCTGTGCATGTGGTACAAATATTGATTCACAGCATTAGTAATGTGCAGTGAAAGCTCGACAGTTAGACATGTTCACGTTGCTGTTTAAGAACCAAACAGCACCAAAAGTGTTTCTTTTGCCAAAGCACAAATATTGCCAGAGGTGTTTTGTGTAATGTTTGTTTCTTGCTGGATAATAATGAAGTCTGTGTTTGAGAGTACACCTTATGTACGTTTGTGTGTACATGTTAGCTAGGGAAAAGGGGAAGAGAGGTGAATGAATTTCGCCACTGCATTCTTCTGCTTATAGACATATATTAAAGTGGTAACTGGTACACAATGGACTACAAACACAACCCTGAGAGCAAGCCTATAGTTTATACTACAAATGTAAACAAGATTCGTCCATGTACAGCAACAAAAACTCCTATTATCCTTGAGTAAATTAAATAGAAACTAGCAATACTGGCTTTGAAAATATTGCAACGCCAGCAATTCTCTTTAGCTTCTTCACTCTGGCTAAAACCTCTATGGGGGCCATCAAAACTTCCTCAATGCCTGAAAAACCTTGTGTGTGTGTGTGACGTCTACGCGCAGACACACTCGGTCATTAACATGTGCATGCAGACAGACATACGTGTCATCACTCAGTGTCCCAGCTGCAAATGAAATCTCATTCTCTCTAACAATCTCAGTAGCCCACTCCAAAAGGCCTCTCTCTCCCTCCTGCCTCCCTACCCCGTCTCTTATTCTGGATCTTCACTAATCACACCCTATATTTTTCTCTCCTTCACTAATCCACACAACTGTTAAAAATCAAAAACAGAAGCTGAGCAGAAACCATAACATGTGCAATTTGTATGCGCTCACTGGGTTTTGTTGGTGTGATCAAATATTAATATATTCTTGCATTTTTAGACAACACTTCTCTATCTTGACACCAGGCTTCTTTGTCCTGCATTGAGACATGTAACAACTTGGGCTGCTCTGAGCTTCTCTTTCCTTTCTTACGTTGTTGTGCCTCCCTATCATCATATTACTTCTCATCACCTGCTTGCATAGCCTGGAACCTCGCCCTGGAAACTGGAGAAGTGGGAAGTGATTTGGAAAAATGAGGGCAATAAAAAAAAAAAAAAAAAAAGCACAGGGATGAATGGAGAGATGTGATATAAGGTTATATGCTAACCCAATCAGCAGGCTGCTGTTTGCCGACAGTATAATCAACATATCGGCCTAATGTCATTACAGCTATATGAGAAATAATATTGCGTGAAATGATATTGTGCGGCGCATGCGTGTCTGTGTGGCGCACACATGAACAAGCTCCACGTCCAGATGTATGTAGCCCCTAGCATTTTTTTTTTTTGGCACAGTAAGGCACAAAGATGCAAAATCGTGCATGAATGCACACATAGTGAAAAAGGCTTTTGTTACAGAAAAAAAAATTCAGGATGATTAATTAATTGATTACCCGATGCCTTTTATTGATTAGATAATACTTATATTGTTTTTGCCCCACCGGCAATTCATTTTTTAAAGATTTTAAAATGTAAAACCAGATTTATTAGGAAGAAGAGATCACTTAAAATGCAATCACCGTTTTTATTTTCTGTGCCCAGCATGCGCACATATGTATATTTGAATAGTCACGCACAAACAGGCTGCCCACTGGCTCTGACACAAAAGGATATTAGTTAGTGTGTGGCTTCCATATCCTCAATGCATGAGGCTGCTGATGGCCTCTATTGATGGACACTGGCGTGAAGCCATCACTCAAGTTATGGAGCTTTAATTGGAGACAGCATAAAACGATAAACCAAGAAACATGCATGGCTGAGCAGCCCAATGTAAACCATTAATCATAGCATAGGCAAAGACAAGTGGCCGCCACGTGCACACGTGTGAGCAGCTGCAGCGGCGCACGCATACTGCTCTCGCGCCGCGCACCTTGCATATGTGTGAATGAGACACATATCGCGTGCGCGGACACACACACACACACACACACACACACACACACACACACACACACACACACACACACACACACACACACACACAGAGAGAGCAGAGACAAGAGTCCCAGTCACATATTCTCATGATAGATGACCCATTTAACTTTGATTTCTGAGAGAAATGAGCTTGCCAGCGATACAGGGTTACCACACAGGCACAAGTGCACACACACACTTACTCATTCATGCTATACACTGATACTAAACACAGGTTACATATATGAAGTCACACAATACATTTAGTTTATATGCAAATAGCAGTTTGCTTTATTTTGCACACAAGTCCTCTCTCCTTCATGTGCACACAGACACACACTTACAGTGCCACTTATTTGCATGTAAAGGTTTATAATATGGTAACATTTGTGATGTAAGCAAGAAGTGAATAATTCAGCTGTGTCTATCATGCATATCCTCTGGTTTTAAATACGGATCTACACTCACTGTCACTCACACACACACACACACACAGAAATAAACACAAAAAAGACAGACGTGATATGTTTTATAAAGTTTGGGGGGTTTGTAGCCCTTCTCACAGCTGTAAAGCCTGGGAAACAAGTTACCAGTGTCATCCTAAAAATGTTATTTAAACGTTTACATGCGCACCATTGTTAAATATCTATGTTTTTACAATGCACTTCAAATGTTTTTAAACAGCAAAAATTGAAATGCCTTGAAGCTTTTAACTATTGCAGCTAATTAACACCGACGTCCACATGTCACTCAGCAATGAAGCATCAGAGAAATCCTAGGACAGATCTAGGTGAGGGCAGGCTGTTTATTAGATAGCAATTGGAGTGGATAGAGATGTGATTCATTTGGAGAGGGAAGGCTGCATTGAGGAATTTCCTGAAAAGATGAATTCTCACATTAAAAGGGAAGATGAGAAGTGACTGCTGCTCTGAGTGAAGTGTGAAGGCCATTCTTCCAAATGGAAAAGGAAAGAAGAACTAAGGAAGCCCAAGGTCTCCGTGTCAGTGGGTGGACCAATTCAGAAGGCTGACATTTAATTGAATTATTTACCGTGGTGTGTCTGCTGCCAAATCCTCAAAACATTTCTGTTCCAGCTTTTGTACAATGAGTAATTATCTCTTGTGAAGTTATACTGTTGCAATCCAGACCTTTGCTTATTTGGTCCTTGATTGCAAACATTCAGCTTACACCTTATTACAGCCACTGTCCAGTGACATATGAGACAGTGTTGATATTTAGACAGATGGATGGTGCACTAGAAGGATAAAAACCTTCTAAATGCACACAAACATATAACACACGCACACACACACACACGTTCCATACAGCGGCTGCAGCCCCTCAGCGCTCCTCTGTCCTCACATGCTTGGTTTCCCCATCTAATTGCTGCCATTCGTCAGTGTGTGTGTGTGTGTGCGTGCGTGCATGTGTGTGTCTGTATTCATATGCTCCTGTACTTTGTGTTTTTGTGTTTCCTTCATAATTCTGTCTCTGTGCATTTACAAACAAGCATGGTGAAAAGAGAGAAAGCAGCATCATCAGATATACAGGTGAGACTGGGAAAAGAGAGAAGGAGAAAGACAGAAAGATACAAAGACCGACACACACATGCACAGAGCTGTCACACTGCCATAGGGCATACAAAACCTGTCAGCATGTAAAACTACTGGCTTGCCAATTGGAATTAGTCTCACATAATATGCCAGCTTCTTCGTCAAAAACAACAAACACCTATTTTATTCTTACTACTGTATATAAACACAATAGGTTACAGTCAGACTCACATTACAAAGTACCATAAAAGTCATCATATTAGGTGTTTCCTGAGTCATCTGTCGCATGGTTCAGAGATGAAGAATTTCAATAAGCAGACAGAAATGCTGCCGCACACAGTAAGACAACAAGGAACCGACAAGGAAGAGTGTGTCAATAAAAAGCCCCCCTCCCAAAATGTAAAAAAAAAAAAAAACATAAGTGAATGCACATCAATATTTTAGACCATTGGCTAAGAAGCTTCCAAATAATACTCCAGATTGAAGCAAATCAAAACTCTAAATGCCTGAAACATGTTAATTTCAACGTAACTTGATATGTGATGTTGACATTTTCATATATAAACAAGCGAGACTGATTGCGATCCTTTGTGTAATCATGAAAATATGACTGTGCTGAAGAGTAAAGTTGTTTATGTTCTGGATGGCCAGTGTGTGTCTGTGAAATTGCATGACAGTGTCTCTCTTGCGCTCTCTCTCTCTCTGTATATTTAATAAGACGGTCAACATTATTATGTTTTTTTTTTCCCCCCTTTCACGTGTGTCTGCATGTGTGTGTGTGTGTTCAACATGATAATTTGTCAGTTTACGTTGTGAAGGGGTAAACAGATAAGCAATCCACAGCACAATCCTTCATCCTGCTCTGATTATAAATCAGCTGGAGCTCTCAGAAGCAATCAGCAAGAGCAATCTGCAGCCGGCACAGACACCTTATCAATCAGAGGGGGCCATCACACTGTCACACATACGCGCACATAAACTCCCATATTTGTACGGTCTTGCACCCACACCCACCTACACATACACTTCAACATAGAGGCAGGTATGCCCCAATTGTAATTCTGCATCCCTACCCTGCAGTCTCCTCTTTTAAAACTTCCATCTTTCTCTCTCTCTCTCTTTTTATTTATTTTTTTGTCATGTGAAACAGGATCACAACAAGTGAGTCGCAACAAGAGTTTCATCCAGCCAGCTGCCTGGCGGCCACACAACCGTGCAGAGCGAGACACATCACTCCTAATTACAGTCTGATATTAATAACAGAGAAAAATATTAATCTTGGAGGTAAACACTAAGCCGCTTAAAGGAAAATTGCAAATAAATCAGATTATCTTATAGGAATATCCTCCAAATAGGCCAGGGGGGTAATGAGAAACCTAGGCCCAACCTCTCCCTCCTTCTCTCCCTCGCTCACTCTGTCATTTCCCACTCCCCATTCTTTTGCAGGATTGAAAAAGGTGTGACTGTGTGTACGTGTCTGGCTGTGTGTTTGTGAGCACGTCTGTGTATTTATAAAGCCGCAGTGTGATCCCTCACTCCCCACCAAAACACCACCACCAGCATCACCTGCCGCCTTCTTCTCTCTTACCGAAAATTGCTGTATTCATTTTTCACCTCCAATTTTATTTTTTCAGCGGTTGGAGGGGTATGGTGGGGTGGGGTCTTGGGGGGGGGGGGGGGGGGGGGGGGGGGGGGGCAGACAGATTCAATTAGGTTCTGTGATTGGGCCGCTGGCATTCAGCGAGGTCATGGAAAGGTTAAGGAATTCAGTGGCACAAACATGATTACAGCTCTGCAGCATTTGATCAGAAATAAGGTGTGTCACGCCAAAATGGTGCTCCTTTATTTCTTGCACTGGGACCACCGGTTTGCACTGAGTGTTATTTGACAACTGAGTACTGGTTTAACTGATTCGTCCAGTGAATGATAATTACATACAGAAGACGATACAGTTTCGAGATGATAGACAGCAGCATTTATGTATCATTTTGTCTTTAACTCACAAAAAAAAAAACTGATCTCAAGACTTAAAACAAGAATCATAAATGCTCTTAAATATTTGAAAAAAAAAGTCCACGGATCAGATTTAGACTCCCCAACCCCAAGTGGCAAATGTTTTCTGGCCCGATGAAACTAAAGCTTCATTGTTTCAGCACAAATGTGAAGTACGATTTGCAGCTGTTCTGCTGCCTACAGAGCGTGTTGTCGCTGAGGGAAAAATTAATGAAGTCCCGAGTTTTACGGGATAGGGCTGCTCACCGGTTGGAGCTGGATATAGATGTTGGGTGATGCAAAAGAACTGGGAAATCAACAGGTAAATCAAAAAAGAGGAACTTTAACCAACAAAAATGTATTTTTTTTGCAGTAGCCCACTCAGAACCCAAGCCTTGACCAATACAGTGACTAACCTCAAGTAAGCTGTTTACACACTGTTTTTTGTGGTTATTGCTACACTTGAAAGTTGAACTAGTTATTCATTTTTTATTTTTTTTGTGTGTGTCAATTTTTTTTTTTAAACAGTCTGGTTTTCAAAGGTTCATTGTTCATTGCCACTCTACTAAAGTGCATGCAAGACCTCCAAATAAAGATTAATATTGGATCTTAATATTTCGTCCTACTGAGGTCTCCTACCTGTAGTGCTACAGGTAGGAGACCTCAGGGCAGACCCAGGTCAAACTTGAGAGATTGTGGAGATTGAGACTGGACCATTACTTTACTTAGAATGCTGCACCTGTGACCTGGAACCGGATGGATCGATGACCTAAGGTCTAAATTGACCCATATAAGCATTTCTGAAAAAGAAAAGGTTTTCACAGGATTCAGTACACAGCACACCCATACTGCTCCCATAGGAATCAAGAGGGTAAACAGCATTTGATCAGTTTGATTTATTGATCATCAGCTGATTTGTAAAAGCAAACGTTTTGGTAGTTTGCTTGTCTGGTGCATTCAAGTGCAAAATACAAGGCCACAAGCTTCCCAGGAGTAGATCTCCCAGCAAACTCACCCCAAGGTCAGTCTGTGCAATGTTCAGAGAAAATGCAAAAAGCCCAAGAGCTACGTCTCAGACTCTACAGGCCTCAGTTAGCATGTTAAATGTTAAAGTTCATGACAGTACAATTAGGAAAAGAGTGAACAAGTATGGCTTGTTTGGAAGGACTGCTGAGTGAAAGCCTCTTCTCGTTAAAAAGAACATGGCAACATGTTTGAATCTGAACATACCAAAAGACTTTGGACTGTCCTTCGGACAGACAAGACCCAAGCGGAGATGTTTGGCCATAATTCACAGTGCCGTGTTTGGCCACAACCAAACAACATATCAGCACCTCATAGGGGTGATTTGCAGGGTTGATAAATTGGGCTCGTTTTGCAGCCACAAGACCTGGAAACCTTTAAGTCGTCTGTATGCCAAAAATATTTTAGAGTCAAATGTGAGGCCATCTGTGTGATAGCTAAACTTGGGTGAAATTGGGTCATGCAATAGGACAGTGACAGGAGCAAATCTACAACAGAAGGGCTGAAAAAGAAGAGAATCAAGGTGTTACAATGGCCCAGTCAAACTTGAAGGAACTGAAACAAGACTGTATAGAAGAGTGAGCAAAAATCCCTCAACAATGATGTGACCGACTGATTAAGTCACACCGAAAACCATTACTTCAAGTTATTTCTGATCAAATATATGGGCAGGTTTATATATATATATATATATATATATATATATATATATATATATATATAAATGCTTTTCTACTCTACATGACCACTCACTTCACAGTATGTTTAATTCATGCATTCACACACACTCAGTCACACTCCTATGAACATATCGGGGTTCAGTATCTTGCCTAAGGACACTTAGGGGCAGCCAGGGATCAAACCACCAACCTTCTGATTAGTAGATGACCTGCCCCACCTCCTGAGCCACACAGATAAACATGATCCTAAAAGTCATTGAATCATTTGGTGTACTTAGTTTTTCCCAGGACTTCACAGCGTACTGTGAAAACCTTCCCGCATGGCTACAGGAGTGTTTCCACTTTGAAAGAGTGGACAGACACAATTCAGACATACCCGAGTTTTGACCAAGTCACTGGAAATTGAGTTTTCTGCGGGTCCATTTTTTTAAGTTTAGCATTTAACCTGCTGTTTGCTCCGTCTTACCTTTGGTAGCTTTAGGCACCAAAATCTACTTAGTTAAGTTTAGAACAACTTTGCTCGCCTAAAAGTGACGACACCAGCGCATTTATTCACATGGCCACTAAACTTCAAAACATAATTATAGTTGTTAATAACATCCAGCACAAGGGGAGGGCAGTCTCAGTACGTGCATGCTGCAAAGCTAACGAGCATGAAAGGAGACATATATACACAGAAACATTCATTTGCACCCTCTCTTTTTCTTTGTAACCCCCCCCCCCCCCCACACACACACACACACACACCTCACATACACTCACACACACATATTTACAGAGTAGCAGAGTAATAAAGCCCACCCTTGCAGTGAAATTAAAGCTAGTCAATGACACTGCCTGCTGAGTACACACTAAATCATTTTTATACTCAGATGAAACAACCAACATAATACCAGCTCTGCACATGTATCTAATATCACCTGGAGACTGAAGAAAAAAAAAAATAACGGAACAAACATAAAACAAAAACAACTAATCAAATACCATATTGGATGTGTCAGATTCATGTCAGTACAAGAGATTAATACTAAATATAGGAAATATGGTACAATAGGAGTATGAGATCTTTTTATATTCAAAATGACCAGGCAGAGAGCACATTATGAGATATTGGATTGATAAACAGGCTGTGATGCTGTTATTCAGTGAGCATAATAGAACTATGACGCTACTCCTGGGTAACCAAAGATTGCAATGTGATTTTAATGCATTTTATAGACACAAGCCCTTCAGTGAGAGGAAATTATGTCAATAAATAAGCAGCCTCACATTTTAAAACAAAGGGAATCATGGTCAATAAAATATGTGCACATATATTATGGTGTTTGGTTATCAAATATGATACATAATACAGTCATGCATCAACACGCCCACACACACACAAACTCTGACCACAGTACTTGGTGAGATCTGAACCCTAAGGTTCTCTCTGACCTTTTAAATATTATTATTGATGCATGCTTGTTTTATGATTTTTGCTATATGCTATATGCTTGCTTTTTTCATAGTTTCAACTCTAAGTTGCATATAAAACACAGAATGACAGTTTAACATTATAAAGTACATAAGAATTTAGGCAGCTGATACTGAAAATTTGTGATGATCAAACAAAGTTCCAATGGCTTTCTACGTGCATACGTATTTCTTTCCACCCTCACCTGATTTTGCCCAGGAGCAGACATTATGACAATGTGTGTCAGTCTCCTCATGTCAATCATCTCTCCCCCATAAATCACTAGAAGCCACATCCCTCAGTGAGATTTCCCATCTGCTAATGTCTGTCAGTTCAGGTTGCAGTCAATAGACCTGTTTGGCACACCCATCCCTTGGTGGGGCCTAATTGTCCACCGCAAACCCTCAAATATGTCCTACACTCCTCAACTCTTGTGAACCCCCTCTCCCCCCCACTACGAAATCCCCATTCCGTTCTCAGGATGGGTATTTACATGCCCCGCGCCGTGGAGAGCAAACAAGCTCATTTAAAAGTTCACATGCTAATGTGTGACATTTAATTCAAACTTTACACGGGGAAAAGGACACGCTACAATAGATTTTGATTCCTTTCTTGTCCCTGAATCTCATCATCTTTTGCCTTCCATATTTATGAGCTGAAAAGGCGGGACACCTTGGAGGAGAATAGGGGAGGGGATCGGGAGTTTACTGTTTGAAAAGTGGGTTGGGTTAGCGGTGATTATCCAGAGTCGCATTCTTTGTTGATACTGCTGATATGCACAGTTTATTGATTGTTCATCCCACTTAAAGCCACGGTTTAGAAATCCTCTAAGTAGCTCCTAGGTTTCCTGCTTCGTGTGTATGCAATATTCGCTAACTGCAATATTATTTATTTATTATCAACTCTGAATTTCTACTGGCTTCTAATTTTAGCTAGGAACTTCTTGGCTCAGCTAACTGCAGTGACAACTGTCTATAATATCAGCTGTAAGTAATTTATGGATTTCCAAGTCACAAAGTGAAAGAGAAGTTCGAAGTGGTCTGGTAAATGTACTTTGAGAGGAAACATCTGCTCGCTCAGCAAAATACAGTTTTCAAGTGTTGTTTTGGTATTTCAAAGGGGTGGAAAGAGTGGAAAGTGGAAAAAGTACAAAGTTAAATAAAGGGGCTGCGATTGAGACAGGTCGCAGTTTCTGTGTATGTCTGTGAGCTACATTCTTGGTTCCACCAGCTGGCTGGCTGCCACACAGCCACATGCACTGGATATTACTGTACATTCCCATGAAGATTTATGACTAATCTAGATTTTATTTGTAGATGCTGAGTATTTAAATCTTAAATCCCGAGTCACTTCTTCTGTGTGTGTGTGTGTGTGTCTGTGTGTGTGTGTGTGTGTGTGTGTGTGTGTGAGTGTGTGTGTGTGTGTGTGTGTGTGTGTGTGTGTGTGTGCGCGTATGTTTATAATACCTTGTGGGGACAATTTTCCTGACATATACTACGTTGTGGGGACCAATTGCTCCTTGTGGGGACTGGAACCTTGTCCCCACAAGGGGAAACCCTGTTTTTGGGTCAGGGGTCAGAGTTAGGGCTAAGGTATGAATTGAGTTTAGGTTAGGGTTAGGGTTAGGTATGTGATGGTTAGGGTTAGGAAAAGGGTAAAGGTAAGGTTTAGGCTGTAGAAATGAATGGAAGTCAATGGAAATTCCCCACAAAGATAGCAAAACACACGTGTGTGTGTGTGTGTGTGTGTGTGTGTGTGTGTGTGTGTGTGTTTTATCTTCGTACCTCACACAGAAGTGTCTCCTCCTTCTGGTGAAACTCTGATAACTCCCTCTTCTGTCGTTCCACCTGCTTTCTGCTGGCCTCCAACTACAGAGGGAAAGAAAGTGTGCAAAAGGAAACTAGTGCAATTAAAATGAGGGGAAAAAATAAAAATAAAATAGTAGCCTTTTATGGGGCTTAAACTGTTTGCATTTCCAAACTGTTTGCTAATAAGGATTTGGAATCTTGCATGATTTTAACACATTTGAGGCCTGGAAAGAACATATTTAAAAACACATTGATGTGAATCGAGAACCAACGCTAGCAAAAGACACAAATGGATGTAAAATGTAAATTTTCTGAGCCAGACAAAAAGATTTGTGATGTCCAAATAGTCAGCTCGTTTTGTGTGAGTGCGTGTGTGTCTTACTCCGTCTCTTTCTCTCTCTCTCTCACACACACACACACACACACACACACACACACACACACACACACACACTGGGATCGACCAGGACAGGCCAGGGATGAGCACACCCCATCTGATCTGTGGCCCGTTCATTCATTAGACCCATGCTCTCCCCTATTGATTTCAGCTTAAGTAATGAGAAAGCTTATCCAAAAATCTTTAGCATTTGGGCTCCAACTTAAGGGAATCAATGGGGCCATTTCCCATTTTGAACAGCACATACGCAGGGGTTTTATGTATGGTGAACGGGACAAATCCTGATGCTGATAAATCAATAAGCCTTTTTGTCAATGGACAGGCATGCTTGCACTCACACATACATGCATATATGGACACACTTGACTGATAAATGGTATTTTTGAGGCAATTAAAGTGAGCTGTAAACATATGAAGGCCAATCAATTGGTCAGTGAGGTCTATTATCAAGGCTTTAACACTGATTTAGAAGGGGCTTTAAGTGTGGCACAGTCACTTGTGCAGATCAGCAGCAACTAGAGACCTGCATAGATCAGTGCTGCACTGTGCTAAGCTGCTCACCCAACAAGATAGTATGCACCTCACCTCTAAACACTAGAGTAAAGAAAAAGAGGAGACTTAGTGTTACTAAATGACAAGCCAAAGGCTTATTGTTGTTTAATAGATTTTTGGGGGGTTTTGGGGGTTGTTTTTTTGCTGCTTATGAAATAAGGCCCTAATTGTAACCCTCACTTTGCACTCTCTCTTTAATAACCGGACCTTGCATCTTAGTGAAATAAGATAAGTGGAGGGGAGGAGCTGTTTGCTGAACAATTCTATTTTAGCAGGGACAGAGAAGCTTGCTAGGAAGAAAACTAATACATCAGTGCTGTCCACCCCACCCCAACAACCCATCCCCCAATGCTTCTACTGTGCTAAAGGTGAGACACGCGCGTTAGCAAAGTTAACCCACAGACAACATTTTTCTGAGGTAATTGGTTCTGCATTAATATTCATTTGACTCTGCATTCAGTGACTATGGCTCCCACTTCTCTGCTTTCATGCACTGTGCCTATGTCCCCTGGTACGCCACACAACATTAACCCTATAACTATGATTATGATTTCAGCCATACACACGCATTTACCCTTGCCTCCCTGAAAGGCAAGTGATTTAAGGCTCGGCCAAAGCCCGTCTTTTCTCTCGGTGTGTCTTAGCCTCTCTCTTAATTTACAATTTCATGTGTGTAACATGTCCAGTTCTTTCATCCCCCTTTTCACTGTGGTTGATCGGGTGCATGTGCATGCATTTTGCTGAGGCATGACATTTCAATTGTGCATCCAATCAAATTGGAAAAGAGGCAGTAAGAAAGGTTGGGGAATGATGAGGGGTGCGGGGGTGTGCTGAGGGTTGCAGACCAACCGTTACCATGGTGAATCATTTCTGTCAAAACCACCAAGGTCACAACTGCTGACCTGCAGTGTTATGGGACTTTGGAACAGCATACTGTAAATGGGCACGAGGAATTCACTCTCTCTTTCCTTTTTTACATGTTTGCCACTTACTTTGCTTTCTTTCTCTCATTATGTTTTTCTACATTTCTCCTTTTCTGCTTTTCTTTTGCCATTTGAAAAACCAAAAAGCGTCTTCGTCTTGCCTTTCTTTATTACTTTCATATTTAAGATTGACTAATTGTACCATTATGAGACCTTTGGTGTTACTGAATCCATTATGCATGGCCTGTGCTGGCAGTGGGTCTGAACACAGCCTGTTTTGAGTCATTATAATTCAGTTTGCTAACAGCGCAGCCATTGTGCTAGTGTGGGGTTAGGGGAGATGGTATGATAAAATATTGAGGGCGAGCAAGGCAGCTGCAGATGCTAGCTGTCATGTGTGAGCGAATGAATGTTATGACAAGCATGTTTAAACATTCATGCGGGGAGGATAGTTTAGGAGGGCTTTTCATTAACACCAATATGTCTTCGTCTCCCTGGTGCAGACACTGCTGGTGGAAGCATGACAACAACAGGGAGGAGAGGAATTAACATCTCGAGAGGAAACTGCCACATATATAGAGAGAAGTAGAAACAGTCGGTCCTGTGCCGGAGCACACACACACACACACACACACACACACACACACACACACACACACACACACACACACACACACACACACACACACACACACACACAAGCGTACACGTTTAACACTGGCTGACTAAACTAACTCTAACAGACAACTTTCTCTTATTTACCAGGACAGCTGTGAAAATGTAACATCGTGTTCTCAGCTGATCACGCAGCGCTCACATAAGAAGATGCAAAACGTCAGTGGTTTCTCACAACAACAGAAATTATTTCTCAAATAAAGAATAAGAATGTGGGAGGTTTCTGTGCCAAATGTGCACCACCCTGCATGCTGTTAGGATGTCGGGAGATTTGACTGGGTTGCAACGGTGCAACTTCTTGATGGTTTCTGGAGACTAGAGAGAAGAAAAGCTATTTGTGGCACTTAGTGGAAGCGCAGAGTATCTAATCAGTTTACATAACCTTGATGAAGTGAGATCAAGGAACAATTACAGGTGATAAATAAGGATTTAAACTAATGCTGCTGTGGTATATGGGTCAACAATGTGTCCATGTAGAAATGAATCATGTTTTTTTTCTTATTATCAAGCCACCTGAAGTATCTGGGTAGGCAGTGATTAAAAAGATGGCACAGAAACAATGTTGTAAAACTGTTCAACGTCACTCTCTTGTTACCGAGGCATGGTATTATGAAAAGGAGCAGACACATTGTAGCAAACTCAAACTCCATTTAATGGAGTGCAAAATCAATACTTATGCTGATGATCTCATGAAGTCAAATCAAGGCGAAGCAGGAAAAAAAAAAAAAGGAGCATCACGGATTCTCAACATAAGTGGCTTTGACTTGCAAAATGTGTTTGCATAACATGAGCTTTAGTTAATGTCATAAATGGCTTTAAATGCTGCAAGGTGCATTAGGAATATGCACAGTCATCTGTTTTACCTACACCTTGATGCAAACATTTTGAATTAATCTAGTTTTCACTGGTCAAGCAATTCCATTTTGATATTCAAATTTGGTGTGTGCGCGTGCACGTTTGTGCATGACTGATCTAATCAGTCTTAAATCAGTTAATAAGCCAAGGACACAGAGGAGATGACTCAGCTGATGTGAGCATGAGCTAATATTAGCATCTCGGCCCCCCCATTCAGGACCTGTACTGCACAGAGTAGCTTCTACTGTTTGGTCTTCCCATTACAAAAGTGCACGCTTTGGACATTAAGCCCCGCAGTTAAGCGCACCACAGTGAATTCCATTAGCACATTAGCAAAGGTGCCACGACCTAATGCTAAGGTTGGGTGCAGCTTTTAATACCTCACAGTATTTGTTCTTTAAAGCAGCTTAAGTCGAATGTGAGGGCAGCCCTGAAACTGTTCTTAAAACTAAAACCAAGGCTAATCCAAATGGCAGGTTTTTATATGTGAAAATGCCGTTGTTGCCGCTCTTCTAAGGGCGCTTGTCAGAGCTCTAAACAAAGTATAAATCTTATCTTAATGCAACATTATTCTGGTGGTGGTGTTTTAATTAAAGGTCTCCCACTGTCACATATACAGGCCAGACTAGACGGGAAGACGAGTCCCGTTCTGTCAAAACGAGCAGTCATTTCCAAACCACACATGATCAACTACATGCCTCGATGTTCAAACACAGGCAAACAGATACATATACATGAATGCTGCCTATTAATTAAAAGCCAGAGCATGAAGTTGACTTGAGGTAGGCGGTTTGTGACACCACAAATCTGGGAGACTTCCTGTAAGACATAAATCTGTTGTGTTCTCACTCTCTCTATGGCATAGGCACAACAAAGACAGTCTTGTCTCCCTCCCTTTTTTTTTTTTGCCCCTCACCATTCATTAGAAGCACAAGCAGCTGCGGCCAGGTTCAGAGACAATCTACATTCTCTCTCTTTCAGTCACTCATTAATTCCCTCTGTCTTTTTCTCTCTGCTTTGCTCTTATTTTTAGCCACTTTCTCCCTCCCTCGCCCTCCATTTCTCGCTGTCCCTCTCCAAGACTCCCTCTCTCTTCTCTCTAAACATTGTCTCTTCCACATGGCCCGGATAATGAGTGGTGGAGCTAAACGAGAGGAAACACGGCTCACTATTAGGAGGGGAACGCTGACTGAAGGTTTTAAATAAACGGAGAGAACTTGAGGCCAAATTGTATTTCCAAGGACATAAACTAATGGAACAGCCAGACATTCTCTGAACAAATACACACTCTGTTTAAACAACCATAATAGTTGTAAAAATATACATGTCAATTTAGATCCGACTGAGAGACAGGCTGGCAGAAGGCAAAGAGAAATACATATAAATGCAGATATCCCCACATATGAAAGCACAAAAACAAACACTGTTCAATCCTTATTTTCTTTAGTGTGGAAAGCCTATTATCTCACATTTAACTGCAGAACAATAAGGACTTGAAAAAAACATAAATGCTCGTCTCTGCCATTGAAAAGTAATTAGGCAAACGTGTTTTCTTAAGTGCCTCTGATATGCTCTCAGGCACAGAAACCCACACCCACACATAAGCACACAGAGAGGAGCCCACCCTGCCTCAATATGGGGTTAATTGGGTTATCTAGTCTGATTAGCATAACTAATTAGGATCCTTGTTAACGGAGAAGTGTTATTTATTCAATTAGCGCTCTGTGTGTACGTATGAAGCTGCGCGTGTGTATGGAATCCCCTTCATCACTGGTATAAGTTCAAGTGAAGACGAAGCAACGTAGGCATGAAGGGAGACCTGTGGGCGTCTATGCGCGTGTTGATTTCATCATTTATCTGTTCGACACACAGATGTTCACTATCAGGTGCCAGGCACTTCAGCCTCCCCCCACCCCTCCAACACACACAAATACTCCAAGCCTGCTATGCTGCAGCTCTTAAGCCCCTCGTCATCATCATTAGATTTCTGATTAGCATAATTAGCACTGTTAACCAGATGAGCTTGAGTGGAGCCAGGCTGTGCCAGTCAGGGCAGCTGACAAAATGTCAAGCTCCTTGCACCTTTTCAGGTTGCAGAGGAGGCCACTTGTTCCCATCAGGTGGGTTTATGGCACATTTCCATGCCCTCACTGATTGCTGACAGATAACACAGCAAATCATCTTTGCAGTGAATTTTTATGCAATGTGTACCAAAAAAAGAAGAAAAAAAACAAAAAAAAAAGTCAGAAGGGATGATTTCTTTCTCAAGGCAAGCAGCCTGTAAAGTGACACAGATCTTGAAGTTGTATCAGTCGATAGAACAACACTGAGCTCATACCACCAATTTATTCATTCATGTTTGCAAATGCAGATGCTGTCTTTTGTTTGTGATGCTTAACATGCGCTTAAAGCCGACAGTAAACACAGAAAAAGCAAATCAACAACGCTCCTCTAGTCGTCAGCTCACAAGTGAAAACTCACAAACACACTCCAGCACTCACAAATAACCAGAGAGAGGAAAATGAAACAGAGAGAAAGAGAGAAGGAGCGCTACATTTACTGAAATTAAACATTTTCTCATCAGCCTGAGGGTGCAGCAGGCCCACTAATGTATTATTCATCCCCACTTCACAAAGGAACATTAATCAATTATGAAGATATGAGGATCTTAAAGTATAGAGGAGAGACGAAGAGCGGCTTGTTCGTATTAATATGCGGCCGCAATCGTGTGCCTCCACCCCCCCACCCCCTTGGTCCTCAAATCAATATTTTGCAGATTAATTTGGAGCGGTTGTGGCGAGATGGCAGGATGGAAGGGGTGGGGAGGGGGAGAAGAGAGAGTGTCTGAGGTCTGAATTAAGGTGAAGTGTTTTGTTGGGGGTTTTTTCTAAGCCTGTGCAAGTGTGTGCATGTCAAAATATACTGTCTGCTGCACTGTTTTAGGAAAACATATCAAGTCTTCTCAATTAAGGTACGACCATCATACAAAAAAAAAAACATCTTGAAGCTGTGAGTTAAGATTTTGATATAAACATGTATCAATTTGTAAATACTCAAAGGTTGTAAGAGGTAAGCTGATGTAAATCAAATTGATGACTGAAAGATTCTAATCATACTGAAACTGTTGATGAAGGTGTGTAACTTCCTATTGGCAACCCAGTTTGCACACTTTTACCCGCTGATGAGTCGCTCTTGTTTAGCTACTGAGTGCATTAATACACTCGCCTCAAAATTCAAAATAGCTGCCTTCTTAGCCCACTTTTTAACAGCCTGAATATAGTCCTTTCTATCTTCCTCAAACCCCCTCTTCCACTCTTTCTCCATCATCTTCTCTTCTAACACCCTCTTTATCCACTCCTCTGTCTTCGGTTGCTCCTGCCTTCTCCTCTCATCGTGCTTTTTTACGCTCCTTTTTATCTTTTATTTTCTCTTCTTCCTCCCTCTGCCTCCATCGAACCTCTTTTTTCTTTAACTCCTCCTGCAGCTCATTTGTTCTTACATTCAGCTCGGAGAGCTAAAGTCAGACAGGGAAAAAAAAAAAAAAAGGAATGTGCAGGCAGTCACATCCCTGCAATGAGTGGAACAAATGAGGTACCAGTCACATAATCTAAAAAACTAATCTGAAACATCAAGAGACCTCATTGCGAGACAACATCCTGCAAGACAGCAAAAGAAAAAGTGGGTCAGGGAAAAGATGGCTAAATTGACTGGCATTAAGTGAGTGAATTTATGTTTTATTAAACCACACATTAATAGCTGTTGCATGTGTAATATGTAAAAGTGCATGTGTGCAAACAGCAGCCCTGAATAGTACACATGTAAGCCTTTGCGCACCTGAGCCCGCGTGTCAGCCCCCTCCTGTTGCAGGAGCTGAATGTTAGCTTGCAGTTTGGTGATGCAGATGTCTTTCTCAGCAATCTCCTTCATGTTGTCTTCGTGGATCCGCCGCAGACAAGACAGCTCGCTCTGCAGGTGCACCAGCCTCTCGCCGCTTTCCAGCACCTGCGTTGCAGTCTTAGCCAGAAAGGAATTAAGATGTGATTTTTTTTTTTTTTTCCTCAAATGAGACAAAGGTTTATTTTCATTGACAATTATTCACTGACTAATACTCTTCATGCAGTTTTTCCAAATTGCATTTGATTACTTTTTCATAAATGTCTTGCAATAATCTGAAATGAATTGGAATGAATAAAATTAAATTTTTATATCAATTCTTAATGTCTCATTTGAAAACAGAAGTCTCTGTAATTACAACTGCAAGAGCATGAGCGATAATTGCCTGAGTTGTGTAAGACAAATTCATAGTTAGAAGCTTGCATTTTACAGATTAAAATATAACATACTGTAATTACATCATTTAAAGTTTTATGGGTATGCACTTAATTTGGCCACATGTTCTGGAAACCCATTCATTTCACACCAATAGTGGATCCACGCTAACAAACAGTATTTTTTTTTAATTGTTGCAATCACACATAGCAAAGCTCCATGTGTGTATGTGTGTGTCCTGTGTCAGTAGATCTGTTTGTGCATCTGCACTGCAGAAGTACCAGCTAAACAGAAACACAAGCAGAATAGAAAGTACATAGCCATTTGTTGAAAATGTGATTAACAGAACAAGCTCCAGTTCCTCTACTTGTTTCTCTAAGGATCTGTCTGTAATCACACAAACCACTAATTAGCAGCAGTGCAAATGAGTCAACTCACAAGCAGCATAAACAAACAGTAACCAGCCAACACACACATAAACAACCAACAAGTCTGGGTTTACCACAAGCACAAAATGCATGTGTGTGTGCGTGAGTGTGTGCATTTCTGCAAGCCTGTGTGTGTGTGTGTGTGTGTTTACGTGTGTCTTAACCATAAGCCACAGAAGACAGTAAAACAGCAGTGGGTATAATTTAGTGACACCCTGTAAGGAGGTGTGGGAAGGTTGTAAAAAACTCTCCCTTTTAATCCCGGCCGGCGATGCCATGTTTGTTACCCAGGGCTCTGAGATATGCTGGTAATTCATCACACACGCCATGGCTTCCTGTTAAACCTGACTGCACATGGAGCGCTTGTAGCACAGCTGCCAAACCAATATCGTAAAAAAGACTTCTCCACCTTTTAAACAGCCTTATGAACAAATGCTGGGAAAAAAAAGATAAAAAAAAAAGAAAATAATTTGCTTAGCAAGTCATTTAATTGTGTCAGGCTTAGAATTGCTATGAAAACAAGAAAAAGATGTTTGTTTACATTGTATTCCTTTTTTGGGAACTATCTTGAGACCTTTGACAACACTTTGAAATAAGGGAAGTCAGGACAAATACATGCATATGTAATTAAGCCAGGACAGAATCTCGCGATGAGGTGCAATCCTGGTAGTCAATTCTTTGGAATGCACTAAAATCAAGTCAAGTCAATTACCTTGTGCTTTTGTTGTATATTCTCTGCAAGCTCCCTCTCCAGATCCGAGATGACAATGTCCTTGGTTTGCAGCTGGACTTTCACATCTTCCATCTCAGATGTCATCATGTCCAAGGAACCAGTGCTATAACGGAAAAACATGAGGAAGAGGAGGGACAAGGTGAACTATTAAAGAAGCAGATGGATGTAAAATACAGTAAGGAAAAAGTCTCTGTACAGGTACCTGCATGTGTTGTTGTTATACATTAACAACATATTGTACTAGAAGGAGATTGCATCCATTAATAAGTGATCTGAATTGTAGAGATAAAAGCCTGATCATGGTTACATAAAAAAATAATCACAGTATATGTCAGTGCATAAGACTGTTTCCATCACCAGAATAACAGAAACTGTATGTAAGACAAACCCTGCGTAATCTGTGATCCTTAATTGAAATGTATTAACCATCAATGTAATGCTATCATATATAAAATAGGAATGTGCAGACAACATGCAGCACATGTATAAAGTATAAAATGTGATTCAAATTCATCTAATTCAAAAGCAGCAGAGATGCTGAGCCTGTTGAAATTTGTGCTAGGTGACAGCAACCAGAGCTGATACGTGTTTCTCTCTGTGAGTGTGTGTGTGTATGTGTGTGTGTGTGTGTGTGTGTGTGTATCAGTCTGTGTGTTTCCCGGCGGTGAAAATACGTTAACTCTGCCCAGACACCTTTCTGAGTCACCAGTGACAGCTGTCACACACCCAAGATGGAAAGAAAGAGAAAAAAAACAGATCATACGGTACTGTTCACAAACACACAGGCACGTACAAAGACATACACAGACACGCACACGCACGCACACATGCGCACACACAATTTCATATTTACCAGCCTCATGAGATGAGCTATTCTGATGAAACTTTGCACAGATTAAAAATGTTAAACTCACATTTGATCAAGCGTGTCTACACTTTCACACCAAGTGGAGAAGGAAAGGCAAGATTTGACAAAAGTGACATGTGAGTGGATAGAGAGCGCTGAGAGTTAAATCTTTCACTTTGGAAAAAAAAAACAACTTTTCAGTCAAATGGAGTAAAAGCCACAGAGGAGACAGTGAAAACTGACTTTAGATTATAGTCTCTTTCTGTCTCGATAGGAGAATGGGAAAGTCTATGTTCTGCTGTTATTAATCCACTGCTTTTTTTTTTATTATTTGATTCTAACTTCACTCTTCCTCTGCTGTAAATTTTCACCGGACAAGGAAAAATGTACAAGACCTCTGCGAACAGCACTTTATGTAGCATATACGTGTATGTGTAAAACTTATTTTCCTATGGGTTTGATAGGAAAACACTTAAACAACCCCAAATGCAGAAGAGACACTTCAAAGATGCACGTGAGTGCGTGTAAGCATACGTTCAGTGCAGAAAACACTCACCGGGAAAGATCTTGTCTTATCTTATCTTGTCCAAAAACTCAAATGCATAAACACACAACTAATATGTAGTCGTAAGATTTAAACAAAAAAAAAGTATAATTTGTATTACTTAATGTACATAAGCCGCTATTTTCTGCACCATTAATGGATGAAACAGAATTTTATTAACAAGAGGAGGATCCTTCATTCCCAACAGTTTTGCTTCTTTTGGGAAAATAAAAATGAAAACATGCAGCAAATCCTGATCTGCAACAAGTCAAAATGCAAATTTATTCATGCCATTCAAGTGTGTATGCATCTGTGGGTGTGTGCGCATAATATTGCAGGTCATGATTATGCATATAACAAATAAGGCTGTATAGCTTGCTATATTGCAATATACACTAAGTACTTGTGCTAAACAAATGACACAATGTCACACCACCAGAGGAACAGAGAATTCCTATTAAAAGCCATAAGTGTTGTTATGATTACTGTGTGGACAGAGAGAGCAGGTTGAGTGAATGTGACTGAAGAGTGTGTGTGTGTGTGTGTGTGTGTGTGTGTGTGTGTGTGTGTGTGTGTGTGTGTGTGTGTGTGTGTGTGTGTGTGTGTGTGTGTGTGTGTGTGTGTGTTACTGTGACTGTGTGTGATATTAAAGCAGGCTCTCGATTTCTCAACCTGTCATTCAGCCCTATTAAGCAAGGCTAACAAAATTAGTCATGAATATGCAGTAATAACAAATGCAAATTGCCCCCACTTCCCCCCCACACGCTATGCATGTGGGTGTGTGAGTGTGTATACATATGTGTTTGCCCTCAGGGCTATAGACATTGGCTCTGTAAACCCAATTCTTTCTACATCATTACAGCAACAAGGCATAATTCATAAGAATAATCTCAACATGTATGCACTCTGGCATGCACGTGCAAGTGCATACACACACAAAAAGGACACAGCCCCCCACCCCCACCCCCCCGCGCGCGACTCGCTTCACACGATGGGGTTCATACGCGGCAGGTTAGTCTTAACCCTTGAGAAAAAAAAAAGGCTGGGGTTTCCCGCTCCACATTTTATGCTGAAGACACCACCGTACACGTGTTGATGCATGTACACACACCAACATGTAGATAGTCTGTTGCCTCCGTGTCCCCAGGGTGGTGTTTGACACAGCCTGGGTGCTGCCACAGCAATTAACCTCCTCGTTAATGAGAGGAGTTCTGTCAAGCAGCCAGATGGCACTGCCTGGCACGCTGCCACGCAGAGACACATGTGCTCATACGCCCACGCCGGTTCATTCATAGATGCACATTCACACACACAGTAATGCGCATATACACATTTAGGAACACGTGCACGCAAAGCAATCGTGCCCCCACCCCCCCAAAAGCCCCCACTGTACATCTAACTGTTGCTGGTTGTCAGCGTCCCTCACCCCTTCCTACTGCACCCCCTCCTTTTCCACCCTTCTCCTGCATTGTCTTCTCTCCATCATTCCTCCCCAGCTCCATCTCTGGCAGCTGCTTATCCATGTCGCAGCACTGCAGATGTCACAACTCATCAGCTGGGAGAACAGCAGGGGAGGAGAAGAGAGAAGATTTTAGAGGAGAGGAGGAGTTTCTTGCATCTCTGTATTTGACAGAAAAGCAACCAACTGGATGAAGATTTATGTATTCACGCATGACTGACTAATCGATGTGCTCATTTCAGGACTTTTGTTAATGTTGGGCAACTTTTTAATACACATAGAAATGTTAGTCATGTTTTTTTGTTTTTTTTTTAATAATCAGCTGTATCATCTGTTTATATTAACAAATGGGTAGATATGAGCACTGTGATTATTCTACTTTGTGTGTTTGTTTGTTAATGAGCGTGGCACTTGGCCACAGCACAGCCCGCTGTGTGTGCATGTCTGCATGTCCATACAGCAGCCCACCAGGCCTCTGTATTGATCAGTTAGCTTGGCCTAATAGGAGAAGAGGAGCCTGACCTGGGAAAGTCAATATGGAGAAAAAGAGACATATCCTCCTCCCGTCCTGAGAGAGAAGTGGAAGAGAGAGGTAGGGAGAGGAAGAAACAGACGAAATAGACACAGAGGCAGAAAGTGCGTCTACTGTACACTGTCAGTGCAGAAGAAAATGGTGAGGAAAGAGTCTGCAGACTTTCAGGGAAACAGCTGGACAACAGAAAAACAAGCAGCGCCAGAAGAAAATAATAATGTAACAATAATGAACCCCCAGTCTCTTAAAGCCCATATAGCTTATCACTCTGTTAACAGAAAAAAAGTTTGGAGTTTTGAATTAGAACAGTCTCACTGAGGGATACCGCCTAAGTTTCAAATAAGTGAAGTTCCTACCTTTCCCAAATGAGAATCAGGATATTCTGTCAAAGCTTTATTTTTTTCTTCCTTTCTTTCTTTCCTAACTAACTTTCAGCATTTGACTGCTTTTGGCAAAGGAAAACAGCACTCAAGTTAACTCCAGTGTTAAAAAAAAACTCTGCTGGAGATTATACTAAGGGAAAATAATTAAAAAATAAATAAAAATTGAGATAGATGGAAAAAACTGACACCCACTCACACATCAATACATTGATAGATCAATGCGTGTGTGGGTGTATTTGTATGTGTGTGTGTGTGTGAGAGAGAGAGAGAGAGGGTCTATGTGTGTGTTCTGTACACCATTTCAACAGAAATATATAAATAAATTTGTAGATAAACAAAAAAAAAAAAAAAAAAAACGGAAAACGGAAAAGTAGATAAAAGACTTAGGTTTCACCACGCACACGCATACATACACGCACACACACACCTGGCTGAGTGATGCTACCCTGGAGGGTGGCTTCAATCTGATGTGTTTAATGTTGACGCTGGTGGCAAGAAACGCACACACTCACCCGCTGTTTCAACCTGCCTGTCATTTCATTTTCTGGAGACCTGATTTACTCATTTCATTTATTTAATTTTTTTATTATTATATGTGCAGCCATTTAAAACGCTCAAGGTGCGATGCAAATCCCCACATCTCTGACAGCAAGTACGCTGACTGAGGCTCCATCACACCCTTCAGTGCCTTTATCAAGAATGGCAAAGAAGCCCCGTATAGCCACAAACTCGGCTGTGCCACGTCGTGCCAGACCATTGATTCCTGCTTAGCTGGGTGCTTTAATTGGCTGCACTGCAGGCTGTCAAACTGCCGACTCTCACTTTTGACCATATTTGGATGGTTTTTTTAGCTATTATATGACAGCTTGTAAAAAAAAAACAAACATCAACTGCAGTAATATCCCTGTGTTTGGAAATTAACCAATTTTCTTTTATGTCAGCAAATATTATAATGCCACCTTGGAGGACAAAGCATTTGTCAGTAAGGCATTATTTGTCAGCAGGGGTTAAATTGGAGTTTGAGGTGAGGAGCAGCTCTCGCGTAGCGACGTCTGGATCACAGACGCTGCTGCAGACAGTAGCAACAGGAACAATTTCTTCAGTTAAAAGTTGGGCCAGTGAAACCTAACTAAAGTGTCTACAGTAACTTATAAAGTGAGGATAATAAACTGCATTTATTAATAGGCTGTCTATTGTTCATGCTTGCAGTAATGCCCCTGCTGCATACAACGCTGCTTTTAAGAATCAAAGCAAACTACTTCCTGCAGTAATCACTTGATGCAACCTTATCCACATGAAACTAACCGATATTTTTGACTTCTTGCTGCACGCAAAAATGCTGACTTCATTCTAACACACAACTGCTTTGTTGCCAAAGGGTAACTATGAATTTGTGTACAACAGCTGGGTTAATACCTAAGATCACAATGGCGTGTCAGAAGACATAAATAATTAATGAAATTACTGCTGCTGCGCCACCTGCGTAAACTGCGCACAGCCCAATCTTTTAGTGTCAAGACACTAAAAGATTGGGCTGTGCTGTAGCATCAAACAGCTGTGCGATGCTGCGGTTGTGCTATAAAAGCAAAGAACAAAACATATGACATTCTACGTTCAGCACAAGACGGAAAGCAGGTTTTGAAATATGTATGTGAGTTGATGATACAATAATGCCAAAAGTAACAGGTGTAATTTGGATATCAGGAGGTGGAACTCAGCTCCACTGGGCTCCCTCCAAACTGAACCCCTGTTTGTCAGAGCAAGGCAGAAAATAAAGGTTCATGTAGGCGTAGAAATGTCAAATTACAAGGTATATATGGGATCAGATGAGTACAGATTTTATTTGGACTGTTGTTTTCATTGCTACTCAAATGCTACCCAATTGATTTTTCACGTCAAACTTCTCACTGGTCAAGTAAGCCCAAGTGCCTAACCGGCGATGGAAAAACGCAGACTAGATAAATATGTATGAGCATGAAGATTTCAAAAATTCTACTTTCATTAGTTTTGTCAGAATGTAAAACTAAAAATCTGTCTCTCCAGAAAGATCTAAAGTAAAAAGAGAACAAGTCTTAGGGGCTTTGGAGAATTGCATGGTGGGAAATATCATATAGGGATTTGCATATTGCCAAGGGGACAGTGGTGTTGCAGTGACTCCCTAAAGAGTTCAAGCTCCCTAAGGACAGACACAGTCCCTGAGGCCAGCTCTGTTACCTTTCTCAACAGTGTGGTTGAATCATGAAATTAATCATTTTGGTCAAAAGTGAACTTCTCCAAAAAAAAAAAAGGTGATACAAACCTTGGTGGGTTGTGAACCACAGGTCCAATAACCTCATCCAGCAACAAAGGCTTCAACCCAAAGTCAGACACCTAGGACAGACACCAAATGATTACTCATTTAATTAAGTATTTGCAGAAATTATTAGACTTTTATGAGCATTATAATGCATACAGCTTGAAATGAATTTTAATGCTAAACTGTTACACGCAAGAAATACAATCTACAAAGACACGACCTTCAAAGAAATGCTTCTCTCACTCCTAACACATCCAAATAGTTCAATATTCACTTCAGTAATAACTTAAACTTCTATTTATTAAACAGACGCTGCTAAATAACTGAAAATAGTGTTGCAGAAATTGATTTTCTCGGGTGTAAACTGTGATGAAGTCCGACAGCACCCAGGGGTGAAGGTGTGAGGTGTGTCACCCCTGACTAATTGCTAAGAATTTGCATCTTGTTGACGACAGCAGCATGATAATATTATCACGAGGAAAGACGACATTAACATACAGCGACTGCATAAATAAAACTGAAGGAAAACAATCATTCCCCATTTTCAAAACCAGAATCCAAGATGAAAATGGAGATCGGATTGATTTAATAATTTGACTTCCATCCTTAGAGATTAAAAAAAAGAATATATTTAATGCAATACAGTGTGGGAAGTCAAGTGGGGACTGAGCAAGCAAGACAGAGCATACGCAGACAAAAGCTCACGCAAAAGACACCGACACACACGCACACACACACACACACACACACACACACACACACAACTCTCAGTAAGATTCAAAGCACTCCTTGCCATTATCCTGTCTGCATCTCTCTTTTTTTATTTTCAAATGAACATTTGTGAGGATGAGTGAAAAATATGTGTCAGCACAGTTATTGTGAGGTCAATTCACACTGCACAGAAAAGAGAACAGCATGAGGGAGGGAAAAAAATGAAATTAACTGAGTTCAAAAGACAAGTAAACAGTTATGATTGTTCAGCTTTTTTTTATTAGACAGGGCTATTAAAAAGAGGGAAGAGACAGACAGGGCCGGTGGAAAAGGGACATAGACAGCGGCTGAAAAGAGAAAAGGGAAGATACAGAAAAAGACTTGCAGAGGAGGAGGGAAAGGCAGGAGGCTGGACAGAAAGAGAGAGAGAGGCCCAGCAGTACTGGTGAAATATCGGCCACTCTATCGCTGTGGTGACAGGGGTCACTCCGAGAAAAGGAAATCAATGCTGACAGCAATGACTCACAGGTCAACACATAGCCCCTGTGTGTGAGTTAATGTGTGTCTGTTGGTGCGCTTTTGACTATAAGCGCGTGTATGTGTGTGTGTGTGTGTTTGCATGTTTTAATTATGCATATGTTAAGTGTGTTTTTGTGTATAACCATGTTGTTTGTACGCATGCAAGATAAGATATGGAGCAGTAGAGCACATATGGAGTTAACCCATCCAAAGGAGGATCTGAAGCACCTGTAAAGATAAGATTCAGTTCATTAAATGTGATGCAGAATTTAAGGCATAATGGCCAAAGACAGGTAAACAAGTTGCCTTTGCTGTTTTAGGTCTAAGTCCACTTTAAAGAAGAGTAATCATTAAATAATACACAGAGCGCACACACTATGAAGCTGAAGAAAATTAATTTAAATTGCATTTAAGGATTTTGATCTGTGAATGATGATTACAGAAAGGTGTCCACTGACATATTGAGCTTAATCTGCCGTCAGTATTTCAGCAGGGAGACTCCTCTTAAATGACGGCGTGTACTGTAGATTGTGTTATATAATACCAGGTGAGGTTTATAAGAAAGTAATACAAAAAGCAAAGTTGTCTGTGCACTAAGTAATCAACCTGGTCAACAAACCACATCTATAAAAAACTACAAAATTACACATACACAGCGCACACAAAAGAAACGCAAGATTTTCTCCCCCATCATAAAACATTCATATTCCAATGCACCCGCAATGTGACAATGAGAGGACCTGGAAAACGTGGAGGTCACTGGCTAATATAGGTAGGCTGTGTGTGTTTAAGAGCGTGTGCGACTGTGTCTGCAGGCCTTATATATACCCTTGGGTTAGCAGGAGTTACGACCTGCTTACATTATTAAGGTGAGTAGTGGGCTGTGTTATGTATGCCTAAAAAGCCAGTCAGTTCATTACAGATGCAATCCCCTAAGTACATGAATAAGCGCGCCGCTTTCTCCTTTTCTCTGCCTCTCTCAACTGTAAAGGAGACAAAATATTGCCGTGATGCAGGGGGCTTCAGATAAATCAGAAACAGGGGCAAATTAATAATAAGAAATAAAACAACATTAGCTGATTAAGTATGTATAGTAGAGTGACGGCTGAAATTTACAGGCAGCTGGATTGGGTGTCCGGAATAAGGTCTCATTACAGATCACAGTATTTATGTTTATGTGTGTGTGTTTATGCATGTGTGTGTGTGTGTGTGCGCGCGCGCGTGTGTTCATCCTGTTAGTAATCTGTCACCTGTGGTCTCAGCTTTATGAAAAGGCCTGCAATCTATGATAATGAGCCCTGTGAAGGTTATGACCACAGTAAACTAATTTGTTAGCGGGAGGTATGTGTGTGTCTGTCTGTTTTATGTGTAATGCAACAATATCAGAAAAGGGTGGCGAGGAAATACACTATTAAAATAGTGATGAAAATCATCAGCGAACACGAGTGAGAGGGGAAAAAAAAAAAAAGGCGAGAATGAAAGAAAAGGAGAGCACGTTACACAGATGTTGCATCACACCAATTAGCTTTCTTGGCCAGTTATAAAACAAACAGAGAGGGCTTATACAATACATGCTTTTACACGACGTCCTCGGCATAACAAGCAAAACTAACTTCAAATGTTGTGTGTGACAATCTCTTACTGCGAAGGCAACAGAGGCAGGAAATAGTCCACAGAAGTCCTATCACTACAGGCCCTGTTAGACCATGGAGAAATTAGTATCAGGTACTGTAAAAACAGATGACTGGTAATAATAAAAGTACAATAAATGGTTGGTAGTAGTACTTCTACTGTAAGAAAGACACAAAGAAAGGCTATAATAGCAGCAGTCATTCACAGAATGGTTTCCTTCTCTCCCACTGTCACTCTTCCTGTTTTCCTCAATTTTCCTTCATTTCTTTTTCTTTGTTTTCAGCCTCCAACCTCATCACAGTCTCTTGTCTCCTCCTGTCTCAATCATTTGCCCCCCCCCCCCCCCCCCCCCCCCCCCCCACACACACACACACACACACACACACTTCCCTTTTCTTGTTTCCTTTCTGTCTGAAAATAGTCATCAATTTACGCAATCATTCCATTTTCCCACTCCCCTCCAATCCTTTTCTGCGGAGCTGGGTCAACTAAAAGCAACAGAGGAGAAAAAACAGAGCGGGAACGTGTGCGCGTGAGTCACCAGATCAGAATAGAAAGAGAAGGATGAATAAAATGGAATAATGCAGCTCAGGGTGATAGTGACTGGAAGGAGCATGCCAGCGTCTTGTTCTGCTATGTCAGGACCTGCACGTTTAGCACGAGTGCAAACTAAATAAAGTTTGTCAGTGATGCAGCTACACTCATCTGCTGCCTTCCTGCAATGAATACCGCACCTGTTATTGACTAGATACAGTGTGGCATCAAATGTACTGGCTGAACCTGTACGTAATATACTGTATGTGCTGAGGTATTTCTGATGACACTTTCCCTTAAATTCTCCAGGTTTTCAAATAAAAAATGTAGTACTATGCCAGTTTGTTGCAGAAAGATGGGGAGAGTACATACAAGGTTTATTCCTAATTAGTGAGGTGATACCATACCCTCAATGGCATATGCAAAAAATTCTGAATAATAAGCATTGTTATAAATGTTCCCCCCGCCCACTGGAAGACGACTAAACTGTAGCAATTCACATTCATTTCAAGCAGTTGCAGCTTTTAATTTTGGCTTTCCCACCCATGAAAGTTCTGCTGCCGAAACTTAGAGGTTGCTCTTAAAATAAAACTCAACTAAAATAATTTCTGTACAGTTTAGGAAGCTGCAGTCATCTCTGTGGATCAGATGGACTTGTTACAATTCCATCCTGTGGCTGATATATTAACAAAGGTTTACAAGGGCAGAGCACTACATATGTAAGTTTGGCCTTATGGCTGACCTTACAATGCACTTAGTATCCTGTACAGGGAGTAATGCTGCAGCCACTCCTACAAGCCATTTATTCCAGCTAACGACCGTCAAGCACTCATAAATCAGCATTAGGAACCTCTTTCGCCCTCTCTCTCTCTCTCTCGTTTAGTTCCCCCTCTCTTTGGCTCCCTCCACTCTTCTGATAATTTTTGCCCCTTCTTGCATGTATTTTTTTTGCCCTCACCCACTTTTTAAAATTTTACCATTTCAGACTTTGAATCCCTGTCACTCATCCTCATTTTAATTTAATGTTTCTCGTTCTTCTCCAGCTTTTTGGCTACATCCACACTAGCAAAGTTGAAAAACCCTTAAAAAAAAAAAAAAAACGCACACACACACACACACACACACACACACACACACACATATAGCCCCTGACCATTCATGTACACTGCGCAACAAATGTTGGTATGAAATTTGTTAACCATGCTTAACTAAACACCCGCAGTTAGAGCTGATGTCTTTGTTTTCTTAGAGGTAAAGATCGTGTGCTAGGCGCATGACACGCAGTCACTGCAGCAAACGGGGGTATCTGCATCGTTGTTTCCAAAACTCCATCTCTAAACTAAAACTGGGTCATTGTGGATCTGTTTTATGGGTTCTAAAATGGCACTCGTCCTGATTTTTTTTTTTATGTGTTGCTCCTCTAACCCCCTGGCATCCATCCTATTTCACCCCTTCTTTCTGAAAATTCCTTCTACACCAGATAGAGATGGCGTCCCTGAAAGGTCTAACCTGGTATTGGCACCTCTATTGATTTTAATTAAGCTAATTAGTTCATTATTCTAAGGATCAAACAGGGGCATCCATTACTGCATAGAGACAGAGAGGGAGAGAGTGAGGGAGAGAGAGAGAGACTTAGGCCTCTTGGGGTACGGTGGGGGGTGTGTGTGTGTGTGGGGGAGGGTGTTATGGAGTTAATATGGTAATGAAGACAATAAATTATCACTCACAGCAAAGTCATTAACAACAGCATTAGCATAGTCAACCATCGTGACCCCCGTGACCTCCCCTGCTCTCTCTTTCTCACCTTCACTGCTTCTTTCCCTCGGAGCACCTGCTACAAACACAAATGCTAAAGTGTGTGTACGGTGCGTGCATGTGTGTGTGTGCTTGTTGGGGGAGTGTAAGAGGGTTGATAAAGGCCACACAGTTCACAGACTGTTTTTAATGCAAACCTGTCAGCAGTCACAGCTATGTAGGGTGAGACAGGTGTTCTTGGAAATGCTTTTACTGTCCACAGCACGACTCGTATACGAGCTAACCAGAGACTCTTAATTAGTTACAGAAAACAAACTATATCAGTACTGCTATTAAAATCAATCTTCTTCAACATACATACATATTTGTGGCACAAAGGCGAGCAGATGAAAGTTTTTAAAGAGGTTTGAACATGCATTGTAACTTGCATATTTCCATCTACTTACATGTTTTATTTAGACTTAACTGCAACCCAGGAAGAAAACTTAGAGTCCTGCTACGAACAGAGCTCCGCATGACAGGAGAAATTATGTTCTCATTAGCAAGAATTAAGTCATGAGACCAATTTTATCATTTGGTTCCCAGGCTTTAAGATTTTAATAGCCCCTGTTCTCTGGTTTATGGGAATGTCATAAATAGTCACTTTGTGAATCACACACACAAAAAATAAAAATTGGAGGCTCTCATCACAGCTGGAGACATTGCTGGCATTCAGTGAGCAAATTTGCTGTCATCACTTGTTGGAACTGACTTTGCTCTCTCCTCCGGTACAAATAACACAAAGAAAATCAGGCTTCCTTTGTTAACCGCCGTTTATAAACATTAACAAGCATGGCAAACGAGAGACTTCCAGTTTAAGCAACCACAAAAGAAGACTGCGGGTTTTCCAATGCAGGCTATCGAATTGTGTTTGTCCTAGCATGTGGGTGTTTTTTTGTCTGTGATTGCCGGAAAATTTAGGGGACAGTGCCGTACCATGACAAGTTGAGTGGAGCAAATAGAGGGCTGATTTGTTCTTACTCACATATCTCAAATTAAAGGGAAGTGCTTTTAGTATCATCCCACAGTCACTGCAGATGTTTTCCTAGTACAGTTTGACTGGTTTAAATTAGTCTCTTTTACTATGTTAAACCTATTTCTTCTTTAGCCATCAGCTAAAATTCTATAGCCTGCTTAGTTAAAGCAGGTGTTCAGTATTATTCACATAGTGCAGGTTTGTATTGCATGTAAGGGACTTGGTGATCTTACAGCAGGTCTGTCTGTAGATGACAGAGACCACAGGCTAATTGTAGCAGTCTAGAACACAGAATACAATCCTTGAATTTTATGATATTACGGCCACAAAACAAACTCTGTTTAGTGTCCATTACACTTCAGCCCTATTGTGTATCAACAAGACCATACACTACAATTCAATCAGACGTTAGCCAAGCTCCTATTACAAAGCTCATTGCATCGTTTACATTGTGGAACGGTCCATAAGTAGCTCTAAATGCTCTTCGTTTGATTGGATTTCGCATTATGGACATCAGAGCAGAAATACACCGACTATCCTGTCCCCTGACTATCCTAATAGACTGTTGAGTGAGACGGTCCATTTGTTTGTATTTGTTTACCGATCTAGACCCTGAAAACATACAAAGTAGCATAAACAGACAGTGAGAGCATCGTTTAAGACGGGTGAAAATGGAGATTCAAAAGCTCAGAGGGTGAATCGATAGCAGCAACAAACTATTATATTCCCTCACAGTGTGTCTCTTTGGCTGCCAGAAGAAGCCGCCGTTGTCACAAACAATAGTAAAACCGTGCGACCGGATGAACTGAAGGACTCTTGGTAACTAAGCGAATGCCACTTTAATAAATTTTACAAATTGTTTCTCACCTTTTCCCTTTAAGCTGTGTGTGTGTGTGTTTTTTTTTCTTTTTTAATCAGCAGGAGAAATGGAAAAATAAATTAGTAAAGTTCCTAAAATTCCATTACTGATAATAAATGTGAAAATTAACAAATGTCTTTGCTTTTCAAACTATCCTGTAGGCATGCATTGTGCTGTAATTTGCAAGAAAGCCATATATTGTAGAACCTATTCAATAAAGGAATCTGAGAAAGTGCTATGGAAGAGAAAACGGCAGAGATGCTGGTATTTGTGTTGCTGAAGAAAATTAAGTTTTAAAATGATGAAAATTAAAACTGGGGGGCTTTGAACGGTGAGAAATTCAAAGCATTATGTTGGAGTGACCTTTGTAGCAGCGGTATAGAGAGCACACAATGCTAGCCCTCTGACCTTCTACATAATGACAGGTAAGTACTTCGATGTATAATAAGCCGTAATTACTTTTCTGTGTATAAAATCCACTCAGAGGAAACATTGACAGAAGCCTGGCTGTAACTGAAATGGAACAATAACTTAAGGTCACTACATCAAGTGGCGGTGAAGTTGTTAGTCTTTCCTATATTAAAGTTTTCCTTTTTTAGGCAGTTTTTCCAAAGCCCTAAAAGCAATAGTTCATTATATATCTAAAGGATGGATTATTCGGCACATTAAGGAAGAAAGGCCACTGTAAAACTGCTAAATTTACAGAAAATATATATTTAAAACAAAGACAGCAGGGCTTTTCCAACCCAAAAAGGTTTTAGCCAGCCATGAAAGGAGCCCTCCAACCCTGATGTTGTAATAAAATGATTTTTTAAGAGTTTTTTTTTTTTTTTTTTTTTTTTTTTTTAGGGCTTCTTTAATCAGGCGTGATAGCATTTTTGACCAGAAAAATGCACTGATTTTTGTCAAATAAGGTAACAATGTAACATTGCCTTTACAGTACACAGATCAGTCACACTTAGTCACATGTAGTCACCTCTTGTGAGCCCATTCTGAGCCAGGAAAAAGCCCTGGATGCAGTACATTTGTGTCAAGATGAAGCATTTATAAAATCTTACACCCAGAACACGATCATGGTTCTGTCCAGCTTCTCTCTGCAAATCCTCAATGGTCTGAACAAGCACCTGGATCTGGTCTGTGAGGTCATTCACATAGGACTGCAGGAAATCCACCTTCTTCTGTAAGAGTAACAGTACAACAGGATAAAACAGTGGTTTATTAATTTTGGTTTAACAAGCCGACACTTTTTTTCTCTAAATGTTTAATTGTTTGCTGAGGTAGTCGACTTAGCCACTAACACATCAGCGTCACAGTGCGTGAGCGGACCATGGGGCTTGTGTGTGGAGGTGAGGACCCAGAAGCAGGACTCAGGAGCTAGCAGTTTTAATAAATGAAAAGCGAGACTTTACTGTGGCAGAACACGAAGTGGCTAACAATCAAGGTAAAGGAACAAACTAGGAAATAACCTAAACTGAGAGATAAAGCTAGAAAAACCAGGAACACACAGAAGCAGGACACAGAGACGACAACAATCCGACAAGAGGAAGACTGAGACAATAAATACACATAATTAGGGAACAGGCAACAGGTGGGGAGCACAGCTGAACACAATCACAAAACGAGACAAGGAAGTAAAGCTAAACACAGAACACAAGAGACAAGAGCTAACAAAGTAAAACAGGAAACAACTAGACAGAGACGAGAACGCAGACTAGACACACCGCACAGGAAAATAACAGCACAACAAAAACACATGAGACTAGGGACAGGACAGACACGGGGGTACCGCACATGGAACAGGGATTCAATATAAATAACTATAATTAACAAATACAGAACATTAAACAAACTAAGACTCTAAATAAATAAACTAAGAAACACAATGAAACAGAACCATAAGGGTGGAAACACAACACGCTGGGCATAAGGCTCAGCACCATGACAATAAGCCAACAGAGAAGTCACAAATTATGGACATTTTTAGGCCTCAGTCACACAAGCTTAGAGTCCAGTCAGCAACCATCTGGCAACCACTGGGGAAGCAAAAGAGCCAGGTAAACACAACCTATTTTTTTATTATTATTTAGTTGCCTCTTACCCTTTTTTCCCCATTACGATGGGGAATCTTTGACACTGACACACATTAAATGAGGAGTCAACAGTACGGCAGGACAGGTTGTGATTATTTTACTCTCTGAAAAAAATGAAACCAACACATCTAAAGACAACAAGAGCAAAACATGGTAGTAGTGAAATCTACAATAGATGCCCACAGGCTCTAATTCTATCCCAACAAATACAGCAGACACATAAACCCGCTCAAGCGAGACCCAAAACACAATAGCTTATAAGAAAGGATAACAGTGAGGTCATCCAAAGCCAATGATGACTATTGTGATCCTATTTGCATAAGTTAATAGCAGTTGTTATAACCGCAGGCTTATTGTTAATATAGCACTTTTTGAGTTTCTACATCCCTTTTTTTTTCCTTTTCCATAAACTTTATATAATTCTGAATATGCCAAAAACCCTCAATGGAAATCTAAGATTCACAATAGATGACACTGGCCCTATATCACATAAGAAAATGAATAGTTGATGGTTAGGCAGGAAAATGTGTAAGGCAGACTCAAGAATGCATTTTAATGTTCAGATTTTATTGCTTACAAAAACAGGTCACAAAACACTTTATTTTATTTATTTATTTTTTTTGCTGTTTTAGGTTAAAATAAAAAGTTTGCACACTTAGCTTAAAGGGATTGTATAGTTTTCCAGATAGCCTCCACGTACAATGATTGCCCCTCTGATAAAAGGGAGTGCCAGAAAACTTTAGAACTATATTGCCTTAGAGGACCACCTGTACACCTGTGTTCAAAAACATCTGTCCCCTACAGCCAAAAAGTAAATAAGCAGTTTATACTGTCCCCTGACGCATAACATTATACTGATGTTTAGCTTCAGGGAAAGTAACTTTACAAAGATGGCAAATGTGACAGTAAAGTAACATTCTAGGGTTGACATTGTTTGCTTGTTGTTGTTGTTGTTGTTGTCTTACTTACTTTTCAGTTTTGGAGTAGCTACCTGTGATAAGTGCCCTAAAGCATAAGAAAAAAAATGAATTCTTGAACTGACAGGTTGCTCAAAAATTTCAACATTTTAAGAAACCTCATAAATCTACAGTGGGCTCATGGAATAATGGATCACTGCATTTTCAGTGGACATGTTTTATGATTACGTGTCCCCATCAACCTTTAGGACTTGGGAGCTCCTGTGTTCTGAACACATAACCTTGTTAAGTAGGCCCTTGACTGGGGCCGGCTGACCATAACCTATTCTGAAACCTTGTTATTCTTGCTTTGATGCACAGTCCAGCTCACACGGGCTACATTCTGTTGCTAAAAGATGTTACATGACGATCCTGATGATTAGAAACCTCTCTTTTTTAAATATGAACATGGATCTGTGTTCCTGATCTCTGCCGCTCAGATGGAAACGTAATGCAATTTGCCACCTGTTACAAGTGCTGCGGCTTTATGAAAGCACCGCTGCGCTTCCTCCTGTCATTTGTCTGACAGGACAGAGGTCATCTTCTGATGTTAGAGTCAAGGTGGACAGGATGCTCTATGATTTGTAATGGATGGATTATAACCTAATGACCATAGATGTTAGCCTAAATCTAAACATGCTGTAGAGGCTGGGTCTGCTAACTTGTACTTTATGCAATTGTCTGAACCCATAAAAGCAACTTATATAATCCAGGATCCAGACTACTGGAAGGGTAACCGGAGGGTACAGAGCTCTCAGTAAAGCTCTCAGCCTGCATTCTGTTTTCAGTTTACTGAAACAACATATAGTATTAGGTAGGTTAATAGTTTTGGCGGGTTTTAGATATTTAATCAAAGATATGGGACTTGTGTCTTTCAATCCAGGTGTCTACACTAACACTAGGGAAAGCCACTCTGAAAACACAGCTTAGTTTTTCAGCAAGCCTGGATGAACTATGTCGATGGGAATTGTAGTGTGGGAGGCTTTATGACTGTGTGCTAGAGTTAAACCAGGTGTCACAGAGTTCAACAATAATGGCAGCGGTGGGATTCGAACCCACGCCCCCGAAGAGACTGGAGCCTAAATCCAGCGCCTTAGACCGCTCGGCCACGCTACCGCCTACAGAGGACCGTCTCACACCACCTCCCGGAAGAACTACTCACCTGTGAAAGTTCCCCTGTTGCAGAGGTGTCCCGCTCCAAGCATCTTAACCTCTGCTCGTGAAGTCCTCTGAACTCGTTTAGCAGCAGTTTAATATTCCCTGCCACTGTTTCAGAACTCTGATTGGCTGCTTCCGGCTCTTTTTCACCTGAGCAAGAGGACAGGTGAGAAGTGTGACTTCGCGGTTCCGACAGCTTTGAGTTTTTGCTTGGCTGTGTGCAAGCTGCAAGCATTGCTCCAACAAAGTACCCGCTGTTTCCTACACGAACTGCATGGAGGCTTGCAAAAAGCTGAGTAGCTTAATAACACTCATACAATTATGGCTTGGTTCAATGTTTGGACAGTCTTAGTTTAGAGAACTACATGGTAACCTAAAAAAAAAAACAACTGTCCGGCACTTTGAATGCACTTGACTTTTAAGACTGAGTAAATAATTACGAAAGGTTTGCCAACAATTTGGTCGCTATGTGCCGTTGCTACAACTGAGGAGTTTGAATTTTTTTTTTTTTTTCAGGCGGAATACAGTTTTTTAACCACTGCTTTGGCGCTGCGCAATCCGATTGGTTCATTTTGATCACGGGGTTCTTATTCGTGACGTAAACACTCGCCACTGGTGAGTTTTCTTTAAGAGGCGGGATAACGTTGTATAACCCGGAAATACAGATAGTGTTTTCATGTCAGGGAAGACTGGGTTACATTGAGCTCGCGTTTCCCCCCCACCCCCGAAAAGAAATGGGTAAATATATAAATATATTCATTAAGTCTGCTTTATTTTCTTCTATGCCCACATGAAGCCCAAAAGCGGCAGGTCTGCTTGTTTTTCCCTCGTCGTCACATCTTATCGCCTTCTCCTCGCTGCTGTATCAGTGTTTTATCTGTTAGTCGGTTGCCTGTTTCTTCTCCCTTTTCCTGCACGCTTGCATTTAAAATCGTATCGATTGTTGGTGTGTATAATGACTGCTGCATGCGGTTCAATCAACCAGCCGTTTTTAAATTAGCATTCATTAGGAGTACAGGTCCAGGTGGGTATAGCAGCTGAAACTTTGGACGGTAACCTTGTGACTGTGTGCTCCTTCAAGAGTATGTTGTGCAACTCCGCACATAATTCCATTATTCCCCTAAATAATCAGTGCCAGAGATCAAAACCTTCCACATTGAGATTCAAGGCAAAGTTGATCTTATTGATTTTTCAGGAGACTACTCACTTCATTTCTCTCATCCCAATCATCACTCCTCTACTCTTATCTGTCTCTTGGTTATATCTCTCTTTTCCAGTGGCTTTGACTGTATGGCTCTCACACTCTCTGCCAAAACCTAATCCCTCCTGTGATTATCACATAATGCTCTTGCCTTATTATCAAAATGGAGCAGATTTGGGTTTTGTTGTTGTTAAAGACTGATGGGCTCAAGCTTAAAAAAAAAAAATTAAGCAGACAATGTCATTATGAGGAGAATGTGGACTGACTGATTGCATGAGATTGTTGTGTGGTGTGCGTGCCTCTGGAGCCAAACACTTACTTTGATGAGTGTGTTTTTTTAAGGCACTCGCAGAAGTTAAATTAGGTTGTGATCTCACTCTGGGGTTCATAAGGTCATTTTATACAGTTTCCAGATGAAGGCGAGTCTTAAAGGCGCTGGTTTTATCTGTGTATATTTTGAGGGGAAAAAATCAATCCACGATTAATTTGTTCCACAAAAAAAAAAAAATACAATGTAAAGTGTCAGTCCGTTTACTGAATTTAAGAAAAGTGTTCATATTTTTGCAATACTGTATTTACAATTTTAAGTAATAACAAAACATACAGAAGCTCTAAAACCTTCTGATGTTAGAAGCTCCAATCTGCAACTTAGACATTTATTAAATAGCTAAGTATACACTGATTATCTAATGTGTCATTTCAGGACTACTGTACTATGTACTTCATATTTTAAAAACTCACATAGACTGAGAGGAACTAGAAGACATAAAACTTACATTTTTTTTTTTTTTTGCAAAAGTGGTGCCAGAACCGTTCTGTAAATCCAGCATACAATTTTATTTATTTGTGATTAAGTCTGCATAACATATTGAATTGTCTCTTAATAATATGTAATGTGTACATTACTAAGAACGCATTTTGGGTTACTTTTGAAGGAAATCAAGCTGCTGCACTTCAGATTTGAGATGATGAATGAACTTGTACACGTAGCCTCAGTACTGCGAGTTTGAGTGACATTCCTGTAGATTTTACTTGTGAAAAAAGTAAAAAGAAAGCTTGAAAAAAGCTTGCCCTCAGTTACCCAGCATATTTTTTTTTTTTTTTTAAAAAAAAGGTCAAATGTTTATTCTTTTATTGTCTGTGTTTTTTCATGCATAAAGAGAGGTCAAGAAATGTGCAAATCAGATATTCCTGCGGATAACACTTTATTTGCATGAGTTGCTCTCTCATTGACTCCTCAGAAAGACACAACTTTGGTTCTCCAATTTATTAGCCATTCTGCTGTTTCCTCCACATTCATTGTGCCTCTCTCTACACTCTAAATGTTTCATGACTTTTTAAGTTGTTTTCTGCAAACCCTTGAACTTATTACTCATACAGCCTTAGCATACTCAACCTTCGTACTCACGAAATCAATTAATTCTCTTAAATAATTCACCTTCGGAGCAAACCAGATTAAGCAGAGCAGAGTTTTGTGTGTCAAATGTGTGTTCTATCTGATGTGTATTTTTTTTTTTTTTGTATTCAGGCATTAACTTGGCTCCCACCCCAATGGCTTGGAGGAGTTTTGGGTGATTAGAGAAAGAGGAGAGCCTTGATAAAGCATTAGTGTGTGACGCACACACAGCCCTAAGACCCCTCTGTGCATCTGCACACATTCATTTTTCATGAAACAGACTCATAACAATTAGTCTGGTTACCGCCTGGGTAATCTTAGTGTCCCCGTAATGCCTGTGGTCTGCTGTATGACATCACTCTCTTAAAAGTTCTAAATCTGACATTCTCATCCGTTTTCATAGTGAGGACATTAGCAAGCCTTGGCTAATAGGCCCCGCACTCGTTCCTGGCGAAAGAAGGGCAATAAAGTGAGGGAGCGGGAACGAGGAGAAGAAAAAAAAAGACGACTGACTGGAGTGCTCAGAGAAATAGGTTTTATCCACCAGAGCTTTTACACAAATTAATTTACATGAGCGAGAGAATAAAATGTAAAGTTGTAATCCAGCGTGCTTTGCCAATGCATAGCCTATTTCTCGCTACAAGCATCATAGAAAGCCAAGTGAACATTTATGCATTATTTCAGCAAATACATTATACTAACAACCACGGCTAAGTGCTTAGGAATCTGAGCACTGCGCTACACGAGGAGCTAAATCGAGACTTTCAGCTGCGCAGTTTCCAGCTGGTGTGGAATGAGCGGGTTCATCGCACAGAAAAAGCCAAGCGCAAACCCCAAGAGACGCTCATCCTCCCAGCGCCCCCACCCCACCCTCCAATCTTTAGTCCCCCTGTCCTAAACACCCTCACCCCTCCCTAGACGCCAAAGCCAAGGTCAAGAAGAAAGTGCAACCTTCCTCTGTCTATAGGCTATTCCCTGGATGCCCACACCTCAGTAGGGCTGAACCACATATGCTTCAGAAATGCTCCCTCCTCCATCTTTCTCAAGGTCGGCTCCTACGGAGAGGTTGGAGCTTATCTGTTTTCCCCTCCCTTTTATTTCCCTCTTTACCTGTCGTTTCCCCAAGCCCCCCCCACTGTATCAGTAGACATTAGCTCACAGCTCCCAGTTGGCAGTTTCATGACGCGTTGCCTGACGTATCCATCTTTGTCTGTTTCTTTGCCTATCCGTCTTTTTTGTTGGGTAGCTGTCATTACAGCCCATTGTCTAGTTTTCAGAGGACCTGGTGCAGCTGCAAGGCTTCAGACTGATGCTCCGTATGCTTTTGTTGCCTCATCTCTCCTTCCTCACACTGGTCATGGCCCCTTTTGCCTTGAAGCACTGTTGCACTGTGTTCCCTGTTAGATTGGATATTGTTGTTGTTGTTGTCTGTAAGCTATGGTAGTCAGCCTTGAGTCAGTGTGTTATCTTTGTCTGAACAAGATGCACAAGCTAAGGGAACAAGGGGAAGGAATAAAAAAAAAAAAAAGGATCATATGACCCGAATCAAAATACCCTTCAACATACCCAGGAAAATGTTTTTAAAGCATTCTTCACTGCTCTGATAGAAGAGCAAGACCTCAGAAATGTCAGGTGATTTTTATTTTATTTTTTTTCTGTTGATTTTCAGCAGCCTCTTCTGACTCTCCCTGCTGTCAGTTATCAACTCTCCAAAAGAGGGCATTTTGTCTCTCAGCCAGTTGGATGTCTGACCCACAAGAGAATTATGAAGTCAATATATCACATCAGTATGTGTGTGTGAATACATCATCGAAGGAGTCTCTCTGCTTGTATCCCTGTATATTTTTTTTTTGCGTGCAAATGCTGTGCTGTCTGTCCTCTCACACACACCGTGTCATTACTCTGTAAACACTGGCATTGACTGTGACTTTTGACTATTACATAAGGAACATGGATTTCCAGCTGTCCGCGGTAAAAGCCCTGTAAATTCAAATCCTTAATTTTTATAGGCAGCCCCGCATTGACTGAAGTGTCTGCTTGTTATATATTTGGCAAGTGCTGCAAGTCTGAAGGGAAGCTGTCAATAGCAATCCCAGCTATTGATATGGCAGTGGGCAGGAGATGTTACTTGGCCCCCAACTCCAGCATCCCTCTGATCCCTCTACATCATAATTACATTAATATTGACAGACCCTTGACAATAGTCACATTACTATTGATAGGTGGTTGTCAATACTGTGTTTCCCCAAATAAAACATATTCATTCATAACTTGTAAACTGCTCGATAAAAGGCTTTGAAAAGACTATTGGACCCGGTCGGGTTTACTCTCCTGAGAGAGCTGCTGCTGTGACGGGGATTTCCACCACCTGGCGGTATGTTTGTGTGCGCGCGTGTGTGTGTAACTGTGGGCTGATAGATTAAGTTTGTGCTGCATTAGAGCTCTGCATAGATCAAGGCTATCCTTGACATACATACATAGTCTCACACACACACACGAGGACACATAATCTGCCCGTTTTCTCCCATCAAGGAAAAAAACTTTCAGATTAAACTAAACAAATGGAGCCAGTTTATTGGTTAGCAAACACATTCACACTACCTCTCTCTCTCAAACATGGCAGCATTTCAAATGCAGCTCAATGAATTTGTCATACCTGCTTACTTTAGTGTGAATTCACTCCTTTCATTCATTTGCTAATTCTAACTTAGTTGCACCGTGCATCCCAGCCCTATTCAAACATCTTGAATACACAGATGGTCATGTGCACCACCACAATAAACCCAAGCTTTGCCTCTGCACATTAGAATGTGTTTTTTTTATTATTTATTTTTTTTAACCTCCTCAAAACGTCTAAAGTGACCATCATCTCGCTCCTTCTGTCAAAACTGCCATATTTACCCGGCTGAAATCTCTCTTAAAGCCTCGTGACAAATCCTGTTCGGCGAGACACAAAAGTCACTGTCAAAAAAAGGTCTCTCTCTCTCTCTCTCTCTCTCTCTCTCTCTCTCTCTCTCTCTCTCTCTCTCTCTCTCTCTCTCTCTCTCTCTCTCTCTCTCTCTCTCTCTCTCTCTCTCTCTCTCTCTCTGTCTCTGTCTCTGTCTCTCTCTCCCTGCATTAGTTAGTCTTTCACTTCTTAAGTATTTCATTTGAGGAAATGGCAGATAATACTGGAGAACTGTGAGCGGTTTGGAAACTTATGCAGCACTAAATAGCCCAGATGTCACAATGGTGAGATCCCATATGGAGTCAAATCTAGGGGGGAGAAAATTGTTCCACATTTGGCAGATGTTTACGGTGTACCAGAGACTGTGCCGTTAGCCTAATCCCTAGTGATGTGATTTGTACACACACCCCTATCTCTAGAGGGAGCGGGCACCAGGAGCCCCTGGGCTTCTGCTCCTGTATGTATATATGTGTGTGTGTGAGGGGGATTGTGTGTTTTTAAATGCACGAGAAAGCAGTCTAAGACCCCCTGCTCCTCTGCATGGCGAGGCTCTAAGGTTGCATTAAGGACGGGTTTTACATGTGAAAAGTGATTTCCGTTCCTGTGTATAAAGACAAAATGACCTTCCTAACAGGATGGGCTTCACCTCAGGAGCCTCATCCCTCCCAGTGACCGGGTTCACCTTTTTAATACTTGAGTGTATATTTTGTTCATGATTTGAAAATGTCAAATAAGCTGTTGTCCATATGTTAATAAGATATTGGGAATTTTTAATGCCTTTACATCAATCAGTCTTTAGAAAAAAATATTTTTCAACAACCTGTATTTCTTGTATTTCTGTTTTTTTTTTTTTTTAAAGCATGTATAATCCTTGTTCACTTAAGCAAAATGTCATTTTCTCAAAGTTTGCTTTGTCTGAATAATATTTGGTGAACCATTGTATCATCATGGCTAGTCGACTAGATTACTAACCGTCACCAGTTGGTACCTGATGTACTAGCTGTTTAATCTAAAGTTAGCAGAAAAACGTAAGCAGATTGGTGTTTGGTCGATTATTTCTTTGTTGTAATAATTTTTTTTGGCAATAAATCTTATACCACTGGAAAGCCTGTTTACTTCCCCTTAAATGGAGCCACATCTGTAAGGAAAATGCTTTTGTGGGTTGAGCAGCAGAGTTGAGTATGTTGGTTGCACCCATGAAAAACTTGTCAAGCCTTCTCTGCCAGTTGACTCTTGTTTTTGAGCTTTTGGTACCCCCAGGTGCTGACAGTCAGTCCTGTCATCATTGGAGGCAACCTCAATGCAGAGAGATACTGAAATGAGTTCTGCAACCAATGGCAGTCCCATATCTCCTGAGTCTGGGACCAAACTATTCTCCAAGATGATAACACTTGCCCCCACAGAGCGAGGTTTATCAGAGGCTACCTCCAGAATTTGGGAGTGGAGAGGACCTGAGCCCCATTGAAACCTGTGTGATCCGCTTGGGTGTGCTGTTCATGCCAGAGTGACCAACACAACCGCAATGGCTGATTTGGGACCAGTGCCGGTTGAAGAACGGGATGCCATTTTCCTTACAAATGTGGAACCATTTAAGGGAAAATAAACTTTCCAGCAGTATAAGATTTATTGTCAAGAAGTATTTTTACAAAAAGGAAATCATTGACTAAACACAAATTTTCATACTTTTTGTGCTAAGTTTAATTGTTAAGGTTTTAATTGATGCCCAGTGCTGGTAAATCTTTGTAGAAAAACACCATAACTCTGTTAATCTAGGCCCAAAATTTTTGTTAGTTTTATTATTGTCACTGATACCAGCAGCAGAAAAGTGGAAAAAAGCAAGTCTATATGTTCTTACTGTTTTCTGTTTTATTTGTTTTCAGCAGGGTTGGGAAGTAAGAACAACCAAAAAAAGACAGCTGGAAATCACGGTCCAGATTTTGACGTGAACCCACAGACCCCAGTATTACGTATCAGCCAGCTGGATGCCCTCGAGCTAGACTCAGCCCTTGAGCAGCTAGTATGGACTCAGTTCTCCCTGTGCTTCCAAAATTGCCGCCCAGGCTTGCTGACTCCTCTGGAGCCTGAACTGAGGCTTCTGCTTCATCTGCTCCTATGGAGGTTCACACTCTATTCCAACAGTGCCACGGTGGGGCAGTCTTTACTGAGCCTGCGCTACCATAGCAAATTTTCCCTGTCTCCCCGTTACAGGCCTTTGTCCCCTAGGCAGAAGTTGGGACTGGCTGTTCTCACTGCAGGGCCCCGCTGGCTCCAGGAGCGTTCCCACAGCCTGCTGCCATGCTTGGGTTTGAGTTCACAAGGATCTGTGCCCGAAAGAGACAGTGGTTTGCTCCAGGAGGGTCTCCGCAAGGCCCTGACCCTTGTTTCTGGCATTATTAAGTTCACAAATCTAATCAACTTCCTTGGGTTCCTAAGGAGTGGCCGGCATCCCATTCTAGCTGAAAGAATCACAGGAGCTCAGGCAGTTTTCAGTAAGCCCAATGTGGCCAGGGATGTAACCTACCAGTACATGAACCGAGAACTGCTTTGGCATGGCTTTGCGGAGTTCCTCATCTTCCTGTTACCTCTGGTCAATACAAAGAAACTGAAGGCAACGGTACTGTCTGTCCTTGGGGGGAAACCTGCTGGTGGGGAGGGAGCGAGGGAAGGACAAGAGTTGTGGAAAGAGTGTGGACTATGCGGAGAGTGGCCAACCATGCCTCATACGGTAGGATGCCAACATGTCTTCTGCTACTACTGCGTTAAAAGTCACAGCATTGCGGACCCTTACCTCACTTGTCCCAAGTGCGGGGCAGAAGCAGGGAACCCCACGCTGGTCAAGATGGAGGTGGAGATGATTGGCAGGTCATAATTATTTCATGCTATGAAGAAATTTACTATGAAACTGCAGGTGGCCTCCTTTTTTTTTTGTTTGGTCTTGTATGAGTTGATAACTGGACTTATCTTTATGATGTCTTTGTCTTTTCTGAACACACATCAGCCTGCGATGTTTAATGTATATGTGCATATATTGACAGTCTGCTGCCCCTTCTGTTTTTCCGGCTGGACTTTGGAAGGAACTATTTGTCTTTGGCGCACTGGACAGACTGCAGAGAACGACACAGAGCATATATTTGATGAGTGAACGTGTTGATTTATGCTCCAAATTGGCTCTGTGCTGGCATGGGTGTGTGTGTGTGTGTGTGTGTGTGTGTGTGTGTGTGTGTGTGTGTGTGTGTGTGTGTGTGTGTTTGTTGAAATGGGAATATTTGTTCTGATGAAAAATGCAAAAAGTCAGCTGAATAAATAATGGGAGGAATTTCTGATGTCTCTCATCATGGCCAAATTAGCATTTGTTGTGTATTTTGTGCCTAAATTGTATTTCAACATCATTAAAATTGATAGAGTGCTACCTCTTGGGTGTTTATTTAGTTAAGTGGAGGAGAGAGAAATGAGGGAAAGTTATAACAATCAGCACACTTCTCTCTAGACAGGCCGGTCGTTCTAACTCCCATTATCCGTTTTCACAGCACCCCAACATGCTCAAGATCAAGGGGGCAGCCGGGGGCTTGGATTGATTCACGCACACACACTTGACAGCCAGCCTCTCTTTTCCCTTGGCCTTTCTCTCTTTTGCTGCATTTCCATCTCTCTCTTTCTGTAATCTCCAGGGCCCTCGCCCCTATAAGACTGTAGTAAACTGTACCAAAACCCTGGCAGTCGTCTCCTTCCTCGCAGGCGAATTACTCTCTAATCCCTGTAATGAGTCCAAAGATGCTTATTTATGCTGGAGTTAACCTCTACCAGTGAGCCCAGCCCCGGGCCAAACTCACCCCAGCTGAGTGAAGCCTTTCCTGGGCTGACAAGACAGGAGTGGGGTGGGGAGGCTACCTCCTAACTCTCCTTCCCACCCACGCCCCCCCCTCCCTTCCCAGGCTCTGATCACTAGTACTTAATTGCTGATTGCTGAGACGATCAATCGGAACTGCAGGCGTGATAGAAAGCCTATTCCAGAGGAGCTTGTCTCAAATCTACCAGCTCAGACAGACATTTGCACTCAGATGAGGTTAATGTTTCCCTTGGACAGAGAGGATAACTTTAAATATTTGTTCTCGTGTGGTATACGAATACCCTAAAGAATACTAGCTGGTTGCACCGGAAGGGCTGATCTTAAATTATTTTTTACTGGCCAATGTGATCTTGATTTTGCTTAGTATTTCTGCAGGTCTTTAGAGTATATGTCCTTGGTGTTAATGCAAGGCCAAAATCAATGAATTATCTGTATTAAAGCACCTGCAAAAGTACTGAGGTAGGCCCACGCCAGATTAAAAGAAAATGTACACCTTGGAATGGTGATGGTGGGGGGTCATAGATGGGGGTCGTGAATGATTAGTTTGACATTATGTAAAAAACATAGGGCTCATCACATGGATAGTTGAAAGTCCTCTTTTACATCAAGGACATTTTGACTAATGAATCACACACTAATGCACATAAAGCCAGAGACAGGAAAGACTAGTTGTCAATATTTTATGCACTGCATTACTTTAATGTGCAGCAAGTCCCAGAAAGTGAGATTAAGGAGATGTTTGAGATTAAGGATGCATATATGATCAACCTTAATGCCACTGGGACACTGGGTCATTGTCTTAACATTCAGAAGGGACTTAAAATCCAAACCTTTTTGCTGATATTACTCTACAACTCTAATTGAAGTCCCCAATCCCCAGGAAAGAGAAAAGATAAAGGAGAAACATTGCATTAAAGTCTATTAATTGAGTTAGGCCATGGACTGCATTAGTTGAAAGTTGGAACAGGGCTCTGGACTTAAGGAAGGTAGCTTGGGCTCAGTTAAGCCTATCTGTCTTTGGATCTTTTCTAATTCACGGGCTCCGTGTGGAGAAGAAAAAGAGGAAGAAGCCCAGATTCCCAGCGGCTATGCAAAGCAATCTGCACATTCACACGCAGCCATTTAGGGAGCAAATTGGCCCTGTGCCCCCTCTGACGATGGTTTTAAGAGAAAGGGAATTAGGGCGTTGAATCCCTAACTAGATCTTCTTCTTTGATGAGCCTCTTCATCCGCCTGTCCCTCATCTCCATTTCTTTGATGTGAGGCGTTGATTTTCCTGATTAAATAGTTTTTAAAGTGAAAAGCTCTTCTCTGGGCTCTGTAATACTGGGTACTTTACTTTACCTATTGTAGGTCCGTTTGTGTGCATGCTTGTTGAATGGTCCATCTGTGGTATTCTTTAATTGGAACAGAGCCCTTGGCTTGCAGATAATAATAAGGGTAGTACATGCATATTTTTCTCTTAGAAAGAATGTTATCATTTAAGCTTATGTCTGGCTTTTACCTCTTCATTTGAAATGGCTAGAAGGACTCATCGAGCCCTATGAATTGCTAATTAAATTTAAGAGTAAAAACACGTGCTTTTTCACTTCAGCTAAATTCCATCTCTGATCCTTCTGCTGCTGCTGCTGCTGGAAGCTTTTACCTGCTTTTCAACAGGTAAGGGAATTACATCCCTCTTGTATTGGGAGATATTTCCAACAACTGACAACGCTTTTAAAGAGTGAATGACATTATTTTCGTGCCAAGAAAAGATGAAACAAAGCTGCACCATTTATTTGTTGACACCTCAGAGGATTTTTGACACCTGTGTATTTTTTTTTTTTTTCTTGTGGCATGTCCAATACGTCAATAGGAGTTACAAGTATCTCATATTTCATCTATTCAATAAAAGACATGCCAAACATAAAACAGCAAAATTCCTCCAAGGTAGTGAAATCCTAGGTGTGCTGAAGTTCAGGGCTGCAGCCGCTGCAGGTACCTGTATTATGAGAGTTCTTTCAACACCTGCCGGGCTTTGGATACCACCGGGCCCAATTATCTTAGTCTGCCTCTTCTTCTTAACCACCTCTTCAGTCTAACAGGTCAGGGGGACAATCAATCACACCTAAAATAAGGAAGTAATTTCCTGAGCTTTTATCATGGTGTTGAGGTTTTGTCTGGTTGCATTTCACACCTAGAAAAAGATGAGGCAGCGCTGGTTTGGGAATATATATAAAATTGGCCTTTTGTTTATGGTTCTGAAGACCCAGGATAATTTGGGTTTTATATATTTGACGTATATGCTCATACCAATACGTACTGCACAGAAGAGCAAATGCAAAGATCAAGAAAATACACTAAAAAGTCTTGTATCTCATGATGCACGTCGATAAAGGTTGTGCTACTTTATTACTTTAAAAAGCTGTATCCTCCTCCACTACATCAGAAACCTGCATCTCGCTGAGAGCATGCATGCAGACAGTCAGGGATGTGGTGGGTGTATTCTTGTAAACTCAATATTACATACTTTGATACACTGCATATATATATATATATATATATATATATATATATATATATATATATATATATATATATATATATATATATATATATATATATATATATATATTAGTTGTTTTAATGTATCAAATAAAAAAAAAATGTTGGATACTTTGTGCCCATACAGTGATTAATATATTTAAAAAATCTTTTTTAAATCTTCTCCGAGGTAATTCTTTACTTTACAACCCCAGTTTTCTTTGAAGTACAAATATTAAATTGCACTCTTTTAAAATGACATTAACCTTATATTTGAGATTCAAATATAACAACCACGTAATACAAACTTTTAGGATTATATTTTACATCCTCTTCTTTATAAAAGATGAAAGCAACCTTACTGTACCTGTCCTGTGATTGGATGCTAGGACAGGTGTAGCAGAGAACTGGACAAATGACCTGAGGGCCTCATAATGGGGGATTATACCCCGGTGCGTTGTGTGCCTGCAGTAGCATCTTTCAAAACCAAGCTCAGTTTTATGTATGTGTGTGAATGTGTGTGTATACATCTTCTAGTCTGCGTATGTGTGTTTAGCCATCTCTGTCCTCTTCCTACTGATGTCTAGAACAGACTAAATGAGCAATAATCTGCACACATCCCTCCAGATGTCTCAGTGAATTTCCTGTGGCTTAAGGCACCAGCTGAGCTCTTTGGAAGTCTTGATAACTTCTGCAAATGTGAGTGAACCTCTGCTTCTTCAGGAATTTGGTGCAGGACACGTTGTGCTTCTTCCTATTTCCCCTCAAAGGGATGAAAAAGAGCGGATGGGCTTAGCTCGAGTACTAGATCACCTATTGGTACAACAAAGTCATATTTCTCTTTATAAAAGGAATATTACAGCAGGATGTTGAAAAAGTGGTGGGTTTTTGTTTTTTGTTTTTTTTTAGGTTGGACTGAAAAACATTACTTTAAATTATAAGATGAATCCAACGTTCAGACTTGGTTTATCTCAGACTATATAAATATCCTCGCTTTTCTTTTTCTTGTGTAGAAATCATTCACATCATGCTGCAAATGTTAGTTGTCAGCAGCAACAGGGTGAGGTAACAGAACAAAAAAGCACTTTCCCATCATATGTCAGTCAGTCCTGCTACTACAAGGCCCTCACACAAGCCACTAAACACAAGGTGGAACATGTGCAAAAAAAAAAGGCATGAATATTTGATAATGTCCTGCAAGTCTGACTAGATATTTAAAATCACTTGGCTCAATCTTGAGCCAAGTGGGAAAAGAATATGTTCAGAAGCATGATAGTATTTGGATTTTCTGGAAAGGAGCCTGTTGTGGGCAAAGAGAAATCACGTAAAGACAGTATGGAGTTTCTGTCTGGGAAAGGTAACGAGAGGAATTTCTAAATTACACGTGTAGGCAACGCTGAACAATGAGAACAGCAGGCAGAAAAAGCCTAGCCCTGTTAAGCATGAGGCAGCCAGGTAATGACAATGTATTTGTGCATTTCAGCATCTCGGAATCTCCAGCTTGCCGGAGGAAGGAAGAAATATGATTTTTGTGGTTGCCATGGATACCTGCGTATGAAGGTTTTTCGCTGCGAGTCCCGGCTCCTCGTGGAGATCAGTGAACCGCACGTGTCAGCCAGCATTAACCTGCTATGTCCAACAAATTCGCCGAGACACACATGCACAAGGCAGAATAATAAACGCACACAAACATGCACATTGCGTTCCTCATCTCAGCATCAAGTACAATGCAAACTGCCCCCCCCCCCCCCCCCCCCCCCCCCCCCCCCCCACACACACACACACCCATAAGCGTGCGCGCACAGTTGTGAGCAGAGCCGCGCATTGTCAGAGCTGGTCTTGCGCTAGACTCTTGAGTGAGCAGGGAGCAGTAACCAGAAGAAGGAACAGATGTAATGCTGTTCTGTTGTACTACATGAACCTCGACTGTGGAGTGTTTCCGCGTGCGATGTTGTCTGGCTTGTTTTTTCACTGGTGTAGCGTTTGTAATAATACCCACGGCCTGCTTTAATGCTTTAATGCGGAATTTTTGGTGAAGTAAAGTGATGAATTCGTCATTCTCACACAGTTCATGTGTGATGCTCTAGCTTTAAATATGCAGCAGTCTTGTGACAACCCCAGAAAAATAAATAAAAGAATGCGTACTGTTACTGATCCGTGTAGAGCAAGAGGCGAGTCTAGTGTAGCATTTGTGCGTGGCTGTGGCTCAGGAGGGCCATTCACTAATCTGAAGGTTGTTGGTTTAATCACTGGCTTCTACATTATATGTGTCTGTTGGCAAGATACTGACCCCCCGCCACCCCCCCACCCCCCCCCACACACACACACACACACACACGAGTACCAAAAAGTGCTGTATGAATGCATGTGACTTTTGTGTGTTTATATAAAAAAAAAGCACCTTGAATGGTCAATAAAACTAGAAAATTGCTATGTGAATGTAGTCCATTGACCACAATACCCAAACCAGCCTGAAGCTGTTGGTCTGTGCCTCATGATATGGTATCATTTTTTTTTCTGTGCATAATTGCTACTAAATCCTAGAAATAAACCAAATTTTTTTGCAATCGCTGGCTTTCCAGTAATAAGATTTTTGTGGGTTTTTGTGGCGCAATGTCTTCCTTTGGGAAGTAATACTAGATTTATAAGTAGACACATTTTATGAAAGTAAGGGGCATAAATTGGGACTCCAGATAATCTTGAAATTCCAACTAAGAATCAGCACCCTGGCATCTCTTTCACTTCCCAAAAACGGCAGACTTTTTCTCAGTAGGGCCCCTAACACTCTGGGCTCGTTGTCAAATATTATGTTCTCAAGTGTTTGTGTTCGTCTTCTAAGCCAAGCTGCTGGAGTCCTCTTTGCCCCATCCACAAAGACCTACACAACGTTCAGCAGTCATATCTCTCCCTGTCTATCTCGGAGCCTGGCTTGTTTTTTTGCTCAAAGTCAAATTAAAAAGGTATGCCAGAAAAGAGAGCATATCTGCAATTCAGAACACATTTTTCTATCAGACAGGAGATATATTGCCGACTAAGTATTGTCAGATGTTGGCAAATTCCACATATTTTTCATATCCGGCCCCCTGAAACTTGGGGCCGCTTTAAGACTCAAGGCACATCATGGACAAAGACTGTGTTTGACCTTAGGAGCACAGGCAGGAATGAACCAAATATTCATTCTGTTTTCTACGAAAATATTTTCTCTGATCTAAATGCAATATCACCAGCCATAAATCATTTAGGAATTCATTTGGAAATCATTTGAAAAACACATTTATTCGGGGGGGGGGGGGGGGGGGGGGGGTGTTCATCAATAAATGTGGCTCCTGTGGAAAGTTTTATTTATATATTCAAGTATTCTGTAGATTCAGTTATTCATGTATTCACTCATTCACAAGGCCCAGTCACTGGCTTTGCTTTTGTCACTCTGTGTGTGTGTGTGTGTGTGTGTATGTGTGTGTGTATGTGTGTGTGTGTGTGTGTGTGTGTGTGTGTGTGTGTGTGTGTGTGTGTGTGTGTGCGTGCGTGTGTGAGAGAGACCAGCAGCATAGCCCTGCTGTGGTGCAGGGCTAGTGCTGTTCCCCAGGGGGCTCTCATCTTTTACTGAGCCTTGACAGAAGATGGAGGCTGGGAGAGGGGTCCGCTGCATTAAAAAGCCTTTACCTAGTTCTGATTTATCACCCCTGCCTCACACACTCACAGACACACACACACACACACACACACATACAAACCCGCTTGCAAACCCCACACCATCTCACCATTCCTCGCCCCAGCTCAAGTCTACACTCTATCAAACGCATGGACATGTGGATGCATGGGCGCGTGCAATCACATGCACAGAGTCAAAGGGACACACATTCACACACCATCAAACACATACTCATTCCATCATAAGATGGCTGCCTTGGAGAAAAAGTGAGGGTGCAAGGCGCCGCACTGCACCGCAGTGGTGATTTTGCATTTTAATGGTACCCCTCCTCCTCCCACCCCTCTGTCTCCCCTCAGTTGGTAATTCTGGTGAGTCGCAGGCTGGTAGGCAGCAAGCCACCAGCTATCTCATCACAGGAAGACAGAGTGACACAATTACAGGACAGCATTTCCTCGGTACGTCACCTGCAAATGGTTACATTTGATTGTGACCGCCACTGAGGAGGCGATGGAGGGGAGCAGTTAAAAGATGGGTATTTTTGCTTGTGCGCGCACCAGGAAAGGAAGTAGATTGTAATTACGCAACAAAAAGAAGCACAGAGTCAGAGAGGACACCCCTCACGCACAAACCTTTAATTGCACATGAAAACAGACGCAGATAAAACAAAATTCTCCCTCAAAGCTACAACTGAGACGCGGACAAAGGTAAACACTGTGTTCACCTGCGTTACAAGCTGCTCAGAAAAGATGCAGAAGTACAAATGCACGTGCAAACACACACACACACACACATACACAAGTATAGCACTATGTCCTTGAGAGGGTCCAAGACTTGGTAATCATATTCATTCATTCATTCATACATATGGGTGGAATACATTTGCTCCATCTCTCCGCTCGAGTTATTGCATGAGTGCTGATAAAAACTCAGGACAAAGGGCGTAAAAAAAAAACAGACACAGGGAATGAATTTGATCACTGAATAAAGAACTTTTTTTTTTTTTTCCCCTCCCAACACACATTTATATGAGCTGACTGCATGAGAAGTTGCATGTTAAGCACTGCTAATTTTTATCGTTGTGGTTTATGATAAACTTGTGCATTCATGATACCGTAGGTGAACTCAGCAGTCTCACATTAAGTCACATTTCTTCACAAACAAGGCAGGAAGGGTTTTTTTTTTTCTTCTGTACAGATTTGATATTTCCAAGGCAAACAATGTAGCCATTCACTGCAACACATAACAGAAAATATTTTAGGGCTGCAACGAGGTCAGCAGACGAAATTGGGATAAAACAGTAAAACTGAGGTTGCCCTACCACAGCTCTCCCTGTAGATATCAATATAAAGGATGCCTTCTGACTTTTGTGCATGTGTGTATGATTTAAGAAGGCATCTGGTGCTCTTTGGTGTAAAATTTATATTTGAAGCAAGGTTTTCCTCCTTCATGCAAAGGCTGTGTGCATCTTACTACATGCACGTATTTGTGGAAGAAATGAAGGAGGAGGAGGGAAGAGGTGGTTTGTAATGGAATAATTTCTCATTTCTTGTAATAGAGGTTGCTGGCATTAGAGAAATTATCATAAGTTCGGGCTGAAAATGGGGATAAGGCATTTGTTTAACTTCTAGGTCTATGAATTTTTTTTAATACGTTTACATGACAACAACATGACACTGAGAAACACATTTATTTTTTCACATTGTTTTGTTTGTGTATTTTTTTTTCTACTTTAACGCTTTTAATGCACACAGTTGTAGCTCAGCTGCCTGTCACCACCACCCTCTGGTTTACGTTTAAATCTTCATTATCTACGTTTGTATATAAATTTGTCTGATTTACAGGACATGCGAGGCCATTTGTTTTTAAAAAGCAGTAACATTAAACCTGCTAAACTGGGGTGGGTGGTGTGTGTGTGTGTGTGTGGGTGTTCCAGTGTTTGTGCATGTGCTAAGGAAATGGAGGGTGAGAGGGAGGCTGCTGCAGCTGTTGCCTCCAAAACCGTAATTCATTGTTGGTCATGCTACAATCTAGATTACATCTCTTGCAGCTTAAAAGTGTATTTCCCCATAAACAGCAATCTATGGCTCATAAAAATTCATTCTGCTTCAGCATAAACAATCCCCTTGTCCTCTCACCCTTGCATATGTGTACGTATGTGTGTGTATACATGTATTTGTCTGCATGGCATAAACAATCCCCAATACTCCCGTCAGGAACACAGAGTGATCCATCAGTTTCTCCACAGAAAACCAATTTCACTGGAGATGTTCAGTTTTTCTCCGACACACCACCTCACGTCGCAGAGAGACAGAAAAAAAAGGAGGCTGGTGGTGGTGGTGGTGGTGGGGGGGGCACTCACATATACAGAATAGAGGCAGATAAAGAAGAAAAAGAATGGCAAGGAAATGAAAAAGGGAAAAGAGGGAGGTATGAAGCAAAACTGTAATGAAAAGATGGAGGAATAAGAGCAAATATGAAAGACTCATCTCTATGTGTTTAATAGGACAGCCTGATATTTGCCATCTCATCGGTTCAATATAGTATGTTAAAACTGCTCATCTGTTGCTCTACACTCACATGCACTAGAAATTGACACATAGCGCCTGTCAAATAGATTTTATATGAGTGCCGTGGAAAAAAAAAAAAAAAAAAGTGACACAGTTTCAGTTTCTAAACAGTTGTGTTATAATAATACACAAAGGAAAGACGAAAGACTGCGGGGGAAAAAAGGAAAAAAAAGCATCCTCGCTTTTGACTTTGAGAGCTTGATGTGTGGAATTATGAGCAAGGAACAAGGCATGCTTTGGCGGCCCAGTTTTCCCGTGTTGAAGCGGGCGCATGACAACATAATTACAGAGAGTCATCTCATAACATGTGATTAAACAAACAATGCATTTTGTCTCCTCCTAAGGTCCCCGTTTCTCTTTTGTCTTTATGCATGTGTTTGTTGAATAGCTGCGTCGCATGTGTGTCTGCGCCCACAGGAAGGAACCCGTACGCGTGCGTGAGCACGTATATGTGGGCACGACACAGAAATAGTCAGAGGTATCATATGCAGGCAAACAAGAAATGGACAACAGGCTAATGCATCTTTGCAGTAATGGGTCTAAGTTAAAACGAGATGAGAAAGGCCTTCATTTTAGTGGAGCTGCATTGGTACTAATGACTAGAGGGCCTCCAACTGCCATCTCAGCCTATTATAACTTGGAGATAGCTCTTCTGTGTTTTTAAAGATGAATGCAAATTAAAAAGCATTAGGCTACATTCATTTGCGGTCTTTGGCATATAGGCCACTTTTGGTCCGAGGGCCACTTAAGGCTGCCTTATTTCTTCAAATGACCTTGAAATCAAAGAAAGAGCAAGTTTTAATGATTTAGAGGGCTCTTAAAGACTCGAAAGGAAAAGCAACACAGGATCTCATTAAAATTTTCATTTAAACATTAAAAAAGCTTTTTGTTACAAATGTTCCTGCCAGGATGCTGAGTTGATATACAAAGAGGGCCTTAATAATGGCCAGCATCTGAGCCAATTTGATGTCAACGCATCTTCTCAACTGTTCAGCGGTGATTCCATAAATAACAAGGCATTCTCATTTGGTTGTTTTATAATTTTCTTTGTGAGTCTCTGCGAGCTGTGGTGCATTGTGATTTAAGAGCAGGGCCTGTGAATGACCTGGGGATTGCACAGTGTCACTTCACATTTAGCTTCTATTTCCTCACTGCCGGCTCGTCCACCGCGCATGCTATGATTTCAGCTTGTGTGCGACCGTGAACAAAAAGTGAGACATATTCCATCACCCCCTAAAATTCCTTCATTCCCTCCTCCATTGCTCCCTTATTTCCCCGATGACTCAGCATGCCTTGTAAAAACCTTAGCCTGGCAGCTCAGCACCCTTTAAAATGTAAAGCAATATAACAAAGCCTGACACAATGATCTCCATTACTGTGGTATTGTTTTAGAGGGCCAGTGAATGTAAAGAAAGCTGTGGCTGTCTGGAATTAAGCAGGCCCACCCCGCAATGTTCACAATATTAGTCTGAATGAAAATATGTTTAAAAAAAAAAAATGCAATGAGAGGACTGTAATACTGTTTGTTTGTTTGTTACAGGTGTTAAAGCACTATAAGTGCCAAAAAAAAAAGAGAGAGAGAGAGAAAATGTGTCACATATTTTTTCCGTTTTTGGCATGTGAATCCAACCCCTCCATAACTTCACATCTCATGTGTTTAGTTATTTACAGCCCTGACAACAAAAAGCCTTGAACTGTTCAGCAAACTACACAGCACCTTTTGTGTCACAGGCAAAACAGGAAATCAGGCTTTTGTCCGCTCGAGATGGCATCAAAAAACACCTTGTTTCATCTGTCTTAAGCAATCCCATCTTGACGCCTTCACACATCCCCATGTGGGGCTGTGCAGCTCCTCAGAACAGATTGGGAAACAGCACGATCTGCTGGGGAAGTCCCAGCGGGCTGCCATAACATGCTCGTTTGCCGACGTACCTCAGTTGCACTGAGCCCATGTTTGATTTCTCTCAGCTCGCCCCTCCTTTTCTTTCTCTCCTGCTCTCACTCTCACTTTACTTCTATCACTTGCTCATTTCGCTGTCTATATCACCTACTTTCTTTCATTCTCTCTGTTCGTCTTTGTCCCTGACACTCGGTCTCTGTCAACCTGTTGGCCTGTCTGTCTGCGTCTCTTTATTTTTCTCTTGGGCCTCCCTCGCTTCTTCTCTCACACCTCCCTCTCCTTCTCTTCCACTTTAAAAAACGTGTTAGTTGGCTGCGCTTTTTTGTAGAAATGCCAGCAGTGATTGTATCCTTCATCCACATTGCAATAATAAAGCAGGTGTACTCCTGCCCCCTCCATTTTCCTCACCTTCTTTCTTTCCTTTTGTACCTCAGAAATAAGGTATTGCAGCAGTAAACACTACAGGCAACAAGGCCAAAAGAAAGATATAGAGAAAAAAGATTAGATTGCCTTTTTCATATGTTAGTTTCTGTGAGGCTTTTGTTGACACCTGGCTAAATCCAGAGAAAATGCTGCTAATGTTTATTTTCTACATTAAAGAATGCATCGCTGCAAGAAATGGGCCTTTTTATTGCCTGTTTCTGTGTCCTCCTCCCCGCTGATGCAGTGCTGCCAACTGTATAAACAGTATTTATATTCTCATTTACCAAAAAAAAAAAAAAAAAATCACACTGAATTCCCCCCCTGTGGGTAAAACACACTAAAGTTTTGCAGAATCAGTTTTTGGATAAGTCTAAAAAGTTGTATTACACCTGTTACCAGAAAAACAACAAGTTTTGTTTTGGTGCATACCCTGAAAAACAGCTAGCAATAAATAATAAGATTTCATGTTGAGTATTTGTGCACAGGGGACAATGGTTTCCTGATTTCTCAGGTGTAATGCTTCTGTGGATGAATCGCAGGTGTAGGAGATGTTGTGTGGTGGATAGAACCCAGGTGCAGGAGTTATTTCCAGTCTGTGCAGTTAATCACCAACCTGACGCTGAAATATGGCTTGCATTTTAGCGGTTTTAAAATAGAGTTCCCTTGACTGCACGTACTTAGGTAGGGAAATACTAATAATAAGGGCAAGATAAAGTCAAGAGACTATGAGAATGTTTCATATATATGCTGCAAAATATGCTCTATTTTATCAGCAAGTCTGGCCTCAAAGTGTGCAACATAATAAGAACTCAAAGGAAGAACCGATGCTGTCTGCCTGATAATAATTTGATAGTTTCAATTCCTACACAGCAATCGGGGCTTTGATTTAAAGAGCTGATTAATAGCGAACTTCGCAAATTCCCGTTAAAGTATTTGATGTGCAAATGCAGTCTTCTACGTAAAAAAAAAAAAGGAACAACGAGTGAGGACAATAGAGGTTAACTTTTCCTTGTTTTTGTAGGCCCAAAACACAACGCAGAGACACGGAACGTGTGGAAATTTACACGTTCGGTATAGATTTGAATTCCACGGATGTTACATGAACATATTTATTCAATAAACAAACAGAAATTTGATGGGTTTATTGCAAAACATGCTCCTTCTCTCTTCATTTTGGTTACGATCCCTCGAAGAGTCAAAATGTCACAAAGGTTTACATCAGAAACAGACTGTCTAAATATCTGATTATAAGCTGTTTATCCTCATTAAATGATGACAACATGGCAACGCCAATGTGCAAGTGGCCTTAGATGTGATGTTGGTCAATATCTATTGACAGACAAATCATTGTTGTTGTTCTTTCGTTTCATCATTGTCCAGGCCCAATGCATGAGGGGGCTAAACTGCGACTGAATGTGATTGGATTTTCAGTCTCCATCATTAAATTCCCATGCGGGGAATACTAATTCCAGTATTTAGTGCGGTGATGCTAGGGCTTGCTTTCATCTTAAACTGATTCCAGTCTAATTAGATTGGGCATGTGGGGGGTGGTGGATGTATCCGTCTGGACTAATCCCTGCCTCTCTGTCCCAAACATTGTATTATCCAGAGAAAATCCATTGGCTGCAGGCTATTCAAAGCCAGATCTGCCTCCACTGCAGCCTCTGCACTGTATCATCTGGAAAGCTGTGGCTAGAAGGGTGCACTGTGCGCTGAGGGTGGAACCTAATGGTCATGAGTGATGTATGGGTTTCAGAAAACGCCATTTAGAATTTACAGTAAACCTTTTATCGTGTATTCAGGGCAAGAGCGCTCACTGCTGTGGCCTCTTTAGCAAAGCTGTGTCTAAACTACTGTGAACTACTCTTCAATTCAGTGGGCCTCTTCATTCTAGGACAGTGCAGTTAGGTAGTCAGTTTGGGTGGCCCCTTTATGGTCACATCAAAATTCAGCTTTAAGGCTTTATGCTTTGTTTGGTCTATAAAAAGAAAACAATAATACACTTGTGTATACCCTCAGTAATGCGCACACACAAACACGCACACACATGCATGTGCACGCACGCACACGTTACTGTGCACAGATTACCCTGTCATCCTGCTTGAATTACTGGCAGACTACAGTGAAAACACAATGTAAAGAGGTCCTACTTCTAGGCGCTGAGAAGGCCAGAAAAATGAAAGGCCTTCAGCCATTGTTCCCCACAAAGGTCAAACGCAATTCAATCCCATAATATGGAAGCGGGGTGGGCTAAATCGGCAACCGCCTGTGCTTTAAGGGTGAGCAACAGGAAAGGGCCATTCAGCAGAACAGTTGCACCCTGTGAGCTGAGCACATTCGTCAAGGGCGAGGGGTGAAGTCAGAGGGGGGGAAGGGGGGACGCTGTTTTTCAGGTTTTTACATGTTGCGGCTCTTTCACTGCACACTGAAGTGTGTGAAGGGAAACAATAGAGGCCACAACTGATTCGGACTGAAAAAATTCCCATCTTCCCCTTCATTTTTTCCTGTCCTTGTGAAATTTCATTAGGTGGATTTAACAACTTGTGAATGTCGGCTTTCTCTGTGACCCTGACACTGATGGCCGACGTGTCTCGCTGGCAGGGTGTGATATATTGTGTTGAGGCGTTCCTGGGGTGCAGTTTTTAATATGACAGCTTCTGTTGACCTCACATCTAAAAAGTCACCCAATCTGACACCGGTATTCATTTTGCTTTTTAATATTATTTTAGAAGCGGTATATATTCGCCATTACAAAACACATCTATCTATCTGTCCAGACATCAAGGCTAAAAATGTTACAGTTTTTCCCTTAGATTATATTCTATGATTGCTAGCATTTCAAACTGAACAGATCAACCTTAACTATCTAAGTAACAACAATTTTGGAATTCTTTTGTGGCTGCACGCCTTTTAATCGATGGTTATGATTTATTTCTGTGGACTTGCACTATGAGGGTTTGAGAACAGCACCTGATCAAATCCAGATTAGTAGACACTTTCATCATAATCCCCTGCATCTGCTTAGAGTCAGATTACCACAAATAACATAATGACAGGAAATACCCTTGATATGATTTTGAATTTCGGTCAGTGACTGGAATGGTGATTCTTGCTGAGATGGTGACACAACACATGCAGTCACGTGAAACAGAAGAAAGTTTTACATATCAGGACATCATAAAAAAAAAAAGAAGCAGGTTTTAAAATGATTTAAATACAATATCAGATGAACAGCAACACATGACATATTACACCGCGTCATTATTCATTTAACAAAAACTAAGCTGAAAATGCAGAAGCAGTGCGAGAAAAACTAAGACCTCCCCATGATTCAGGAACTTGTAGAACCACTTTTGGCAGCAACAACTTGAAGTAACTGTTTTCTGTATGACTTTATCAGTCTTTTGCATTGTTGTGGAGGAATTTTGGTTTACTTATCTTTACCTCAGTTCACTGAAATTTGCAGAAATTTGTTTATGTCAGTTCTCTTAAAGTGCTGACACAGCATTTCATCTAGCTTTAGTTCAACACATTGACTGGGCCATTGCAACAACTTAATTCTTTACTTTATCAGCCATTCTGCTGCAGATTTGCTGCTGTCCCTGGGACCATTGTCCTGCTGTATGACCCAATTTCAGCTAAGTTTTAGCTGCCAGCCCCACATTTGACTCTAGAGTACTTTGCTATACAGAGGAGTTCATGGTCAACCCAATGACAGCAAGGTGCCCAGGTCCTATGGCTGCAAAACAAGCCCAAATCATCATCTCTCCACTAATGTGCTTGGCAGTTAGTATGAGGTGTTTGTCCTGATATGTTCTGTAATCGTGGTGCTGTGCATTAAGGCCAAACATCTCTACTTTGGTCTTGTCTGTCCAAAAGACATAGTTAAAGAAATCTTGCGGTTTGTTCAGATACAACTTTGCAAACTTAAGCATGCTGCCATGTTCTTTTTAGACAGAAGAAGCCTTCTCATGGGCAACCCTTCCAAACAATCCATACTTGTTTAGTGTTTTTCTAAATGTACTGCCATGAACTTTAACATTCAACATGCTAACTGAGGCCTGTAGAGTCCGAGAATTTCTCTGAACATTGCACTGGTTGATCTTGTGGTGAATTTCCTGGGAAATAAACTCCTGGAAAGACTGAAGTGTCTGAATGTTTTCCACTTGTGAATAATCTACCTCACTGTAGAACGATGGACTTCAAAATGTTTGGAAACAGCCTTACAACCTTTCCCAGATTGATGGGCAGCAATAATTGCTTCCCTAACATCATTACTGATATCTTTTTTCCCTGTGTATTAACACACATCCGAATGCTCCAGACCAAGAAACTACCAAACCTGATTTTATAGAGGTGGCCACACATTTCATTTGATTAGCAGCACCTGGCTGCTACTTAATTTTTCACACAGTGTTTCTGCATTTTGGCTTAGTTTTTGTTAAATAAACAAAGACACACTGTCATATGTGTTGTAAGTTCAGGTGTGGTTGTATTTACCAGATTTTAGAACCTGGTCATCACCCCTCCTATTTATGTGTCTTCCTAATAGGAGGACACTGTAAGATTGTAAGATAACATTGGGTTTTTGAGAAAGCTGTATTCTAGTGTTGCAAAGTTTGTGGCTTTAGAGCAATATTTATATTTTATATATATATATATATATATATATATATATATAAACTGTAATAATAATGGTTAGGACACTCTTCAGATTTGCTTTCCCAGTCAAACCACTATGTGCCCTTTGTAACTAAAAAAAGAACATATATGAGAATGAAGATCAAGGAGATTGCATTGAAGGTGCCTGGTAACAACAGGTAATTATTTTTGCATTTGAGTTCAGTTCAAAAAGCTTTCACGAAGCTGTAATGTAACCGAATCAAATCTAAGGTAAGATACGAAGAGAGCGAAAACACAAAAGTGTTTTTAGTGAAAATTAAATAACAATATTTGATGAGACCAAACTGGTTTGCAGATACAGTTTTTAATGTATCACAACAATGAGCAACAAACATACTTGATGAACTATTTCCAGAAGTTGTTCAAATACCATCTACAATAAACGTCATTTCAACTATGACAACAGGTCTGTGACAAAATAAAAAAAAGGTTTCAAAACCATGTTATTACCGTGATACGGTACAGTTGAGACCTCAAACAGTACAGTAACAAAAACTAATGCGACTACTCTCTATATATAAAACATCAATAACATTTTTGGTTTAGTTTATTTAAAGTTTTAGCCATAGGGGCTTCTTCTTATTAAAACCTCAGGGTGCATTTCCTATGTAACCCAGATGTTGAAGAGTACATATTGTGTAGGATATGATTGCGCCATGAAAATCCCTTTGACATCCAAAAGAACAATTCCAATTTCAACCTTTTGAAGGCTGTCCCCATAAACATGACACAATCCATCCATTTTTTTTAAAAAGTTCTTTTTTTTTTTTTTTTTTTGGCTGCTGTGCAGTTGCAATATCTATGTACAGTTATATTGTTGGACCATCCTTTTTGTTGGTTTGTTAGCTTTTACCAGTCCTTGGTGTGGAAAGCGTCCTGTCTGATGCTAGCATCTTAGCACACGATGCTAGCTGACAGTTCAGTCTTATAATGCTGAGCCACAGAGTGGGGAAAGGCAAAAAGCCAGAGTTGAGAAAGCCTTTGGAATCAGGACAGTCGCTCATGTTTGTACAATGGCAGAATTGCACCTTGGGAGGCCAGGATGTCTCTTATGAAACACAATCGAAAAGTGTCTTCAGGAATAAAGTAAATGTAAAATACTAAAAATCCAAATAATGACATTTAAAAAGCTCACACAGAAAATTAAAAACTGACATTTTGCTTTAAAATTTAAAAAAAAAAAAAAAAAAAAACACCTTTACAATAATAAAACATAAGAGGAAATGTTACTTGATTTCATTGTTTGAAACAATAACTAAGCATGATTTGATTTAACCTGTCAAACAGTTGCATTACATGCTACTTGCTCATCTCAGAATAGGAAATACCAAAAGCAATACATTTTTGCATTTCTTCATATTAATAAATTTGTACCATGCACAGCCAACTACGAATATGTACAACAGCTTAGCTTTCTTTGTTCACAAGCCTTTTTCTTTCATACAAATAGCCTTCTGTTACTTTGGAATGAATCACACTGGTTACCAAACTAGAAAGTGATTCGTAAAAAATTGAACACCCTTTGACAGCTTTCACATTCTTAGTTCCACAGCAAAAAAAAAAAAAAAAAAAGTAGCGAAGCAAAGCAAAGCAAGTAATGGATCAGTATTTGTCTGGTAGAAAGTTGAGAGAATTTATGGCAGGCAAATTAACATTACACAGTAGCAGCAAAATGATGTAAGGTAATACTTTGCAATGTTGAAATCACTAAATGTGGAGGAAAAAAAAAAAATCAAATGCTGACTTTAAGTGTAAATCATCAGAAGTGCCCAGAGAATTTATGGGAGGACGTTAACCTATATGCTCAATGACTGCGTATAGGTGTAACACTGTTTTAAGTCCTACAAGTACATGAAAATGCTTTAATATACAACACAAATGCTGTTGTCCCCCTTTTAAAGCAGCATATTTGCAAACGTATAGCAAATGATCATACCTTTTTTTTTTTTTTTTTTAACATTGTGACCAACTTGTACCTTAACAGTTTCAAGTATACAGTACTGCTTTCATGGATGCACCAATTGTTAAATAGGTCTCTAGATTGTTAGGCATCAATCCTGTAACAAATATGGACCAATGTGCTGCTGCAATAGACACAAATAATAATTAAAACACAAACATACATACAAACAAACAGAAAAATTCTATTAAATTAACAAATGGCCTACTCAAATAATAAAAAGACAAATTAAAACAAAATAAGTGCACTATAGTCCAGACACAAGCAGGTACCGTAACAGTACAGCAATTCACAAATGAAAAATGTTATATTCACATAATCCGAGAGAGTCTATCAAAACTAGAGTTATTACCTCTTCAGAAAAGGGTGTGAGCAGAGGTAAAAGTGAGAAGGTAAAAGTTGGCACAGATTAGTATATACTACAAGAAAAAAGGGGGTGGGAAATAGATACAGCTTGTTGTAATACAAACTGGCAAACACAGGGGCATCATACACATTTACTTCACCATTCTAAATTCCCTCAGTGGCAAAACCATACTGTCTTTGTAGGGCAAAACTAAAAGGATATGCACATCGTCCATTGTAACAGTAATATTGTCTCTTGGTACTCTATACACATCAAGGAAATGCGTCCGATAAAGCTTGACATGTTTTGGTTATAAGCCAAGTGTACCCAGGCTTGTTGCTGCTTTAACAAATGAGAAATGTTATGTTCTGACCTGAGAATTTAAAGCTACTGAATTACACCTATCTAAACTAAGAGAGATTCTCTTTGAGGGTTCTGGATCGTCATCCCATACAGTACATGCTAGCATTTGGAAAACAATCCAGCTGAGGTGCAATTTGCTATCGTGAGAGTTTTTGGCTTGAAACAAGCTCCCCAAGGAGCCTGTGGGATTTTTTCCTACTTCATGTTTTTGTATACAATATAAGCTCAGTCAAGCATCTGCAACAGTTCTGTCCATAACAAAAATCAATCAATATCTTGCCAGCATATCAATATGGGAAAAACAATCCTGAGTCAATCATTTGGTACTGTAATTTTTTGGGTTAAGAGAAACTTTGGAACTGCAGTTTAAAAAGTCTTATTTTTTTCTTTAAGCAAGGGATCCTTTTGTCACTCCTACACACTGAACATATCCATTCTGATACTACTGAAGCTCGCGTCTAGGCCTGAGGCCGGCTTTGCCTTGACTTCCAACGCGTTATCTAAGTCATCCAGCTTCTGGCTTAGCTCATTGTCAGACTCATCTGAACAACTCTCGGTGGGTAGTGAGGTTGGAACCCCTGAGGTGCTGCAGGAAGTTGAGGTAACCGTTGAAGGTGAGGAGAGGGGGGGAGGAGGAGAGGCAGACGGGGAGGAGGAAGCAGCTTTCCGGGCTGTGGTGGCCTGGAACAGGACATTTGGCCAGGACTTCATGGACAAGCGAGAGAGATGAGGAAAGGTGTTATTAGAAGAAGCTGCAGACTGCGAGGTAGATGTGGTGTTAGGAGTAGGGGAGCAGACAGAGTGAGGTAATAATCTAGTATGCTCTTTGGCATTTCTCATTGCTTGTTTGATTGTTTTCTCTTTGTGCAAGCTCGACTGAAGGTGTTGGCCGAGTGCTTCATTCCCATTAACAACCACATTGCAGGCAACACAAGTGTAGTTGCTCACTGCCTTTCGAAGCACTGTCTCTTGCGGGTCAGTAAAAGGATGTCCGAAGTAACAGAAGGACTTCTGATGACGTACCACAGAATCTTCGTCAGCAAAAATCATCTGGCACTTCCTGCATATAAACTCATGCTTGACGGACGGTACAATAACAGAGTCAGGAAAATCCATGGTAATTTTGGTATCTGTTTTCGGTTCTTCTTTTGTGCTTTCTTTTGAAGAGCCTTTGCTGTTGTCATCCTTAGCATCTATAGCTTCTTTTGGTTTGAAGGAGTTGGCTGTGCTGCTCTGCACGCTCTGCGATGTCTTCACAGGGGTTGGTTTCTGCTGCTGCTGCTGTTGTTTCTGCTGCTGCTCAGACTGTTTCTGCTGCTGCTGTTGCTTCTGCAGTGAATCCTGGAGGGACTGCTGGTACTGCTGGTACTGCTGCAGGAGAGCGGTTGGAGAGAGACCAGCGGCCATTGCAGCTTGTGGAACTGCTGCTGGGCCATATGGAAACAGGCTCTCCATTCCACAAAGTGGCGGGAAGTAGCCCCCTGTTTGGACCCCTCTAGGAAGTTGGGGAGAAAAGCAGTTGGGAAATCCAGGAAGAAAATAAGGCAGGAACTGCCCCCCAAAGAAAGAGCTGGGATCACCTGCGGCAAGCACATTCTGAAGTGCTTGGAGCTGTGCGGCATCTAGTGAAGTCTCACTTCCTGGTTTCCCTGGAGCCGAACATGATTTCTCCCGTTTTTTGGTCATGCTGGGGGTCTCTGGGCGTGAGCTGCTCTCGTTCTCTCTGTCCTTCACCTTCATTTGAGGTGGCTTGTCTCCTGGTTTCTTGCTGTTGTCTCTCTCTGAGTCTTTGCCTTGCTGCTCTGTATGGTTTACTGCTGCCAAAGGTGTGGAGGGAACAGGAGGAGGAGGAGGAGGTGGTGGAGGAGGAGGAGGAGGAGTCTGCAGAAGAGTCTTGGTTGGGGTAGTGCTGAGAGACATGGCAGGAGAGGGGGTGGCTGGTGTAGGGAACCCAAGCATGCCAGCACCGGGAGACGCTAAAGCTGAAATACAGTGGTATATAAATATGGAAATATTCAATATTTAAATATTCAACCCCAAATCACTATGGAAATGTGTTTGTATAAGATAAAGAAGCTTAATTCATTACTGGCTCATACTTTGTCTCTCCTTATGATTTTGTTATGGATCAAAACTGTCACATGCTCTTTACGATAATTTCACTTTGCCAATATATTATAATATAATATACCAAACCTAAAATAAAGGGAAAAACAAACAAAAAACACACATCATATAGAGACATTTGTTTTAAAGGAAAAAAAAAATCTGAATTAGCAATTAGCAGTTGAACGTTGATGCTAACATTATGCATGCACTAACTCCCACCATTTAAAAATTTAAAATAGTTTTTAAAAAATAAGACTTTTGACAAACACCACTGTGATACAGAAGAACCAGTAGTACAGTAGAAGAAAATAGTGCATGATAAAGCTCAGTTCATAAAGCTTCTAGTGAGTTTTTTTTTTTTTCTTCTTTTTTTTCACCATTTGTCATACTAACTCACCAGGTGTGTTGGGTGGGAAAACAGGAAGTGATGATGGCCCATTGACTCCAGGAAGTAGTACTGGTGGGAGGCCAGATAACCCTGGGTAGCCTGAGGGTAGGCTGAGGCCATGAAGTGCATTATTATTGTCCACTGAACTCTGTTGTTGCTGGCCCGGGAGGCCAAGTCCCTCACCGACTTTCTTCATGCGGTCCAGCTCTTGCTGGGCCATGAGCTGACGGACAGTGGTTGGTGCTAGGTAGTCCTTTTCTCTATCCACCTGGTTTCCCATTGTTTCTTGCACTTTGGTGATGTGCTGTTTTGAAAAGATGTGGTCTCGGACAGACATCCGTGCAGTGTACTTTACACCGCACAAAGTACACTCAGGCCTCGGTCCCTCTGGTGAGCCTTGACTTATCATGAATGGCTTTCCAATGTTAATCTTGAATTTCTTTTCCTTTGCACGCGCATTCTGGAACCACACCTGGACAACACGCTTAGGGAGTCCAATCTCATTGCCCAGCATCTCACACTCTTGCATTGTAGGAGTGCGATAATCACTAAAGCAGGCTTTGAGTACTTTAAGTTGCAGGTTACTCATCTGAGTCCTAAATCGTTTGTGGCCTGGCCTATCCCCAGCATTGCTGCCTTTCCCAGATTTGCTGAAGGGGTTACCGGCCCCAAAAGGACTAGGGGAGCTAGGATCAGCAAGGCTTGATGATTCACTCCTGTCATTGGTTTCATCCAATTCATCATCTCTGGAGCTAAAATAAGAATCATAGTCTTTTCCAGAGAAGCTGAGGGCTGGGCTCACCATGCTGAATTGGAATCTTTCATTGCCACCATCAGAATTTGGCACCAGGCCACTTTTGTTGTCACTTAGCTTGTCCCCTCCATTGGCAGTAAGGCTTTCAACCTCATTGTTATTACACTCATCTCCGGTTGTAGCATCGCTAATGGCTGTGTTAATTGACGATGTCTCATCAAAGTCCATCTTATTTAGATCATAAGATGAAACCTCTGCTGAATTAATATTAGGCCCTTCAGTTTCATCACAGTTTTCAGCTTTTAAGGATGAAGGGCTTAAGAAGTTTTTTACTTGTGCCTCAGATGGTTTGACTGGAGTTGAGGATGCAGCAGGCAGCTCATACTCATTCGGCTCAGTCTTGGTAGGCAGCGGTGGGTAGTCAAAGAAATTATATTTATTGGGGCTTTCACCTCTTTCGTTGTCTTGATTCATCATTGGACTTGGTGGCAAGCTAAAGCCTGCCTGCTTAGCTTCATGCCAGTGTCTAGATCGTATGTGGCTATCTAGAGCAGATTTAGCTTTAAACAGAGCTCTGCAAAAGGGACATTTTTTGTGAGACTGGGAGGGCCCTATGGCCCTAAACTGCCCTTTTCTCTCTCTAGCACGAGTGTTTTGGAACCAAACTTGCACAACTCTCTTTTTCAGGCCAACTTCCCGTGCAATATGATCCAACATCTTCCTTGTTGGATTAGAATCAAGTAGGTATTTGTCATAAAGAATCTCCAGTTGCTCTGGTGTGATGGTGGTTCTTAAACGTTTATCTCTGTGTTGCTCTTCACTACTGTTTCCACCATCTTTGTCATTGGCACTTTCTTCTTTGTCATCCAGTTTTCTCTTCATTGCCCCAGAGCCTGTAGCAGAAGCCATGCCAGAGCTACCCTGAGAGGGGATTTGGGAGAGACCTCCAGATAACAGCTGGCTAGCCATTAGGGGGTTGTTGGGGTCGAATATCATATAGGGCATATCGATGGGTCTTTCAAGGAATTGTGAATGAAGAAATTGGTTCTGAGCAGCCAAGAAATGCATGTGTTGGTGTTCCTGCCATAACTCTACAGTGGGGAATGCAATCTTACACTGATCACACTGGTACTGCAGCAACTGGTGGGGGAGACTATTTGTAAGTGAAGACAGTGCCAGGGAGAGTGGACTCGAGGGTACTGCAGCTGCCTGAGGCTGGGAATGTGGTCTTGACATTTGTGCCTGGGGGGCTTTTTGTGGCGGTGGCTGCGGTGTGCATGCCTTAGATGGTCTTGGTTCTGGTAGTGACTTTATCACTGGTGAAGGGGGAGTCTCAGTTTGTTTAAGTTCCGTTTCAGGGGCCATGTCTGGCTTGGGGGAAGTTTTCCCCATGGTAGTACGAGGAGAGGACATCACAGGGGAGCTTGAGCCAGAGCTACTGGGAGTTCCTGTTTGGGACTGCTTTGGTATCTCTAAAGATACCTGGGTAGTCTTAAATTGACCTTGTTCAAAAGAATCTATATATTCCTCACATTGGCTGTCATCCATACCTTCCTCATCTTCATCCTTATAGCACTGCTTTTTCTGGTGAGTGATAAGATCAAAGATGCGTGGGAACACAATGTTGCACTTCTTACATTGGTACTGCATGTTGCTGGTTCTGATGTATCGCTCATTGGTAAGCTCTTTTTTCTCATTGTCTTTACAGTCTGCCTGGTTCTCGTAGCTCTTTCGAGCCTTCTGGCGGGCATTCTGGAACCACACCACTATGACTCGTGTTGGTAGGTTGAGCACAGTGGAGAGCTGTTCAATCTCATCATCTTTCGGATAGGCATTTGTGTCAAAGAAATCTTGAAGTACCCTTAACTGGTAATCAGTAAATCTGGTTCTGGAGGACCTCTTGTTCATCATTGAGTCTGCTCTGTGGTATTCCTGTGCACTAAGTTGGGGTTCCAATCGAATGTCTTCCAGTGTAGTAATGGGAGGAATACTGAAATTGTAGGGAGAGTCTTTACTCCGCTGCCTTTCTTTGAAAAGGGTATTACGGAACCAGTGCTTTATAACTTTTTGGGGCAGGCCAGACTTCTCTGACATCTCCTGAATTTGTTCTTCATTAGGAGAATTGTTAATATCAAAGTTTGCACGGAGAATTTTGAGCTGTTCATCAGTGATGCGGGTGCGTGGTCTCTTAAACTGAGAGTGACGGAGGAAGTTTGGATCAAGACCCAACTGTTGCTGGCAGAGTTGTGTAAGGTCTGTGGACAGAGAATCCATAGTGGGAAGCTGGAGGGCCAGCTGAGGGGGTAGCCCTGGGTGCTGGACAGACTGCATCATTAGAGGTGGGAAAAGGGGCAGATCCAAGGGAACAGGAAGTTGTACTTGGGGTGGTGCAGGGGGTGCGGTAGGTGGTGGAGGTGGGGGTGGTGGTTGGGGTGGTTGAGCCTGGTGAGAGGGTTGGTGTGCAGTCTGATGGGAAACAGGAACTGGTGATGGTACTGGGGTTTGAGGCTTGGCCACTGTCATTGCAGGAGGCTGAGGAGCTGTCACTGGGGTTGGAGCAGGAGGGGGTGGAGGAGGAGGCGGAGGTGGTGGTGGTGGAGGCGGCGGTGTCTCTGGTGAAGCAGGGTTTATTGGATAAAGTTTGTCATATGCCTCTCTGTACTGCTGGGCAAACTTTTCAAGTTCCACATATGGGAAAAAGTGACTATGCACATGTTCTTGGTGGCTTTTGAGAATAAGCATGTTAGAGAAGAGCTTTCCACACATCCCACACTCCAGCTTGTCAGTATTCATTTCTACTTGTTCAATTCCATCTTTGCTTTTCCTTTGGTTTTTTTGCCTGTTTTCATTGTATTGGATCACCAACTCAAATCCAAAGTTCTCTAATAGTGCTTTTGCTGCATTACCCCTTGCTCCTGACACAATACGTGGAGGGGGAATCAGTGGCTCTGAGAACTTTGACTTTTTGGAGTCTTTGTTGTCTTTTCCTACATCACTTAATGCATCACCTCCATTTTCCATCTTTGCTCTGTTTTCTTGTTTTTCCAGGTGGTCCTCTGCTTCTCTGGACATTTGAATATCTGAAGCTGACACTGTGCTAGACTCCAATTTTGATTTCTGGTTCTGCAGTTGCTGGTTTTTCTGTTGCAGAATTTGTGACTGTGACTGAGAAGCCTGCTGCTGCTGTTGCTGTTGAACCTGTTGCTGGGCCTGAGCCTGCTGCAATTGGTGCTGCTGTTGCATCTGCTGCTTCAGGTCTTCTAGAAATGATCCAGTAAGGCCAGGCATTCCAAAAGCTGCTGCTGAGTGCAGAGCAAGTTCTGGGCTGAGGTTGAATTCTGCCCCTGGTATATAGAAAGGGAAGAGGAACTGCGGCTGTTGAAACTGCAGCAGTGCTTCTGGGGTCATTGGAAAATGGGGGAGAAAAGCTGGATTAAGGAATTGAGGCTGGAAAAAGGCAGCCTGTTGCTGGAGTTCATGTTGAAGCTGCAGTTGCAGTTGGGCTGAGGACTGTGCTGATTGTTGGCTGCTTGCCTGTGCTGAAACATGGTCAGTAGTTGCTGCTTGTTTTGAGTTGTTACTGCTGTTAGGTTCTTTGTGTTCAACAGTGTTTTCCTTATTAGAAGAGGGTGTACCACTTCTTGCAGCATCTAAATTGCTTGCGTTCCCTTGTGTGCTTGGGCCTGGACTTTTTGAAGATACTGGACCACTAGTTCCAGAGATACTACTGCTGCTGCTGCTGCTGCTCATGTCATTTTTGGCTGTTCTTGCTTTGGTCTGATGGAGAACTGACCTCATGTGAATTTCAAGTGTTGAGCTTTGGCTGTAGGCAACATTGCAAATATTGCATTTAAATGGTTTGTTGTCAATGCTGTTGCTCGTCTCTTGGGGAACTGGGCTTGATGCTTCTTGAAGGACCTTTTTCAATTTATGTAGGTGGGAAACTGAATTATAGTGTACTAACAGGATGTTCTTCTGGGTGAAGGACTCCTTACATACTGTGCACTTGTAAGGTCGAGAAGGGTCCAGAAATTTTTCCATTGTGAAGTTGGGCCCTTTTCTAAATGGTAGGGTCCGTTTTGGTTCTGCTCCCATGTCATCTAGCAGGGAACTACTGTCACTTCCTGTGGGACTGGGCTTTTCTTCCTGGTCCATTTCATCATCTTTGTCCAAGTCATGGTCAAAGGCCTGAGCTTCCTCTAAGGCCCTGGCCTCACTCTCAGTGATATCTCCATTCAGTGGCAGATTTCCTATGAGTTGCTGCACCTCAGCCTCACTAAGTTCAGGGTGTCCGTTTTCCAAATGCTTCCTGAGGGCCAGGAATGTCCTGAAGCTGCGCTGGCAAAGGCTGCACATAGTGGCAGCTCTGATGGCATGATACTGAGAATGTATCTGAAGCTTCTGCATTGTCTTGAAGGCTAAACTGCAGTGGTTGCAACGATATTTGTAGACATGACGGTCTGATACTGAGAGTTGCTGTTGCTGTTGCTGAAGTCTTTGGAGCTCACTGAGATGCTCCTGTAGATTATCAGGGGATTTTCTATCATGTCCTAATCCACTGGCTCTCTTCCAGTCAGGGGCCTCTGAGGCCTCCTTTGGGGGCTTGAGCTCCTCACGCTGCAGGTCTAAATCATTCTTGTCTTGACTGGTCAGCTCATCCTTTGAAATGTTTCCTACATGTACAAAATACAATGTAAGGTTCTTGTCATTCTCTGTTTTTCTGACAAATACACAGAATATAACACACTCAAATAAATCAGTGAAGCTTTACCAGCACTTGAAACAACAAATTAATGACAGAAAGAAAAGAGTTTAAGTTACATATTCTGCTCACCTTGAGACTTTCCTGACCCATCTGTGAGAGAGGTAGAGGAATCCATTAAGGACAGACTTCTCTCTTGTTCAGTTTGGGGATGCATTATATTATTTGGTGTTGCTGTGTCAGGTCCAACAACCTACAAAGACCAAGTACTATTATTATTATACCAATTTAAAATATAATACACTAAGTGTGTGAAATGTGTCAACTTGTTTCTAGTATTTAAATCAAGGCTTATTTTAGAGAAAGAACTTGCTTCTCTCAGTGGACAATAACAACAATCAAGATTATAGTAACATCGCAAGAGAGAACAATAAAAACATGGAAAGTGTTTTTTGGTACTTTGTTGCATTATACAGGAAGACTGGAGATTCCTACACAAATGTTACAACAGACATTCCTTTAGCTGAATAACAAGTAACATCACAATTCCTTTACTGTTTTAAATGTGTAATTGGGACACACGCGCACGTGCATGCACACACACTCTCCCACACGCACAAATCTCATTTCTAGTCATTACTTCTACATACAGTCAGAATCAGCTTTTCCACACAATCAGGTGCCACGCTGTGAAGGTGAGTGAGATGCAGCTGCAGGTGGATTTTGTTGCTTAGGACATCCTGGCACAGTGGACAGCGGATCACTGGCTGCATGGAATGCTGGGACATAACGTGTAGCTGCATACGGTTGGCATCTTTACTGCTGTAGTTGCAATACGGACACTGCTGAACCTAAAAAAAACAAAAAAGCAAGACAGTACAATAACTAAGCAGAAAAATAATGAAATAATTTTTTAAAGGAAAGGAACATCAGGTGCAACACAGATATTAATTCAAGAGCAGAAATTACTTATTGTGCTTGATGTACTTTAGTGGGTATCATTCTTGCACTGCACAGCCATTAAATCTGCCTCACTGGTCAGACATTACTTTTTAAAAACAAAGAAAAATCCCATGCCCACCTTAACCTAGAAAACATAAATCAACCATGTTTCATGTAATTCATTTAAATCTCTCATGTCATGCAATTTTATTAGTTGAAAACAAGATTGGCCAGAATTTCTAATCAGGAGATTGCAGATGACAAAGGTGTGTACTTTCCTAGGCTACGCCTTGCCCTCATTACAGCAAGTACTCTGAGCATAGCTGCCTCCCTACCACCTGTCTTAATAGAATCCATTTCTGAAATGACTAAGTCCTCCTTCCTACCAGAACCAGACGAGCTAATACTTCATAATCTAATTTAAAAACACATATAATTTAAAGAGATGCAAAAAGGGGGAAAAGAAGCAGGCAAGGAATCCTTAAGGCTAGCGCAGGTATTCCACTTAAGGACACAAAGGCCGGCCTATTGTGTTTGATGCTAAAGCGCTATGTCAGAGGGGGAATGGTGGGATGCATTTAACCCTTTGAATGAAAGCTGGCGCCAGGAATTGCTAAATGCTTGGCTTAGCATTTTTTCTTCTTATAGTTAAGCATCTTCCCATTAGCTCATCCCACAGTGACAGTGAAGGTTAGATTTCATTAGCGCTTATGAAGACAAACCTGCCTCAGTGGCTATTAGCTTTCTGTAGATCCAATGACAAATTCAAAGATGTATATGGAATTTAAACAGCCATTCTAAACAGATACATTACAAAACTCCATAACCTAGATGGATTTTCTTTAGCAAGGTGAAAACAGTATACAGGTCTGCAGAACTGTGTGAGGAGCAGATAAATACAACACAAATGACATTTTCAAGATTTTCTAACACAACTGGGAGTTTCCTTTTAAAACTTTACAAACCTGGTCATTAGCTGAGGTTTTCCCCTCAGCAGACTTTGGCCTTTTAGGCGGGCTTTCCATCTGTCGATCTGGAAGGAGAGAATGCTTAACCATAGCATTCGGTCCGGCAACCTCTTTAGATATGGCGTTCACTCCTGGCAGGCAAGACAGAGAGGAGAGGGGACAGAGAATGTAAATGGTTAAAAGTGAACGGCTTTCATCAACTAATTATTCAGTATTTATATTTGCAGCTTAAATGTCTGCATTTGTATTTTCTGATATCCCATATATATATATATATATATATATATATATATATATATATATATTATATATATATTTTATATATATATATATATATATATATATATATATATATATATTTTTTTTTTTTTTTTTTTTTTTTTTACAGAAATACAAAAAAGAAGCTACATCTAACAATCATAATGGCAGACTTTTATTTCTTTTTTCTCCAAGGTTTTTGGACTATAGTGGAAGAATGGCATATTGAGCAAAGCATCCAAGATATCACACATATCATGCAATATATCACACTGAATGAGAAATGGGTGTATTCATCTGCAACATATCAAGTATACATATACAGTCTTAAAAAAAATTCTCACATTGGAAGATTTGCGAATATAACATCGCTGCACGGTTTGCCATGTTTGTTATCTTTTTGTAACAATGAGCTGTCCCACTATCAGCTGGCCCATTCAGAAGGTGCACAGTTTGTAAGTGGAAAATGGTTTTGTGGCTCTATGAGATGATAAATACTAATTAAATAATTACTGATTTATAAATAACTGAATAACATCAACATATGTACCAAATGCATATGCTGCGGGACATAGGTGATGGTTTAAAAAAAAAAAAAAAAGAGAATTTGACACCAAGACAACGTTAGCATGGATACAAGCATGAACAGTATTATTCACATTCACATATGCTGACGTGCTTCTGCCCTGAGGACATGTAAAATAGGAAAAACTCGGGCAGGCTCATTATCACAGCACGACATACATTAAATGTTATGGTAATATTATACACTTCATTAGTTCATATACATTTCCCCAGCTGCCTCAACAACTCCTGTGTCTGTATAAGATGCTAAATTTTCAGGGCTTTGTCACGGCTGGTGGTACAGTACCAGCACTACTTGTGTGCGTCTGGTTGTATGTGTGCGTGTAAGCGTGTGTGATGTTAACAGCAGGGCTCAGTGTGGAGAGATCAGCCTCTGGTTGTATTTAGTAAATGCTGCAGCCACTGATAAATCTTTCATTAGCCTCATCCTAAGATACAGGCCGCGCAGGCCCTGCTATACTCTGCCACTGCAATTTACCCACTCTGCACAACACAAAGACACAGCAACAGCAACTCTCCCTCCCTCCTTCCCTCCCTTTTCCTTGCTCTCTTCCTCCTCTCCCTAAGCTATCATCCCCCACCCAACCCCCTCCTCCCGCTTCCCCTCCCTCGTCTGGTCACTCAAGGCAATATGTGAGCCTCACTCTTGCGAATCAACGCTTCACGCTAGATGCACAAATGGAAAAAAAGGGAAATCAAAGCACTGATACAAGGAGAGGGGGCTGAAAAAAAACATTTTGTATTTCATATTATTCTGTGGCTCGTGTTTGTATTGGGTGCATATCAATTCCTCCGGCCCGTTCATGCATTTTAATTCTGTTGCATTAAGTAGGCGTTCCACTTATTTTATTTGTAATCCCCTATATCTGGAGCCTGAAATATTGGCCTGTCAAGGAAAGTGACATGAGAGAAGGAGGGAGGGAAGAAAGAAAGAAAAAGAGAAAGGGAGAGGGAAGAAAAAAAAAAACACAAGGGCACAATGTGAATTTCCAAGAACATCCGAGAATTGCTCTGCAGCTCAGAAGAGCGAGGTAATCTCGTCTTCCACTGCTTGTGATGGCCCCTGCAGGGCTAGTGTGTGTGTGTGTGTGTCTATGTGCAAATATGTGTGTATTTTGTGCTTCATATCAGGCCTCTGACACTCCATTGGTCAGATCGGTCCAGGCTGGAAGCACCCGTCATATCACCTGACCTTTCTGAAGTCTGTGCCCCTCCTCCTATATTTATTATAACCATTTCTAATTTCAACTTTCAATTTTTGCCTCTGTCTTCCAGTCAATTTGCAACTAAATTACATCCCTGAGAGAGGAGATGAGGCGATTGTCGGACAAGAGCCTGCAAACACATTTACAATGTGGAGGGTGCGGGGGTGGTGTGGGGGGGCACACATCACCATTGATTACTGTCATGTTGAATGTAAATGTATGTTTGCGTGTGTGCGTGTGTGAGACCATGTGCACGTGCAACATGAAGATCCGTCCTTCTGCTTCGGATTCGTCTTTGACCCGGTGCTTTAATCAACACTTGTGCTCATGCTCAAACTCATATGAAGGAAAAACAGTTGGTTAACCCTGAATAAGAGAGCAGTTCTTTCTATGGCCACTTAGGAGCTTTCAATAGCGAGCTCTGCCAGTGAAAAATAAACCTATTTTGAGGAATAGAATTGCATTAAAAATTGTAGAGTGTCTTCCAAGAGTATAATTACCAGTAGGACAAATAAATACAATGGCTAGCACCATCCAGAAACTACCCAGAAAGCCACGAGAGAAAATCTAAATATTTCTAAAACCTTGTTCTTAACAAGCCACATAGTCTTGCCCTGAATTGTGCAAAGATAGCTTAAGTAAATCAAGAGAAATGATGGGAGAGCACATGATTGAGAACAAGGGAGAGCCAGAAGACTCTCTTCTCATTTTCTTTTGTCTCTGAGTCTGCACCCCATACTTAATGACTGTCCTTTTTCCTTTTCCTCCCCCTTGTACTTTCCCCTCCCATCCCGGCTTTCCTCCATCCCCTCTTCCACATGTGGGTTCCAGCAGCTGCAGCCTTCTGAAAAGGAGGGGTAGAATAAACCTGAAATTGCCCCTTCAACCCCCTAACCCCCTCCACCAATGACAAATGTCTGCATGGAGCAGGACCTGAGTTGATTAGATAAATCAAAAGGTGATTTATGACACTCAACCCCCTTTTGCATTGCAGGGGGAGAGAGTGGTACACACACCACCCATCTTTATTTGCAACTGTCAGGGATGTTTAGGTAGCCGCATACGCACACATACACTTCTATACACGCAAGTGGACGCTCCAGTGGAGAGAGGCACAGAGCAATGGAGTAAACGGCAGAACAACGCAGAGAGCAAAGAACAAGAAAAAAATGAAAGCGAGGGACAGAGAAGCCCACAGTCTCGGGTATTTTTGTCCCAAGCTGTTCCTCGAAAGGCAGGGCGACTAACAATATCATCATAGCTCATGCTTTCCATGTGGATCCATTTTAGAATCTGCCCTTTTGTTTCAGAAAGGGTAAGACATTTTGTACAAACCGGACCAACCAAATGAGATTTTCACACAAACACAAATGAATCATTATATCTCTCCAACTCTGACTACACGTAGAGTCAGCTTCGTCATCTGGATGAAGTCAGCAATGAAGTACACCTGTTGTAACCACTTTCCCTTTCTTTAACAAGCTGCATCAGTTCCACTGATGATCCCACGCTTGTCATTTCATTTAATTGAAATACAAAAAGCCCGCAAACACAGAGCAGAGTGCGGGGTGGTGTTGTGAGAGTGTGGGCTGGGTGGCTTGGATTTAGTATTCAATTTAGCTGTCTTGAGCCCTGGCAGACTGGCTAAGGTTACGGAGCAGTAAATCTAGGAAGGAGAGCTGGCCAAAGCGGGCCAGGGAGGGCTGGCCAGCATGATTTACTGGCCTACTGCTCTGAGGTTACACATTAGGCTGACCCCCGGTCACCTGATAACATTACAGCAACACACTCTGAACCCCAAACTCCCACTGAAGCACTCAGCAGGCCCAGATCTTGCCGGAGGGAAGTACACAGAGAGAGGCTGGAAAAAAAAAAGATTGAAATGGTGAGAGGCAGAGACACAGTCAGATGGAGAAAGAATAAAAGAAAGAAAGGCCATTAAACAGCAGCTGTCTTGTAGTTTGTGTGTTTTTAATGACTAGCCTTCCCTTCTCTTCCATCTCCAGCTTGTGTTCTAATGAGAGATAAATATGAGCGTGGCCTTGTCACATTTGACAAATTGTCTGAGACATTCAACAAGCTGTCATTACACAGAAAACACACATAGTACATGCACAAAGGAACTGCCGCAGGCTTGTAATTAAACATGCTAATATCTTTAATATATTTTAATCTCATATTAGAGAGAGACAGAAAAGGAGCACAGCTATCCTCTCAAGTTGGGGAAATTTGCAAGATGCATGCACATTAAAAAAAAAGAACCCTGAAATATTCTGAATACAAACAAGCTAATATAGAATTATTTAACATGAGATCTTGTTTGCATGTGAATGCATTTTTGTTTTGTTTGTTGGTTTGTTTTTCCACCCATATCTTCACAATTCAAAATTGCACACGAAATAATACATAACATCTGACTGGAGGAACAATGAGTAATTTCTTTGCTAATTTGAAGCAGGTAGAGATCTGTAATTTCTTTAGGCTGCCTGACAGGCTCATTTCTATGCTGGGGCCTTTGTTTAGTTGATTATTTATAAGAAGTGGGCCCCTGAGCCATGGTGGCGACATGTGCCATCTACACAAACAGGATAAAGCTATCTGGAAGTAATCCACACTGAGGACATTTGCATGGAAAATGTAACGTGGATTATAATTAATCTAAAGTGACACGGGATTAAAACAAGACAATGTAAATGAAGAAAGGGAAACAGCTCTTTCTGCCGTTCCTTGCCCCTCCCCCTTCCACCTCTCCTTCCTTCTCTATCTATCTGCCCCTCTTTGTTTAAAGACTCTTGGTCTTGGAGATGAAGTGTGCAAATACACTGCTCACTTGGCCACACTGTAATCCTTTCCCTGGAGATACCACATGGACACACACACACACACACACACACACACACACACACACACACACACACACACACACACACACACACACAGATGTCAAGATTTAGGCCTGATGAGGGAAATGTTAAATCTGACTACTTATGAAGAGAATCAAAACAAACAGACAAAACAAAAACAAGGCCTCAGAATAACAGCCTGATAACACACCAGGACACCCCCCCCCCCCCCCCCCCCCCCCCTCCATTTTCAGGCAATTGACTTTCTGAAATCTCCTTTAAACCAAATGCACAATAAAACACCAAAAAAAAAAGAAAAAGCTAGCAATATTATATCTGCCTTTCTAGACAAACTAAAACCTTACCCCCAGGGCGACTCCTAGAACAAGTTATTCATAAAAAAAAGGCATATATTTCTGCTTTATTAAATAAGCTTCACTTCACTCGATCTACACTCAAGAACGCACACATACGTAAGCACGCTTTATAGGAAGGACCTGAACCCTGTTGCTTTGCCTTTTCTTTTTCTTTCTTTTTGCATGTGTGCGCTGGTGTTAAATGACGCTGGTAGTAATATGCAGCCGTAAATGCATGGATGGTGGTTCCCCGCCAGTCCGTCAGACAGGCCTGTCACAGAGATAGAGCTGAAAGATAGATGACTAGCTAAACTAATAGGCCCCAGCCTCACTCAGCTCTCCTTCTGCCTCATTGAGCCTCACATTATGGAGCTAGGTATGGCATGCTAGGACGAGAAGGTGGGGAGGGAGCTTCAGATGGATAGAGAGTGTAGAGGGTGTCACTGGAAGAGGGTGTAGTTGAGTGTATGTGTGTGTAAGTTGGGGGGCAAGAGTGAAAGAGTAGAAGAGACATTAGTAGGGGGAGAAAGAATGAGAACCCCATGCAAAGACAGAGCAAAAAAAAAAGAAAGAGGGAGAGAAGCCCCATGTAATATTCATTCCCAGCCATGGATTTCCATCTCATACATAAGAAAACCATATGAATTCATATTTGGGTAAATCAAATCTAACAAAGCCGGGGCCATCCTGACCACAGCTTCACAGCAGAGGCATTATGTGCTCCATACCTCGCCCAAAATAACAACGACACCAAGCTGCCTTTTACAGATTGTTGCCCCTCCCTGCTTAGAGCATTACTATACTTACAAACGAATAAACTGTTTCTTCTTTCTATCTTGTGCCATTTTTCTATCCGAGGTAATGCCTGTGATAGGTTCACAGATTGGACAACAATTAAGGGATGGATTGAGCCAGGAAAAAAAAAAATGGGAGAGAAAGAAAAATGAAAGGAGAGTGCAGGGAAAAAACTAATTTAAGGGTTGCAGGGATGCAGTGCAATATTAGAAAAACATATACACAGGCCCCCCATCTAATCCTGCGCTTATGAAAAATTAATATGTCATTGGAGGGGGCACAAGAACGAGAAAAGATTAATGCAAGGCGCTTATAAATTACAAGCACGCAAACTGATTTGATTAAAAAATAATCTGGGGCCTGGACATTGCCTGGTAATATCCACAACACTCAACTTATCCTTCTCTCTTTCTGTCCTTTTCCCTCTCTCTTCTTATTTCCCACTCTCCCTCTGCCCCGTCTCCCTTTTTCTCTTTCTGTCAGATGGAAACGATTAAAGCGGGTCACATGGAGGCTAGTAAGCAGCGTTCACATGTTACACACACACACGTTAGAACCTTATCTGAGCGACACATGAACGATAACTAAGACGAGAGGCGCTCTGTATGTTTGTGTATACGGCTTGTGTGCGCGCACACTTACGGTCAGTTTTCCTGCTGTCAACCGAGTCTCGGTCGCTGAGGTTGAGCCCGGGCCTGGAGGAGGAGCGAGGAGGTCTCTCGCTGTCCTCAGAAGTCTCTTCTGAAAATGCACAAACACACACATAACAACAACTTCATTACCCACGAAGCTCTCCAGAACACAACATTTGATGGCTGTGACAGCAGCACTGAAAAAGGAAAATTTCATGGTGTTTCACTTGAATAACATATATCGCAGTATGATATTAGAGAAATATTCCTGCTTGTATATGTTCACTTTATTCCCATAAAAAAAAAACCTTTTTGATACAAAGGGTAAGCTTATCCTACTGAACAGTATACCTCACCAGCAAATAATGTTATTGACTTAAACACATGCTTTGTTGAAAGGAGCCCTGCTATGCCACTTCTACTGGGTGAAACATAATACAGCCATGGCCTAAAAGCTGAAAGGTTGTGCGACAATAAAATATGTCCTCCAGAAAAACAGCTTCAGTCATTTTGGGTGCCTCTCTTCAACATGCAATTCTCAAAAACAAACAATATTTACTGACATTGCATAATAATGACTTCTTGTCCATATATTTCATTTTAAATAAGCATTTTCCTTTTCTTCAATTCATCTGAAGTGTTATTTCAGGTTAGACAAATATTACAGCATAGTGGAAACACAAATTATGCTGTTGTAATGTAAAAACATAATTATGTGGAAACGCTATCATTCTGCTTTATTGCAACAACTGGAAAAAATACTCTGCTCGACAAAATAGAGGCACACATTAACACTGACAGCCTACGACACACATCCTGCTATAAAATGAAAATAAAAAAATGGGGAAAAATGAAAAGCTAAAGGACGTGAGACTGTGTTGGTCATGTGCACTGCTATACTGTACGAAAATATTGTGTCTGTGTGTTTCTTGCTCAAAAGTATGTGTGCATGCACACATATAAGCACAAACCAACACACACGTGCAGCTCTGCACTATTAGCAGATTAGCCTACCCATCTCTGAGAGTTCAGCCCCTTGTTTGATAATTCTGTGTATCTGCAGTGTTCTGCCAGTGGATTAAAGTGTGTGTGCGTGTGTGTGCATGTGTGCATGTGTGTATGTGTATATATGTGTCGCCAGCACAAGCTAACACTAATCCTAGCCGAGCCCCAGCGCTCCCTTTCATCCAGCCATCATTTGTCTCCGGCTGGGCTGATGTCACTTTGTAATGAATTTTGAGCAGTCTGAGAGAGGCCAGATAACCAGGCATGCGCATGCACACATGGCACACACACACACACATACATACACACACACACGTATATAAATATACACACATATAGTGCCCTCCTCCATCTCAGGGCTAGTGCACACCAATGCAAAATCAAACAGAAACACTTGCAAACAGGCATCAAATCATACACACACAGTATCACATTCACACAGACACACACAGAGAAAAACCGTTACAAATTTCATGTCTTTTAAATGGGGAAAGGGGGTTTGGGAGGGGGGGGGGGGGGGTGTCTCTCTCTCAACACAAACCCCTCACTCTGCCAGAGAATGAAACCGGTATGTGTCTGTGTGCATGGGTGAGTGTGCATAAAAGCGCTGCGCTCATCAATCCCGTACTGCCTTAATAACCATATTTTATAACACACACACGCACAGACGCACTCACACACACATTCACAGAAATCAGGCAACGGGAGCATTGAGGTCAGCTTGCATTTGCATACAATCACTTTGGCCATTGTACGATGAGCAAAAAAGGCCTGCATCCCCCCACCCATGGAAACATGATATGATTAACCCTTTCACATACCACGTGGTGTGAGTACACACACATGCAAAAAAGCACATACAGACACACAGACTAAGCGCTGGCGCCATTGCTTTAAGCGGCAACACATTAAGTGGACATTATATACAGCATGAAATTTTCATGGCAGATGCTGGCATGTGATTGAGGAGGAAAATTGCAGTTGTGTTTGTGTGTGTGTCTGCTCATATTCCTGAACACTGTTATATTTTTGCATTTGCACATGTGGCCGCTGTGCACACTGTGTACACACAGGCTGTGTGTGTATGTGTGTGCGTGTGTGTGTGTGAAAGACTGGGACTGCACTCTGCTCCTGATGTTTTATTAATACATCGGTGACAACGGAGATGAAATATCTCCTGTCAGCCGAGAGAGGCCGGGCTGCAGAAATTGCAATTTTCACTGCTGGTGCTGCAGCGTCCATCTTTGTATTTTAATTTGCCTCACCTTCATACAGAGGGGAAGAGGACGGATACTGTGTATCCATGTGTGTGTGTGTACTGGTGCAAATGCTGAGTGTGTGTGTGTGTGTGTGTGTGTGTGTGTGGTGGGTTCAAAAGTCCTTCATCACTGGTTTATCTTTTCTCTATGCTTGACTTTTGTTAAAAGCCAAGGAAAAGCAAATGGTACAAATCGAACAGCATGTTTTACATAAGCATTGGGGGGGGGAGGGTCACAACAGAAATACTGAGAGAAAAAAAAATATATTTTAGAAGCAGGAGCAAAAAGAAGTGATTGGTCACATATTTAAAAAAAATGATATTTGATTAATTAATTATTTAAAAAATTAACTTTTTACAAAAATTTAATGGTAATGAATTATTATTATCATTTAATACTATCCTCTGTGACATTAAATAAAAATGTTAGTTTCCACAATATGACAACTCAGGAGAATAATCTTTTGTATTTTTAATACTTCTTGATATAATCTTTACAATGAATTATTGTACATTTTTGGATTCCTTCATTAAACTGGTCGAACTGAAAATTTTCCAAAAGATGACAGCAAGCAGAGGAGGAAATAGGTCTAGTGAAAGTGCTCTGAATTACACTGTGTGATCCTTAAACCACCATCTTAACAAACCTCTAGGGGGCAGTCTACCTGTAGCCAGACAAAACACAAGAGAAATGTGAGACAATGAACAGAAAGACTGAAAGAGAGGAAGGAAGAGGGTGAAGAGTGGGTGAAGAAAGAGAAAAAAGAGAAAAGGAGGGGTGATCATCTGGGCCTCATCAGTGCTTTTTTCTCCTTTCCCCTTCTAGTCAGTTATATCTGTGGTGTGTGTGTGTGTGTGTGTGTGTGCATGTGCATATGGGGAATGTGTTTCCACACTGAGGACATTCCCAGACGAGCTCTCTCAATACATCAGCACAGCGTCTGCCCTCTGACTGACCCTGACAGTTACACACCACATGGGTGTGTGTGTGAGTGCATGTATGACTGTGCATGTTACATCGTGTTAGTGTGGATGTGTACCATTGATCAAGTGTGTGAGACAGTGACTGCATGTGTTTGCATGTGAAATGTCATATGCGAGTATGTGTGTGTGTGTGTGTTTGTGAGAGAGGGTTCTGCAGCAGGGACTCTTAACCATCAACTTAATCGCTACCAGAGGACACACAGAGCAAAAACTTTCGCAGTCACCTTACACACACACACACACATATACACACACAAATACACACAGAGTGAGCCAGACTGTGGAGGGTGTGTGATTTTGGCAGCCTGGTGGGATTCTCTTTGATGTGGGTCAGTCGGAACATTAAAGCCGGCCGGTGAGCTTGAGCTAACCACAGACCCTGGGTTCGATTACGCAGCAACCAACACAAGCCTATATTTAACTGTTAAAAAGGAAGAATAATTAAGTGTCTCATGATCACAGATTCAACCAGATCAATTTGATTTTAGATTTCATCAGTTAGTAGCCAGTGTAACCAGCAAGGGTTCCTAGCCATAAATGCCTCTTCTGTTTATCCAGTAAATACTATTAATACTTAAAATCCTCATGTTTTTCAAAGCAGAGCAAAAACTAAACAAATAGAAAAGCAAGTTTTAGACAGATGCAGAGGACAGAGTGAAGGAGAAAGAGATGTCTGAAAAGAAAAAAATAGAGGAACAGACATATGGGAGATGGAGGCAATGAAGAATATATTGAAAGTGTGAGTGTAGTGTGTGTGTGTGTGTGTGTGTGCCCTCTAGCTGTATAATGACCTGCTCTGAGACCACTCACTCCCCCTCCTGTTTCCCCCTAAGGGCCCATAACCGCCATGCTGGGTCATTATGTGCCCGGTGGAGGACTCAGTCGTACAGCACACAACAGCAGAGCAATGCCACGCCAGGAAACTGGACAGGGAGACTCCAAAATGGCTGAATTCATTAGCTGGGTTGAGCTGCCTCTAATTTGCTTCCTTAGGGCTAGGACAGTGCTCATTAAAGGGGTAAAGGAGTAAAAAAAAAAAAATGTATTGTTTTGCATTTTGTTTATCTTAAATCATGGACACTATAAACCCGGCGCATCAACTGAAACTGTAATTGCTGCCAAAGAAAATACAAAAAGGAGCACATAAGAACCGCTAAAACAACAAGACAGAGAGACTGTTATTGTATAGCTTGGCCTGTGTGTAGCAGAATATTTTCAGTGTGTTCACTCTGTCTAATAGTACAGGCTTGATAACTGTGTCCATTTTATCTGTGCTAATAATGAAGCCTTAATGTTTTGTGTAACACATTTGACTCCCATGTCTCCTCAACTTAGGCCTGATGTTGATGCTGATTTCTTCTTACAACTCCGGTCATGTCCCCTGTGAGGCCATGTGTGCATGTGTGTGCGTATGTGAGCAACAGGGGGCCCTGTGATGTCACATTCCTGCGCCGCGCGCGTGGCTCTAGTTTGGCCTCTAGGTTTTAAGGGGAAAGCTTTGAAACATTACACCATCCCACACAGTCACAGCATGCGCGCGCACACACACACACAGTCAAGGGCCAGTGGTAATACTGCCAGAGTAATAACCTTACAGACTTACTGATCCCCCTCCCTCCCATTCTCTCACCCTCAAATCTTTATTTACCCTCCTCTCCCTCTTTATCCCCCCTTTCTCCCCGCGTTCTCCCTGTACCTTTCCCCCCGAATTTCAGCGCGTTTAACAAGCATTTAGATCTTAACCAGATGTTGTTAATGTAGCATGTCTAAAATACTAAACATCAACCCAGCAGAGAGGGTCTACAGCTCCTGCACAGGGCCTGGGAATAACTCACTCACACAAACACACACACCCGCACACGCTCTCGTGCTTTCTCTCTCTCACACACACACACACACGCAGGCACACACACACACACACGCCTGCCCGTGAAAGTCTCTGCATATAACACACATTTATCCTACACAGCTTCCAATGTATTTCATGCACATAAGTCCACAGCCCACATGCTAACATGTAAACACACCAGCACGAGCAAACACACTCTCAAATCTACCCACACCGAGACATTTACTGTTAAAAACATGAGAACTTATTACACCAGCAAATAAATAAATATATATAAATATCTATTGTTTCAGGTCGACTCTGAAAGCCAGACAATAGGATTGTCACATTTAATTCGCTCCTGGTGTGAATGTCAATAAGTTGAACTGACAGAATAAGCTGAAAAAAATGACTTTTGTGTAAAAAATGCTTGTATCAGCAGCTCCAAATTTGCTTTGTTGTTGTCAATTACGACTTCCTGAGACTCTTCATTGTATTTTCTTTCGCTCAAATTGCTCGCTCTGCTGTCTTGCAGGCGACTAACAAAACACCTATTACTCTTTTGGAAAAAAAAAAAAAAAAAAAGCGGGTGGGGGGGGGAATCATATGAATAAACATAGCCAAGATTAAAGGCTTGCATGTCTTGCTTGCTGCGCAGACAGAAACTGTTGTCTCGTGTTAAGAAGGGTTTCATTTTCAGTGCTGTGGGCACTGGGTGGATGGGTTGGGGGTGGGGGGTGGGGTGAGGGGGGGGTGTTAATGATTCTTTAATGGCAAATACAAAAAGGTTTTCACAGGACAAAAAAATACGACTTCAAAAGTTTCAGTGGTGGAAAAAAAAAAGTTGCCCCAACACCTGGCCTTATACAATAGGTTAGCACACCTACTGTACACCTCCACACGTGCACGGGTGTGCGCACACACACACACACACACACACACACACACACAACTGCATCTTACACAACAGTCATATTGCATTTCAGCTCTTTGAATCACCTTAGGCTGAGTAGGTGAACCGAGGAGGCGGCACGGCATGCTTACTGAGGGATTTAGGAATAATTTGAAAAGAAGATTCCTCTCCTCTGTTTCATCTCCTCCCGTCTCTTTCTCTATTTTCTGTTTTTCCTAGTCTTTTTATGATTCCTCGGGCCAATATTTATCTAGCCCCTGATTATAAACATCTGGCCGATAGGGCAGTCTGCGCAACGGCAGCTGAGACACACGCGCATGCACGCACTTGGAGAGTCTCACACACAGAGTGGAAATATCACACACACCTGCCAACATGAACCTGTCAGGTCCAGACCGGAGGATGGTGGGAGGGAGAAAACGAAAGAGCGAGAGAGAGAGAGAGAACTAGGAGCTGGGGGTTAATGGCCTTCCCATCTCTGTGATAAGAATTCATTCTGTTCTATTACCAGCACTTATCTACAGAGCCTGCTGTCTTTCTCCTCTCTCCCCTCAAACACACACTCACACACACACGCGCGTGCACAAAACAAGGGTCCGAGATCGATAGATGAACCTAATGAAGAAAGCAGCTGTTTCTCGGCATACCTGCTCAACTCTATCAGCCCAACAAGATCTCCCTGCCTCATTCATCTGTCTAGCTATCCATCCATTTATCTATCTATCTGTCCATCTATTTTTCTATCTTTTCACACAGCTATCCATCCATATACCTATCCCATCTGTTCCTCTGTGCCACCATTTATCTGCTATCTCTCCAGCCATCACTACACTGGTAAACAAAGATACGAGGAGGATAGATATAGTTTTCAATTGACCAGACCGGCCCTTGTCATGTATTCAAGGTTTATTTATTTTCCGAGAACTAATACGAGGCCTGAAAACAGGGAATCTAATAAAATGGCTGCCATGGTTTAAGAGAATGGCTGTGTGTGTGTGTGTGTGTGTGTGTGTGTGCGCGCGTGTGTGTCCATGCTTAAAATAGGCCTGTGACGGGCAGTGGCCAAATGGATAATGCTTAAACAGATCTTTATCCTATTGGGCTACTGTCCCGTTTTTAGCTGCATAAAACCATCTGTTTTCAGAGCCACCAAAAACAAGACTGTAATCCTGGATGAAAAACAAAGGGAAGATTTGAGTAGATAGAAAGGACAGATAAAAAAATGTGAATAATCCTCCGGTTAACGAATTACACATTAAGAAATTTTTGTTTTTAAAATGTTTTGCATGCATGACGGATATTTGTATTAAAAGTGCATTTTATGCACTTTTTTGGTCATATTTTCATGGCATAAAAATACGACCAGTCTTTTTATTCATTTCAAATGCTTCTCAGTGACTGTATTTGTTACTGATGCGGGCTTCGGTTGAGCCCAGAGCACCACGCAGCTTCCATTACCGCTTAACCATTTTTATATGTGACATGTCTTTTGCCACAGAGGCATGTGCAAAACAAAAAAATGTGTTCATCATCAGGGCCTCTAATGTGTTAAGGTTAGAGAAGATGGTAGAACTCATAAGAAGCCACAGAAGAAAAGGAGAAGAAAAAAGAAAAATATCTTCAAGCCAAAATATTCATTAGGTTGCTCAGAATCATCTCCAAAATGACCACATGGAACCTGTAATACATAGGCACACATGCTCACACGCAACACACACATGCACAGACCTGGGCCTGGAGATGGTATTGTACTGCCCTGGAGATGGTATTCGCAGACAGTTACAAATAAGGAGTGTTGGCTTTCCTCTGACTTTCTCAAAAACATGCAAAAAATGTCCATTTCATTACTGGCTAAACAATGTCATATGGGCCCCCACTGGCCCTAATAGAAGCAGACAAAGACAGAGCAGCACACATATGCTTCGAATAAATCAGATTACTGAGGGAGAGTGGGGGAGAGAAAGAGGGAAAGAAAGAGAGACACCGCCAGACACTTAGAGGATTGATAATATTCCCTTTTCTTGCTACCTCCACCCCTCCCTTCCTCCCCCTTCTCCTTTCCTTTACTTTCTAAACTCCCCCAACCCCCCAGTAGGATCTGTTTTAGATTTGAGCCAGCGCTAGAGCCATATCTCTACCTTATCTCTGCTAGCCGTCAGAAAACAGAAAGCACCATGTTTCCATGCATTAGACTCCCGGCCCCTGACACGCCACTTGAAAATCTCACAGCCCTTCAAAATGGCTGAGCAGGAAAATAAAACAGCAAAGATATAATTTAATCAAATGAAATGCAGGTTACCGGGGTGCATTGATATCATTTCTGGAGTGTGCTCTGATACAGTGTCATATCAAAGAAAATGTCAGCCGTGAAAATTATGGAAATGCATTTTGGCATTGTGACAACAAATGTCACCCAAAATCTCCCAAAATGAGATCACGGTTTGAGTGCTACAAAGTGTCATCAGCTCTTTTTTTTTTTTTTTTTTTTTTTGGAAAGCCCATCACAATTTAAGGGTCTGTGACATTTTCACCCCCTGACCACCTCTGGATATCAAACCCCCATCAAGACATCCTGTTGTGTTTTTGGCTCCAATTACGCCAAAGCACTTCTCAGATGACTGTAAAGGGAAATATTGATTCCCCTTAAAATTGTAACAAAATAGGGGGGGGGGGAACCACACAGGCAGGGTGTGGAATATGTTAACAATATGAAGAAAAAAGGAAAAATCAATATTCAAATGACTTCTTTTATTGATTTATAATTAAGTCTTAATTGCGGCAAGGCTTGGACTTTCAAATTGCCTTGTGACAATAGCCGAGAAAGAAGATAGGGGGAACATTATTGATACACGTTAACAGTAGTGGTCGCCCAGACATTGATTCATCCATTTTGTGGTGCCTTTGGCATGCGCGTGCAATCTAAATACACATGCATTCGAGGGAAGGCGCACACGTGCACGACTTGGCAAAGGTGCATACACACCTCCTTGGACAAACACATCCACACACCCAAGTGAACTTACACAGCATAATTAACCTTCATCCGGGAAAAAGTCAGGACTGTCTTATCTGCAAACTTGACTGCGTCTCTGTATGTGTGTGGGTGTGTGCTTCGGTGTGTGTGTGTGTGTGTGTCTGTCGTAATTACACCATTAGGTGTGGAACTGATTGACTTCAGATGGGGTTGTTAGAGGTAATATTCTGGACAAAATAAGTGAGCGAAAAGAATGTGTGTGTGTGTGTGTTTGTGTTTGTGTGTGGGTGAGAAGTGCACGCTTATTTAAGCTTACATACAGATTTTTAAATTAAGCATTTACCTGATCCAAGTGTGTATGTAATCTCTTCATGTGCCTGAAGCCCACGTGGCCATGTAAAAGTGCGTTCATGTTCATATCTGTGTGTATGTGTGTGTGTGTCCCCACGGGCCTAATCAGGTATCAGATACCTTTTGTTTTGGGAGCTCATTGATGGATGAAATCTTTATCTGTGCTATTGATCAGGAGGGTGCAGGTCCTAAACTGTCTGTCTAGCTGCCTGCCTGCTCCAGCTCTAACAAGATTGCCAGGGCCGAGTATATCAGTTAACATTTAATCAATGGCAGCTTAAGACACTGGGGCTAAGGGAAAGAAGCCCACTGCTTCAGCCCCCTGCCCCAAACCATTATTCGGGATTGAAGCGGAGAAATGCGTGTGTACGTGTGTGCGTGCGCGTGTTTATGTGGGTGCTCCAAATGATTACAAGGGATTGGGTATGGTTGATCACAGGTCTTCAGGGGACAGAGGTGTGTGTGTGTGTGTGTGTGTGTGTGTATGCGTGTGTTTGTGCTGCGTGTTTACAGGCATGCAAGCGCTGGCTTGTCAATACATGTTAATATGTCAAAAAGGCCGCAGGGTGCTGCTTGTGCCGCTCTGAAGAAAATAAGAAACTGAATGAAGTGGCTGATGTATAAGAAAAATTTCCATTCAAATCAAGTGAAGGTTTCAAATTGAACACTCCTGTACAAAACCACGCTCACACACACACACACACACACTGCAGAGGAACGATATGACATATCAGGCAATGCATGATTTTTTTTTTTCTGCCTGGCTTGCAAAAAGCCCCCTGATGGTAAAATGCAAAAGAGGAGAGTCAGCAAAAAAGAAATATGATCAGTTAGACTTTTTTTTTTCTTCCTTTTTTATTTTACCATCAGCTCATCTTACAGTAAATGAAACCCCATCAGATCTAAGAGGCAGATCCTTCGCCTCCTATCTTCAGCTCTTTCTTTCATTTTTTTTATGCACGATATCGCCAGACATCACCATCATCAAATCTCATTTTCTGAGAATTAAACATGTACTTACAGCGTTCGCCTATGCACTGTATCCATGCGTAAAGCCCAGAAAAAGTGCAACGGTGTGTATGTGTGGGTTTGTTGGGGGGTTTGCTTTGACGGGGGAAACCCCCTCTCTCGTCCCTGTCTTTCGTCCAAAGCCTAGGAGATTCCCACCACCAAAAATCAATGTGTGTGAGAGCATATGTGCGCCTGTGTGTGTGTCAAGGTTTTGTAAGACAAATCTCTCCAGCGTGCGCCGCTTTAGTGTTATTGAACCAGGCTTCGATCACTCGGCCACTGTGAATAATGCAAGGGAGACTACTGCTCACTTACAGCACAGGATGCTTGCACTGGTGTGTGTTGCCCGTGCACGTGTGTGTGACAGGATGGTTCTTTTTCCTTCTTGCAAATGCAACAGGGCAGTTCTTCGACGTTCCTCCGCTTGGCCCTCTTAATCTCGTGTCAGATACAGGAACTCCCACATTGATACTGGTCTTTCTGAGTGCGTGCAGCAAATGTGTGCGCGAGTGTGTACGCTGGAGGCTTCTTCAGTAGACGGGAAGAGCTTAACTCGAGCAGACAGCTCAGGCCTGCACTTTGACACACCCTGACTCATTACATACAGCCCGCACACAGAGGAATATTGTCATTAAAAAAGACAATTAGATATGAAGTCAAGGGAGCATCACTTGCACACATGGAAACGCAGCCCAGGAAATATAGGTGAACACACTCGCCTTCATACCCCCAGGTATACGAAGTAGAGATATTAATAATCATGATGTTACAGAGTAATTAAAATGATTCCAAATGATGAGTGTGTCTCTGTGTATTTTGAGTGTGTGCTTTTCTGTTAATTAAGCTGAATGATTTGATATGACGTAAACCGTACTGCTTTAATGGTGTCCTATACTTGATGTGGCTTGAGGGGACAACAGTTGATGGGGCTATAGGGAGAGACAGCTTGAGACACACACACACGCACACACGCAACAGATCCAGCTGCTCATTGGCCCTGCCTAAGAGGAGCATCCCTTTTTCGACATAATTATCTGTGTCATCACTTATGAGGCAATTAAACAAACATCAGTTCCTATTTCCTCTCCCTCTGTCTCTCCTCTCTTCTTATTCTGCATCTCTCCCCTCTGCTGCCATCTGTGTTCCTGTCGCTGGTCCTCCAGTCTATATAGTTAATCCTCTCCTCTCCTCTCGCACATCGTGCTCCCCTCCTGTGTGACTCCAGACAAGGTTTCAATTTCAGCATGCTGATTGTCTCATTGCCGACTCTATGCATGTCTAACACTTACTGGCTCTCTAGGGATGGGCAATACACACCATAGAATGCCTATTACACTCCCACGCATTTCTGGGGAACGTGTGTCCATGTTTGTGTGTGTGTCTGTGCAAAGGGTGATGAGGGTGTAAAATGCCTATTACACTGAGAGTCTGGTCTCTCTTACACTGGAGAGAATTCTCTGGCGCCTAAAGAGCAGAAAATTGCAACGCTCCTCTTCCTCACTCCCCATTAACCTGCTTTTGAAACAAAGGTCTGGCCGAGGTGTGTGAGCGTGTGTGTGTGTTTGTGTGTGTGTGCATCTTTGCCCATGAGCCTTATGCACCAAGGTGAAGCACTTTGTGCATCTACCCAAGCAGAAACAAAAGGATCTTTTTATGCATATACCTTTTTTTAATTTTCTCTTTTAATTGCCTTATATAGGCTACTTCTTGCATACTATAATTTTACATAACAAGAATAACTTCTCTTCAGCCTCTTCTTGTCTCTATTCAATCACTTGTGTTTCGTGAAATGTATATTTTTTTGCCCTTAAATGAACTTGTCACTCATTTCTCCCCTCCTTCCTTACATCCTTTATAAAAAAAGATGGCAAGAGGAGATGGCATCTCTTGAAGAGCCTCGAGATGACTAAAGCAGCGGGCATATTTGTCTAATTTGCACAAAGACATCCACATCAAAGCACAAATCAAGAACCATGCTCATTCAATGGATTTTTATCAGTCTATCCATTTGTTGTTCTTTTTTTTTTTTTTTTCCAGCACCCTCTTTTCTCTGTCACATTCCTCTTTCTCTCTCTATTTTCAGAATGTTATTAGGACATGATAAAAGCAAAAGGGATGTCATGACACAGGACCCCCTGTTAGCATTAGGAGGTGGGAGAGAAAACGAATGGGAGAACGGGGGGGGAGAGAAAAAAAAAAGATGAAAGAGATTTGTCTGGAAATGATTGCTCACAAGGCATTGATTCTCTGCTTTAATCTCACACAGTGTGCTCAAATTTCCTATTAGGGAGATGAAGAAAAGAAGCAAGAGGGAGATGGGTCTTATTCACATAGGTAGGGAGGTGAAACTTGGCATGTCTCTCTGTGCTTCTTTGGGCAGACACACCATACATTTCCCCTTTTCTGGAAAGAAAAGCAATGTCCAGATTAGCCCCACACCCATCTCTTTTCCTTCTACATGTACTGCCTTGCTGTTGAACCCTTAGTCTGCTGTAGATAAACACTGGAGAGAAATAAACAGCTATTGCTACTGTAAAGCCGGAGAGTCAAACAGAAACACACACGACAAGCCACCGACAGCTGCTGTAAGTGCAAAGCTTCCTCCGGTTAGCGCAGATTAGCCTTAGCCAATTGGTAATCAATACCTGCTATCAATTCCATACCTCCCATTGATGGATGAGGGAAGGGAAACTGAGAGGAGAGTGGAGACGGACACAGGAAAAGAGAACTTTTTGCTCTTGCAAACATTAGCAGAAATGCTACGCAATAACAGTGCTTCTTAATGTTCCTGCCATTATTATTATGTTTTCTTTGCATGTAGATGTGAGCGTGTGTGCATATAGGCTGCCTTCAGTGTTCATTTGTGAATTGTATCATCGATGTCTGAGATTAGCGGCTGCTTGGACCAGTGAGCGTATTGCCTGGTTACCGTGGCTCCGGCTCCACACAACCCTCCTCCCGTCACTGGATTGTTTGTCTTAATGCTGTGTGACATGGGCCATTGTTTTGTCCATCTGTGGTTAAGAGTCAATGGACAGGGGGTGTATGAAGGGATTGGGGAGGGAAAAGAATAGACGTGAGGGAGAAGAAAATAAAGAAGAACAGGGGTGAAGGGGGGGGGTGGAAAAGGAAAAGAAAAACAAGATGGGGAGAACAGCTAAGTGGTGAAAAAAAAATACAGGAAGAGAAAGGTGAAAAGAATCTGAGAGCAACGGAAAAAGTTGCAATAAACCTGTGATTTCAATATGGTCCTTGGACTTTGCATTCACCACTTCCCCTTCCAGGAGTCTTCCAGAGGCTTTCAGGTCCATATGGAGTGGGGCCTTAAGCTCTTTGTGATATCATTGACGTGAAAGACGTCCTGGCCCTGTGACGCCAGTCCCCCCCTTCAAAGGGTTAAGTCATATTTAGTATGCGTCCTCAGAGCCCCACGGCTTTGTATTGTAAATAAGACTAATGTGGCATTGGTCAGGTATGCTAATTCAGATAATCAGTGCAATTTCTGCAAATTATAACTGTCAGTGTGGTGGGCACAGAACCTTGGCGGAAAACATGAGGGAACAATTTAGACCGGGTAATACCCCTACACCAAAGAGCTGCTCAACTCAAAGAAAAACAATCGGCCTGAGCCCATACCGCCCCGACACACCATTGCAAAAATAGTTTATGGTGAATGAGGCTCTTTTTTTTTCTGAGGCACAAGTCGGGCTCCTGCCCTTTTTTTTTTTTTTTTCTATGTGCACACACACAGACCACAAAGTAATTATAATTTGCTTGGATGGAATTATTCAAAAAATGACCACATCTTTTACTCCCTCAGCCATAGAGAATATGGTTTTGGGAAATTTGGGGTAAATTGCTACTTGCTGAAAATATAATAATATACATATATGAATGCGTCTTATTTTGATTTGACAAATGATTTAAAATGCAGAGTATTGTCTCCAACTAATTGCACAGCAATAAAAAAAGCTACATACTTCACAAAAATCCTCTTGGGCCAAATCACATCACTCTCATCAGAGTAGTCCCCCCCCCCCCCCAGAAACTGTATTTGTATTCATTTTGGGCACATAAAATAACATTCCAAGTTTTCATTACGCGAGGAATGACGCCCGTCTGACTGAAATCTGTGGACTTTACCTTTTACAGTATGTAAGTAACTTCCTGTGTCACAGTAAAGGAAAAAGAAAAGGTCAAAAATAAGTGACTGCATTTAATCATCTGTTTGTGAGAAAATCAATGTGCATTATAACTGGCTGGCTTAAACTATCAAGAGCAGTTCTACACATGCATATCTAACAGATGAATGCTTAAAGCTGTCCCCAGTAAAGGGCTAAAGTGTCCTTTTATGAGCTACTGATCTGGTTTCACCCTCTCCTTTCTACAACTTGAAAGAGAAAATGGCCACCACTATGCTAACTCCAGTGGTTTGCTAGATCTGGGTGTGTGTTGCATCCTTTCTCTCAGTCCTCTGGCCATCCATGAATGTTTATGTAATGGCCACAAATTACTGAGACAAACCCTGAAAATAGACTTCTGTCTGAGGAGAGACCTTTCCGAAAAAAGACAACCGCTGGAATGGCGAAACCATCCCCACCACCCGAAGGGGAAAAAAAAAAAAGCATGGGATGAATAAGTGAAACTGAGGGAGGAGGTAAAACCTAATACCTCAAAAGTTTCTTCAATGTCATCACATCGAAATGCTCTTTGGGATGCTCTTCCCCACACTGAAAATTGGATGATTTCTTTCTCGGTGTTTTTTGGTTTCTTGACTCAGTTCAGACACAGTTTGACAGGGTGCATTTTAAAACAAGGAATGTCTGTGCATTTGGAAACAGGCGGGATGGCACACTTTCTCACTGCCCGTCTTCCATCACCTCTTGCTGGAAGCGCACACACACACACACACACACACACACACACACACACACATCTATAGCCACACGCAGGCATATGTATGTGGATAATAAGAGTCCATTAGGCTCAGGTTTTAGCCTACAGCTGTTATGTAAATGGTTAGCACTGCTACACTAATTTAACTAGGACCAAAAAATGTCCCAGAGCCTTATCACTCAGAGAAAACAAAGGGCTCTGGACACACTCACACATGCACCCACACACACACATGATAAAAGTGTTGTTGGTCTCTCTAAGTCAGAAGAGATCTTTTGTTTAAAACAGGGATTCAGACAAAGAGGGTCTTCTCCCTCCCTCTTTAATGCATGTCGGGTGACGGTGGTTGGGTTGGGGGGGGTAACAGAGTGATGGAGATGCGCGGGTGGAGGGGTGGTGTTGGAGGGATGGATGACAGGCTGGATTCTCAGACATAATTACCTCCATAAGATCCCATCTCCCTTTCCTTTTTGAGAGGGACAGAGGGAACAAGGAAGGGGGGAAAAAAAGACAGAAAATAAAGTATGCAGAAAAGGCCTCATGTTTCTGCTTGCTCTGGCTTATGAGGAGCTTTACACATGATGGAGCACAGGGCTAATGGGCGGAGAAACGCATAGAAAAACACACCCATGCATGCGCGCGCACACACACGCACACACATATGTACGTGCACATGGCTCCTCAAAGTGCTCTTTATACTTAAACAAATGGTCAAATGGTTGCGAGAGAGAACCGGCAACAGAAAAATCACTGAGCTTCAGAGGCTGTTAATTTCTCAAAAAAAACCAACAAAAAAAAACCCCCCCAGCTAAACAAATTGTTCAAATTATCAAACCAATGATGGAATACCCATGACTTGCAATCTGTCATTTTTATTTTTTAGCTGTTTTACTAAACAGATCCATTCAGGACATAACTTCATTAGAGAGCGCAGAAAAGTACAAGAAATATCAAATTTTTCTAATAACTTTTGGACGACCCTCAAAGCAAAATGGCCTATAAGTCCTCCATATTGAGAGGCAATTCATTTATGCCCACTCTTCTGATGCAAACTGGCGTTTTTTAAAAAACTCAATTTACTTGATCATTTCTAATTGCGCACAGAGAGGGACGGTTTATCGCAGAAATGTGGACACAGTGGGCTTTTTGTCTCTGAAGGACACAGCTGAAAGACTGTGGTGAAAAGTTCTCGCTGTTTAGGCTGCGAGCGCTAACTGCTGCACGTGCAAGAAGACGGGCACGCGCAGAGTTCGCTCACTTCACAACGGTATTTATCAAAGGTGAAGGGATGAGATGACTGGGGCCAGGTTAAATTAAAGTTAAAGACTCAAAAGTACAACAAAGGCTGGAAAACTCTCAAAAAAAAAAAGAAAAAAAGCACAGATGTATACATTCATCAGCAAACCCACGCATTTACAAGCACACAATCCAGCACAAGTGCTGCTTGTACACTCCTGTCTTTGTTCAAAACACCTATATCCTTCTGGTGTGTCTCTGCAGCACTGTATCCTTAATTAGGCCATAAAATCAGCATCAAAATTGTTTAATGAAAGCCATTCACATGTACATAAAGTCCAGAGCATTAGAACTCTTATTCCCAAATGAGCCTATAATTATCTGGCTTGGTGCCAACTCCCAGGCTTTAAGAGAAAGATACCGGTCAGCACTTAAATTAATCTTTTTCATACCAGTCTCTAATGAACAGAAAGTGCTCGAGTCAGGAGTTGTAGCCCCAGAAAACTAACAGCACACGAATACACAAACAGAGGGTCCTTAAACTGAGCGCCGGATGAAAATGTTGCCTACTATAGGAGGATTTTCCATCGCTGAAAACACTCACATCATATATCACCGCGGGAGCCTAAAGTGATTACAATATACGCTTTCTTTCTCATAACATAGGCTAGCATGCAATGTTAACAAGAGCTATTGCGTAATCTGAAACAAAATGTTAAAAAAAAAAAAAATCCTAAAAATAAACAGCAAATACAACAACATGGATTCTATTACCGAACTACAGAACAAGAACACATGCCCAATTTATTACACTGACTCTCGGTGTTTGATCGCTCCTCGACACGCCTGTGCTTCACTCACTGCCTACACCTGCCAAATACTTATGGGCTACAAGGAAGTGCCTTTGAAACATTTACCATGTCCACTGTGAAAGAATACTGTTGTTCACAAAAAAAAAAAAAAAATTAAAAATTATATAGAGTGGGCAAAAGAAGGGCATCCAGAAAAGTGGCTTAGCATTTTGGACTGTGCCAGCGTCTGCTGTAAGCTTTGCACTATCTTCCTCATGGAAATTCACCGCGTGCCATCAAAGCCAAGGTATAAAACGAGGGCCCAAGCAGCCAATACGGTGTGTGTTTTAAGAGTGGAACATTGGAAATTGGTGCAGTAGGCAAATATTGCTTTTGACAGGTTTAAAACCTGGTTGTGCTTGCTGGTTTGAGATTTAAAAAAGGGAAGGGGAAAGAAAAAAACAGTAGAAGGATTGAAGAAAAAATATGGACAGGAGCTGGAGAGAAAGGAAGATGGAATAAGCAGGACAAAAAAGGAGAGAGGGAAAGAGGGGAAAGAGGGAGGGGGGGCAAAAAAAGAAGGGGGCGGGTCGGTGGCTATGTTAAAATGTAAGGTAATGATTTATCTAAGCATGCGTTTCTGCTGCACCCCAAATCTCACCGAAACTTTGATCCATGTGTAATTAAAACCAAACATTCACCAGCAGCAGTCTCCACTCCAGGACAGGGAGCTCGTCTCCTGTGTGTGTGTGTGTGTGTGTGTGTGTGTGTGTGTGTGTGTGTGTGTGTGTGCGTGTGTGTGCGCGCGCATGTGTGAGTGTGCGTCCTAGGATTCACATATGTTTCTAAGCGCTGGGCCCCCATCTGTTTTGGGAGTATATGTACAGTATAAACAGGACACTTTGGGGAGCGCAGATTCATGGTGAAATATGCATGTGAGCTGACACGCGCACATACACACCTACACACACGCAAACAGATGTATGGGCTAATGCTATGCTGGAATGCCCCCCACCCCCCACCCCCCCACCCCTGCACTTCCACCACACCCCACTCCACCCGCTCCTCCAGGTCAAGCAAAGCAAAAACAAGTTAAGCGCTCATTTTCTCCCGGCAGCATTAACATACGGATGACTAAATAATGGACCCTGACTCTCTGTCTTCTGGTTTAAATTACAACACAGCCCCCTCCCCTTACACCCTGCAACCCCTTACCCACCATCCAACCCCCACTCAAAGAAAAACGATTAATCTTTTTCTTTTCTTTTTTTTTTTGTCTCTCTGAATGTTTTACAGTTCTGTTACACTTATTAGCTGCTGGCAGGACGGAGACTCTTAAATGAAAGCCAAATTGCTTTGGTCATGAGAAAGGAAATGAAAGCTCACTCCAGGGAGAGACTGTGCAGCCATAGCATACATGTGTGTGAGTAACGTATGTGTGTACAGGCCTTTCACTATGAGATCCTCCCAAGGTGAAATTTCATAAGCTGACTGCTTGCCTGCTTGGGATGTCCCTGTGCGCATGTATGTGTGTGTGTGTGTGTTTCAGATATAAGAGCGGCAGCCTAATAGGAACAGTATGCTCATTTTGGAGAGATTAGGAGGAATGGACGGGCCTGTATCGAGAGACGTGATCTGGATATGAAGGCCAAGGGAAGGAGGGAATGAAGTACTGAGTGAGAGAGATTTGACAGAATAAAGAGGGAGTGATGCAAGGAAAAAAAGAGATAGGAGGAGCCTAAGCAATAAAGAATGATGGCTCTGACTTCAAACAACGAAAACTGACCACTGCAACTAATGTCAACATTAAAAAAATCTGAAAAACAAAACAAAAAACCAAAAGTGGAAACCAATAGAAAATGATAAAGTCAGGCTGTGTGTGTGTACTACACTGGAACAAAAAAAAAAAAAAGTTGATAAAACAGAAAAAAACATAATCCCCAAAGCATTACCTCAAATGAGCCTTCAAAATAACAAGCATACTTAAGTCTCAACGATTAAAGCAAACAGACAAAGTAGGTTGGAAAAGCACAGACCTTGGCTGCTGGGGCACTCCTTGACATGGAACAGCTCATGAATGCTCAGCCCATCCTCATCTCCTCCCAGGCCTTGCTGGTGCAGCTGGAGTTTCCTCAGTCCTTCGTTCTGCTGGTGGCGAGCTGAGCGGGCGTGTTGCACCAGGTTGAGGCGGGCCTTGGTGGAATACTCGCACAGCGTGCAGTAGTAGACACATGACTCCGGGCTGTACGAACTGTCCAGCTTCTGCAAGTACTGTGGAACAGAGAAGCAGAGAGCTTTGACGGTGTGAAGGTATTCATGTTTTAGGGACAATTCAAAATGTCAAAGCTGGAGCAACTTCGCCGTTTCCTCCTAAGCATTCCCATTGTGGTAGCGCTTGCAACGGCATCTTTGTAATATTTTAAACTCGGCTATAAAAGCCTTCCTTCTATTCTGCTTCCAGTTGAATTCCAACACCCAGAAATCCCACTTGCCTGGTTCTAAAAAAGCCAGCAAAAAGTCAATAGGCAACATCTCAGTGAGGCCCATTATTGGCTACAGTGGTACTGTAGTTATTTCTGAGAAAAAAAAAAATATACTAGAGAGTGAGGTTGTTGAAAAATGGCCCTTTTATGCAAATCTATCAAACAACTAAGAATCTTTATCAACGATCTTAAATAAAATACTGAAAATATAAGAAAGGTTTTAAATGTGATGGACAACCAGGATACTGTTAGTTAAAAACTGAGGGGGAAAAAACTATTAAACAGTAACAGATGTGCTTCTAAGCAGTTGAGCTTAGTTTAAAAACTAACATTTCCAATTAACTGGATATGGTCTATAAGTGATGTAAAGACTGAAAACTCCCCACAAAAAGTCAGACAAGGTGTTGAGTTCAGAACACCGTTTTTTGTTTTTTTTTGTCTTTAACATGCACATTGTCCAGCTCTCTGTTTTGTTAGCAGCTGCAGGGGTTTCTCATTCAATGTGTGCTGTCAGTTGCAAGCCCCTAATTTCCACTTGGCTCTTTAATGGCACTGCAGCCATGCAAAGCTACCCCCTACCTATTGCCCTGCCCTTGGTGCATGTAGGTGCACAAACACACACGCACGCGCACACACACACACACACACACACACACACACACACACACACACACACTTATGCATGCACGTACAGCCCCCCCCATCCCACCTTGCCCCACTCCCATACACCCAGTCAAGCCAAGCATATCAAGTGTGCTTCTGTTGTTGCTGCCGGGCTAATGAACAATGCACAAAAACAAAAGACCAGGCCAAGCTTTTATTATCTGATCCTCTGTGGAGGGGGGGGCGAAAGACAGAGAGGAAAAGATAGCAAGGCATAGAGACAGAGACACAGAGGTGGCTCACAAAGGTTAGTTTATACTTTGCTAAGATTTATTCATACAGCCATGTGAGAAACAGGTGCAGGGTTCTATGCATGAATTAATGCAGATAATGACAAGTGTGCATGTGCTAACCCTACTGAGTCTCTCACCTCTTCCTATAGGAAGGTGCTTCTTTCTGGAAGCAAATGAAAAGTTAGCCAGGTAGTTTTTTTTTCCTGAGTATAGTTGCATCACACTATATGGAGCAGGAAGAGAGACCGGAAAAATGTATGTGTGGGAGGACTGTGCGTGTGTGTGTGTGTGTGTGTGTGTGTGGTGGGAGGAGTGGGGCGCAGGTGTATGAGTTCTAACCCCCTCCCCGCTTCGTCCTTTGACAAACAGGGATTAGCAACATAGCTACAGCCACTAACACATCTTTTCTCTCTGTCTCTCCCTCTTTCTTTCTTTTGTAGGAACTCTTGCGAGGTTTTTCTCACGAGACGGTGGGACGTCCCCTCGCAGTCAGAGGCCCTTTCAGAAGTCTTAAGTTTTAATTAAGTCGGAGTTGTCAGAAGAAAGCTCCCCTAGTCCAGAGCTCAGGGCCATTAATTACAGCTATCTTTGTTTCTCTGTGAAAGGAGGCCTCCCTCGCTCTTTTCTCTCTCTCTTTGCTTCCTTTCTTTCCTCTCCTCCCTACCTCGCAGGAGAACTGGGCTGCTGAGCCTCACTGTGGAAACACACGTGTGCTACGGAAGCAAACACACATATATCACACGCACAAACAAGAAAGTCTGACATCATGTCTTTGCTTTGAATACAAACTTTTCAGTGCTTTTTTTCCCCCTCCAAAATTTTCCTAACAAATTACTAGAATGCTGAAGAGGAGGCACTGGAAGGACCTCCTCTTTAAAAGTGACTTTTCAAAGCAATGCCATATGCTATACAACATACACAAAAGCCCATGTTGTTCCATGCATTCTGACTCTCATTCATCCACTGAGCAATTATTACTACCACGGTATCAAAACAAGATTGGCTTGCGATACATGCTTTCTAAGTTTAACCGTATCTGAACATTTAAACACACTTTTATTTTTGCATCACTCTGACAGAAATGGGGCCCACTTAGAACTGAATGAAGCTGAAAGCGGGGCCCTTAGAACTGAATAGAAAACTAGTAATCAAACAAAGCCATTCTTTCCTCTAGTGACAACCTTGAGAACTACATTAACAGCAGCCACAGATGACAACCACACCAGAACTGAAAAGTGTATGAGCAGACATAGCCATAATAGTTGAGAGTCTTATCAGGAGAGGCAGAGTTTCAGAAGAAAATACTTGATAGTGTAAAATGGTTCCTAATGGCAGTGGGAGAATTTTACTGCTTGTGGCTTAAAACACCACACATCCTTTAATATTGTATCTTACATTGTAATGTTTTTAGGATATAAGGCTTCAGCTGAGAGCAGCTCAATGATATACTTTAGGGTTGAATTGGGCTGCCAGATAGGTTTAGACCTAATATTAATTCTTCCCCCATCAGCACATTCCAGAGGGTTTGTTTAAGACCTAAACTAGAGGGCTGTCTGTCGCTCTCTGGCACTCTGCAGGCCTGAAATGCAGGCGGTCTGGTGATCACAGGCCAGAACATCCATGATTTATGAACTTTTAAAGGAGCACTTTGACTCCTGCCAGGCGTGGGCTGTGTAATGCATATTCAAACACACAAACACACTGTTCCTGCTCCTGGGTTTGTGCCCCCGTGTGTCTGCTTACAATGTGGATGTAATTTATGCCGCTGCTGCTGATCTGTATGCGTGTATATTTGCTGTACGTACATTTGTATCATATCGAACGTCTCTGGATGTGTGTGTGCAGAATGGCAAAAAAAAAAAAAAGAGCCATCCTTGTCAATATGGCACCTCTCCAGAGTGCCTGGTGGTTAATTGTTGGGGATTAGTGTTTGGCAAACAACCAAATAAGCCAACACTCCCTGTGGGCCAATCAAAATCAGCTACACAGCACTCCCTGGGTGGATCTGAACAGGGCAGAGACATCTCTAGATGGTGAAGGAGCTACATGCACACACTTAAAACCCCTTTAAGACATGGAATATATCACATTGCTGGCTTTATCAATATGTTAAATTGACAAGGTGAACCAGCAGGGCCATGATTTTTGCCAGGCGAGCAAAATGACCTGTTTTTACTTATGCTAATAAGCATTGTCAGCATCAGTTTTAATAGTGTGACTATGAATGTTTAGTCCTCTCCACTACTGTCACTAAGAGCAACAGAGTCTCTCTCAGTATGTGTTTCTCTCTGTGTGCTACACAGTGCAGCAGTAAATGATAGCTACCTTGGACACAAAATGGGCTCAGAGAAAGGGAGAGAGAGATCCCTCTTCTGGTCAGGGAATAGCAAAAAATACATCATTATGGCAAACGGCAAATAGAAATGATGCAATGCTGGTGAGGTCAAATATGTGCGTATTACTGCTGTGTTGAAAACTGTCTGTAAATGTTACCAGGTTTGAGCGAGTGAGTTTGCCGCCGTGACCGAAAGTGACCAAGGGTGCTCGTTCAGACACGGAGCCGACACACTCGCACACAACGAGTGCATGTCTGAAAGTGGGCTATATACACACAATGTAAATTACAATACTCAGGACTTCTTGTTTGCCTGTCAAAAACACAAGACAGTCAGGTCTGTCAGTGACACACACACACACACACACACACGCACAAACACCCTGGGACTTGTTTTGGGAGAGGGGAGGAGAGTCAAGCCGACAGGTAAAGGAAGCTCCCTGGTGTAGCAGTTTGCTGCTGCTGCTGCTGTGTGCGTGTGTGTGAGTGTGTGTGCGAATGAGGATGACAGAGGACTGCATTCATTATGCAGAATGAGATGTTTACAAAACACCTTTCTCACACACAAGTAAACACAAGAACACACACATCTCCCCTCCGCTCGCTGCCTGGGTTTGCGGGGAGGATAGCGGCGCTGCTGTCTCGTATCCATTTGTTCTATCTGGGGTGACAAAGCTGCCTCATTAACTGAATTCTTAATAAGCCAAGCCAAAAGACATCTTCTCACAACTTCTTTTATCTCCCTGTGCATGTACGAGTACGTGAGCGTGTGCGGGTATGATTTCAATCCATCCTTTCTTTTTACTGTATGACTGTGTGAATGTGTGTGTGTGTGTGTGCTTTTATGCATTAGTAATTTTAACACCACATTTTTTGATATTATCTCATAAGTATTTTTGTGTCTGTCTATAATTTGAGTCGGGTGTTTCTTTTTTTATTATTATTATTTATTTATTTTTTTGTCTTTGCCTGTGATTGTGATGTGTTCTCTGGTAACATGAAAATATTTCAGAAAGTAGCACAAGGCAGCAGGGTTGCATTTTCCTCCATAAACCAAATGACAAATTAGAGTATTCAGTACAAACATGACTCTTTCCTGTCATTAAGTGTAGAAACAGGCAGCTAATGAATACATGCTGAAAGTAGGAGCTCTCCGCCACAGCAGTTATGTCTTAATAACCAGTGTGTGTGTGTGCGTGTGTGAGTGCATATGTAAAGAAGTGCATACATTCAGTTTTGTTTTTGATTCCTCAGAGAGTATGCACATGCATGCAAATGTACACCCCGCACATTGTGAAAATAAAAATCTCTTTATATCCTTTCATCTGTGTTTTCTTCTTCTTCTTCTTCTTCTTCTTCTTCTTTTTTAGGAGAAGCAGGGAGCTCGTTGTTGGGTATACCTTTTTTTTGTGTGTGTGTGTCTTTTTTAAGAACGTCACCAGCTTCCAGTGCTATCCCCTGGGCCCCTGAGGGCCATCAGAGACAAAAACAGCCCCACTTGGCCCAGCAAACAACAAAAGCATGTATTGTTCCTTGAAAGTATTTTAAACACATAGCAGTACTGCCTGGAAGGCTGCCAAGTGTAGAATTCCATCAGTGCTACCACCTCCCTAACACATGTTACTGCTAACCGACACTCAGCCCCCAAGACATAGATATAACGCAAGATTGCCGCCAATGGATTCACTGGCAGACTGCACTGCTGAAAAGACTTGCTGAGAGCCCAGGTATGTGCCACCTTGCTTCCACAGATAAAGAAAACAGCGGAGAGTCAACCTCGGTGCTGCACAGACACAAAAACAAATATGCATATAGAAGCCAAGTACAAAAACTGCTGAGTGCACATGCACCAATTTACACACACACTTCTGCAGTTGCATCTCCCTCTCTCCTACAAGGCCACAGTGTGCGATCTAAAGATGCAGCACAATGCAATCCCAGCACCCCTGAACCCAACCAACCAAACAGACCGACTTTTATTTCCTGACGGCCGTCTTTCCTTTCTCTACAACCCAGGCTCTCATTTTCATAAATGCAAAAGAGAAATATTTCCAAGAGCTAAACTGCCTCTCCTGTTTCTCTCAGCTTTGGCCGCTGGCAGTCACATGTGATCACAGCTCTGAGGCTGATCCATGAGCTACAGGAGCCTGCGGATGAGCTTAGCTTAGGTCACCCAATAATAATAAGCATTCATCTCATAATCACTGCCAAGACAAATAAATGAATTATCACAGTGAGTCTTTCATACTACATTTCTGCCGTGGTCGTCTCCACTTCTGTGCTGTCTCCCTGTCTCTTTCTCTCCTCTCTTGTTCTTTCCCTCTTTCTTCACTTCATTTCTTCTCTTTACTATTTGTCAGTATAAAAATAGTGATACAGCGTTATGAGTATATGATGTAATTCTGAAATCCAATTAATTGTCTTGCATTCCATTTTCTTGACTCTCACACATGGACTCACACACACACACACATACACACTTGTGACAGTGACAAAGGTTTTGTCTGATCTATGCGATAAAGGTCAATCTGAAGTTCACAGCTTCCTGACCTCTAGTCGTCTTCTTGGAAAAAACACTCTCAAGACACAAGCAATGTATCCTAAAGTGAAGAAACAAGTAATGCATGAGACTGATAAATTAAAATATGCTCCATTCCTTCTGGTCCTAAATCAGTGAGCATGTAGGAAATCAATGTGTTGTTGAAAGTAACAGATTACAGGAGACAAAGACACCAGAGCAGATCTTTCTTACTCACTGCTGCATGTGTGTATGTGTGTTGGGTGTCTTGAAAGCCAGCTCACCTCCATCCCCCATGAAAATGGATCAGTATTTACATTTGCATTAGATTTAGACAGCATGGCTCAGCCACTTACTCCCTATTAGCCATCCTGACCTTAGCCCATTAGGGTCTAAAAGCCTCCCTGCTTGTCCGCCAGGTGAGGCTGACCAGACCTCCCCGTTTCCCTAAACCATTGTTCCACTGAGATTATCTTTTCCACTGACTCACAGTAGGACGTGGATCATAAAATGCTGAGATGAAGATCAATGAAGCGCTAACGTGCTTGTTAGCCTGCTATCCTTTTCAAAAGTGGGGTATTGCCAGTGTGCTAAAATACTTTGGGGTGGGGTTAATTTTTTTCCATTTTCCCAACACACAAAGATGCTTTTGGGGAATCAAAGCAAGTTCTAATTGACAGGGTCTACGAAAGACAGGACGAAAAACACAAATGAAAGGCTTCCAAATCTGGGGCTTCGGCTCATTTACTGGTATCATCAAAGAACTTTGCGCTACGCGGATGTTGTTCTGTTTAACTGAAACTGAAAAGGAAGAAGAGGTAAAATCATGTTGGTGCTAAAAGGATCAGTGACTTTCACCTAGTTTGCTTTGCTTTGCTCTTTTTGGTAGTGGAACCTTGATGAAAAAATGTCTGCAAGACAAAGTGCGACAAAAAAAAGGGAGGAAAGAAACGCACAGCGAACACCGCTAACCGAAAGACTTGATGATACATGAGGTGAAGAAAATCTGTGACAGAGAGAACAAAAGAACAAGAGATGGAAAGAGGGAGAGAATGATAGGGAAGAATCTAGACGAGTGTAGCTGGGTTCAAATCACTAATTACACATTCCTGAGCCTGTGAAGGGGAGTATTGTTTTCCAGTTAGCCCCTATCCTGTCGCATGGTTTCACTTAGCACAAAACAAAAGGTACAGGGAACAAAACACAAGTCTAATACCAGGCCCTGCTAATGACAGAGAAATGGGAGAAATTATCCCTGGGGTGGATCCTCGTGAGAAAATGGCTGGTGATTACTGGACAAAAGAGAGTTCATTTTCAAACTGTCACAAAATGGCAGACTGTCTGCTTTTTTTTTTTCTTTTAATAGTTGTATTTATCAAATGAATCTGCTTTTTTAATACTTTGCTTGATAGATATACCACTGTCTCAACAACTATAGAATCGATATAGCGGTGTATATAATGTTACAGTATCCACTTCTTACCAATGAGGCACAACATTTTGACATATTCCAATAAAAAAAAGAAGGAAAAAAGAAAAAAAAAATGTCAGATCTTATTCCCAGGAAACAGTGTGACAATGTGGCTTGTTGTGCGGAAAAGCTGTGTACAGGTGTGTTTATGTTACACCGGTATCTCTGCCAGGGACAACACAATGAACGCACCTCTTCGGCGCAGCTGTTTTGCATATTGCCACAGGAAATCAGATGCCTTGCCGCTGACCTACGAGATGCCACAACTGATCCCTCTCAACCATTTCAGTCTGGCTCGTCTGCTTTACCAACCAACATCAAAACTCCCGCAATTAAACGGCGACTGCGTGTCACCGAGCGCACGTAGATAACTTTTAGATGTGTCACACAAACTCAGTCAGATGCTCATTTGCAAAGCTGGGATGTCCTGTCTACCTCCATAAATCCATAATGAGGATCTCCTTGCTACCAATTTTTTGGAAGAGAAGGGGTGGGGGTGCGGGTAAGCCGATAGTGGTGGCAGCGCTGGGCAGAGTCAGAGTGTTTGCCCAGGCCCCAGCCATCTAAAGGAAGGATATTGTTTTCCCCTGAAAAAGCCTCAGCCGCAGTCCGCATACCAGCGTCCACTCAACATACCAATGGGCTCTTTGAAGATTACTCAAATGTTTGCCTTTGTCCCCCCCCTGCTCCTACCCCTAGTCCTATCCTACACTCCTGCCAGAATGAGGAAAAGGGGAGAAAGGGCAGCAGAAAGAAAAAAAAAAGAAAAATCTGACATATCTTCAGAAAACAATCGAAAAGCAATACCATCCTCTGCTGCACTCAGATACAAAATGGCCTCAGTAAAAGACGGGCAGCTACTGAAAGGAATAATATCACTCTGGCCACCAGCACAGCAAATCTGAGCATAAACAACAGAGAGGAGCAGCGTAATAACGTGTGACAGGTGATATACAAGGATGCAAGTCTCCCACCTGTCCGTCGATAAAGTATGGCATGCCTTTTGCAGGCGGTCCAACGTGTTCGCAGTTAGAGTCGAATATCGTAATTCGAATCGGTTAATTTAACTAAATGTGCTGGAAACTACCCTCCCATCTCCACCCCCCACCCCCACTATACACACACACACACACACACACACACACACACACACACACACATACACAAAAACCACATTAATCCTGAACAAGTAAGTGGGCTTTCTATCAGGTCTATTTCAAAGCATTAGGGATTACCTCGCAGAAACTAAGCTGCTTGAACTCACAGGAGGTCAGCGGTATTGTGCTGCTGCAAAGATGGAAGGCCAGTGGTAGAGACGGATAGACAGCAGGACAGGTCAGCTCCCCTTTCTGCAGCTCTCTGGCAACATCCCTAAATCCGTCTCCCTCCTTCTTTCTCTCCCTCTTTTCATCCCCGTCTCTCTCTTTCACCGTATAATCGAATATCTCCAACTACTTATCTATTCACTGAGCACCTAATGGTTAAAATCAATTACAGCTGGAATGCTGAAATACCGAATACTGGTCCACATGCTGATAATGACACAAAGAGTGTGAGAAGGAGAGACGGCGAGAGAGAGAGAGAGTGACTTGGGACCGTTCCAAGGGAGTAGCACAATTACCTCCAATCGATCGATTATTGATTTGGTAGGGCGTTGAGGAGTATTTCAGTTCAACTTTGTCCATATCAATATCCTGATAGCTTCATGAGAGGGAAGAAGCATGGTAGTGCTATCTAAATGCCATTTTTTAAGCTGATGTAACATTTCAGACTATTTCAAGAATAGATATACAACAAGAGGCTAAGATTTTTCCTGTCAACTTTCTTACAAATTAAGCGCGCATTTTTAATGTCAGGTGATTTCAAAAGTAAAGCTAATGAACTTACACAAAAGTATTTATCTGATCTCGCTGCCATGTGATCTGTCTGAGGCTGCTCTGATCAAATCAATGCATCAAAAGTGGAGACAACACGCCCCTGAGAGATCATGTTTGAGCTCATGCGCCTTCTTTGATTATTACTTTGTTTTCGGTTGTTTTTCTTCTTCTCCTTCTTCTTTTTTTTTTTTTTTCCAAACAATCTTGTTATCTTTGTCCCAACAGGATGATCAAGACCCAAGAGAAAGGAAGGGATAGGGCGGAGTTTGGGATATTAAAAAAAATGAAAAAAAGGTAAGAGGAAGACAAGTGCGTGAGTAGTGGGGGCATAAGGATGGAAAACAGGAGGAGGGAAGTGTGTATTTGAGCGGCTGTTGGGATATAGAGAGGGTGGGAATGTTAAGACGAGGGGAAAAAGACAAAAAAGAAAAAAAAACTCCTCGTAACTCCTTTGTTCCAACATCCCAGCAATGCTCCCTTCCTTCTGGTGGTCTGGAAGACACTGACCCCCTCCTTCTACACTCTTCAGCCCCCCCCTTAAAAAAAAAAAAAAAAAGCCCTTCTGCTATCGTTCCCATACCTGTCAGCCTCGATCTGCTTCACAGTCCCCTGCACATGAACACGGCCCAAATGACCCACACCTCAGAGGGGTGTGAGTGATTATGAAAAGGATCGCATCTAGCTATTAATATGAGAAAACCAGCACAGTCTGCTTCTCTGCGTCGCACACAGAAAAAAAAAAAACACACACACCTGGTCAACCGACTCATCGGAGAGTCAAGAATCTGAGGAAATGTGAGGAGCAGGCTGGCGAGGGGAAATTAAACATTACATATGAGTGTCAGTCAAGAGCTGGACAACACACACACACACACACAGATATATATACAAACACTCGTGCTCTGCCGACCATCTGGTAAAGGCGTTGGAGGGAGAAGAGGCGAAACTCTTATTAATATCTATGAGGATTATTTGGAAGGAGGGGGAGGGGGGGGGGGGGGGGGGGCTGTCCATTCAAACCTCTCTGTCAAACAGAAAGCTGCGGCTACAGAGTTCACACACAAACACACCCGCGCACACACACCTGCTTTTATGCTTTAATTAGCCGCTACCCTCCACCCCCCCACTTCACCCCCCCTCCCGGACCTCTGAAAGATTTCCATTGTAATCTCCACACAGGTGAAAGAGGAGATGATTTGAATAATCTACTAACCGGCATCTCGCAGACAAAAAGAGAGAACGAGGGACAGGCAACCTTTCTGGCAAAAATACTAAGGTGAATTCATTTATCTGCTCAGGTTTACAATGCTGAACTGTTGATGGCATCATCTGTCTCCATGACAGAATATGAAAATCTATATCTTGCAGTCAAGTAGCATCTAGTGTGAAGTGGCTGAGAATATTCCTTTATGAAGAGAATAGCAACTCTTTAAGTCTGTCTGTGAGTCTGAGGCAAGGACGCTGTGATCAAGAGCCTGTCTCTGCAACAAGCCTACATGGGCTCAAGTGGGAATGGTAACTTGATAACTACAATTGTGTGTGAGTGTGTCTCTATGAATGTATGTAATGCTATACCTCTTTATGGACATATAAGTGTGTGGGTGTGTGTGTGTTTCTGTCTGTGTCATAAATGGTGCCATGCATTTGAAATAGATCCAGTCTCTTTTCTATTCCGGGTACCAGCACAATGACTTTTTATGCAAATCTATGGGAGTCAATCTCCTGTCCATTTCCCCATCACACAAGTCCAAATGACAGTCCAATAATTTGGGCTGCATATATATAGGGCCATTTGATTTTCAAATGAGAGTGGGCAGGGTTGACCCTTGCTAATAGCCAAGGCACAGTGGTAGACTTAATATCACAGATCACAATATCATGCAAGCGCAGCTACCTCCATCTGAGAGAGATGGAAGAAAATTAAATGTGAAGAAGGGGGGAGCGGAGATAAAAGACTGAAAAAAAAAAAAAAGGTCCCTTGGTTGATAGAAAAAGCAAGATGGAGAGACAGGGGGGGGGGGGGGGGGGCAGAGAGAGGGTGAGAGAGATACAAAGAAGATGATGAAAATGAGAAGAGGGAGGCGTTTGGATGCATCTACAAATTCAGTCTCCTTTCCTCATCTTCTTACTCCCAACTCTCCCTCCTCCCATTACAGCCCTTGTTTAATTCCCCCCACCCCCTGATTCCCAGCCATGGTGTTGCCAAGAGGATCATGGGTAATGAGATGGCCTATCTGCTGCTCCCCAGGGGAGAGACAGAAAAAGAAGAGAGAGAGGAAAAAAATGAGTCAGAGACAAACAAAACAAAAAAAAAAAGGGGGTCTGGTAAGACAGAGTTGGTGAAAGAGTGTGTGAGAGAGAAAGAGACAGAAGTTAAAAAAAAAAACAAATGCAAAAGATGTGTTCTATTATTTTTATTTTCCTCTGTATGTCCCACTAACAAGTGGCTACATTTAAGTGTCCTCTCTCTTCCAATCTCCATCATAAAAAGTAAAAAAATATATATATGACCCCAAAATTCCAAGTTCAAAGGAGGGGAGTAAAGGAAGGGGGGGGGGGGGATAATGAAAAGAAAAACAGAGATATGGAAAAGTGCAGTGGACCCCGGAGGTCCATTTCCGCTTGAATTATGACGGAAAGTTGGATAGACTGACAGCGGTTGAGGACAGTTAAGATTTACTCAGACAGCCATCTGAGAAACAGGTGCCATGCCCTGCGAGACACATAGTGTGTGTGTGTGTGTGTGTGTGTGTGTGTGTGTGGTCCTTGACCATGCCACATTGACCATGAACATTCTCAACTCCTAATGACCCAGGGGCAAGCCCAGATCTCAACCTCAAAGGACACACACACACACACACACTACAAACTAAACCCCCTACTTAGCCAGGCAGCACTTGTGAATGGCACTGACAGATTTACCCCTGTCTCCATGTTTATTAAGCCTAGTGTTTGTTATTAAAAATCAGCCATATATCATCATATTCAGTGGTAAGCCAAACACAAGCCCTTCCAGCGATGGACACGCTGCGCTACAACACCATTCAGTGCAGAACTTACCTCACAGGCTGCCAGCATACAAAGCCTATTTTAAAACATCTTCTATTTTCTTATTTACAACATTAGTAGGGACAAAGGTTTGCACTGGACAGCTGTGATAATACCAATGAAGTCAGGTTCCACACACTCTTCATTTCCAGCAGATTTCTATATAAGGAGATACTGTGTAAAAACAAGCAAAAAAAAACAAACAAAAAACACACCCTTAGTGATACCAACCAGCTCCAATCAGTTTTCCTATATTTCCTCTCTAATGCGGAGTGAGGTGTACTCCTCCGTTATTCCATGTAAGGCCTGTAACTTCCTGCACCACCTGCTGTGCCCTGGACACCAGATGACTTGATGTCCATGTGCTGCTAATGTAATTTCCCTCTTGCTGTTTGAAAGTCTGGAAAAAAAACACTTTCAAACTCTCAGTTCCCCTCAGAAGTACTCCATTGCTGCGACAAAGCAGCCATAAAATCTCTTGAATATGCTTTTTGTTTGTATCTTCAAATGGTTTCCCATGCCATAAAGATATTCTCTGTTTCCAAAAAAGCCAGATGGTAAAGTCGTCAACACTCGGATCTTTTATGCGCCCGGCCAAGCTACCTCTATCCCCATGTGCTTTTCACCTCTGCCAATACATAAAAGGAGAGGTGTTTTTCTGGTCAAATAAAGAAATGATTTTTTTTTCCCTCTGCCCTTGCTCTGCAACGCTCTCTGCTCCGTCTGTACTTTCTCTCTCCCTCACGCTTGGCTTTACCACCACATGTCCAAGGGTAAAATAGTGGAATTTCTGCCAGAGGCATTAAAAGCGTCATCTGTGGAACAGATTTGTTGAGGCCCTTTGGGGGTAGGTGGGTGGGTGGATGCAGTGCAGGGGTACATGGGTGCACTGAGGGGGCACTGGGATGGCCCTCTCTTGCCTTGGCTAATCTCGTGTTTGCGTTATGCCTTAAAAAGATACTCCGCTGCTTCACGTAATGTTCTTGGAAAGCAAAATATGAACAAAAGCAGGACTATGTTCAAACACACCGCTTGGTTTCATTTCTATGGAGCTGATTGTGTTTCTCGGGTTTGTACATTTAATCACAACTGTTATAAATAGCTTTTTTGCTTGATTAAATGGCTGCCAGTGTTTAGCGTAGCCTTGGTAACCTCACTGGGTATTGCCTCATTTTAAATCAACTGAAACAGCAGGCAAAAGTTGCTCAACACTTTCAAGCACATGTACACGTTACACACACACAGGCAGAGGGTAAAGTTTTCCTAAGACAGTAAGGAGATCTGATTTGAGTCAACTAATCAAGCTCATCTTATAGGTTAGGACCTTGGCTAATGTAGACCAATGTGTAAGCAGCATTTGTTCAGAATTTAAAAACTTTCCTTGAGCAGAGACATCTCCAACTCATCCCATGCCAAGTCCAGCCCTTTTTTTTTTTTTTTTTCCAAGCTCCTGGACAATCCAGCGACAATGTGTATATCCTGTTGAAGTCGAGACTGTTTTAAATAACCCTGAGAATGCCAGTGTGCTTAATCCTAAGGCATGAAAGTGTCAGTAAGAATCTGTTGCAGATTTTCAAATAAATGTAATTACTTAAAGATTACTGCGCAACACGGCACACACACCACATGCACAATAAATGATGGTGATTGAAGTCTGTAAAGCGAAGATTTCTTCATAACACAATTTTTTTTTTTTTTGCACATTCGCATCATAAAAACTTTATCGCACGTTCCTTCTTCTCCGAGTTTTCGTGCGTTCATTGTTGGCAAAATGCGGCTGGAATTTTACTGTCACTTAAAAATTTAAAAAAATCTACTTTGAAAATAAGACATTTTATTTTTATTCTACAAATGCAGGTTTATCCCTGTAAGAAAGAAATTGTAGTTTTATAGTTGATGTTGAAAAAAAAGAAATCAATAGAAACGTATTTTCTACATGTTCCTGCCCATGTTGTCTCCACATTTAAGAAACAAAAAACACCTCCCACCGCCAAATGTTCCATACAGTACTGAAGAAATCCTCATTAATGTAATGCACTTGATCCAGGCCTGTAGGTCAAGGCCTTGGAAATGTAATAGCATCCTATTAAAACGAAGGAGAAATCTGACAAATTAAATCACCTTAAATATATAGAGGGAGAGAAAGATGCCAAATATTGGGCATATTGGAATTTCTTTAGATGAACTATTTATTATTTATTGCGCTGAGTGTTAAGACTTTAATTAGTTAAGTAGCTGAATTCCTACAGCTCTGATGGGCAGCTAGTGTGGTAATATTATGGGAAATTAAGATGAAATAATTAAAGCTAAAAAAAAAGGACCACCTACCGTTCTGGTGCGGGATAATGCAAGCAAACAGGGTGTGTTTCTAAATAATTAAAATTATATTATAAAATTCTTAATTAGAAGTGTATAAATTAAATCAAGAGTGTTGCTATTGTTAGCATTGTCACTAGGCCTTGACAATGAAAACCAATAGGGGGAAAAAGTATTTCTTTGCTAGTGCGTGACTTGTGAATGATTAAAAGGAACGGCAGTGCCTGCTGATAACAAACAGGAAATATACCCCTATCAGATGGGATCATCCTCAGTACTCTTGCAGTGACCTTTTCCATCTTTGTCATTCCATTCTCATGAGAACTTTATATGTGTGTCGCACTACACTTAAGAGGGTGGGGTAATTTGGGTTGAGCAAAAAATAATATGTGCTCTTTCTGAATCTTGTGCTCTTGCTAGATCTGTACTGGCATGAATTCTGTTGTGTTTGCATTAGTCTCTGTGTCATAAGCTGTAATGTCAGTGTCCTGCAAAAACACAGAATCATCTTTGTTTTCCCTCCTAAATTAGCTTCAGAAACACTTTTTCATCCTCACTTGTAGACAGTGTTGTTCGATTGCTTGTCTGTTTTTTTACAGGCTGAGATCAGCAAACTGGTTTTTGCAGAACACAGTATGCGTAAATAGTGTTTTTACCTTATAGAGGCGGATGGACGATTCATGCCTCTGGTTGGTGGCATGTAGCCTCAGTTTATCCACGCTATTGCTGTAGTAGTCACAGGCATTGCACTTGAGGTGCACAGGGTTGCCAATGGCCACACATTTTAATCTCCACTGGTTGGCTTTGCCACCCTCCTTGATGTGGGCCACCAGCTGGTGCTTTTGCATGTGCTTGTCTGTCTTGCAGTGCAGCTGAAAGTTGGCCTTAAGCTGAGTGTTGTAGCTGCAGAGCTTGCACTGGTAGACATCACCCACCACGCAGCGCCACTCCTCTTCGGCCAAAGAGCGCTCGGCATTGACGTGGGCGTTGAGAGCCTCCAGGCTGTCTGTGGAGTAGCAGTTGCACACTGCGCACTGGTAGAGGCGCAGCGAGGGATCGTTGATAGGTGGCGACAAGGAGGACAGGGAGGGATCTGATGAAGACATGCCCCCGATTCCAGCTGAGGAAACCAGGGACAGGTCGTCTGCCATCAGCTGACCGCTGGCAAGACGCAACTCTGCCGATAGGTCATTATTCACTACGGAGAAAATGAGTGAAAAGCTACGTTAGTTGGAGGGGAGATGAGATGAAAGTGTAAAAGGTAAAACCTCAAAAAAGGATTACATACTTGAAAGCACACAACGATAACATGTCAGACAGAAGGCAGGCAGCAAGCACAGCAAGAAGAATGTTACAAACAAAGCGATATGACAAAAAGCCAAAGCTCTAGTGAAAATGACAGCCTGGAATCCATATGGACTGATAACGGATAGAGGTAAAAAAGAGAAAAGATATTTTTTCATTATTAAATAAAATTAAGTGTGGAAAGAGAAGTGGGTGTTCTTTGCAGGCCTCTTTCACACAGAAGGATTTGATAAAATAAAGCCTCACAGTGGACTAGGGCTCCTTACAAAGTCTTGTCTATAAAAAACCTTAATAGGATTGAATCAGGATCAATTACAATCATCCTTTTCAACTTGCTAACTCGCTCATCAGGTAGCTTTAATTACTGGTCTCAGCTGTGGTGGGACAACGGTTGTAGGGCTCCAGTCTTTTCTCACATACACACAGATGTTGAAAAGCTGATCAATGCTTTGCAGTTTTATTTTTCCTACCCCGAAAAAAAAGAAAGAAAAAAAGAGAGCCACCATTCACACAAATGTAATTAAATCTCTCATTTGACCCCTTCATTGTCCCTTTATATATAATACCAAAGCTCATACGGTTTCTTTAAGTGTATAGAGGTATTAATTACACATCACTTGAATCTTATTTACACCATAATTCATTTGGACCAAATACGTGTGGGCGAGCACTGGATTAAAAAAAGCACACAAATGCAAGATAATGTGTGTGACTGTATCATACAATTTATCATTCAGATGGTGCATGTAAGCTTGTATATATATATATATATATATATATATATATATATATATATATATATATATATATATATATATATATATATATATATATATATATATATGTGCACTACCTATGCCATGGACAGCTGTGCTCACTATAGGGAGCTGTCTGTTATCACTGTAATTCACTGAGAGTACATCTGCTAGCTGGGCTGTGACCTCCACACTAGAGGAGGGAGTGGGTGTGCAACACTGCAGGGTCATTGTTAAATCTCTCTCACTCCTACGGGAATCCGCTTCCTACTGTGTGTGAGTGTGTGTATGTCTGTGTATATGTGTGTTCATGTGTGTGTTCTCTCCAGGGTGAGCAAAGGTGGGGTGGGGTGTGTATGGGGAGGTGGGGGATTAAGCTGACTTAAGAAAATTACAAATGAAAGATTAAGAATAATTCTCATGTGGCATCTCATAATCATTTTTTAATCAGTGAGAGCGGTCAAAGAAAGGAGACAATGGCAGAGGGACAATATGAGAGCAGAGATAAGAGCCAAAGAGAAAGAGAAAGGGGGGGGGGGCAAGGGAATAGGGCCAAGGCTAAAGATGGGAGCAAAAAAAGGAAGGTGAGAAGGCACAGAGGAAAAAAAAATCAACAAAGAAATTGCAGAGAGATAAAACAAAAAAAATAGATAGCATCAGACATATGAGATAAAACAGAATAACTGGCCAAGTGATAAATGAGCAGAAGTAAACTGAAAAACAAGCTTGAGGACAAAAATTCAAAACAGGAAAATGTTTAATAGTTTCTCATATCATAAGAAAAAATATCCTTTTCATTGCCTATTTTTTTTCTCTTTTTTTTGTTTCAAATTTAGTATCACTCACCTAGGCCAGATCCAAGAGCAGCTGCAGTTGCAGGGTCTAGCTGAAATGGGTTAATCATCATCTGAGCATCTGGGCCACTGCTGCCAGCTGGGTTCTCCAGTTTTACACCTGCAAGGCCCATGTTTTGAGCCAGGTAGTACTGGTAAAGCTCTGCCTCAGCTGGAGCCAGGCCCAGATGGAGGCTGTGTTGAATCTGCTTCATGTTCTGCTGCAGCAGCATCATGTTGTGCATGTGCTTCTCGCTCGTCATGTGGATTCGCAAGTTTCGTGCCACATTGGTCTCGTAGTCACAAACCTGTTGCAAGAAAAGCGGAACAACACAGATGTTTTAGGAAGTTTATATTTGATTTGATTGTTATCAGCAAAGTGCTTTTTTTTTAACTTCTCACTTTTTCATCAAAGCATTTTAATTACTGTGGTTATGGTGATGAAGATTTGAATGTATAAGAAATTCTGTATTAAATTTGGAGGTCAGATGATGTGGCCAAAAAAAATAATAGACACAGTGACGGAGAGCGAAATAACTGCCTCATTGTGTAGACAGTGAAACAAGGAAATTGGTATGTAGCTGCCACAGAGCTACAATGATGCTCTGTTTGTTTCATTACCTCACAGCGCCAAGTGGGCTTCTGTTTGGGCTTGGATGGTGAGGGTGCCCCACAGCCTCCACCAAGGCTGGCACTGGGCACAGGGTTGGCATGGTTGTGGTTGTACTGTGCTTCACTTCCACCATTCTGGAGTGTTTGCACGTTGTTCAGATGCTTGTCTGACTGCATGTGGATGCTTAGGTTGCCTTTGGTGGTGGTTGAGTAGTTGCATACCTAAAAGAGAGACAAACACTGGGAATTAATAATACTGATGCATAATGAACATTAAATGCATTTATTAAGGCTGTTCAGCTAGTACAGGTGATGTAGCTGCACCAAATGTATGACTCATAAAATCCACAACGGCAAAAAAAAAAAAAATGCTCCTTATTTGATAATTTCAGAAAATAAAATTAAAAAAACAGGGAAATGGAAATCCATAGACATCCATGAAACATATGATGGACAGACCTCACAACGGAAAGGCTTGTATCCACAGGTATAGCTTTCTCCTCTGGCTAAACGAGGGTGAGCCTGTCCTGTGCGGCAGTACACACATGATCCACCTGACTCTGGATGTTTCTCCTTCATGTGAGCGTCCAGTGTCTGCTGGTACTTGTAGTGCCAGTTACACTTGGGGCACTTCAGTGTCTTGCAGGAGTTCCGTGAATGCATCATCGTCATGTGCCCTCCCAGAGACCGTGAAGATCCCAAGACTGTGTCACACTTGGGGCACTCTACTCCACTACCTGGGGACCCTTCACCTGGGCCAGGGGTGCCAGGTGTCCCTGGAGTTCCAGGTGTACTTGGATTTCCTGTGTGTTGATGCAGAGGCCCAGGACTCTCATCATCTCTGCGCAACGAGATCGTGTCAAGCAGGTTTGAGGATGGCGATAAGCCATCCCGTCCTGCCAGGCCTTCATTGGTTGAATCATTGCTGCTCTCCCGCTCTCTGGCAGCTGCCAGGGCAGTGGACAGACGGCTCTTCTCCATCTCCAGCTTCTCGCTAACAGGTAAGGAGGAAGAGGAGGTGGATGCAGGGCCTTTACTGTCACTGTTCAAATTTAGCACACTGTTGGAAAGGGGGGAAATACTTTGGTTTAAGAGAGGGAAATCTTTGCTACTGGTGCTGTCGGCCCGCTGGCCTGTCATCATCATGACCTGTTCCTCCTCCTCTTCTGCCTCCATATCTGCTCCACCACCACTGGAATAAGCATCCTCATCCTGCTCTGGACTTTCTCCTCCCACTGTACCGGGCTCCCGCTTAATGGGCGGGTACTGGCTCAGATTCGGCCCATTGGGTTGCAAAGTGCAAGTGTCCCTAACGCAGCCTTTGCAATCACTACCAGAGTTCCGCCCTTCCAGATTGCCACCAGTGGCAGCAGCAGCAGAACTCTCGCTGGGGGTTCTGTGGGCGCCAGCCCCTCCCCCGAGGTTTGGGTTGGTCTCAGCCTTTGGCATGGTTTGGGATCTGGGGGTTTGGTCAGTAGAGGAGCTGCTGGCACTGCCCTTTAGGAAGGCAAAACCTGCCTGAAGGGAATCTGCATTCTCCCCACTACTGTGGAAAGCATTCCACAAGCCGCGGAGCCCCGTGTCTGGCCCTAGGAAGTTGGCAGGTGAGGGAAAGTGGGGTAGCACAGAGTTTGGGGTTTTTTTTGGTTCCAGAAAGCTTATAAGAGGTTCTTTGTCCTTGCCGATGCCCTGAATGATGGCAGAGATGTGCTTGTTGCTCAGCAGCTTCTGCTCCTGCTCATTCAGGGTCATACGGTGGTCATGGACAGCATGCGTCACAAAGGAGCGGCTGTAGCCAAAAGACAACTTGCACAGGAAACACATCAGTACAGGCTTCCGCCGCCCGTCGGCCACACAGCCCTCAAACTTGGACAAGTCCACATTGTTGGGGACATCTTTGGACACACAGGAGTTTTTGGCTGCACCATCCGCCGTTAGATAGTCTTTGTCATTCTTGTGGCGGAGGTCATAGACACGGAAACTGTGCAACACAGGACCAGCGCCCGCCAGCCCTCCAGCTGAGGTATTTGGGAAGGAGGGGTGGTCAGCCGCTAGGGATTTACTCCCAAGGGATGAGGCAATGTGGAAGGTGTTAATGATCTGGGGGTAGAAGGACATGGGTGCAGCGGGCTGCTCCAACCGCTCCCCCCCTGGGCTCAGGCCACTTTGACCGCTGCTGGCCTGGGTATTCAGGAAGGTCTGGGGGGACAGCAGGCCCCTGAATTGGAGAGCCCCAGAGAGCCCCCCCTGGTTGCCACGCTGCTCTTTGGCGTCCTCCAGGATGAAAGCAGAGCCATCGGGCTGGTAGATGATCTCGCCGCACAGGTTCTCCACATCACTATCTTCTTCCATCTCCATCTCACTGTTCATTTCCCCCACTTCTGCAGCACCCACCTCACGGTCTCCTTCATCTTCACTCTCCTCCCCTATCATCCCTTCAACCTCCTCACCCTCCTCATGACCTCCAGTGGTAGGCAGGCGGGCGTTGGGGCAGTGGTGCTCCATGTATTTTTGTAAACTGGAGAAGGAACTAGAACATTCGTTGCAGGGGATCTCCTTTGCCGGTGCCACGGGGGATGTGGCAGGGGCAGAACAGTCCGAACCCAAAGCTGCTCCTCCTCCTACTCCTGGTAAAGTTCCGGTAACACTCCCTTTGTTACCAGTAGTAAAGCTTTCTCTTTGACTCTGTTCAGTTACAGGGTCGATGGTTGCACTGACAGTGGCGGGGGTAGTAGTGGACCTCAGCGGGCTCACAATGGATTCTCCAAGGCCATTATCTGGCTCTCCAATGGCAGCAGGTGACGATTGGTTGTTGTTGGCATTGTTGCTGTTGGCGACACTGGTCTCCATGGCGATGACGGAGTTGTCCTCAGCAGCAGCATCCAGCCTCTGGCCACCATGTTCCTGCTGCCGTGACGACACCATAGGGGGAGAGTCACAAGTTGCCATGACGACCACTACATAGGGATCTCATCTCATCCAGCCCAACAGGGACCTGAGATGGAGAAAGAGAGAGATCAACAAAGAACATCAGAGCTTTAGTGAATGTTATTTAACAGCAGATTTGGTGGGCAATTGCTGCTAACTTTTATTCAGATCAATTCAGGTCATGACTTAAACCCAAGTGCTAACGGTGTGCGATGGATTTTTCTAAAGGAGATTTTTAAATCAACCCATGCTGACAAAATTCAGAGGTCATATGCTTGTGAGGTTTTTGGGTTTTTTTGCCCCAGGCCATGAATGACTTTAAGTCCCACAGATGAAAATACCTTTCACAAATTAACTCCTATGACGCAGTCTTACCCAAAAATGTAGGTATACTATAAATTATAAATACTAAACTGTTCAAATCCAAACTGCGCTCCAGAAATCCATTATAAAGTGGATTTATGATCAAAGCAGCTGCACAACAGTTGGGAGCTGGAAAGTTTAAAGAAATAACCTGATCATCTGGTGAGTGGACGCTTCTATATTAAAAGATTATTTCTTCATATTGGCACAAACTGGCCTTGCATCAGTTCTTTGTTTTGTTTTGGCTTTTTTCTTTAGCTTTCCTAAAAGCACATATGTGAACAAAACAGCTAACAAACAGGTAATGAGCCATCAAGTTTAAGAATAACAGATTTTCAGAAAGTATAGTCTTCCATTAAAAGGAATAATGTGGATTGGAGAAGTCCTTAATTATTGGAAAATAAGTCTTGGCATACTCTTACCTGTACAGAGTTGCTAATAGGGAAGCAACTATTAAGCTAGTAATGCCCTGACATTATGTGGTAGACTTTGTTTGGACAATAGAACCAAGTGTGTGACTGCGTCATTAGCAATGGTAGAGCACTGTGTAGTGGAAAAAAAAAATCTGGAAATTAAAGAAAATGTATGTCCATAATATTCACTTGTTATTTAATGGAATACAGAGAAAAAAAAAGAGAGCGAGAAAGAGAAAAAAAACAGAACCAGGAATGGTGTTTGGAATTCCAGTGAGATGTTATCAATCCTGGGTGGCTGCCCATCTCTCAACCCCTCACTACCTAAAACCTTTGGCGTTTCACAACAAGGCACAAATTCGAAGGCTCCAACAAACACCCACACAATGCAGGGAAAGCCTCTTAATCCCACAAACACCCATAACGTGCCACAGTCATTTCATTTTGTAATCACAGGCATAATTTGTTATCACCTGAGGAGAAATAGAAGAACAAACTGAGAGAAAACAAAACAAAGGGAGAAAAAGAGAACCACCGCTGCTTTCTTGCTCAGCTAAATGCAACAAATGGGAACTAGTTGTGCATGCCAGTGTCTTTTCACTTGATACAGTACCAGGTCTTTTCAGATGCTTGCGTGTAAATGAGCTAGCATTAAAAGAAAGCTTTAAAGAGTCATGTTAACCTTTAACCCAATCCACCTGCTGTTTAATTCTCCCTCTATTTTTCTACAATGCCTCTCCCTAACAACAAAGCTACAAAGCAATTAGAGGATTAATCCGCAACAATCCAGGGCTAAACAAAGCCAGTGGGAGGGACAGTAAAAGCGTGAGGAATGAAATCAAACATGCATGCGAGTGCGGTTGTGGTTGCATGTGTGTGCACGCGCTATAATCAGGTCTAATCTGACATATCCCAGAGATGATTCCATGGGGACTAGTGATAGATTAAAGGAGAGAAATGATTTTTTTTTCCCCTCTCTCCGTCTCTCACTTTGTATCTCTCTATTTGTGAGATTAAAGAAAAAAAAATTCACAAGGAGCAGAAAATGAATTTTTACTGCTTATCAGTTCAGCACGGATGTGGCAAGAGGATGGAGGTAGACGTGTGGCATGTGTATGACAAAATCATCTCCTAGCATAAGAGTTTACAGGAGTCAAGGTGTAAAGCATACTTTTAAAGCAAACTTTTTTTTTCCCCAAGGTTTCTTTTAAGATGCTAACAATTTGTTTCACTCAAAGACCAATGCCTTAACAGCCCAACTGTTGAATCACTGTAATTACCAACAACAAAAAAACCTAATGTATATGTTTTTTATTCATGATGTTCATCTGAAGACACGGATCCTTGTGATAATCGCCAGCTAAATCATTCACTGCACCCAAAAACATTTGCAGCAATTATCTACATATTATAAAATAAGCAAGGAGATGACCCTGACCACATGTCTGCCATGCCACGAGGATTCAAGCTCACACTCACAGGGAGCCAGGATCTCCCCTAACTTATGTGTTAATTTTAAACATAGCGGCACTACTTGTGTGACAGATAATAAAACAAAATTGTGTTGGCAATAGGGAGACAATTATATACAAATAATGGCTTTTATGCATCCACTTAAATGACAGCTTATTCAGCTTTCTAACATTAATCATCCATTATTATCACATGTTGCCAAAACAACATACTGTGCATGTTCCTGCAGTTAAACATGCACTCTTTAGTTTTCTCCCCAAGTGTTTGTCTTTCAAACGCTTGTGTTGAGCGTAATTGAGGGTAAAGCTGCTCAGAAGCAGTGGGTTTGCGAGTAAATGTGACACAAACGACAGGATTTACTACTTGTCAGTGGTGTCATTTCATTGGTGACTTACCCCCTTTGAGTTGTAGCTCGGACATAAAACACTGCAGTTTATGAATTATGCATCTCTTTAAGTATGGAATTATGTCTTATGGCTAAGCCCATGTGTTAAGCACTTGGCACTGACATAGGTGAATAGGTTAGCAGCTGTTTACATGTGTGCTGCCTGCCAACAATAACATAAGTGTCCATTTTTTTTTTTTAACCTGTGATTCTAATTGATTCCATTAATTCAGAACACTTACAAAGAACCATGATATGACCAGCGCTTAATGCACTTACAGCAAAATAAGCACAAATGTTTTGCTTAGTAGTAGCATGGTGGGGATAAAGTGTACCATAAAATGTATATGAATGCACTGTCTGTGACGGCACTATCCCCGAATATCGGTGCCTATCAATAATTTAGCCTCGTGTGGGGACTCGAAAGAGGAGCTGCTTTCAAAACACTGGATGCCGGATCTTTAGTAAAATGCTAAAGTCTTGGCTTTTAATTTATCCCACGCTCTCTTGTGAAAAGGCAATATGATGCAAGGCAGCCTGGTGCAAGCATTTGAAGTCTTCCTGATCCCTTCAGCATGTGTTAATTTAGCATAGTTGGACAGAGAAGTAATGAGATGTCTGGTCTAACTGTCAAGGGAATCCAATATTTTCCTCTTGTACCTCTCCGAGCTGAGAGTAACATTCTGGATGCCGAAACCTTCACAGCCCGTGGATCTATATAACAACTTGTGATCACTCCTGTCCTCACTTCTTTTTGTTTTGCTCCCTTCCCAAGGTTTCACACCTTTCACAGCAGCAGTGCCCGCTACTGCTTTTCTATGGCATATCATATTACTACTAGCTACGAAACATTCCTCTTTCTGTCCCCCACTGGCTTCCTTTGCACTGCTAACCAACCAGACTACTTTCATTTGTGCATTTGTGAGAGAGAGCAACACACAGATACACAGGGAGAGGGGAAGAAAATAAGGTTAAAGCCCAGGTTTTTTCCACAGTGCAGAAACAGTTCCCTTCTTTTAACAGAAGAACAAAAGAGATGGCCTGAGCTGCCCCTCCCTCTGTTTTTGTAATTAAGCATGTCCCCTTGCTTTCACACATATGCACATGAACACAGACACACACCCACACACAAATACACCCACGTACACTAAGGTAATTAAAGTGGCAGATCAGATCCAGTGAGAGGCAAATAATAGCCCAGGAATGCCTGCTTTGGACACTGCTTGGTCTGATGGGTGAAAGGGGGCTAAGAGACTCCTCGGCCTATTGTTTTTCTCCCCCTCCTCTTTGCTCTCTCTCTCCCCTGCCCGTCCAGCTGCTTTTCAGTAGCTCCCTGAGAGGCAGAGAGGCAGTATGTACCAGAGGATTTTTTTTTTTTTAAAACAACTTTCTATCAAACTTGAAGAATCGTAAACATGCTTTCAGTGAAGGAAGTTGGCCTGTGCATCTGCATGAAGCCTGAAAGGGGACATTATGCCCATCAAAGTGGACTACATAGACTGTGCTGCATATACGCTGCAATAAACCTGCTGGTACTAGAAGAAGTGTTCCAACATGTACACAGTTCAAACCTGAGGCCCTCAGGCACTGGTGATGTCACAGTGTCCTCCTGTTTTTGTCCTCCTGTCAGAGGATCACGCATTAACCGGAGCTGCAGCCTGTTCAATGACAAACCTGTAATTGTAATGTCGCCACACTGCTGTCTTTGTTTACACAGGGATCTGCTAGGTTCAAATTCTTCATCACTAAGTGTCTGACATTTTAATGCAGTGGCAGACAGAGCTGTTAATACTATGGTGGATATTTACAGCATTTGTAAACACTGGAATTAGGCAGATCTGTGCTATCCAACTTCTAAAATGGAGATTTTCTCTCCTTTTCGCCAAGCTGCTGGGCCACGTCTGAGCGCGCCATAATGACTGGTGACACGAAATTCACGCTTATTCTTTAAGACAATCCATCTGACAAAGTCAGAAGACAGCATGACACTCTGGCTAGGTATCCATTCCTTGAGGTCTCCTAGAAGGTCGTCTCTCTCCCCCGGCATGTGGCCCCTCGGTCCAACACCAAATCTTCAATCAAATGTCACCAAGCGTTAGCCAAAGACAAAGGGGAAGGATGCTGTGAAAGCCCCTGCATCCATCTCCCACTGTCAGTGCCATGAATAGGCCTACTCTGGTCTAATTAGACCTGTTTATTTGTTGCCATGCAGAAACGGAGGGATGGAAAATGAAGTGGATGAAGGAGGAGGGGAATTATTGCCTTCTTCACAATGGAAGAGTGGCCTCGGCTGCCATCAAAGAGCGCTGATGCACACATGCACAAACACACTACGCACATATGCACACAATCACAGAATAGGCACTAATGCTGTCTGTTTAAAGTCTTAAAGGACAGTGAGAAAACTGTAAAGGGATAAGAGGGCAAGGGTTTTTCTTGTCTTCTTTTTTTGTCTCCTTCACTTCTTAACTTTACAAAGGGTTTTCATGCAGCCACTGTTTGTTGCCTGGGGGTGTAATATTAGACACTAGATGCAGTAGATCTCCCTGATGATGCCCCCCCCCCCCCCACCCACACACACACACACGCACGTCTGTCTGCCTGTCCTCTTGCCTGTGTCTTCCTCGTGACCAAAGGCCTTCATTACCAAAAGACACCTTATCATTATTGCAAGGCACAGCCCAGACACCTAAAGCGCCACTCCGTTTAGCACAGGAATCTTGTTCGACAAATTACCTACTCTGCAAAAAAAAAAGCCTGTTAGCAAATCAAAATCAAAACTATGTCTTACATGATCAATGATCTTAGATTTGCAGGTGGAGGAAAAAGAACAGACAAGAAGGTTTAGAGGAAGAAAAAGGGAGTATAATGAGGTGAAATGTAGAGGACGGAAGTGGTCTTTTTTTTTTTTTTGTTGTTCTTTCTTTCTTTTCTAGAGCAGGTATGCAGGTTCTATCCCTCAGGTTGATGACAAGTAAATTGGTCTCATTGGTTGCTCAGGTAACAATACACCCAACTCCCCTCAGGCCTGTACCTGAAATTTCATTGTTAGAGAAAAAATATCTGGCTAACACTGTGAAAAAAAAAAAACACACACGAGCACAAAAAAACCCCCAAAAACTCAATATGAGTATTTAACAGGAAAACACAGGATACAAAGTACTATGCAAATACAAAATGTTGACCAGGTGGGAAAAATAGCAAACCCAGGGGCCATGTTTGTCTTTTTCCTCTCTTACAGCAAGTCACGGATGGCTTCTAAAATCTGATTTAGGGTCAGATTACACCGGCCTCTATTCTAACTGCTGTCTTCCAGTCGCTGCTTAGAGGCAACCTCCAAACTCTTGGATTTCCCGTTGATTTTCAAGCATAGTTAAAAACATTTCACTTAAGAAGTTTTTCTTTCCCTGTGTTGCATGTGCATCCCGGGTCAGTGTCAGTGTTTATCTGCAGCTTGTACAGCTTCATGGAGACAAAGTTTAATGGATTAAAGACAACTCTGACAGGATTTTGCATTCTTACAAATGGACTTTGGGCTTACACAGTCCAGTCTAAATATATGCACAAGGCTAACACCTTTGAAGAGGCAATATTTCAAACTTAACTCAAACTGAAACATGAAAATAAACAGTCAGACACTGCTGGGTCACAGTCACCACTTACTGCCCTTGCTAAAGATTTTTCCAGCATCAAAGGCAAGGCAATCTACATAGCTAATGCCTCCACTTTTTTTTTTTCCTCCCTTTTCCTCGAACTCGAAACAGCAACGACTGAAGGGAGAAAAAAAAAAGTGGGGATTTTTCTTTTTCTGGCAATCTGGAAACACTCTCTAGTTAATTAGGGTTGATTGGAAATGAACCGCACAAACAAAGGGCAGCCTATGTCCCGACTATTATCACCGTGCACACATGCGTACACGCGCACGTGGGGGTAGTAAAATCACCTCAGAAGTGCATGTTGGTAGAAGCTTCATTCTCTGGACTTCTCTCTTTTTCTCTGCCCCCCTCCCCAAAAGAAAAGAAAGAAACAACTCCATACTACACATACACACACACACCACCCTAACCCCCCCCCCCAGCCTTCACTTCCCAGATTAAGGGAATGCACCAATGAAGAATGTGTGACGACCTCCACTGCCAAGGAGCAAAACTTCCAGCCCCTGACGCCACAAAAGGCAAGAAGGTAATTAAGTTTGAAAGAATAGAAGCACTGCCGCAAACAATGCGCTAGTGTCCATGGGGAGGGATATATGTGTGCGTATGGGTTGGGGGGGGGGCATAAAAGCCATTAACATTCAGAGGCCGGGTGAGAGAGAGGAAGGAGGGCAAAGGGGAACTGAGGATGGCATTCTCCTTCTCTGTATGCTTCACCCTGTCTTTCTCTATCACAGCACGACTTGTCTGTTCATTCTTTTTATTTATCTCCCTTCTTTTTATGTTCCCTCAATCACCCTCACATCTGGTTTGGACCCCCCACCCCATCCACCCCTACACACACACACACACACACACAGAGCACTACACTGCAACAGCTCTCCAATGCTCTTTTTGGCCCCTTCGCTGTTCCTTGTTGTTTCTCCCTATGTTAGGGGTGCCCCCCTACAGATAACATGCCCCCCCCCCCCCAAAAAGTCCAGCTCCTGCTCTTGATTAGCTGTTTTGCAAAGCTAACGCTTGCTTGAGGACAGAACACGCAGTATCCCTGTTGGTGAGCACCTGAGAGGGCTGAGAACAAACTAGTTAACTTTCCGACAAACTCACACTGGCTCACATGCAACATACAAGCACATAAAACACACAGGGAGCTTTCATCTTCTTTTTTTTTTTTTTTTTTTTTTTTTGCCACATCTCCAAAAAAGCAGTTTAACTCAATTAGCAAAGAATGTAATTTTATTTACAGACTTCCAAGTAATTTGTAACACACACACACAGACACACACTTACACAGTTTGCGCAAACTGTCACTCTCCCACGTGGTTGGAGCTAAGAAAGAAGTATTCATTCCTCATGCATGTGTGTCAGTCTATGTGTGTGTGTGTATCTGAGAGCGTGTGAGTGTGTGTGTGTGTGTGTGTGTGTGTGCATCTGTGTTCGGACAGTGGAAAGATCATGAGACACATTTACGTCAGATGAGTGAATCAGACAAACCACTGCTAATTTCAATGAGGGATTCTTTTGAAGACAGAGGGAGGGTGAAAATGAGAAGTTAAAAGTCAGGAAGAGGCCTACAACAATAGATCAAGAAACCAAGGGATGACAGGGCAAAACACAACTTTTGTGTGTGTGCCTTTGTTTCTGCACATGTTTGCAAATCTACAGTCAACTGCTTTTTCTACACAACTGAGGAGAGCAAGTCACCAACTAATTGTTGTTTTGCGCCGTTATGAGTTTAGTAATCTGCCTCTCTTTGTCTCTGCATCTCACCAGAGACATGGATTAGAGCTAAAATGATGACTGCTTAATCCTTGATTTGCCTGTGCTAAATAAATATTAATCTAGCCTGCTCATCATGCTCTTGTAAGGTACAACATACACAATATGAAAGGGCTTAGCTGTTACATAAATCACAGCCTTATCTTCTGGATGAGGCAAAAGCATGGGACCATACACACACCTCCTCTCTGCAGTGACACTGTAAATTAAAGGGGGTGGCAGGGTGGGATTATTTGCGAAGTGAAATTAATAATCCCGCTAAATACAAATCCTGAAAAAAAAAAAAAAAAAAAAAAATCTCTCAAATGCATGTTTTCTCTTAGGGTGTGTGTGGACACACAATTATATGCAAGTCCGGGGAGAAAAAATTACAAATATCACTCATTTATGTTGATTCAAACCCCTCTATCTCTCACTCGGCTTCTCAGCAGGTTTGTTTAGAAAAAATACTGCTGGGAACATGAAAAATGAAAGCTGCCATTGCTGGACTCCCTCTCCCTCACACACACAAATACACTTAAATTGACAAGGCCGCGGTACTGCAGCACAGAAGAGGTTAAGCAAACACTGTCCACGTCAGTCAAGGATAGCACACACTCACAGACAGACACAGAGAGCAGTCTCTGACGCAGGCGTTTCATATCCACCTGGCAAATATAAACGACTGGTTATACTGTATCAACTACCATGAGCCTCTGATTCTCTGCTTATTTTATGCTATGACAAGTGCAAAACATGTTTAACGACTAATACACGCAACTTATTTTAAGACTCAAAATAGTACAACTATTATGACATTATTTAAGTTATACAAATCCTTGGCACAGCAGTTCAGAACTGAAAAAAAGGCCCTTTTCTAACACTGAAATCTGTTTTGAAACACACTAGATCCTGCTGAAAGCTATTATTAAACTTTACAAGCTAATGCACCAACTTTGGCTACTTGTTGCCAAAAATGTATTCCTTGTTAGGAAAGGAAAAATGTCACAAATGTGGCCCTATTTGGTAAAAGATGTCTATCGGGATCAAGTGATCAAAAGTATGCAGGCAGTGCAGTTAGTTACAGGATAGGGCATAAATATATGTTAACCTAAATATAGGTTAACATAGTTGCATGTCCGCCTGCTGCTTTTAGTTATTACTGTATTACGACACAACAGGTAGGGACATCTTGTTTCTCCAGCGTGTCAAAGTCAGCTGATTTATGTTTGCTTGTCCTGTTTTTATCTGTCCAATTACAGGAGAAGAGAAGAGAAGAGAAGAGAAGAGAAGAGAAGAGAAGAGAAGAGAAGAGAAGAGAAGAGAAGAGAAGAGAAGAGAAGAGAAGAGAAGAGAAGAGAAGAGAAGAGAAGAGTCTGTTTTTGCAGTTAGGAGTAAAGCTATAGAGACACCTCTCTAACTGTATAGATGTTTCTCAGACACAGCGACCACATCTCCAGCTCTTTTCCAGGGGTAACAGTAAAGTTTAAAGTTCAACCCCCTACTGTTTTCTAAAGACAGTGCTCGGCGGGACCCTAGCCCTGTTATTATCTTCATAAACATAATCATAGGGCAGGTATCCTGACTGACGCCACAAGCTATGTGCCCCTCACTTAAACATCTCTTGAGCACTTCTCCGACACGCCACAAAAAGCCCATTAATGTGCTGAGTATTCCAACCGGAGAAATGCTCTGCATTCAGAAAAGCCCAAATGAATACACATTTAGGCACCCTTGTGTACAGATATGGGAGCAGGCAGACGGGATTGGAGGGGAGAAAAACACAATACACGCATACCTTTTGGCTTTCCAAGAACTTGAATGCTCGTGACAGGTCTAATTTCTGGACCCAGGGAATTACTAATTAACTTAAGCTTTCGGCTCTCTATTTAATTAGAGAGGTCTTCAAATGAACTTTAGACCAAAGCCATTTGCTTTTTAAACAAACCCCCTTTTTCTGACAGCTGTTGTGAGTTTGCCCTCTTCTCACAAAAACCACAAGGAAAGCACAGTTGTTATTTATGCCATCATAGGCTCTTTTTTCTGGTTACTGTAGGAGGGAAGAAAGAGAATGGGGGAGGAGAAGGAGGAAAAAAATGAGCAATGGAGTTGAAAAGTGTACATTTTAATTGGATTTTACTACAAACAAACAACTGTCAGATGTAATTAGCATGGTTTTAGATTAACGCAGCAATATTCCTTTATCAAATAAACACAATGTCACACAAATCTAGGGCCAGCCCGCTGAGAGGGAACCAAGATAAAATGGACCCATTACCTTACTGTTCGCTTTAGGAAATAACTGCTATTAGATGTAACACACACAACATCATATTTAAATATCACTTGTGGTAGCATGTGTCTATTCATGTTTATATATGTGTGTCTGTGTGTGTGCGTTGCTCTTTATGTCACAAACGGGGGGACGATGGAGGTCACTGACAAGACAGCTGAAGTCCACAGTCAGCATTATCTCCTCTGCCAGTCTCTTAAACACACAGCGATATTGTGCTTACTGCAGAGCAAAGCCACATCTAAAGACATGTATCTTATTGTAAAATCACATGCAACACATCCAACAAAGTGCAGGACATCGCCCAGTGCTCAAGCATTTAAGAAAATTTCTGCCTTTCATTTTATTAAATAAAAAAAAAAAAGGGTGAGTGTCTCCAACAAGCTCAACAGACCACTGAACCATCCATCAGCACATCGTGACACGTGTTTAGGTATTGTGTTTAGGAAGAGGTCCATTCTTCAGCATACTTTGCTTTTTTAAGGGTTCCTCCAAAAGCCTTGCTATATCTGCTCATCTAAGCTGGGATGAAACAAGGCAAAACTCCCCCCTACTATTTAGTCTAGGTGCAGAGAGCTGATACATCAGTGAAACCGCTGACAAAACTACCCCTGTTACCTACAATTTCATATACAAGAACATTCCAGTGCCTGCTCTGCTCTTCTTCTTTACTGTCACAGAAAACGAGCGGTTTTACTATTTTTTTCTTTTTAAAAGCAAATAATTAAAGATTATTCCACAGCTGGTGCCAGGCCAGAAGAAAGAAAAAAAGAAGCAGGGTTTGTGAGGGATAATGTTGGCTGGAGTCTCATCAGGGAGTTGCAGAGACACATGCTCGCTTGCCTGCATTAGATCAGACTGAGATCTACCCTAGAAAACGGAAAGATCTCCATTCTGATTGTTTAAGTTACTTTCAATATAATCCTGCAGTTAAAAAACTAGACGGCTGAGTCTTCCAGCACAGAAAGAAACAAATATATATATATATTTACGTTTCTCTTAATTCCATAAAAATTTGCAGGTTTTTTTATGCTTGTATACAATCCAACTGACTTTTTAACATAATTTCAGTATGGCTTTAAAGCTGTGCACAAAAACTTTTAATAGTAACAATCATAGTCTCTGTGCAAGTCCGAGTCAAACTCTTTTGGTAAAGTCGTTTAATCTCTTATTACACTGTTTGTTTAAGACCACAAATCATGCATAATTAATCAGCCACTTATTCCCTGTCAGGCCTTGCCAATGCCCTTGATATCCGCATCCTGTTGCCTTCAGGAACACCACATGACACATACCTGCGATGTACATGAATCCACAGGCACATGCGGATGTTGACACACATACCAACTGTGTAGGTAATACTGCGAGGAAAGAAAAGGTGTTGCAACGCGCATATGCTCGCGTAAAGTGCTTTTGATTATTTCACTGGATACAGTATAACTCGCTTATTACGTATGTATCTTTCCTTAAGCTCTATTAATGTGCACATATCTTGTGACTGCACTCCCTGGCTTTTCAATCCTTGCCTTTGTCTTTGGCCGACAAGGAAGAGAATGTATCATTTGTCATGAGACGTCTTGTGCTATTGTGGTGTGTCTTTTCTCAAACCTGGAGAAACTTAGTCATTCATCAACTTTTTTTTCCCCCTCTTAACCCAGAGCTTCTTGTTTAACTTCTATTTGGAAACAGTATTTGTGTTGTTGTTGTTTTTTATTTCTTTTATCTTGCCAGCTTTTACAGCTCTGAAAATACTTTTGAGCGCAATCGATAAAATGTGGCATATAACCTTTTGTGCTCTACATTATTTTTATTTTTTTTTTTGCTACGTACAAGAGGGACAGACCTTTCTAAAATAAAAGGCTGCTGAATGCTCTGTTGAATATGTAAGATGAGGACTGTAAGGCACTCACATGGACCTGAAGGGCTGAGCAAGTGTCCTTCACAGTGACTGCATCAAGGAGTATAGAGGACAAACAAAAGTCACATCCCTGAAAGGTAACTGCAGCTTCAAATCTACACTGATGTGCAGAGATAAAATAAGTACTATCAGAAATGTACCGCAATAAGGAACAGGACACGGAGAGCTGCGAGTAACAGATGAGACAGAAAACAGCTGGAAACGTGAGACTGAGACACCAACAGAGACACACAGAGAAAGCAATGAGTGAGGTACAACACAAGAGCAAAGGAGAGGCCTTGTCTTTTTCATCAGCACATTTTATTTGACCGAGACCTGAGAATCTCAGCCACCCCCGGGGCCCGTAGGACTTCAGTTCAAACAGAGAGAGTTCTTAAACATATGGCCCCGATTGTTCTTTCCACACCCTATGAGCTCTCCCTACTTCCACTTTGAAATGAAAAGAGTAAACATATTATTCTAAATGAAATACCCAGAACTATGTTTGTCCATGGCTAATATCCTGTATGAAATGGCTGATGCAAAATAGGCAGGAGAGCCTGAGAACAGGACGGAGCACAGAGGGAAGAGAAAAATCCCCCTCTTTCTATTTTCCCTTAAGAGACTGATGAAGGCTTGGCGAGATGAGAGGGGGTGAGACAGACATGGGGACGTGAGAGAGAGAGAGAGAGAGAGAGGGTAACGCAATCCTCACTGGCGCTGGACCAATAGCAACAAAAACATTTAGATAACCGCGCTCAATAATGAACGATTTCAATGAGGACAAAAATTACATTTCCTACAGATAACATGCCCCCTTCCCATAACAGAGCCAAAGGAGCCTTGAAACCACGTCATGCTCAACAGTGGTGCAGTGGAGTATTATGTTAGGGGAGGGTTGTAGTAACTATATTAGTATCCTTTTACCCCGCCAGAGACAGCACTTTTACTGGTTGTTAGACGATAGAGTTGGCAGAGCTGAGAAAGAAAGGTAGAAATATAGACACTATGACAACTCGGCGAGCTGCACTAGAAACGCAGCGGATCACTCTTTGCCTGACTCGGCCGTGCGCTGTGACACTACCAGCAGCGTGGCTCGAACGATTACTGATCCGCAATACACATTACAAGGGCCACTCAAAATAAAACTCCACATACACATAGCCAAGGATCACTGCAGCGCACTTGATCCTCACAGGTGGTGCGGGTCACAGCGAGAATGCCATCCCCACCTTTCTCAACCACTAAGCACTCACTTCCTTTCATGCCAAAGTCTGTCAAGTTGCTTGAGAGGGGAAGAGGCAAGAAAAGAGGAGATATAGCGTGGAAAGGAGGCAGAGAAAAAGAGAGGGAGTCTTTGTCCTCCTCCACTCAGCTCCAGCAACGTTTCCTCCTCGGGTCTGGCCAGAATTACCATATGAAAGGCGAGGGAAGGCGTGCAAAAGGTCAAAGAAAGAGGATCCTGTCCAATGAGAGACAACAAAAACAGGCCACACCGGCTTTTGTGCCGTTCATGTTTTCCACCACCCAACCTCACGCCCCTCCCTCAGCCCCGGATCATTTCCATACGCCAGATGCAATAGCAACGATGACGGTTGATCATAAATTACTTTTAAAAAGTTGAATTTGGTCATATGGAAGCCACTCTGGCAATTTTAAGCTGCGTCCCCACCCTCTTGCTACTTCTTACGCCTACCACCAGAACTCCCACACACACATACAGGCGTTCACATGAAACACACCTGCCTCAAGATTTCACAGTTTCCTCTGCCCAGATGGTATCCCATCAAATCCTCAGCAAACATCTCAATAAAGGAAAATATAAGAGCAGTGCAGTTTCATTTGATCCACAAAAGCCGCTCCCTTCCGTCCATGTAAATGCTACCTGAGCCACATCCATCCACTACATAATTGTACACTCCAGTGCTTTAGGGATGCAGTTTAGTATATACATGGAGGCTTTAGGAGTTTACCCATCTCCACAGTTGCTCTGCTTTCATACATATTGCTTCACATGACCACTTCCATCTGCTGGCATCTGAACAAACGCCCTAAAACACTGGCCTGGTGTTTCCGGGGGTCCTCTTCAGCAAACAGAGTTCTCTACCGGTAGTGGCCTGAGACGGAGCGAGAGAGAGGGTAGTGAGGGAGGGAGAGAGGGATAGAGCATTTCATCTCTCTTTCATCTCTGTCATCCAGTCAAGCGTTCAATGCCCCATTCAGCGCCTGCCCAGCATTATGCAAAATAATGCTAATCCCCTTTCCCGTGCTTTCACACTTGTATAAACCGCCGTTCCTGCCTCTGAAAAGCAATTATATCAGTTTACGTTCCTGTCAAAAAACAGGATTAGCATGCAAGTACTAGTAGCACCAACTAGGCCCAATCACTATCCACCTTTGGCTATCTGGAAGTACAGCGCATTAAATACGCCCTAAAAAAAAAAAAAAAAAGTCCTGTTGCCTTGGTGGGTGTGTGGTGGGGGCTATAAATGTGTTGTAATTAGATATTTGGAAGAAATGAAAAGAAGGGTCGAAAGTTTGAGAGGCACAACTCCTCGTCCGGGATATTTTGGCGCAGGCTTTTCTTTTCCTGCATCTCAGTCATGTACAATAATCAAAAACAAATTCAGCAATGTTGCTACACAGGGCCATACGAGGCTCCAGTTCCAGGCTCACTTCACAATGTTGTGTGTGTGTGTGTGTTAAAACATGTGACACACACAGAATGACACACAAATGAACCCTTGTTGTCCCCCCCCCCCCCCTGCGACACATTGCTTCCACATGTGCGCAACCTTGCCATGCAAACACGCACACTGTGCAGACAAGGAGAGATGGCAGAGTATTTTTGAATATGCAAATGCTCGTATACAAGCGGAACGTGTGTAAATAGGAGTCATTGTATGCTGGTTTAATCTGGAAAGTCGGACCTCTCTCTTTCTTTCTCTTTTCTAACCCTCTCATGTTACTTTTTTTTTTTGAAGTGGGGAGAAGGGGGGTGTACAACCATCCCAACTAAGACAGGTCAGGGACAAGCGACATTAGTCAGCACAATTAGCAAGGTCGTCATGGCGACTAATGAAATTTGGCAAAGCGGCCAGCCGGAGACTTAAATGAGCTAGCTAGTTACGTGCTAGCACAGGGGGCTGGCTGGCTTCTGGCTGCTGGCTGGTTGCCTTACACACACCCATTATTCTCCTTTTTTTTTTTTTTTTATGCCGTGGTGGTACAATAGACTCACTTGTATCTCAGCCGATACCCACCGGCAGTACAAGCTCTCCGCCTGACAATTTGCATATGTTAATATAATTAAGTGCTAATTACACTAAAACTCGCATATTCACAAGCACCCTCCCCGGGAGCCACGGAGAGGCTTGATCTCGTTCCAAGTCTTTAACCCTCCTCCGCGTCTCGCGCAGTGTGTGTGATAGAGAGAAATTGTGTGTTAGTGGTGGTGCCCCAGGGCTGACACAGGAAGCCCCAGTCTTTGAGACATAATGCTGAGCTGCAGTGAACTTCTTAGCCCCCCCTGCCTCCTCTCCACACACACACACCCCCTCCATACAAGCCTCCCTGGGCCAGGAGACCCTGGCTACTACTTGCAGACCATCACCACTCACATACACATACACATGTGCAGTTGGTAAATAGCTCTTTGCATCAAAAATGGCAAGCTTTTAAACTGTTGCATAACAGAAGTTGCATAAAAAGACAATCTATGAAAAATCAAAGAGTGCAATGGAGCGAGTCTAAGAAGAGGCAACTTGGTCCGGGAGAGTCAAATTCATACAAAAGCTGTCTTTAGATGGGGTTCTAAATATTTACCTTAAATATAAACAATATTTCTGTTACTTCAGTAATTCAACCGTTCATCATTCATGTGAAGAAATGCTGGATATGTTCAGCACTGAGTCCACAGGAAGCAGGTGACTGGAATGGCAGAGTTATCTGAGTCACAGATGAGAGACAACAAAATTTACACGATTCCCTCCAGTGCGTGTATGGATGTGAGTGTGTGTAGGCCTGCCGTTTTGATAATGGAGGACAGGCGGTTGTGCTTTTCACATCATAATGGCCGTGAATCAGGGAGGAAGCCAAGCGATCGTGCTACAATTAGAGTTCTTTTGTGCCTCTTCCTCTGTGTCTTTCTCCCTTTCTTTTCTTGTTTTCAATTGCTGACACTCTACCTATCAAGGGTATGTTAAAACAGTCTACAATGCTGCTGCTGCTGCTGCAAAAGCTGAATGGGGGTGGCGGTGGTTTTGGGGCCGAGGGTGGACTGAGTGGAGGGAAATTCATACTGTGCTGCTGCTGCTGGACACGCACGTACACACGCATGCACACGTGCACCAGATGGTACAGGAAGGGGGATTAAATAAACACACATGCACAGACACACACCTATTGGCAGACGGACGCCTCTGTGTGCACTGTCGCTTAATGAATGTCTATTGGGAGTCAGAGGGTCCAAGCTCATTTAGTTGACTCTCAATGAGATGCAGCATTATGGCTATGGTAATACGCTCCTCCCTTCCCCAATAATCATACACAGGTCATTGTGTCAGAGTGATTCATTTCTATCACACACACATACGCCAGATGTTGTTACACAGGAGAGTAAATCTCCCCTATGGATGTCAGTGGGCTTCTATGCAAAAAATGTGAAAAATGGGAGAGAAAAGGAAGAAAAAACATATTATTATAGCAGTCCAGAGTGCAGTAAGCTATACTGCTCGCTCAAGCATGACGGCTGGTAATGCAGGTTTGGATGTAGCTCTGTGTGTGTGTGTGTGTGTGTGTGTGTGTGTGTGTGTGTGTGTGTCTCTCTCTTTGAGGGGGGGAGCTCCCCTCCGCTAATACCTGCTACTCGGATTACCGCAGCGTCTTAAGTATTCAACCGGACCCATATTTTCCCTTTCTGCCTTTTTAGCCAAATTGGCTGTCTTTACACTGTAAAGCAGCGATATAGCCCTCCTTACTAAGGGCCTATGGGGGGATCCACGAAGAAGAACATTAAAATGCAGCGATAGCCTTGTTGCAAAGCTCCTCTCTATTTCTTTCTCTCTTTCTGCAGCAAAGGCTTCTAAATCATCCAGCCTCCTCTATTAGACGGGAGACTTATTGAGGTAGAAACCATAAAAAATGAAGAAGGGAAATTTAATCCCTGAAATATTGATTTGCACATTAATATCAGATAGGCAGAGGGCAATCTAGCCGGGTGGAAATGACACATTGTCGACCCCTAGGAGAGGCCCGAGCCAATCTTCTAGCTGCATGTGTCTTAGACCCAGGAGTTATAGGACAGACTCAGCCCCTGTCTCCCTCTCTCTCTCTGTCTCCCATCCTCTCCTCCTCCCAGTAGCCTCTCACCCCTCCAACCCCCTACCCCCACCCCTCCACCCACACTCTTAATGAAGGCTGCAATACTAAAAATGCATTAGCTTTTAATAATCAAGCAGCATTTTCAAGCCAACAGCTATTGTCCTCCCAGGGCTGTCTGCCCGTATTTCACACTATATGTATTTTTTTTTGTATCCATCCTCTTTTCTGCTAAGGGTAAAATGAACATTGCAAGCAGCTTAACTAACACGAAGAGTTATACACAACCAGTCTTTGATAGTGCTAAGAAAAATAAAAAAAAATACAAGAGGGCCTGGGCTTCTGCAAACATAAAAAAAAAAAACTCTCATTTGCAGGGCCAGAAAAATAACAGCGAGATTTTGTTATTTTAGAGTGAGACAATACCATCATTAACTGATGAAATTCACTGCAATTAGACAGGATCATCATGCCTCATAATTTCACTTTTTAATGTTTTTTTTTTTTATTATTATTTCTGGGCCTAGGCAGCATGTTTTTGTTTTGAAATATATAATTTTATGCAGATGCAATGAAATCATTTGACAAGACAGAGGATATTTCCTGTCTAACAAAAAGAAGAAGAAAAAAGTGTTCATGGCTACACCTGAAAAACGATCTTAGATATGTTTTTTAAATGGAATTTTGTGTTTTTCATAATAATAATAATAATAACAATAATAATAATAATAAATTAATATAATTAAAGCTGTAAGAGTGGTTATAGTTTTCCTCTCTGAGATTCTAGAAAATCTAATGGGCCTATTTGGATTAAAATGTAGATGTACCTTCTACAAACATGTACTCGTTTAATAAACCAAACAAATTAAAAAGTATAACTGCTTCGTAAAGACTGAATAAAAAGCGTCTATTTTGGGCAATAAATACGCTCTGAACCCTGTACAGAAGCCCCCCCCAAAACAGCAATGAAAGCCGTGTATAAATAGAGACAATCGCCTAAAACGGTCGCCTATCCTATATCGGCGCATCGTTCTCTTAGAGCATATACAATCTTCACACACACACACACACACACTACACCGTTACGTACCCGGGTTGGAGAAAGAGTGGCCCCTTTAGCCTTATGTTTTTTGTTTTTTTTTCTTCCCGTACGATCGATGCCCCCCCCCCCCCACACACACACACACACACACACACACACACTCCCCCCCAATCGTGTCATAATCCGAGCCAAATTTAGCAATCTACCTACCTAAAAAAAAATGTAACCTTTTTTTTTTTAAATCAAGATGCAAAAACATGTGATAATCCCCATCTCTGCAATCTAGCTAATCTAAACTAACACAAATATACGACTTGGAGAAGATCTTGCAACCAGCATCTCTGGGAAATAACATGACAGTTTATGAGGAAATTAATGCCTAAGCCCACTGACGCGTATAGGGGACGGTGAGCAGAAATGGAATTTACAGACTTTGGAGGGCGAGATTTTTTTTTTAAATGTTAATATCAATAAAATGTAAAATAAGGTATGTTTTTTGAGAGCTGATGCTTAACATGCCGATGCTGAGAAAAAAAAAACTGGGGACACCGGAGTTGGCTGGCTCTAAAAGGGACTCTCCGTGCTATCAGTAGCCCAGCGATCGGTCGCTCTCCTGGGCGACGCAGCTATCCACACCTCGGTAAAGTGAGACTACTTTTTAAGCGCAGCAGGTAAAGGTGTATGGACTATCACTGGAAAATTAACGTTGCTTCTGTAACGATCATCTCATAATAGCCTTACTTCGGCAGTTTGAAAGATGTGCACTTATTCCGGCGAGAGGGGATCGTGTCGGGAGACTGATCGTGTCACTTCGGCCGTGAATGCCTGGAAGGTGCATGATTCCCGACGTGTTTAAGACTGGCTTTAAACGCTGCAGTGCACCCAAAAATATGATTTCAGATGAAATATCTTATGGTTGGAGACTGAAATAAGGAGTCGAGAAGTGTGAGAAACAGCAAGCCGGGCACCTCGACTAGACACAAGCTCAAAGCGGACATGTCCGTGGGATCGGACTCCTGGAAAGGCAACACCATATCCGCACTGCAAAGCCACAAAAGCAGAGGAAGCGCTCGTCCTGTCCCGTCGTATCAAGCGCGGAACAACCTTCGCATGTGTCCACCACACAATCTGCACATTAGTATAAACTTTGCAAAAGGCAGGTCCGGACGTCGTATCGTGCTGTACTGCCACGGACTCATGCGTAAGAACGCCTCCAAGCCTGTCAGTCGCTTGTTTTATTGTAGCCAAAGCAGCCGGAGTTGCACTAACATCACGATATCCGCCTTTATTCTGGACTAAAAACACCCAGCACCTGTTATCCAAACAACCCCGATGTCCAAGATCCACCAGCGAGATAGATAATCGATACCCGACCCCTAAATTTAACACACACACCCCGAACTACTCAATAAAAGTTAAAGGGAGAGGTGGAAATGAAAAACTTACTTTCTTCCCCCTCCAAAACCGTCACCTCCGCTTCTCTCTTTGCTCTTGGGTTTATAAAACAGTCACATCCAGCGTCTTGCGTAATTAGACAATAAAAACATGGAAAAACAGGGAAAATTACAATAATCCTCCAACTTTATAATGGGAAAAGGGGGTAAAATCACAAATGTCAAGCATTTAGAGAGCTATCCCTTATTTTTGGTTCCGGTAGCGGTGAAAAGACGTGTCGACGGGCTGCCTCGCAGTTTCTCTTGTGGACGGGGGTCGGGAAACGGAGGAAAGGAAATGAAAATCCGATATGTCTTTATTCTGCTAATTATTATCGTTTTAGCCCTGTTTAAAAAAATGGCTGATTAAGTTGAGTGCGCATGTCTTTGTGTGTCTATTTCCCGATATGCACTCTGGGAATGGGTAGAGAGACAGAGAGAGAGAGGACGAATGAGAGAGAGAGAGAGATAGGGAGGGAGGGAGCAAAGGAGAGACGGAGAGGGAGGGAGAGAGAGGAGAGAAGTGTAATTAGTGAGTTGATCAACAGTCTCCACATTGCAAATGACGCGCACACGGAGCCCTGGCGGCCGCAGAGGTCTATGCGCGCAGAGAATCCTTTTGTATGGTTTCTCTCTAAGGGCCAAATCACATGTAGAACAATGGACAACCGCTTCCGCCACACTAAAAAAGGCTGGACCCAGAATTACTTACAAGTACTTAGAACTCATTTTTTTCCCATAATAATAATAATAATAAAAAAAAACAAGTTTTGCAGATGAATATTCCTGAGATGCAGCGCAGAATGCTCCGACAAAAAAAAAGTCTTGATTTAACAAAGATGAGATTCATATATTAGCTCTGCCCATGTGCATTACACCAACTTGCTTCTTTTTATTGATTATGACACTACAGTTAAATTATTGTTTTTCCTGAAAATCTTAGAATGAGCTCTCTTTGCAGATCCCGAGAAATGGCAGAATATTAAAAATAATATTTATATGATTTTTAAAAAAAAGGCAGCTCCTATTTGCGAGTAACACTTTTGATCAATAATGTGCATCAAAACATAAAGAAAAAAATACCTGAAAGGAGATTCAAACCCACAGAACCGCCTTTTTGCTGCGCATCAAAACGGACCTGTGTATCAGGCCTACCTTTATAGGAAACATTATGTACAAAAACACAAAACGCATTCATACACGTGAATAATTTGTGCTAGACGTGGATTCATAGTTTTGCCTTTTTATTGTTTTGTTTTTGTTAAAAAAAAATATTCCCGTTGTTTACTGAAAGTGATGATTGTCCATGCGATCTGTTGCATATATGGTACATATCGAGCTTTAAAAAAAAAAAAAATCAAAGCCACAAAGCATCACAGTAATCCACCACATGTTGGAAACTCATCTCTGCCCTTTCTGGACTACTGAGGCCCCGTGTGGGTTCAGTAGAATCAAACTACAAAATCCGATACAGGGTCACACAAAAATCACCACGTCTATTCAAAGCTCAATTCACTGGCTTTTACGTTTACTGTCCTTACAAAGTACAACGTTTCTTTTAGCCCTATGTCATTTCAGTGCAAACAGTTTGCTGTGTTTCCCCATCGGCTTCTTAATAGAGGCTTTTGGGCAAGAGGAAGACTTTACACAGTCTCAATCGGGGAGAAAATCAAGAGATCTTGTTCGCCTTCATGGAAAAAATCGAAGCTGGGGGTGAATTGAACTGCATGAGCCGGGGCTTGGGATGTGATGATAAGGCTGCTGCTGGCAAGTGAAGTACTTGGTCTACTTTGCAGCCACATTGACTGGACTGCACCCATACCAACTGGATCCTTAAGAAGCCATAAGATCCGAGCCCGACCCGACCCGAGTCTGTTTATTCTGGGTTTAGAGAGGTCTCCAACAAAGGGGGTGGGTGGGTCGAGGTGATGAACAGAGGCGTCACTTTTCACCCGGATCCAAGGCTCCTGCTGCTGCGCTACTGCTGCAGCTGCCTCCCTGTCCTACAGGGGGGTTTTCTAGCCTGTCAGCCCTGGGAGGCGTCGCTCACAGACGGTTTGGAGAGTCGGTTTTACCCGCTCCTGCAGCGGACGCGCAAAAAAGTCAACCGGTGCGGTGCGCTGACCTTCCAAAAGCAGTATGGAGTGGACCTATGTGCTATTTGTGACTTTATTCGCCCAAACGGAGGACTTTTATAGATATAAACCAGCCTCATTTGTTTTATTTTTCTCTACGAGCGTCTCCATCTCTGTGAAAGGATATACTTATTTTACACGTGTGCTTACATGTGCGCGCGCCTTTGGCATTTTCAGCGGAGTTGCGTTTGTTATTTTATTCGTTTTCGATGAGAAAACGAGAAAGTACAAAGCGGATTTGGAGACCTGAAACAGGCTACCGCTTATCTTAACCTCCTGCGCTTTGTAAATCCCCCCCTCCCCCGGTCTCCACCCTCCCTCTGTCCCTGCAGACGATGCTCTTTCTCCGGAGGACCGCTTGACAATAGACCACGTTAACTAATATTTCGCCCCATTTTCACATCAGCATCATCCTCAATTAATTGCAGATTTTTATCTGTAAACTCTGTCTTGGGGTGTGTGTGTGTGTGTGTGTGTGTGTGTGTGTGTGTGTGTGTGTGTGTGTGTGTGTGTGTGTGTGTGTGTGTGTGTGTGTGTTTATGTTAGTCTCCGTGCGTGTGTGTGCACGAGTATGTGAGTATTTGTGTGTAAAGAAAATAAATTACTGAGAAATGTCTTACTGGCAGCACCAGCAGCACACACCAGGTAGCCTGAAATTAAACTGTGAGTTATAGAGTAATTATCGAACGTTAAATGAATCGAGTTTGTTTCATTTTAATGCATCTATTGATATATATGAAAGGCAGCATTAAACAGTCATAGTGGTCTTCTGTCACTTCAGTACGTCAATAACTTTGACTGTCCGGAGAAATTGCCATATTGGCTAACCACACTGGGATATGCTAAGGGATTGTTGGTTCGTCATTATTCCCTGAAGACAGACTGGGAATCTCTGTCGACGTTCAGCTTGATTTTTATGTTTTTATTCTTTTAAATAATGATTCTGTTTTTGTTTTTTTTTTCCCTCTCACGCCTGGTCATTTTTTTTTTCTGGATGTGCAATCAGACGTCCACCTTGTTTGTCCTATGCGTCGGCGCCCTCATGGGGTTGCAGGGCTGACCCCTCTGCCTCATCAGGACACACAAAAAGCACGCAAAAGCCCATAGCTCTGATCCGTAACCTGCCACACTGACCCACTGGCCAACTCTCGTCCAGCAAACACATACACAAACAAGCTTTATAAAGGGCCCATAAAACAGACAATAAGAAGTTAATTGTAACTCTTTCAACGCTTGACAACAATCTGAGATATTGCCACTGTCTCCAAAATAGTAAACTCAACAAAAAAAGGAGGAAACTGAAAATTGTTCTTTCAAAATGTGTGCAGTCAAAACTACATTTTAATCAAAATTAAAAAAAAAAAAAAAAAAAGATTTGACACACAGAAAGCCTCTAAAAGTAAAGCCATTTGCAAGTCATCGCCTATATAAAATTCAAGGAGAAGAGTTGCAAAATGAGTCAGCTTGTAAATAAATTTAAAAAAGACAATTATTTACTCGAAATGAATGCTTCTGAAAATCTTACTTCAGTTAGTTTACTGACAAGACACTTTACAGAAAAGTGGGCAAAACATTTCCCCGTTTAGTGATAAAAGAGGAAAACGTGGAAAAAACAGTAAAACAAGTTAAGTTTTTGTCCACAGATGCTCAAAACAAACTCTCTCGACGTTTTCACACTCAGCCCCAAAGCCACCCAGCAACGGTCCATAAATATGCAATCGGTATAAAAACTTCAAATTTACCTCATCTTACCTCTTTTAAATTCCCACAAAAAAGCATAAAGTAAAATAAGCCATTGAAAAAAGAAGATACATAAAAATGTAGACTCTTGGTACCTTTGGTATAAAGCATTCCGTTTTCCTTCTTTTCTGTCGTTCTCTTGCTCAGTAGCGATCCGATAATAGCATATGGAAAGTGTTTTCAAAATGCCCAGATTTGGCACATTGTCATTGAAAAGAGAGGAGCGCAGTGATGCGGTGCTACAACAGGGGAAATGAGTTGCGGATTGGACGCAGCCCGCCTCGGTGCGGACTTATCCCACTTTAATTTAATATTCCGCAATCACACACACTAGTGATGGCATATAATTCAAGGAGAAATTCAGAGGGAAGGAAATGCTTTTGTGCGTGCACGCGTGTGTGTGTTGTGTGTGTTTTTTTTACACCACTTTATTTGATTAAGGAGAGAGGCAGCACAATATTGTCTTTTTTCCCCTCTGTCTCCCCTTCCCTTTTTATTTGCCCCCCCCTTCACACACACACACCCCCACCGCACCCGAGTCAGTTTTTATATTTTTTATACATGAAACAATAGATATTTATTTGTTTCTATTTAGATCATTTATTTAAAAATCAACAACTCCGACTTCTTTGCGCTCCGGTGTCACACTGCCATCATCCCTAACATAAAATCGAGACCCATAAACGCTTGTTTGTAAAACACTGAACCCAAAATCAATGTATTGGGTCATTTCAATCGATTATATAAACGAAAATCCATACGCAACATGAGACCGGTATCAGCCCATTCTTCCGCTCTCTTTTAAAGAGCGAGAGAGAGAGAGAGAGAGAGAGAGAGAGATGAAAAAAGCAGAGAAGGGAAAAAAGAGAAGAAAAGGAGAGCTTGTAGCGCCTGAGCTAAAAACAAAGACTGTCAAAGCAGCCCTTTGCCTCAGTCACTTAGATGAGGGCTTCTCCAACATTTTTATGTCAAGGACCCCCAAATGGACACACCTTGTACAAAGGGTCCTCCTTTAATTGGATTTTGTCCCTGGGGTGCCTAATATAGTTTTTGTGTTGTTATTGATTTAAAATCGCATTGCAAACCTGTTTTTAAGTGCTACCGGTGACACAAGTGGAACCTTTGTTCGGACATGTGTTTTCTAATTGGAATAATTCTAGCCTAATGAAATCACAGTGAAATTAAACAATTCTTCGCATTACCCCGGGGGACCCCTGGCATGGCCTTTGAGGATTCTTGAACCAGACTTTTTTGAGGACCACTGACTTAGATGTCAAAGTGCTTCCAGATGCACAATGATAGTGCGAGTCCTGATGACAACAATTAGACAAAAATGCCCTAATCAAACGTGGCCACACGGGATTACGCTGCATTTCAAGGGTCAAGGGGAACTGTTTCAATACCCCCCCCCCCCCTCCCCCCCAACACACACGCGCACAAAACCCACTCTGTATGCCAAATATCACATTTCAGCATCACATAACCTAAACCCACCAACAATCAAGCACTTCATGGACTATAATCACTTATGCAAATGCCATAAGAAAAGGTACGGACATGACAGCGAGTGCCCACTCTCAGATGAGCTATTGCATAAACTGTGCATTAATATGCAATTTGATATAGGGGTGTGTGGGGTAAGAAACAGGGGAATTAGGACAGGCGGAGGGGGTAAAATACGGAGGTGCCAATCATGTAAAATTTACATGGGACCACAGCTGTTGGGGCTCTCGGGCAGGGAAAGAGGTGGGGTGCAATTGGGGAGGGGTTGGTTTTGAGATTAGGAGACAGAGGGAGAAGAAAGGGGTGAAGGTGTGGGGTGGTGGGTTCGCCGGTGCCACTCTGTTTATTTGATAAGCACAATCGATGGCCCTTGACTGTAAAGTCTTTACCCAGATGCAGGCGGGGCAAGGTCTGCTGTGATACTGCTCCCGAAGAAGAAGAAGAAGTGTTGAGGCAAAGAGGAAGGAGAAGAACTGTAAGAAGAGAGAGAGAGGGAGGGAGGGAGGGAGAGAGAGAGGGAGAAGGGTGACTTGGCAGACGTCGCCGCTCGCATTTCGGGTCGCTCACGAGAGGAAAGCAACACTATAAGTGCCTGCACACCCTCAGAAGCACACACGCCCTCCCCGCGTGCTACCCTCTCACACACAACACACACAACCAACATCACTGCTGTTTCCATTCAGTCTCACCTCGCCCTGCTGCCCTCCTCCCACTTGGCCCTTTGGTCCTCCGATCTTTTTCATTGTTGAACCCTGTTTAATAGACACGCGTCCAGTGAGTGTCCTCCATACGGCCGGGGGGGGGGGGGGGGGGGGGGGGGGGGGGGCGCCGCAAAACGGCCTTATCGTGACGCCCCAACACACAACTACTCTCCTCATTCTATTGATTATCACTCAGATCCACGTGCACTTACTCCGGTAAAGCTGCTGTCGTGGATGGGAACAATCGCACCTGTATGCTCCATTAAAAACAACAACAACAAAAAACAACAAGAAAAAAAATGTAAAAAAAAATAATTGACAGCATTCACAATATGAAACACAATAACTGGAATGACTCCCGATTAGTGCAATCTATAATTTCTATTTAAATATTCTGCATATTCTGCTGCACGAATACATGAAAACGAATTTAAATATTTAACACTGATCGTTTTTTATTTGAAAAATATAGAATCAGCCATATTAGAATTTTACTGCTCTGTAATAATAACAACAATAATAATAATAATAATAATAATAATAATAATAATAATAATAATAATACAGTTTGGATTCCAACGCAAGGCCTGGCATTTAATGGCCTAATGAAAACAAGACCGCTATACTGTCTGCTATCACATGGCTTATTAAAGTGCTTTCTTCATGACAACCCATGGCTTGAACATGTCAATTTAGTGGTCCGAGAGGTCCTTTTTAGAGCTCCAGGAACCCCCACCCCACACCCACTCTCCCTCTCTTGGGGACTGTCACCCCTCCACCTTCCCACCCCATCATCCATCCATCCATGCCCCCCGCACCCCAACACCCCGCCTTTCCTCTGAAGCTCAGTGGGCCACCCTAACACGGCAAATAACCGGTCAGTAGTGGGAAGTCAGTTCTATGGTCAGATTGACATTTCGGCTTTCTGTGGGAAAGAGCGTCACGTGTTACTAAAAAAAAAAGAAAGAAAAGAAAAAAGCAACATATATCACCTCTGAATAAAGGGTAATGTTGCAAATTAGGGGGATATTTTAACAATTTCAACATATTTCGATTTATATTTTTAAAATGTTTTACTTAAAAAAAATAGGCTATGCTATGAACTCCACTGGCTTGATTAAAAATAAATGAATAACCTTTTGCAATTACTTGTTTTAATGAATGAATTATTAATAATAATAACAATAAAAAAACACTGACCATATTCGTTTCACCATTTGTTATTCATGGTGCAGCACGTTATAAAACAAAGAGTAACCACCTAACACTGCTGTCAGCTGTGAGCTTGTACAGTCAGTCAGTCTCCTGCCCGGACGCCATCGTCTAACAAGCCAATCAAGTCAACCGGAGGCGCAATGACCACTGCGTAAATGCGCACGGATTAGGGAATGCGGCCCAGACAAATTGGCAACGCTTGAAGGGAAAGACTGAATAAAGAACGAGAAATGCAGAGAGAGAGAGGGGGGGGGGGGGGGGGGGGGGGGGGGCGTCATTTTTTGAGGTGTGCAGTGACCCTGAAAGATGCTTGTTGGCTTCATCACTACATTAGAAGAGTTCTTACAAGGGCTCTTCAACCTTCTTTCCAAGTGACCATCATTAAACCCGATGACCTGTGTTCAAGCAGCCATTTCTGCAAGCACCTACCATACCGAAGTTTCAGTGAGCAAAACACTCCCAGCTCCCGACGCCTGTTCTGGAGGTGACTCTGACCTCTGACCCTACCGTGTTGGGGGTAAAAGTAACAGGGTTCCTCTGTAGCGATAAGCAGGCTTTAAGATTTATTATAACAGAAACATCAGTTTAACAGCAGTCACTAATTATTTCAGGGAAGGTGAAACTTTACTTAATTGGAAATATGACAGAACTGGTTCTGTTCATGGATATAAAAAATGCATGAAAACATCTGTAATTCCCACCATTAACAGCCCATTAAGTCTTTAAAAAGACAATTTGTACAGAATGAAATGTATTTAAATTACAAATTAAAGAGCAAAGGGAATATGTGGAGGTGTTGAAGCTTTGCACTTCCTTGCCACATATGTAAATTTCAGACCTGCAACTTTAGTTCAACCAGGGTAAATTTTTAGATTTTAAAGAGATACTTTGTATTATAATACAAAGTGAATGTTGCTTTTTTTTTTTTTTTTTTTTTTTAAATGGACTGTACATCATACCTTGAACTTAATCATCCGCAAACAAGCAAGCAAACTGTGGATACCACTGAAATGGTGCAAGCAACCCCGCAACAGACACACGCAGGAACACACAAACACAAACTCTGTTATGTTTTCAATTTGGGTTGAAATGTAGACATTTTCCCTTGGTTCCATAACTGCCATCCGTATCGCCCCTCCCTTCAATTAAATGCTATTTCTCCCAAACAAAATGTCAGAATCATTCCACATAGGGTAGTTCAACAGTGATTTGTTCTGAAAGCTATGTGTCTCTCTCTGAGATGGCGTGTGCATTTGTATATGTGTGTGTGTGTGTCTGTTTGTGTGTCCTGACCTCAATTCTAACTGGGTTCACAAAGGGACAGAAAAAAAAGGTGCCTAAAAATACATTTAATTCACAATCAGCCCATCTGAACTGAGAGTGACAAATCCTTTTAGAACGCCCCACAGTGAGATGTGAGATTATGAAACATAAATTACGCACACATATACACATATGCACACATACACACCAGCCCATGAAGTCATGCAGGTACACACCTGCACCACACATGAATGAGAAAGGTAAAACACAATCAGCTGTAGAATTTTCCAAAATGAATTCTAACAGAAGATTATGTGCTTTAAAAATATTCTGGAAACAAAAGGACTGAACTGAACGCTGAAACATCAGGCATACATCCACCTAATTGTCAAGTGGATGCATTTTGATTAAGTAATTCTAAAATACTCTGCCTAGGTTGTTTTGCCATTTTCTAGCACAATAAATCTTTATTTTTAGAGACTTAAATTGATATTTTATAAGCATGTGCCATGATATCTGTAGATGAGCGGCAGCAGCTCAGATGGAAATGACATTAAAATGCTGGACAATCTTATTTGCTAATGAAAATTGACACATTGTTCACTGAAAAAAAATAAAGTTGTTTGCTTGTTAATTTAATCATTATTTATTTTACATTAAACCTTTTCTGATTGGTGTACCTGCTATATGTTTTTCATCTCCTATCTTATTCTGTCGTTCCAGTTTTACATCACTTTGTTAATGATCGTTCCTAACGACTTCATACCACTGATTTGTTTGTTGTTTTTTTTATCATAGTGTTTTAAAATGCCACTGTACTGGACCCAAGTCAAATGCACCCAATTCTGCCTATGCAGTTTTAATAGAGCAAACTGGGACGGAGGCTGGTGGGGTATCCACTTTGTCAGTCATGCTGGAGGAGACAGGCTCAGATGCAGCAGGCACAGATTTTGCCACAACTGCCTGTAGCGTGTGGTGTTCTGAATGATCCTGAGCAGCATCATTAGGTGCACATTTAAAAATATAAATGAGAAGACTTTTTTTCTTGTTGTGTTGCAAAGGCAAATCAAATTCAAATGAAGTTTAAATTGATCACAGTATTAAACACTGGGGTCGCAACGACCTCAGCTGAATTAATCATTCAAATTTTGATAAATAATGTTTTCTTGAAATTACAGAATATTGATACTAATTAATAATTAATAACCATAATTTGTAACTATTATTAATTAGTACTGTGGATTGCACGTGAAATAAAAGGTGCAATTTGCATTACGGAAATACATACATTTAACGTAATATGCATATATTTTTAAATGTATTCTGTTTACTAATTACATACCTGATCAGTTTATATTTTGACTGTAATGCTACTATGATTGCATTGTTTGCAGTAGTTTAATCTTGGGGTCTCCAAACTACAGTTGGCATATTCTTCATATGTTAAACATATCTGCGCGATGAGCATAAAGATATAAAATTGTTGCTGCAGTTGTTCGTCTGTTCGTCCTATTTATACCCCAGCAGACAGACACTGTGCTGAAGTCCACTGACACAGAGAGATTCCAAGATGGCCGCGCGCACCTGTCATGGAGGTGGATTGTCCTGATTATGTATGGAGATCACCTCAAGGCCTTTGTAAGCTACCAAGAGCGCACACACCTCCAGTCACAGGTTTGATGCTGGTCAAAAGCCTGTCATTTTAAACCCACTGACTGCCCCACAGAAAGAAAGAATAAACCCAAGCTATGTCTCCTTTCTCCCTCACTCTCCTCCTCTCTCGCTCACACACACACAGACACACACTTCCTTTTTCTTTCTCTCCGTTGCCCTCTCTCTCTCATTCTGCCTCTCTCTTTCTCTCTCTCTCTCTCGCCCCTCTCTCACATCAGAAGTGCTGAAATGCACCCCAGGGCCAAATCGCACAGAACAACCCCTCTGAGCCAGAGAAAAAAGCTGGAATCCGTTTGCCCTGATATTTCACCAGCACCAGCCAGGAGCGAGGGGAGAGGGAAAGACAGAGGGAGCGAGAAAGGGAGAGAGAGAGAGGGGGAAAGAGACTGGGGCAGAGAAAAAGGGACAGATAGGAAAACGGCAGACCAGGGTTGTATTTATTGGGGGTGTGAGTGCCGCGCTGTAGGCTGTGGGATGGTCGGGAGAGTGCAAGGTGTTGCTGTTAGGTGTGGTTGGGTTTACAGAAAGGGGAAGAGCATGCATAGATAGAATGGTGGAGTGAAAAAAAAAAAGAGGGAGAGATGGAAGGATTGGTCATGCGCAAGGTAAGAGAGAGGCTTTGTTTGATTGTATGTGGTGGTGGTGATGGTGGTGGTGGAGGGGTTGAGGTGGGGATGTGGGGATGGGAAGGGGGGGGGGGCTGTTGTCTGTAGGGTTATTATTATTGCAGGCAATCTTTGTGTGTGTGTGTGTGTGTGTGTTTGTGTTTGTGAGAGAGAAGAGAGATGTGAGGAGATATGAGATTCAGCTGCGGGGTCATTATTATTATTATTATTTTTTCTGACAAATCTCATGTGGCAAAAAAACAAGGTTTGAAGTCACACGGTCTGTGACATCACTGATTATGCAGGCTCATTTGCATACATAACAAGAACTGTTGATGCAGGTACCGGCTGATGCGTTGACTAATGCATTTAGGCCTCCTGGTGATCTATTGATTTGAGTGGGAGGACTGAACTTAAATACAGTTACGCGACATTCAGTGCACACGTGAACACACGCAAACACAAGTAGGCCTTGATGATTAACATTATTCCTACCTGCCCCACTGTTTCAGTAATAGCTCCAAGAGGAGCAGAATATGTTAACAGTTGGGAAAGAGCTGATAAGAAGTGGGCAGAGCATATAAAAGGGAAGAGAGTTTAAATGAAAGAGAGATCAGAAGAGCGGAGTGGGATAGAGGAGCATTTTTTGCCATTTCACCCAGTTTAATAGGAGGACAGTTAATGGGCCTTTTTTATCGGGCACAGGCATCAATCAAAAGGTGTCAGGCGGCCGCTGAATCTGGGCTGTGGTCCTCTTCACAGATGACTGATTAGCAAGCCAAAATCACCAGATCCATCTTCCGGCGGTCACTTTTATTACAGTCATTTTTAAAGTGACAGCAACCTGCCTTGTCTCACAACACTGGCCACCGCATATATATTCTCCCCCCCTCCTTTCCCTCTCTGCATCTGTCTTCCTCTCTCATTCTGTCGCTGAGTATTTGGTCAGTCGCTCTCCTGTTGTTTCCGTACCCCTCCTCTCTCCATTTCTCCTTCTTTTAACTACTTTTATCTGACTTTCTCTCAGTCTCTCTCCAATTCCCTCACCCCCTGTTGGCACTACACTTATTCTCTCACTCTGCTGGGCAGGTTGAGGGGATGCAGGGTCAGGGAGGTGTGGAGACAGACAGGGGGAAAGAGGGGAGAGAGAAGAGAAAATAAGCCCCCCACCTCTTCCATTGTCTGAAGGGTGTGTTCTGAATCCCTATATCGTTTGCTCTCCAGAGATGGTCGAGAAATTCATTTTGCACAGTTTCCCCGCTGTCTTACACTGGAGGAGGAATTCTCCATTCCCAAGCAGAAGATGAATGCAAATGAAACAGTTTCGGCGTGGGATGTGCTGGTCACAGCTGCCTTTACGTGGCGGCATTCTACAGACGGCATTTTAAGAAACAGACACGGTGACATTAAAGTTGGAGGCCGGGGAGTGTTAAAATGTGTTTGGGGGGCCAGCATGTAATAATATGTTTCTGGAAAAGGGGTGTCAGGAGACTGTCTTGGGGTAGAATTTTGTTTTGGAGCTTGTCAGTCAGATTTTTCATCTTTTCTTGCTTCAGTTTACTTACAGGCTGCGTTCAAAATAAATCACTGCATCAAATAATCATTGTGCAATCATTCAAAATGGCAGCTGAGCTATGTTTACCCAACGGTTTGCATACATGTGTGTGTGAGTGAGTGCGTATGAGGCCAGACTCTAAAGAGCACTCCTGTGTCTTGGCAGGAGATATGCTAATCGCAACTGACATCAATCTGAAAAACATCAGCCGAAGTAACATGTGTCTAAGATTACATTTACAACCTTCTGAGCAAAGAGGGACAGAGCGAAAGCACACACACACACACACACACACACACACACACACACACACACACACACACACACACACACACACACACACACACACACACACACACAAACACACACACAAACACACAGACATAGTGAAGGAAAAGTGGGTCAGGTAAAACAAGCAAACGTATTTCAGAGACAGCCTGCCATTTGCAATGTCCTCAAAAAACAACTGATTGAACAGCTTGTCGAAACATTAAGGATCAAATTTGAAAGCTTTGGAGTCATCTTAAATACAAGGAGGAATATTCTATTAAACAAATGTGTCCTTTGTTTTTAACTGCCCGCTTAAATACAGAGAGCTTTTAACACAGAGACACAAAAAAGGGATTAGTGCTTCTTTTGTTCAGACTTTTAAAGTTAAAAGTTATGAGTTCCTTTCATTTTTAGAGGGGGTGGAGGGAATATATTTATATTTCTGGCTGTGGCACGCATTAGAAGACAACCTGGGTTACATTTTACAGTGAAACACCTGAACATCAGAGTGACTCAGGCGGGTATAAAATATGGGTCCTGCTAAACTCCATTTGTATAGGACTCTTAGATGTGTGTGTGTGTGTGTGTGTGCGCACTGAGGGAGCAGATAGACAGAGAGACATACACACACACAGGAAATCATAATAATGGTGCTAGCAGCTGTGGCTTACTAAGTGAACACATACGGCTGCAGATACACTGGATCGGTCTTCCCCTACGCTTGAGTTCAGATCTGTGAGTGAGAGAAAGAGAGAGCAAGAGAGAGGTTGTGTGTGTGTGTGGAGAGAGGCTCCATGTCTCTGTATATTTCCATTATAAAGTTAAGTTAGAACTTGAGCCCCCCCCCACACACACACACACACCTCACCCATATACACTTAAACATTCAAAGTTCAGATTCATTTGTCTCAGCTGAAAAGCATCCAAATTGAGACGGCAAACTTTGCCTGCTATTTGTGTCGTTCGTTTTCTTTCCTTCTGTTCTCAAACACACTCTTATGGACACTTTCAGTCTATCTGGAGGGCAGCGGGGCACTCGGGTCTGACAGTGAATTCGTCCTGAACATCCGCCAATAAAAGATTGCTGCAGTATTTTACGCTAGAAACGTTTGATGACAAGTAGTAACTAGCGTGAAATTCCCCCTAGATTAAATGTCCTAGGAGTTGTATTCCCATCCGGTAAATACACACATCTGTGAGCACGTAAGACTGCACACACACACACACACACACACACACACACAGACAGACGCGCACACACACACACAAACTGTAAACCTCAGTCAGCGTATAGCTCTCAGCAGGGGGAAGGCGCACAGGAAACAAATATATATTCTGAAATAGACACACAGAAACATATGGCCATACAGTACACTCAGGTGCAGTCATAGCCCCATGCAAACACAGTGACAGAAGCAGACATACTATATGTAATGTATAGACTGGATACTATATAAATACATAGGAAGGTCTGCATAGAAAAACACTGATTTACTCACAGGCGTTCAGACTGGAGACACACTGGGGGGCAAATCATAGCAAGAGACTTGTAGCTTGTTTGGCTGATTACCAGTCGAGCAAACAGTAGAAAGAGCATGCTCACACCGCCACCTCCATCCTCCTCCTACACACACACGCACTCACATGCACACACATACTTACATAGAGCTTGACACATACACAAAAGCTTTTTTTTTAAGTTAGTGCTGATTATTATAATTGTTATAAGTTTTGCTTTCCTTTTCTTTTTCCCCACCAGTTTTGCTCATTATATTTGTCTCGACTGGATTAAGACTTGAGCGGGCACAGAAGATCAAAATGGTGAAAAAATTGTTTAATTAAGCAGGTAACACTACAGTCAAATCATGGAAAAATTTAGGGGTGTTAATACAAAAGAAAAAACAAAAAAAAAAACTGTTGGTGTGTTTGTACAAAATACACTGCCTAAATTTAAATTAGTCTGATTAATTTCTTGGAATTTTTCTTGCTCTCTCTCACACACACACACACACACACACACACACACACACACTATATAAACATAGTTGTGTTCTGAAAAAATTGTCTTTTGCACATGTAGAAACTTTAAACCCTGAAAAGTACATAGCTTGCAACCATAAACTAGCCTAGTAAGCAATCAAGAAAGGATGCTATAACATAATACGTAAGTCTATAAGCTCTTTTTGGTAGCAACATCAAGCTGCAATGGTTACTACCCCTACAGTCACATGACTCTCACCTTGCGTGTCACAGTTGCCAATCCAGTCTCAAACAGAGAGGCAGAAAAATACTTTGATTTGGGCGATTTGAATGGAATAACCTCGATTTAGAAGTGGCTGAATTTTGTCAAACGAGAACCTTCTCCAACAATCTACTACTGGCCTTCTCTCTCTCTTGCTTTTCCCTTCATTTTCAATCTTTTTTTCTACGCAAAACTGATCACATCTCAGCGTCATGTTTCCTTACTTAGCTAGTAGGTTTTGTCCAACAGTCACATCTATTAAATAAGACAACAAAATTGCCTTGAAACTGATTTGATTACTTAAAATGAATATCTATTTACTTGGATTTTAATCTGTTTTATATTAAATTGAACCTAATGCCAACATTTAATAAATCTTAAATGCCCAACATATGTATGTAGGTTTAATGTTTTAAGTTGCATGTAAAGTTTGCAAAAAGTGGAAAAGGGCAACAATTTCAGCCTAATTTAGAGCTCAGTCACATCAAGGAACAGTGTATACATCACAAGAAATGTAATAAATGCCTTTTTTAAAAAACAAAAAAAAATCTGCCACACTGGTGCAATTTCAGTGCCACCTGGTTCTTATGCAAGGCTTCCTGCTGTTCTTATGCAGGGGAAAGTCAAGGCAGAGCACGAGGAGGTCAAACAGAGGTAAGCCTAAATAAAGTCTCTAACTGGGCTGCTTTACAAGGCTTAGTTAAAGATATTGATTCAGTCGTAAAAAAGCAACATTCTGCTTAGTGAAGAGAAAGTTGCAGTTTACAGCTTGTATGTTCATATCATCTCTTGGCATGTGTTTCCCTTACCACAGTTATGTGCAATAATTGCATTAGACTTATGACCTTTCAGGAGGAGCGGGAAGGAGCAAGAAAATCCTTGGAACATCTTAATTTGAGCCGTTTCAAAGGGGAGAGGCCGAATTTTGGGAGAGGAGGAGGCTGTGCACATATTATGAGGAGAGCAGTGCCAGCTATTGCAGTGCCCTGTTTTTTATTTTCACTTCATATTCTTCAGTGAAGGATTCTTTTGTTGCCGACTGGTTGATCAACTTTAATAAGAAACATTCTATTGTACCAAATGTTGGTTTTGCAAAATGAACTTTGTGCTTCCCTTACTTATTTTCAAATTAGATTTAAAAAAAAAAAAGGGGGCAGAGGCAGGGCTTGGCTGTTTGGGATCACAATAAACATGACACGCACATCCACCTAAGCAGGCCTAAGTCATTCATATGCTCGCACACAAAGCTCTAATCCCTTGTCCTTTACACCCCGAAGTGTGTTATCATCTGGAAAGAGAATTCAAAAAGCATGACTATGACAGAGAAGGAGGAAGAACGATATTTAGAGGAGGAAGGGACAGACATGGAGAGATGAGAGAACAGGATAACAAACTAACTATGCAACAGTATTCAACTTGATTCTCTCACGGCATTTAACATGGTTCAGTTATAAGGCTGCGAGAGTGTTTGTGTGCGTGTGTGTGTGTGTGTGTGTGTGTGTGTGTGTGTGTGTGTGTGTGTGTGTGGTATCGACAAACTCAGCCCTTGATCTGTGAAGAGGAGGTGATGGTGTCTTAAGAGTTGGCTGTGTACAAATTGTGTAGATTTAGCCACTGGAAACAATCCTGTAGTGTGTGTGTGTGTGTGTGTGTGTGTGTGTACAGAGCCACTGAAAGCAATTCCTCAGAATAACCAGTGAGTTGGACTACCTGCTGGCATGAGCTAAGCTGTAGATCGATAACAAGTGTGCGTTTGTGTCCGTATATGTTAGAGTGTTTGTCGTATGTTTATTTGTGTGTGTAGGCAGGTAGGTGTGGGTGTGGGTGTGCATACGTGTGTGTTGAGGCGTCATACGGTTACTGAAACACTTTCTATATTTGGCTCCCTCAATGCAACATCAGATTTTATGAAAGCAATCCATCTGAATCGGCACAATAAATTCCCATCAGCCGACAATTGCTTAAGTGAATCTAACAAGTGTTTCTAAAATCTTTATAAAATTACATCTGAGCTAGAACAGATTAGATGTTAGAAACAACATTTAGGTCAATAATACAGTTTAGACAACACATTGGATCAATACGCACACATAAACACGCAGCTGTGAGCGCATGCACACGCGTATACGGATTCAGTTGCCATGGCGTCCGTACGCTTTTTTTTTTTTTTTTTTGCATGTTCCTGTCACGCCGGCAGCGTGAGTGTCATGTGCTGAAGGGCATGGTGACCCAAGCAGCCAGCAGCTTTTCCTCAAGGGTGACATGTCCATTACGTTCTAACAGCAGAGACAGCCAGCGTCCAGGCCTAGTTCAGCCTGAGACAGGCACTGACAGTTTCTCTGGCTCTCATCTCCATACTACCACAGTTGCTGTATCACCAGGAATCATGTTTAAAAAAAAAAAAAGATTTCAACATATGTTTGAATTTCCACAGCATAATTTCAGAAGGTGTCAATATTCATGAAACAACCTTCGACCTATTGGCCTTTACTTTGTGCTGGTTCCTGCCAAGCATAGCTGCAGGCAAATAAAATGCACAGTCATGTGATAATATAGCATGTATTATAAGATATTAGGCTGTGATCAAATAAGACAGCTGAATGAGTAGTGCTAGGGCAGCCAAGCTGCAGTTGGCCAAATAACCAAAAGCTCCGGCTCTGCCCCATCTCAGATCTGATAGGTGCACGATTTAATCATTGCATCTGGCACTGTCGATGCATTTGCAGCAATGGAGGAAAAGCTGGACAAGAATTCTTAATATATATATTTTTTGCATACATTTTGTGCACTTATTTTAATTTTTAAATGTAAAAGAGCAGCAAAACACAGTAAAAAAAAATGTATGTGGACACATTTTTCACTCAGTGTTGATGTTTTTATTCTGCTGACAGAAATATTGAAGCCGGTAGAGCTAGGCTAACCGCAGACCACAGGTACAGACACACTAAGGCTCCATAAACAGTGCAGCTCAACACAAACAGCGTGAGGTCATAAGGCACACGGTATGCTACATAATTAGCATCGCTACTCATGTATAGGATCACAGTTAGCCAAAAAAAAAAAAAAAACCCCAAAAAAACCACATACATAAGGATAAAGTGCAGGCTCCAGGAAATGTGGACAAAGTCAAATCATGTTCAGGTTGTCACTGAAGAAGCAGACAAATAATGAGGTTTCTGTTAGTCACCAGATTAACAATGTCAGTTATTTACATCAGACTCTTGGGAAGTTTAAAACAAGCACGTCCAAGAAAGAGAAATTTGTAACTTCAACACCTAAAATGCGCCTTTAATCAATAATCAACAACAACTTTGGATATGTACATGCACGACTGTGAAAATATTTTTAATTGGCACGTCTTACTTCACTGAGATGTTGTGACATTATTACAGCACTACATAAAATAAACCACCAAAATGGGAAACCGATTAAAATATCTTTAACTTCACCCCCCACACCCCCACCCCACCCTCCCTCCCATTAGGTTGTTAGCATTCTGGTGAGCACGTCTCAGTGCGAAAAAGGGGAAAAAAAAAAAAAATGTTGATATGTCTGGGCTGACACTAAACATAATCACTCCCGGAAAACAAGAACGGAGAGTTTTGAAGCCCTTTTTGATGTAGGCAGCAGCTTGGAGTCAGTAATGAGGATGTTGATTTTGTTCTGATTATAGAATTGCTGGTCTGTTTGTTGATATAGCTCAGCTGTGGCCCTCCCTCCTGCTGAGCTACATGGACACCAACTGCCAACATGTGAATTAAAGTTACTTACCATCCAATTAGTCATACTACTCACACTTGGAGCGGAAAATGTTCAGCACGACAAGAGATCAAATCCAGACCTCTAGACTAAGCCATTAGTTACTTGTGAGATAGGTCCAACTTGAGGTATACTAATAAAAGCAACAGTGATATGCATTCAAATCACTGCTACAGCTAACAGTTGTTCAGATTTTTCATAAGGTAGAATGAATTAACTGATATGTAATTAACTGCAATCAAACAGACACACACACATATGTGTATGAGGTGTGATCAAAAAGTTCTGTGAAAAGGTCCTGAAATCTAACCTAATTTAAATGTGGTCAATTTCCTGTTCAAGGCTATCTTCTCGGGCATGTCCAGACAGATTCCAGAGTAACCATTATTTTTGAGATCGCTCCCTAGAAGTTCTGTTCTGACCACTCATACTGTGCACTCACCACAGGCCATAAACTCACGTAGAGAGCAAAAAAATCAACTTCTGCTTCAAACTGACCCGAATTTTGATTAAAAGATCACTGCTGGTAATGATGGCTGGGTCTTGGACTACGATTGAGAAGTTTTCAACAGTTTTTAGTGGAGGAGTCCACACTTTCGAAGCCCCAAGAGAGAAAAATCATGTACAGCATGAGAATAGGAAACGACATTCATCAGGTTGTGCGCTGTGATTTCGGCCCACAGGTTGAGGAATGTTAGCACTGAGTTCTGCTGTAATGTCCTGTAGTCTCTGAGGGAGAATATTCAGCAGAACGACTGGAACTGTGGCCAGCACGGCATCTCGTGCTGGCTTAGAGAGACAAAATAAACCAATCAGTTTTAAGGCTTAAAATTTTAACAGTGGAGAAGACCCCGTGCTTATCGCAAAAGCAAAAGTGCTGAGAAAAGGTCCAGAGGTGTAAGAGAGCATGATTGTGAACGTGAAAGTGGCCAAAGTGAAATCAGGTAAGGTTTAAAAATGTATGAACGCACCTCAGAGATTCATATATCACCACAGGTAATGTATTGCATATTAGTCACTATCTTTTTGGAAAGCAGTGCATCATGGTACTTAATAACCACCTGAACAAAGCAGTTCATTTTAGTACTCATTACATTACTCTGTAACATGTCTTGAAATGCACTGTCACACAATATAAACATTAGGCTGCAGTCCTGCACACTGACACAAATCAAACTGTGCTGAGTATTGCGGTCACTGTCTTGAGTAGAGCGTTAGAGCATTAACACAAAGTGGACAGAAGAGTTGAAAACCAGTCCACAGAGCACTAAACAGCAACTGATACAGAGATTCTACAAGTAGAAAGAGGTACGTGAAGAAATGAAGGCCACAATGCTACAAGAATGACTGCTTTTTGCTACACTCAGTGTTGACATCACTCTTTGTCCAGGGTTATTATATCCTAGCTTTGTGTTAGCATGCTGTTTTTGTAGATGTTTGCAATTTTATATATATATATATATATCCTCTCTGACCTACTGACAACTTTAAAATATCAGCCATACCCGCATTCCATTTACAATCTACAAACTCAAGGGATGCAAACACCATCTCCAGTCTCTCATACTCTGTGAATTTCAAGATGCACTTAAAAAACAGCAGAAACAACTCATACACCCTCAAACCCTCTTAGTAAAAATGCTAAAATCGGAGCACTCCCATTATACATAATTTAGGGGAATCTATATTCATAGAAGTGCGGGGCGTGTTGTGCTCAATGGGGTAAAACGCCCCTGTGTGGCTAATGGAATGGCCTGAGTTGCGTGATTGAGTGAAATGTGCTGGAAAGATTGGGAGGAATTTTAGTGCAGATAAATAAAGAGGAGATTCTGCTTTTTGCTGGTCGTCAGCATTAATGCAGCATCTCCCCAGGTGATCAACACATTCAAATGGAGAGATGGAGCAATGGAGAGAGGAAGTGATTGGGGAGACAAAGACAGGAAGAGGGGGAGAGACACAGAGGAAACGAGAGAAAGTGAGAGGATACTTTAAGAAATAGCTTGCCTCAATTCTACTCCACATGCACAAGGGCCATAGTATAGCATCTCATATATCATCATAATGTAACCACTGGAAGGTTCAAAGGAAGCTAAAAAAGGGAGTGGGGGAAAAAAAAAAGTCTTCACAAATTCAAAGTCAAAATAACCGAGGGACATTATGAAGCTTCTACAGCAGATGACTTGAGAAGGCCAGGCTTGTCACGTGCATTTTTCTCCTTTCTCTTCTTAGCTTCCATAATTTTACGACAAATGTGAGCAGGCAGCCCTTTCTTTTCACCTCCCACTCTCCACATCCATTACCTTTGGAGAGATGCAAAGTGAACATTTCAATTGGATTGCAATGGCCAGTTAGCGCTGCTTTGATCCCCACTCTGCTCTTTGAGGGCTCCATTGTTCCTGATTTGCTGGCTTGATTTGCCTGCCTGTGGATAATGGCCAAGGAACCACAGTCTGGCCTTCTCCCATCAACCCATTTATCCTTATCATCAGTCTGAAGCTCAAAACATATATAATATTATGTGATATATCCTTATGGCTTGCAGTTCCTCATCCTCGGCCTTATAGTATAAGTATGTATAGATACTTTCATACAAAGCATACATCAGCCTGTTGTATAGCACTGACTTAGGCATATAGGTTTGAATTCCCCAGATATCCTGCATTGGTGTCTGAATAGAGGTTAGTAATACAAAAAAAGTGGTAGATCCATCTTTGTTGGGCCTTGAGTTCAAACAGTGACACAATAAATTGGTACAGAGGTGACTGAAAGTGTCTTAGATTGTCCAGCACCACCTTTGAGAGTAAAGCAGAATGATATGCATATTATCTGAAAGCTCCTCAGGTTTTTTTTTTTTAAATACAAGCCATCTATTTAACACTGCATGGTCTCTTTTAGTGAAGCCAAGCATGCACTTTGACATCAAAAAGCCTCTTTTATTTTGTCAATGAAAGAGCTTAATTTTATCCTTCATGATCAAAGCTACAGGGGCTTTTTCTACAATACACTGAATGAAAATTGGTCTTTCACAAGTGTTAAGAGTGCATCCTCTGTTTTTTAAAAACATGCATATAGGTAAATGTTACAAGCTAATGCATTAGTCTACACTTTCTTTGTAATAAATATGAACCCATTTAGGTACATATTTTTTAATATAACCCTATGACACAAGTATGACAGCCTGTAATAGTTGTCATGCTTTTGTGTGCACATTTTTTTGTGTTTAAAAAATTCCAAATGTAGATTATCATGTGAATATGACACATAAAAAAAATGAAACACTGCAAAGATCTTCATTATTATGTATTCCCTCAGCTATTGCAGTATAAAAATACATCAGCGCAGCATTCCTTCCACAGAACTATGTAGAAAATTCTCTTGGAGTTGTATGCATCAAGTATCCCAGCAGATTTGTCCCGAAGGTGGTCATTGACTAGCTTCGCTCTCATTTACACATTTGATTGTCTGGCTGAGACTTTAAAACAGCAATTGCCGAGGCCTCGCCTCTCACCGGCTCTCCCGCGCCCCACCTTAAGATAACTTTACCGCAGCGCGTGTAAAGAGAGAACGCAGAGAGCATTTGCTCAAGTGTCTGGTCTCCTCCCAGATACAAATGAACAATTTGTTTTCCATTTCTTTCCAAACCTTCATCTCAGCCTTTCTGCTTTGAAGTAGGGAGTGGGAAGGGAGGAGAAGGGTGGGAAAGAGGGGGGGCTACAGATTGTACGATACTGTGTTTGTCTTCAAAGAGTCCAGGCTTGCTTACAAATGCACTAGCAAGTACAACACCTTCAAGGTGAAATTGATAAATCTGGTGGTAAGCTCTTTCATGGCAATAATAAGCAGAATTTGTAGAAAGGGTGCATGGATTTTTTTAGATGCAAATGTTGTCAAACACCAGCAGGCGAAAACTAAATTGAACTGTGCCAAGTAGATAAGAATATATTGAAAATGCACAGAGGTATATAATTACATTCATGAACAATATCCACCTGAGTCTGGCACAGCTTAATCAGGGCTGATATAGTGTTTTATACTTTCTGTACTCAAACCATCCAGTGTTCGCCCTTTGATCATCACCAAAGTTGGCCTTCTTCAGTGGATTTCACATTTCTGAAATATCCACATTTCCCCTTTACATATCAAACACATGATCTTATTGTAGTCATTCAGTCAGAAACTTTCTAGAGGCAAAGACTGCACACAAACAAACAAGCCATGAGGGGGGAAAAAAGAAAGACAAAGAGAAAAGGGAGGAAACTCATCAGTTGTCCATCTGGCAGATGACATCCTTTGTACCCCCTCTGTCATTTCTTTCTCATCTGCTAGGATGGACAGAATCTCCTCTCCCTCTCTGGGATGACTGCTTCACTGAAGTCCCCGGAGACACCTTTTTCCTCTGTCTTTCGCTTCTCTTCTCTCTCGCTCTCTCTCTTCCTCTCAGTGGCTGCCATTTTCCCGAAACTTTATGAATTAGTTACAACCCTTTTTTCCTTCCTCACCTCCTCTCGTACTTTTTTTCATCTCGAGCTGGACGCGAATTCAACACCTGCCTCGAGACCGACTGTCCGTCTCTGTGTCCATCTGTCTGTCTACCTCTCCCCACCCTCCCTTTTTACCCCCCACTCCCTCTTTTTCTCAGTTCCTGTCTGGGCCAAAAGCTCCTTGGGAAAAATACAAGATTAAATTGAAAAAATGGAACATACATTATATATATATATATATATATATATATATATATATGTAGAGAAATATTTTTCAAGAAAAAAGTTAGTGTTCTCACATTCATAAATGAAAGGCAGCTGTAGATCGAATGGCCTCACAACTTCCCGCTGTCTGCACCCCCCCTTTCCTTCTACTCCCTCTAAGATTGGGCAGACACAGGGGGTGTTGTGTGTGTGTGTGTGTGTGTGTGTGTGTGCGTCCATGTCTCTGTGTGTATTTGTGTGTCCAACTCCTTTGTGACCGCTTTCCTGAACTCGAACCCTCCCTGCACAGAGGGAAATGGTGGACTGTGGCAACGACAGGGCAGTTTTACAGTGCACCGGGCTGAATGTTAAACTTATATTTAATGTATGACATTTCACACAAATCATCCGGCCACAGACATGACCCTGGGGTATTCCGCAGATTGCTTTTTCAGTGCCTCAGCAACTGTGGAATTATTCGTCCCAGAGAGAGAAAGAGAGAGAGAGAGAGGGAGAGAGGAGGGAAAAGAGCCTTTGAGTTTGGCGAAATGATCGCCCTCTCACTGCTCTGGCCATCCCAGACTGGAAGCTCTCTCTCTCTCTCTCTTTTCTCTGTGATATCATGATCGCAGGGCCGTGCCAAATTGAAAACATCTTGGCAGTCTGGAGGCTGTATGAAATAACCATATATTATGTGTAGTATAACACCCGATTGGATAGCAAAACAATTATGCTGTTTTGCAGTCTCAAAAGACTCCTTGTGCCCTTCTAAACCCTCCACTGCCTTCATTTCTATGTAAAAAAATCTTCAGAGGGGAGTATGAAAATTATCTCAGATTTGTAAATTGGAGTTGGATTTTAACCCCATACCCCCTCCCAGAATCTCATGTGATATGAATAAGTCTACAACAGTGATATGTACATACCCCAGCATGGCCATCTGTACGGATTAAGAAAAATGCTGTAAATATTTCACATTCAATTCCCCTCTGTGGGGCGTTATTTATTTATTTTTTTTAGTGTCGACACGGCATGGAAATAGGGGAAACAACAATAAGAGTTCATGAATACACAGTGAGGAGGGCCTTTACATCTCCAAAACACTGCAGTGCTGAAAATAAATACAGGGCTGCTTTTTTTTTTTTTTTGCGCCGTTATGGCAAGATTTTCAAATTGCAGAAAACCACCCAGAGAAAATTCAACATTTTCTTGCTTTCTTGTTAGCTCAGCCTTGCAAAACAATGTATTTATTCCAGTAGATTCTACAGCTGGGTCATCCATTTTATCTGAGGGGACATTTTTCAGCATTTAGTTTTAGATGTGAGAGGTGCACTGTCCACTACATCAGTGTCACTCCAGTGTTTTCAAGGTTAGATGGTAGCTGTGGAGTTACAGTGGAAGAGCATTAGGGCGTAGCTAGCGTCACACTCAAAATAGTACCAGAAATGTGGCTGCAAACATAAGAAACTGATTATGAAAATATATTAATAGACAAATTCAGATGCCCAGATAATGTAAATCAGTGTTTTCAGTGCTGCATTGTTGCTCCTTTATGCTTACATTCAAACCTAAAGCAGTGTGTAAACAAATCAGATAAGGATTAGTATCTGTACATCATTTTCAGTTTGTACAGCTAGGATCTACAGAGAGATAAAAAGAACAGGCTCTGCTCTCTGTACAGTCATTCCAAGCTGCACACAAGCGCTTGAACATATGCTTAATGGTCAAGACCCCCAACATGTTCAGAAGCAGCTACACTCAGCCACATTAGCCTTGTGTACCTTCAAGCTTCGATTTAGTGTATAAATATATTATTCAAGTGTGTGTTTGCATGTGCGTTATACTCACTACTTATGATAAACAACTGAGATAAGAGGATTTGAATTTTTGTATTGTGTCTAATTATGAAGGATCATTTGATACAGCTAACAACGTCAGCATTGTAAACATGACAGAAAGATGAAAAAGAATATCATAGGCTGTGTTAAGTCCCCCCCCCCCCCCCCCCCCCCACACACACACACACAAATACGCAAACACTGTAAGTTGCAACCACAGTCAACAGCATAATTATCAGTTCCCCCACAGGGCGTTAGGAAACCTGTTCCTAATTGGAACCCAGTTGGGACTTTACATGGATTAAAATACATGAGGCTTCTGCAACAGGAAAACACACACACACAAATCTTAAAAACACACCAGCCCGATGAGTTGGCAACATTTCCCCAAATTTTTATTTACGCTAAGTCTGGCATGATCCCCATTGTCTCGCTACACACGGGTCGAGCGCAACAACACGAGTCTCCAAAGCACAATTACGCCACTATTTTCCCCCTGTTTTGTATTCTGTTTTTCTTTATTTTTGTTCCATTTCCCTGACTTAAGCTGTTGTCTAATGGACAGCATCGTGACAGAAAGGAGTTTGGTATCAGATTGAAGCCGGTTGCCCTTTTTGCCAATTTGCGAGCAGCCTCCTCTGTACTTGTAAGATGGCCAATTAGCTGACCGTCTGACAGAGGCTCTCTGACTGTGGCTATTAAAACACACACTCGTAGGTGCACGCGTGTGCACACGCGCATACACACAGAGCAATTGCACACACACATACATACACGTGTCCACACGTATGCGCACACACACACACAGTGCAGCGCTGCCTCTGACTGTCCATCTCTATCTGCTATTTTTTTTTTTTTTTTTTTTTTGAGAAGCGTGCCTAGACCTCACCCCTCACCTTCTACTCACAATTAGGAAGACACACACACATGCGCACACACATGCCCCTTCATTTTCCTTGCCAAAAGATACTATGCTCCTTGACCTCTTTCAATCCCCTTCCTCCTCTACCAGTTCTCCTTCCAGCCTCCTCTTCTTCTTCTCCTCTCCTCCCAAACATATACTTCTCCTCTCCCCTTTCACTCCATTTAATCCTCCACTTCTGTAACTCCCACCTCTTTTTCCTCTTCATCTTTCCCTCCTTTTCATTCACTTTCTCCTCTCTTCGTCCTCTTCTGTCATCTTCATCCACAAACTACTATCTCTGCCTGAATCCATTTGCCTGACTCCTTTCATCTTCTCCTGCAGCTTCTTACTCAAACCAATCTTTACAACATCCTCTCTTTTTTGGACTTTTAGTCTCCCTCACATTTCTCACCTTTCAGAGAACTGTACTGTTTTGGAAACATTGTTTTGTTTTATTTTGTTTAGGACTATTTTCTCAGTTTATGAAAAAAAAGCAAAGATTGTCCATATTCATAAGTTAAGTTAGAGTTGATTTTTTGTTGTCTCTTCTACATAACATTTATGAACCACTAAATTATCATGTTCCACAAGCTAACATCTACATATATGTACAGCCACGTGGAATTAAATGCATAGATAATATAACACAATGTAAACATGTACAATAATTCATAAAGACATTGGACCATAATGTCTTATCCTGGCACACACATGTTGGGAACTAGCTTTATAACCACTATGCAGTTTTATTATGGCAATTTCAAAGACCCGATAAGCTAGTATATAAAGAGACACAAACCCAAACACACATTAACCCCGGGGACCTTCCCCCGGAATCTCAACCTTTATGCACCACCACAACCCCCAGCTCGAGCCACCCCCCTCCCTCATAGTTGTCTTTGTTGTCCATCAGAGTGGTTTGTTTCAAGTCTCAGCTTCAGTCCCATCACCCCTCTCCCTCCATGGTCAAGTTCAAGGTTCCCCCTAGAAACACACAGTGTGGTGGTGGCGGCGGGGGAGCAGCAGACGAGGTCAACAGTTCCCTGGGACTATAAATGCTGACGGTACGGACACCTGCAGGCATACGCGTGTACATGTAAGCGTGGACACTCATATTCACCACAGGAAAAGATGTGTGTATATGTATATATAATCAGATAGATAGATAGATAGAATAGATAGAATAGATAGATAGATAGATAGATAGATAGATAGATAGATAGATAGATAGATATAATGATTCTGGAGGAGAAAATTAATGCTGCTTTAAAGAAGCATGCATTTTGACCCACAAAAAAAAAAAAAAAGAGAAAAATAAATAAAACATACTGACACCTACACACTCATCCTGATGCACCTGCTACCTCAAGGTCTGTTGACTGCAGTCAAAATGGTGGACACAATAACACTGGGCTTAGCTTTGATTCCTAATATGGAGGAAACAATTCTATTTTTTTTTTCTGTGACGCTACTGACACTGGGAGATAAAATTCAAGCTCTCTCTCTCGCTTTCTCTCTCTGACTTGCGCACCCACACACAGACATACACATATACCACGCCCATTGTCTATTTCTCATTTTTTATATGTTAGGACATTACTCTGTATGTGTGTGTGTGTGTGTGTGTGTGTGTGTGTGTATGAGTATATATATTTTAGCTTCTGCAGAAAGATTGGGATGTAGGGAAAAAAAACAACACCTTTCCTGAAAGAAGTAATGTTAACCACTATCATGATGTGCAATGAAATGTTATAATATTAAATTTGATAAGTATAAATCAATCACTTGTTTAATTTAAACAGACACCCACTTCCTGCTGCAGCTCATTTTGAAATCCTAAATAATACCTTGGAATTACATTTAAAGTTAATTTATACGAGTCTCTCTCGCTCTCTTAGAATAATACTAACAAAAAAGAAACTTTAGTTCTGCTCTGATAAGATTTATTTGCATTGGAAATGCAATCTGCATGTCTATCTGCAATTATTTCTAATTAATTTCATCTAATTCTTAGGAGACTATTTCAGTCCCAGAATTAACACAAAAGAACTTCCTGCCTCAGTTCTCCCACCAAAGATAATTATAAAAGTTAAGAGGGTTTGCTAATTTAAAAATGCTATCTGCATGACATCAAATGTACATCTTTGATCTCACTCTGTCCCTGATGGTTAAATGCCTTTAATTATATTCCAGAAAAATTAACTTTCTCTGAATAATTAACAGTGAATCTCTTTTTTTTTTTTTTTGTTTGTATGTAGAGTGTGTTGCATACTTTTTGCTTAATTAATTTTTAGCAGCAAACAAACTCTATGCCACTCCTCAAATGTGTAAAAAAATCCACCCACTGCATATCAAAACGAGCACTCGGTTGTGTGAATAGCGCAATAGTGTGGCCGTTCTGCACACATATGACCTGCGCTTGGACCAATTTCCTTAAATCTCTGCATAACATCAACCATAATCCTGATACATTGTGAAAATTGCATAAAGCACACATATGACCCACATGTGTTCTTGATGATCAGAGGGACCCTTCTACATATCTCATTATATTCCCCTATAGCATATCAGCATTTCCCTGGGCGAATGTGTATACACAGAGCGAGAAAAAGAAAGAGTCAGATGATTTATATTATCTTTATCACCCTGCTACAGGAGTCGACTTGCTTCCCCTTTCTCCACCTCCCCATTATGTAAAACTGTGGATTACGTCGGGTATGTGCATGAATCCTGAAGCATGCATGTGTGTGTGTTCGTGACTTTATAGCGTGTGTTTGAGAGGAAAGGGAGAGTGGGGTGTATATACATCCAAGCATGCATGTATGCATCCATGCAGAGACTCCCCCCATCCCTCTCTTTCTGCCTCTCTCTCTCTCTCTCTCTCTCTCTCTCCATCTATCATGCATCCATAGGTCTATCAGTTTCGGGAATGAGGTGGGGAGAGAGAGAGAGAGAGGAAGGGGCGAAGGGTACACAGGGGAAAGAGAAATAAATTTAGCCCCCCTACTTTAAAAATGCACATACATTTCCATACATTGAAAAGGCAGTGAGGTGCAGACACCCTTGCATCTGTATCCCCAATATGCCCCCCCCCCCCCCCCCCCCCCATGCATACATAGAGGGGGGGGGCGCACACACACATACACCCCAAAGATGAATGCGTGTGTCCCTTTCAGTGGGTGCAGGTGAAAATCTACCCCTTGCCATATTTATCTTCATAAGAGCAGAAGGTGCATGTGTGTTTGTCTGTATACATACTGGTTGTGTGCCTGGACTCTGTGTGTGTGTGTGTGTGTGTGTGTGTTTGTTTTTTGTGTGTCTGTGTGTACATAAGTTCATTTACCTCACCAGAAGAAAAAAAGACCCTTGCTGCTCTCATGATGTACAAAAAAGAAAAAAAAAAAAAGCTCAACAACATAGATTTTGCTTGATTCCTCAATGTAATGCACATCAAAATATTGCAGCATGTACTGCGGGTCCCAAATAAGCAATTCAGTCAATCGAATGTCTCAGGAGTTTGCGAGTTGCTGCTTCTTCACGCTAAATCCACAATTCCCAGACTCCTTCCTTTTTTCATTTCCATACCAAAATGTATTTGTTGATGCATAGATTCCAAATAGTCTATTTGCCATCTGTCATGTAGCAAGGCTTTCAGATACCAAAACAACAACCACGACCTTTCCCTAAAATGCAGCTGAAACACCCACCCCTTGTAGATAATGATGGCCTGTCGCGGGAGAGAAGAGAGAAACATGAGTGTGGTATTATTAAGTGAGACTAGTTTGTTCGGGAGAAGTGTTTTTGGCTTTTAAAAAGTTCCATTTTGCACTCCCCAGGCGCCACATATGGGGTACCCCAGGGAGGCGTGTGTGTGTATGTGTGGATGTGTGAGTTTGTGTGTGTGTGTGTGTGTGTGTGTGGATACAGGGATGTACTATGTGTGTGGACTCTAAAATATTCTGACTCTGCTGTCTAGCGGCTCACAGAGCAGAGAGATGTGTCCTGTCTCCTGCATTCAAATGTGAGTGGGTTTTGGAGAGCAAAAGTAAACAGATATGCTTGCTTGAACACACACACGAAGACGCTTGTATATGCACACCTGCTGTCTGGACATGTATGCATGCATGTACGCACAACCACACACACAAGTACAGCATTAATATGAGCGCAGGACATGTGAACACAAGAGGAGTGTGTCTGCTCATCTGTCGTCCATCCGTATTTCAACACATCTGCCCATCAATCTCATGACTGGGAGGCCTGCACCGCTTCTCCACGCTGACAAACACGGCAGTGTCATTCAACCAATAAATATTTAAAAAAAAGAACGTGTCATACAGGACCGTCATCGACAAGCCGGCCGTCACGGACGTGCCCTTTCATAGCCCGCATAGCTACTGTTTTATGTGGCAATATAAACTTCTTCAGGTTTACATTCTCAATTCACTCCCTAAGCACTTTAATTCTTTTCCATTTCACACTTCCAGCGTATGGGCCGTAATATAAGACAGCCCGAGACAATGAGCTGTCCAGTTGCTGAGGGGGTTAGCTGACAGCGTGTTATGAAGGTGGAGGTAGGAGGGATAGTGAGAGGTCGAGTGAAGGGTAGGATGGGGCCCTTCAAATAAAATATGACCCTTAAAAAGCCTCGAATGTGCGACCGGTATCCTCATTGCTACCACATTTCCTCCTACTCTTCCCTGTTTCTGCCCCTCCTGCTCTCACTTTTGTCCCTCCTTCCCTTCTCTCTTTCCTCACTTAATCCATTCACACACGGATGTGTTGTCTGTCATGACCATGATGATAAATTAGCGCGGGTGCTGCTGGTGAAATAGGAGCCGGTGTCTGAATGTAGAGGGCAATCCAGTGGACAATGCCAGGGATGAACCACTGATAGTTCAGCTGTGATTCGGTCTGGAGAAACACTTCGACTGGGACCGTGTTAGGTTTGTATTTGCTGCCAGTAAAGCTGCGGCGACACTGGACGGGACTTTATCCGAGAGCTTGTTCGATTGTTTAAATGTCCTTCAGAAACGCAGGTTTTACTTCTTCTTTTAATCATTTTATTATTTAAAAAAATAATGTGACTAATATTTCATTTATTTGAACTAAAGAAACACCAGCATACACTTTTAAAGCGAATGCCAGCTTAAAAAAAAAAAATGTTGCCAAAAATAAAATAAGAAACTTTCTCAGTCTAATTTTTTGTCAGATAGTGGGAGAATGTTGAGATGTCTCGGAGTTTATCCTCGTGCCAGCAAGTACAATCACAGTCTTTGGTTACAACAATACCTGGAGCACTGCAAAAATTGGTTCTGTGTGCATACATGTGTGTGTGCCTGTGAGTGTGTGTGCACTGGTGGGGGCAGAGGGGGCTGCCTGCCTGTGTAGGTGTATTTATTTATTTATTTTTATTTTTTGGGGGGGGGGGTTTACCTGCAGGCTTTGGTTCTGTGTGCTTGTTTGTGTCTGTGCTTGCATTTGTGTGCGCACGGACATGTGTTTCTCATGAAGGCCCATGCCGGGCAAATTAATTCTCTGAAGTTGCGTGGCGGGGGCTCTCCTTCCCTTTGAAATGGGGCACACTGCTCCCTGTAATCAATAAGTCAAGCCATCTCGGCCGCATGTTGCAACCCCCCCCGGCAGACAGATGAAGAAGCCCAATTTACTCATCATAAATTCTGATTCCCACAATAAATATGAGAGAAGGTCCCACGGTATTAGAATATCTGGAATCTCAGGGGCGTTTGAAATGCCGACTGGCCCTCGCCTCTGACTGGAGTTGCTTTGTTGGTTAGAATATGTGTTTTGTGTTGAATAATAATGACCTGGTGTCAGGAATATTTATTTTTGATCTGAGAAAGAAAAAAATTCTAAAATTAGTTTTATTGATGAAGGTGTCCTATTTTCATACCCCACATTCACACAACATAAAGCATCAAATCAAATATAAGTTCCCGTGTTCAGTGGAAACACATTACATGCATCACAGACATTTTTGTCTACCTTTTTAAAAAAAAAAAAAAAAATTTTTCCCTGTTCTTTAAATCTGGCCATTTTCTAATGAACCCCGACAGGCACCTCCAGACAAGTGGTGACGTGTGCAGGCAAAGGCATGTGACGTTGGGGACATGCTAATCTATCGGACAAGTGCTGTCTCTCCTGTTTAAAGGCCCCTCTGCTCAGTAGGTCCAGGCACATGACAGTGACCTGGGGAGGGGAAAGTGTAGCAAAAAATGTGACACACCTACAGAGGGCAGGATAGGGGGGCTGCTGAATCGGCTCCTTGAACAGGGGTTAGTTTAAAAGGGTAGAGCACGAAGAAAAGAATAGAACTGCACATCTGTGATATCTGTTTATTTTTGTTGGCCATGTCTGCATGCAAAGCTGCTTGTACACATATGAGTGTTGGCAAGTGTCACTGTATTTGTATGCACGCTGCAAAATTGATTTAATGCAACATGGCATCCCCAACACCAGTGGCGCTCTATCTATCTTCTTTTTGGCAAGGACTTCCTGCTCTTCCGAGCAGTTCCGTCGATACGTGACATTTATGAGGCTCCCGTGAGCCCCGGCACATGTTGCCCAGACAACTGAGACGGCTTCAGCGCCATGACAACAAAACACTAAATACTGTCGAGGCCAAATGTGAGCGGCCCACAGCCAACGTCGCGGCTGAGATTGTCCAGGAGTGCACAAAGCAAATTTTTAAACAAAAGCTCGTTTCAGCTGATAAGAAGAGAAAACACATGACGTGAGATGATAAGAAGAGAGGACAGGAGTAGGACTTCAAGAGGAGACTAAATTTAGCAAAGGAAACTGGAGGAGAAAGCAGTTCTCAGTGCTAGTCAATACAACTGTCTTCATTTGTAAGGCAGTGTTAAGAGCACTAATTCCTGACCTGTTAGTTACATCTGAGGAGAGAGCGCTTTGCCGGTTGCTAATCCATAAGTCTGCTACTAAGTGGTTCATCAACGAGCGCCTGAGATCGAATGTCACCAGTTAAGACGCCTAAATGCCCGGCTAATTGTGCTCAAAGTGTAGCGCTCTGTCTGATCACACATTATTAGTGACAGCACAAACACACACACACACACACACAAGACAGAGAAACACAACTTGCTAATTGTGGGCCGTACAGCTGTGAGCCTTGACAACATGAAAGCAGTTGTAAGTATAGGAGAGAAAGCAGTTTGATTGGCAAAACAATTTACCCACATGTTCACATCATTAGCAATTAAGATCAAACACATTTAAGCTTTATTGGCAAATAAACCCGACGGAAGACTTGATGGTGCAGAATTTAAAGATGAGGCAGATTGGAATAACCGAAACAAGCTGATGTAAATGCACAATTAAATCTGCATTAAATTCAGTTTGTGTGATTAAAAATGGAATTAACAAGAAATCTCCTCACCAGTGCCATTCATTAAATTAAAATATTTCTACATCTCCTGCTTTCTACAGCAAATATTTTAACCTTAGGTCTTACATTGATTTATTCTTATATTTTTTTTATTTAAAAAAACAAACAAAAAAACATTAAAAGAGAGATTCTGTCAGTAGTGATTATCAGCGATCGCCATTTCCTCTGTGCACCATTTCCTCTACGCCACACATAACACTTATAGTGTGCATTTGGAGGAGGAGAGATCTTTTGAAGAATGAGAACAGATAACATCTGCTCCCGGCCTCTCCCTGCCTTGCCCACAGGTCTGAGGAGCAGAGCGAATTGTGTCTGAAAGGGGATGATACCCATCGGAATGTTAATGGTGCTGAATATTTCAGAGGTGGGATCATCACATGGCAGAAGGAGGACGGGCGGGTTTCCCGAAAGCATTTAGTGGTCTAAGTTCTTCTCTGTTATTGTAAACCCAGAGTCAAAGATGATTTCAATGCACAGCTAACAAGGCCCAGTTGCTGTCGGGGAGGTTTGAGACGGTTGTCTCTCCCTCTCTCTAACACACTGAAAAAGTTAGATTGTTGAAATTACAACTGGTTTTGAATATTATTATCATCATCATCATATAATCACATTGTTATTCTTTTTTTTTAATTACTGCATTTTATTAGAATAAATGTAACTAAACAAAGCAGAGAAAAAAGAAAAAAAAACCAGCCTGAAGTCCATTCAAAAGCAATAAACACAGGTAACTTATGTTCCTTATGTCTTTTACAGTATTTATTATGATGAAATATTAACTAGCTATTGCACATATGGTAAATTCAACTAGCATAATTATATGACATAAGTGGTTCTTAAGGCCTTTTTTAAGGCAGGAAAGAAAAATCTTGGGAGCCATAAAAAAACAAGGGGATTGCCCAAACGCTCCGTATAAGCATCTGGTAACCACTACAGCACCTTTATTTCAGCCAAAATGACTGCTTGTGTTAGCCTTGAGAAAGTGAGAGGGAAAGACAGCGGATAGGCTGAGAGGAGGATCTTTTTTGGCCAAAGTGAAATTGAAGTTTTGAGGAGGTGGTGGTGGGGTGGGGGGGTGGCGGGGTAGGAAGGAAAGGAAGGAACAGAAGGAAAAGACGAAGTCTAAAATTAAGAGAATTATTGCATGCTCCCAGATGTGTGCAAGCAGGATGACCTGGGAAAGTCAAAGTTGTCCCCCATCAATCATTGCCATATGCTTCTAGAGAAATGGATCCTGCAGGACACTTCATATTCCTCTTTCTGATTAGTTCATTTGAGAGATGCAGAAGGGGGTGGGGGGGTGGATGGTGGTGCTCTGAAAATGGACGGCCCTGGTGTAACCCAAGAACAGAGCGGGTTCAATGTCAAAATTAAGGCTTGCTATTTAAGACTTCAGGGATCTTTTTTTTTTTTTTTTTTCTTTTTTTGTCGGTCTCCTCCTCATTCATCCTCCTCCCCTGTACTCCCGTGCTCCATCTTTTCTTTTCAGAGGTTGGTGTCAGGGAGCGATAGAGTGAAGGCAATGTGTTCTTAACTCTGATCAAAGCAGGGAGAGAGGAAAGCTTTTCTAATGACTGGCATTCACTCTCCTTTCTTAATCCATCTCTCCTCTTTCCCTCTCCTGTCTCCCATCCCTCCGCTCTCTCTTTCACTACCTCTTTCTCTCACAGGGCATTGGTAATTATCGGTGAGGTCTTAGTGACTGCAAATGAAATTACCATTTAAGAGAGAGGGAGAAAGAGACATCCCCTTTGCCATAGGAGAGGGCTTAAGTGAGGCAGCTAGGGTTTCAGCTATTGATTTTTAAACTGCTACATCAGAGAGTGTAATGCTTTCATAATTTCAAATAAACTGTCTGGTTACGAAGTACTAATGAGAGAAAGAGTGAGAGTAGACTAAAAGAAGTAAGAGAACGATGGGGGTTGAATTTTAAGTGTTGACGTGCATACGGGGAAGTTCAACTAATGTACTGATCAGACAGAACGATCAATGTGTCAATAATCTTGCAGCAACTGATAGTTTGTTTGTTTTTTTCAAGAAAATAATGATGACTGCTAAATATTTTATGTCTTGATTAATGTTAATACAAATGCCACTGGTAATATGATGTGTTTTTACATGCAGTTGTACCAGCAGGTAATAAATAGAAATATATAGATGTAGAATATGTCGCAATTTCACATCACAAACACTCCGCCGGAAAGAAAAAAAAAAATATTCCTGCAGAAGTATCAGTTTTCTAGCTGCCTTTTAAAAATACGAGCATGCTAGGCAGTCGGTCTTTCTTGCAGATGTAAGTCACATATTCTTAAGAAATTTCAAATGTGTGATATATAAAATAATATTCTTGTCCAAAAGTTATTTAAGTAATGACAGTATTTTTTTTTTTCTCCTACTGATAGAAAAGGAAAAGATAATAAAGATGAGAGATTGTGAAAGGAAGATGGATTTCTGGATGACACTGCATAAACCCAAATCTCTGTCTCTCTCTCTCTCTCTCTCTCTCTCTGTCTCTCTCTCACCACAGACCGCAGGCCGTTGGAGGCAGCTTAGAAATCTCTTACATCTGGAACAGCCATAATTCGTGGGATTTGGCCTGACAGCCATGACAGGCACTGGGGCGGCCAGCAACAACTGTCTCCTGTGTTAGCAGCAGTGTGTACGTTAGCTCCGTGAGAGAGAGAAAGAGAGATGGAGAAGGAGAGACAAAGAGTGTCAATATCCAGAAGCTGTGTGTATACATTAAAACTTTCTGTTTATGCAGGGAGATCACGGAGATTAAACTCACCTGAACATGGTTTGCACAATTTCTTTCTCTCTTTCTTTTTTGGAATTGTGGAACAACGTGTGTGGACGCTGTAAACTGTAATCATGCACGTCACAGTGCGGCATCGCAGTACAGTGCAGCAGAAAGTTACTGCACGAGTTTATTCCAGTAGTTTACTTTTAGTTTTGCGCGTCACGTCCAGCTTTATACTTCAAATCCATTATGATAATTGCATAATTCAGTCCACTACAAAATGTTTCACACCACAGTTATGTTGCAGATTATTATTTTTCTTTAATTTATGATCAACAAATATATATCGTAGATGCATTGGTATAAACTTAAATATTTACTACTATATTAAATAAATTGACAGGTTACATTTAAATGCAGTCTAGAAAAATTCATCAATAATTTTAATGTAATAATACAGCTATGGTACATTTATATAGCATGCAACATGCTTATTTTTATATTTTTAGCACCTCTAATATAAATACTGTAAATATTTACTTGAGAGCAGAGTTTTACTGTTATTTTTAGATTTTGGCATTGCAACTTTTACTCAACTTATAGATATTTTTCTATCAAAAGTATTATCAAATTGACAGAAATACAATAAAGGTGATGATATCCAAGTATAAGAAAAGCACAGTAATTATTTTTAAAACATGTAACATATTTTACATACATCTATAGGAGCGTGTTTCACTACTTTTCTCCATAAATGCACATGCAAGAGACAAACTGACTTGTAGCAGAAAAAGCAGAACCGTCCATGTGTTTCATGGCATGCCAGAGGCTCCCTGTGTCGGCCCTAAATATTGCACACAGACAGTAGCTATCACTTCCAAGCCTGAAATCCCACATTCCACATTCCTGATTCCAACGGCTCGCCTGCTAAGCTGGGCACCACATGAAGAGCCATTGTTAGAGAGAGAGGGGTCATGTATCTCTCTCGCTCTCTGTCTGTCTGTCTGTCTGTCTCGAGCTTTCTCACTCTGCCCTCCTTCTCTTGCTCGCTTTGTCTCTCCGCCCATATATCTCTCACTGTCACAGTCTCCATCTGTGACTCTCTTGCTCCGTCTATCTTTCTATTTCTACCTCTGCCGGTTTATCTTTATCTCCCTTACTTATTCCTTCTCTCCTCTACCGTGCTTCGTCGCCCACTCTCCCACTCAGTTTTTCCATCGTCTTGCATGTGTTTGTTTATTTCCTTCTATACCTCGCTCAGCCTCCTGTCTCCTACTGATGCTGTTTGTCTGTGGCTCTCCTTCTCTATACAAGACTCTTACTTTGCTTTCTGCCCCCCCCCCCCCCCCCCCCCCCCCCCCACCCCCCCCCCCCCCCCCCCCCCCCTTTGTCTCTCTCCATCTGTATCCCGTTGTCTGACTCTCCATCTCCCTCTCCCTCTGTGTCTCCAGATATTCATGTAGAGATTTTCTCACATGTTAGATATAGATTTATGACCCCAGTCAGATCCCCGTGGCCACTAAATTTGATACCATCCACTAAGCCACATTGTTTTTTTGTGTGTTTGGACTTGTCTGTTGTGTGTAACTGTGGGTAAGTATGTATGTTCGTGTCTGTGGGTGTGTGTCCATGCATTACAAGGTGGAGGCGGGTGACTTTTAAAGGGTTAGCCTGGGTACGGTGGGCGCAGAGGAGGAATTTACAGTTTATTGAAGCACAGCAGTCAGGTGTGTGTGTGTGTGTGTATACACACACAGGCATGTCCATGTGTGTGAAATAGAAAAAGAGAGAGAGAGAGAGAGAGTGCCTGTGGGTGCCAGGTGACCAGGCTAACCTCTTGGCTGGTGTTTTGGATTTAGCCTTTGGATAGAGGAGAAAAATAAAAATGGAATGCTTTTTCAATTACAGATCAGAAAGAGAGTGAACAAAGGCTGCAGTAAAGGAAAAGATGAGTTACTGGGATCTAATATATCAAGGCGTAACACTCCTAAAAATCTGAATGCATTAATTTTGACTTTAGGAACATTTTGTTCTCTAAACTTGGAAAGCTGAGCTGAGTCCCACCGTTTCGTTCAGTTTTTGAAGTGATTAATGTTTTACACTGTAAACTGTTTCAATGTATTTTAGGAAAGTCTGTGTGTGCGCGCGTGTGTGTGTGTGTGTGCGTGTCATAAAAAATGCGAATAAAGCTAATAACTGTTGCATTTCATTTCTTATCTGAGATGATTCTCATGCATTTGACATCACAGTGTTGAGTTACAGCTGGGTTTAGACGCACACACGTGTAAGTGCAAAAAAAAAAAAAGAACATTGGAAAGAATAGAATATGAAGCTCCACAGACACACACACACACACACCTGTGGAAAACAGCCACTGTTACTGTCTTTTTTGTTGCATGTTATTAATTCTGACAGTAGTGTCTTTAAAAGGACTCGTCCTCTGCCATGCATATTTTATTGGCTGTAGGTGGTATTTGTTGTGTATTTATGTCTGTTTGTTTGAATGCTCCATTCCTTCAACCTATTCCACAAGTTGTCAAGGGTGGGGTATTTTAAAATGACACTGCAGAGCGCCGAGGATTGTAATACTGATGTTTGTGTGATGTGAAATGGTATCTGCCTTTTGATGTTTGGCTAGGAGGAAATACACAAAAATAAAAGCCTTGCAAAATAAAGGTGTGTTTTTGCACATGTTTGAGAGTGTGTGTGCACGTGCGTTCTCTCAAATTGTTTATCTGTCAGTCAGAATGTGTGCAAATTGCCTGCACTAGTGCAAGTATTTGCATGCGTGTTTGTGTGTGTGAGTGTATGTGTGTGTGTGTGTGTGTGTGTGTGTGTGTGTGTGTCCACGTCTACATCTAAAAAGCCATATCTGGCTTCAGATCAAATGGCGTATGAAGGAAGGGAATGACAGAGAGAGAGAAAGTGATAGCTCTTTAATGTTACCGATCCACTCTCAAACCCAAATATAAGACCAGGAACACACGGAATAGGCAAGTGTGTTTTAGACGAAAAGGAGTGACATGAAACACTTATGTAGAAAAGCTGTGAACATGACGTCGGCTTTGTAGCAGGTGGAAAATGTCTCACAAAACAGAAAGAAAGTGAGTAAATTGGATGCAAGGAAGAGCGAAGGCAGGGGCACGCAGTGAAACGGCAGCGTGCGCTGTATTGTTTGCTCGCGTCTGCCAGCAATGTTTTGTTTTTGACTGAATGCCATCGTGCCTAACTCACCTTTCTGCTCACTTCCCTTGCTCCGTCGCGAGGCGTCTAAACTTTGGCTGTCATCAGCGCGTCTGGCGAAGCTGTTATCATAATGACTGCGTATGATTGCGTTGAATCACGGCTTCTGATGCTGAAATTGCTGCATTGTTGTTTCTGGGAAATCATTTAGATATGCTGATTAGTTTTGTGCATGTCTGCTGTAAGTAAAACACAGTCCTTAACTTTATAATGTTTTTACAATGGAGAAATATTAGCCCCTTAATTTTTTTTCTTCTCTCTTCACCTTTGTCCTTCCTACCCCCCCCCCCCCCCCCCCCCCCCCCCCCCCACCCCCCCCCCCCCTTCTTTTTTTTATTTCTCTGCAGGTATGTAGCCTGAGCTGAAATGGATGAAAATATTTACTGTGTACACACCATCCACAAATCCTTTGCCACTCTTGATCCCTGGCTTTCACTTTTTCCCCTCCTCTCTTGCTTCTTGCTCCTATTTTTGAACACCTGCATGCTCTGAAACAGATACATGGAGATATGCGAATAAAGGTATTTCCAACACAGGCTACTGTTCTTCTCTTTTGTGTGGTTATTACACATTGCAAAGTGTTCAGTGCTCCACGTTCCACTTGTTTTGCTGCCACCTTGTCCCACTATCTTTCTCCTCACTAGGAAATTGACCGTTGGCATTTCGAAGGCACGATTCCCTCTTATATAAAGGTGTGTACAAATAGAAACGAAATATTCTCAGAAAGCACCACATGCGAGGAGGGCCGCATCTCAAAGCTGAAGGCACTGCTGAGCAAGGATTTGTTTCCCTCTTTGCCATCTTAACACAGCCATCATCAAGGATCCAGTTCCCTCCACGTCCACTGCTGCCTGTTTCCTACGTTCAATAGGGACCTTTTGTACAAAAAAAAAAAAAAAATGAACAGTTTGCCTCAAATGTGCTGCCTATCCAGAGACAAAATAAGATAATTAAAATAACTGGAATGGAAAAAGTGCAGGAATGTTAAATGCTGTGTGAGACATACTGAAGGTTCAAAGCAGAATAAAAGAAATGTTTCAAGGACAACAAGGCCAATAACACACCATTCAACGGCAGAGTACAAAACATCATTTGGATGGTGAGCACCTGTTAAATTAGGCATCTATTTCAGCTATGGTGCCAGTGGTCTAGTCACAAAAAAAAAAAATACTTTTATGGTGCACCCATGTGTAGCTTTTATGTAAGGTATCAGTCCACTTAGGCCGCCACAGTAATAATCTGAGGATTCACCGTGCCATGTTCCCCTCTAGCTGTGCTGAAATACAGAACTGCTACAATGCTGAGTGCCTGCCAGCATGTAGCAGCTGCAATATATTTCTATCACAAACTGATTTCACATTGTTAGGTTTTTTTTTTTTTTGCAGGAGATTTTTATCATTGTGGAATAAGGTCACATTTGGACATATGCGTACATCAACTCTTGCATATTTGTGATCTTAGCCCATGTGCGCATGAGCTTGCATGCTCCTGTCGTAACGGAATGACAGCGATGCAAATCCGAAATGTCTGGTTTTAGTATTGGATACTGTGGTGAGGCTAAAAATGAGGCAGGACTGACACAGCGAAAAAAAAAAAAAAGGAGAGAGAGAGGGAAAGAGAGGCTGACAGAAATGTGCAGGTAGGCAGCGGTCATATAATACCATCATGGAAAGCCATCACTCCCCATCTGACCACTCTCATTTTGGGGCAATGAAACTCCAGAGGAAATGGCACCAATGTCATTTGATCGTGCTGTTTGCATCACAAACAACAACAACAACAACAACATATGATTCCCAGTGTAAATATTCTGGACCAACACGAAATAAATTATTTATAAAAACGTACAGTACGCATACTGTAATTTCACTGCAGCTTGTTTACTGACCATTATGCTCTTAATGAACCCGTCTGATTATTTCCCAGTGTAACAGCATCTTCACCTGGTGCCACCGTAATCACTGCCCCCGCGGCCTGCTGGGCCTGCGCCATAGTCTGCAAAGCCTGACGACAGTAACTAGGATGAAGTACATGTGCCTCCCACAGATTACACTGCTGATGTCTCCATGGTCACAGAGGCCCTCTCCGTGACAACCACATCTCTGTGTGATTTCAGGTTCTTAATCTGATGGTGAGATAGGCAGACTCACAGGTAGACATAGACACGAACATAAAAATTAAACGAAAACGGTAAGAAATAAAAAGTATGGGCTAACTCAGGATAGACAGTGAAAACGGATGGCTAAAGAAAACAAAAAACTAATGAATAATTAGCAAACTGTAATTCAAGTCTGATCTGTGCTGTGGTTCACGGTGGGATTTTATTACAGTAGTATATGGTGGCAGTTGAGGGTTCAGGCCACATATGTGTGAAACAAATGTATATGCATTCCGTTACCCATCACTTTCCATTAAAAGTGTGTTTGGTTCGCAGGCTGTAGTGTAGAGCTGCTTCTTTTCTGAAAACGTCTCCCAGATGTGGCACCGGAGATTCCCATTTGCCCCCATTTTACCATCTCACTGATTTCTCTCCTCTCCTATCTGTTTCACCGCACTAAAGCCCGCGCCCTCTCAACACACAGGAAAACAGAGCAGAGGAGAGACTTTGTTTTTTTTTAAGTGGCTTTTGTTTTACATTTTCAGTTAAAGTTTTCATGCTTCCAAAGCCAAGTAACTGGCATTTTGTTCGTCAGTATCAGTTATTTACTTTATATTTCACAGGCTATATAGCAGCAGGACCCTAAAGATACCTTTCAAGAAATTGTTCTCAAGAAAAGAAAAAAAAAAAAACTGTACCTTTTCATCGGGTAATCAATGGTAAGATCTTGCCAGATTCTGAAAGGTAACCTTGGAATTTGTGCACTATAGGCTAAAGCTTGTAAAATATTGCATTTAGCGCAACTGAATAGCCATGTAAGTACTCCTATTTTTTTATAGTCTCTATTTCTATAGCTTCACAAAGATATAAATGCAGCATAGACCAGACATCTGACTGTGTAGGCTGCACGTAAGAAAGCATTTCTCAAATAGCAGAAAAGGCGATTGCCTTTTCCTACCGGAATACTGAGGTTATTTGTTGATTTCAAATACATTGGATCTGATGAACAAAAAAGGATCAAAAGATCAGTGATGAACTGGTAAAACACATACGCGGTATCTGTATTTTCAGAACTACAGTGAAAAGAATAAGAGTATTCAAGCTTAAATGAAAATAGAGGCAATTAAACATATAAAGGCCCTTTCAGGCTAAAATCCAAGCTTTTCAGCAAGCAGATCAACAAGTAGGTCTCAGTGCTAATGCATACTTGGTTGACATTACATTTGAATACACTCATGTTGCGAATGGGTGTCTTTTTGTTTTGGGGCGCTGAACCTAACCAAACAGGGAAACAAATGCAAATGCCACAAACTAGACCCAAAATGGCGTCTCTTGGTTAACAGGCTTCTGATTTTGACATCTAGTGCCACCCATCTGCCTTCTCATGCAGATTTTGGTGCTCTATTGCAGGTCCTATTCCAAAGGATACCTTGTGCATATCTCTGGGCCACTGCAGCTTTGACAAAATGGCAGTATTTGACTCCCTGGGAATGAGAATGGGTTGTATCGACACAGTGCTAACATCCAAATAGGCCTACCTGTATATTTTAAGAAGAGAAGTTTTTTTTTTTGTTTGTTTGTTTGTTTGGGGAGGGTTTTGAAATGCCAAAACAAGGTTAAATATTCCATCTATCTCCCAACAGATGGAAAAATCTAAAATATAACTTCTGCTCTACAACGCTGCCGTATGATATTGTGAATAAAATATTGACTTCATAAACACAACAGTAGTAAAAATAAACTTGTACTAGCCTGTTTTATGCTTAGCTGCAAGCGTCTTCACTTTAAAAAAAAAAAAAAAGTAAGGTTGAGTGTGCAAGAAATGTGAAATTCACTGAGAAAAAAAAAGTATTCCCAGCATGTTGCAGAATACCAATATCCTTAAGCAGGCGGGGTTTTTTGATGTATAGACTCCTGCCAGTGAATTGTACAGATGAGACACTTAAGGCAAGACAATAGTGTTATAGATTGTGGCAAGAGTTAAATCAATAGACCTTCTGAGGAGTAACAAGACACCCAGTAGCAAGTGCTACTGCTATACACACATAGGAGGGGCTGGGAAACAAATGAGGACTGGCAGACAGGGGCTAAGACCTCGGTGTCACTGACTAGCCATTAGATGTTAGTGTGTATGCAGGTTTGCGTCTGTGTGTGCGAACACGCTTGGTCTATTCTGAACACTTGTTATGTATGTGTGTTTGCGCGAATGTGTTTGTAAGGCATAAGCAAGAGCAGATACCTGTGTTTTGGTTGTACTTTTATCTCTGCTTCTTGGCCCTGTAATCTCCCACCGGGCATCAAAGCAGAGCCCCATCAGTAGCTCTACCACACCCCTGTATATCCCCCAGATCACTGTGTGTGTGTGTGTGTGTGTGTGTGTGTGTGTGTGTGTGTGTGTGTGTGTGTGTGTGTGTGTGTGTGTGTGTGTGTGTGAGTGAAAGAAAACAGAAATAGAAGGAGAGTCTACAGGCGAGAGAGAGAGAAGAGAAAAGAAGGGAGATAGGACGGGAGAATTCAAAACAGGAAACACGAAACAGAAAAGTCGTGTGTGTGAGTGTGTAGGTGTGAGTGTGAATGAGAATGAGGGGAGCTTTGCATGGAGCTTTGGACCGTCACCCAGCCGTGGCTGTCATCCAAGCCCGGCCTGGAAGCACCTCTCTAGGGCAGCTTCCAATAAACCCCCCTGGGTCTTACTCCTTCTTACTCCACCTCCGCTGTCTCTTCCACCTCTGATCTGAGATCAGTGGTTCCCGGGCCCCTGATAGGTGTCAAGGTCCATTAACCTGGAGCAGGTCTTATCATATTCATCAGGAAGATCAGAGAGCAGATTTATCTCTGTTTTTATCAGATTTGAGGCTTCAGAAGGCTGCCAGAGATGTCATGGCTCTATGGTAATGTGACGGAGGCCGGTGACAGACAGCCAAGAGTTGCAGGCACACTCTAGCAGGTACATCCGTACATCCACACACACTCATCGGCGCACGCACGATAGAAATAAATACACACACACAAACAGTCAAATTTTTTTTTTAGAAGCTGTCAGCAGTTACTTGGACCTTTTTGATGGGGTTGTCAGGTTTGATTAGCTTATGAAGCAGGAATATCTCACTCACTGACCTTTCTAGGCTTTCCATCTCGAGCTAAATCTAATCTAATGTTAAAACAGTTGTAGCCCATGAGGCAAACTTGTGAGGCATGATGAGCCTTTTGGAGGCAAGTGAATTCCAAAAGTTCAATCACAGAAGATACAACTGCAAAAACTTGGTTACGTGTAATAGGCAAATTTGATAAGAAATATAATTATATGTTAATATTTACAGTTTTTTTTTAACATAAAAAGAATGCAGGAATATGTTTTGGTGGGAAAAGTTGGCACTAAGTCGCCACAAATCCCATAGAAATTCAAATATTTCTGTGGATAACAAGCAAGGTTTCACCACTCCTTGATTTTTGCTCCCTTTACTTGTCATCTGCATCTTTTTGGACGAGTGTTTTGCTTTCTCTTTTGACATTTCAAATTGAAAGTCCCAACTGAATTCCACCAAATGTCAAATATTTTGATAGCGCACACTCTGAGGCTAGCCGCTAATTTTAATTCACTGTGCAGCGCCTCCTACCTGACCTCCGGCCCTAACCCTGACCCCCAGCTGCAATCCCAACTGTGCTCTCTGGCTGCTAATGAATTATTGCTGACTCATCGTGGTCAGCAGTGAGTAATCAACTTGACACTTCGGGCTCAAGACACATGGCTGCGGTGCTCAAAAAGTCATTTAGGCGCCACGCTCTGTCCGTACTCCCACAGGGGAGCTGGGAAACCTTTAAACTAAGGTTTGGAAAATAACTTCCCAAACAAGAGTGGAGTTAAAACTTACTGATCCCTGATTGGGCGAGTAAGGGTCTCTACTTTACTTTTTCAGGCAGAGAGATGAAATATATAAAGTGGTTATACAAATCTTTCTTTTAATCCCAATCCAGTAGAGGGAAAAATTACAAAGGACTAAACAAATGCTCTGAGGATGAAAATGTTGGGAATAATTAAAAAAGATAGTTGATTTCCCAAAAAAGCTTTGGGTACATGAAGACAGATCTTTTTTTTTTTTCTTTCATATTCATAGAGGAAAAAAAAAATGACACAAAGCCCACAGATACACACACTCGCACTTACACATCTCCTGCAATCCGGCCCTCATCAACATCCTTCTTGGAAAATCACTGCGGCTCTGAAAAGTCATTTCAGCCACAGTAGCAGCAGGCCCTTAAAGATTCATATTCCTATTTACTGTCTGCCTCTCCTCTCGTGCGTGCATACACACCCAAATACACACACGCGCGCACCAACTCAACCCAGCAGGGTTAGGTTCATGAATAAAGGAGGGAATTAGAGTGGACCTGGAGAAGCCAGATAGACAGATAGAGAGAGGTGGAGGAAGAGAAGAGAGCGAGCTATTAAACTGTATGAAAAACATCAGTAGGTAGGGGCAAAAGCAGGGAAGGGAGGCATAATCAGAGGAGATCAACAGAAAAGGGGAAATTTAGAACAAGAGGGAGAGAGAACTGAGAAAGGAAGATGCAGAGGAGGAGAGAATGATAAGAGCATCCACAGAAAGAAGGCAACATATATATAAATACAGAGTGAGAAACAGAGGGGGGGCATTAGCTCTACATCTAATTTAAACTGCTTGTGTCAATCCTGCGCTGCATGTAGAGATAACATTAAATGTCCATTTGTCCAATGTGTGCATTTGTGAAAAGTGTTACATCACTGTGGCGGGAAACAGTTAAACATGGCTCAGTGTGCCGGGTATAATCTGTAAAACGTATCCATAATTCCTACTCTGCACCCACACACACACACGCACACACAAACAGCAGACAGATATTGACTCAAATAATAATTTTATTACCAAAGAAATAATACGTTTTTTTAAAGCAAGGAGCCCATAAGTGAATAATGCTCACTGATATGAAGCGGCCGTCTACATTACTGAAATCGGAAATATCACTGCACCGTAAAATGACATTATGTATACTGAGAAAGGGGGGTGGTGGGGGGGAGGGGGAGAAAACAGAGAGGGCTTGATGCTAATTTTTCTGCAAATGAAAGAAGAAAGAAAATAATGGCAAAAACAATGACACATGATGAAAACAGGAAAAAAAAAAAAAAAAGAATATGTCAACAACAGACATGGTAAACATCCCTCAATCACCCAGAGAGGCTACAATCATCACACTATGCTACATTTCATGGATTTCATAATATGTGTGCAGGCTATGTGCGCATGTGTGTTTTTGCCAGTGTGCACGGGAGTGTGTGTCAATGGGGAGAGATAGGCAAGAGGCCGTTACTGTGCACCCAGATAATAACCTGGTTTTATAATGTTGCATATCTATATTCAGGCCAATTCCCCCTGGGGGGAGTCAGAATAATAACGCTGGCCATTTTACCCCACCTAGCGGGCGGCCATTTTCTGCCCTGATTTTCAGCATGGACCTCTCCCCATTCCCAAGGTAGCACGTAATGGATGCCGCAATGAGATGGAGTGACATTGTGGTGTCTGAAATGTGAAAAACCTATTTGCCAACCTGCCCTCCCTCAACGGGGTGGCTAGTGGAGATATGGGAGATGCTTATACCTAATCCTTTTTGCAATTCTATATGTTGTCATTTCTGATGGTTGTCTGTATTTATGGCAAATTGGCGAATTTAGAAAATGGGTGCGAAATGGCAGTGAAAATTCATATCTTTTTGTTCAAAAAAATGTAATCCCATAGGTTTTCTGAGAGCCTACGGTCATACTGTGCAATATTTTAATATGCAGACTGTGTTAAGTTTAAAAATATCATCAGAAAGCCAACAAAAACCATTTTGTTAAAGTCAAAATGTAATAAAAGCCTGGCATGCTGGATAATAGTTACAGAAAAACACTTAATAAAGGCCAACTGGATCTCTATCAACTATAAACGAGGCTGTGCACGAGTTATAGACAGAACTGGGAAGCAGAATTTCACCTATTACAAGGCTTCATCATCCACATATATGAGAGAGTTTGTAAGCTGAGGAGTGGAGGAGGTCGGGAATCAGAAGTAGGTGAATTTGCGCCATATCGTTCTGGTGGAACTGTCCCCCTGACCGCTCAATTTCAATAAAACTAAAGACAAAGAAAGGTTAGGGTGTATGGATTTCCCATCGTAGTCATACACAGAGCTGCAATGCAAGCTGGCCGCCTCTCTCTCTCTCTCTCTTCTGAACTCTAAATGCTACTCACTCATACTCTCCTTCCTGTCCCTTACCTCTTCAATAATTCACAGATGGTAGCTTTCGCTGGCCTTTCAAACTTTTGAAATGTAACCTACATCCCGCAAACACACCGATCCTGTTATCTGAATGATGACACGTGTTTGTTTCGGCCCCTTGCTTGTTGAGCGGTGCTAGAAAAGGAAAGGAGAGACTGCACCACTCAAAGACTATTGAGTGTTATTGACATTTCGATAGCAGACGAAACCAATATTAATTTGCCATCTGTATTAGATTTTTCCATTGAGTTGTTTAATGGCAGGCATACGAAAACACATTCAATCGCAAAGTCAAAAGTACTTAAATAACACCCGTGAACGCTCCACAGTGATCGACATATTTGCAAGGAAAAGAGTCAAAGGAGTGCAAAACTTTTGAGCCAGTGCTTAATAACCAAAGTCCCCGTAGCTAGTTTAAATCTGACTATATTAAAAACTTAATGTGCTTACTTATGGTTGATTATCCTTCACCACAAGCAAGACAAAAACACCATTATAGCATGACAAAAAAATAAACACTCTCGCTGTGAGAAAGTTTGAAAACTTATGGGCAGCAACACAGAGTCTAGTCTATAGCAGTTTTGTTGAGTGTAATAAATCAGTGCAACAGGGCTTGTGAAATGGAGGACAGTTGGAGAGTGCAGTATAGGCACTCAGAGAGAACAGCTCTGTCCAAGACAATCATATGATGTATCATTCATACTGTCAGTATGGTGTCTCTCCTCCTCCCTCCTCCTCCTGCTCCATCTCTGTCTGCCTCTCTCACTCTGGACTCCTCTAGCCTCCCGTGGAGGCTATGATGAAGCCCAGCTCTCTCCATCACACACAGCTCCCCAGCTGCTCAGGGATTACACATTTCAATGATACATTCACACACAGTGCCATTCAAATAGCCTTTTGTGCTACATATTCTCTGCTCCTCCCGCACAACAAACAGATGCATTGTTTCATTTTTTTTTTTTTTTTAATGAAAGTTTCACATTGATAATTAACCATGACATGTAGTTTTGCTGTTTTGCATAATTCCATAAAGTACTGAGCGACATGAAGGACGCAATAACACTGTGTCCTTTTCATCTGTAGACCCAGTTTAGTGGTATGTCTGTTCATTTGCTGTGTCATTTTATTCATCTTGGACTGTGTGAGGAGCTTTTAAAAGAGCGAGCGCTGCCTCCGAATCATTTGACCTCCGCGATTTGTTAATGAATGTTGGGAGCAATCACTGTTTCCCAGAAAATGGACAAAAATGATCCCTCATCTGTGAACCTAATCACTTACTGCCATTACTGTGTGTGTGTGTGTGTGTGTGTGTGTGTGTGTGTGTGTGTGTGTGTGTGTGTGTGTGTGTGTGTGTGTGTGTGTGTGTGTGTGTGTGTGTGTGTGTGACTGGCTGTCTGATTACCATCCCTGAATGAAATACTTGTTTGGAATGATCTGTATAGGGAAGAGGGGTGTTCTTCTACGAGGTGAAGCAGCACAGCTGGAGTGGGATACAGATTATTTCATGTTTACAGCTAAACAGATAAAATAAGAGAAAGGGACAGGTAAGGGGGAAAAAGCTAAACACAATGTGACATGGAGGCAAAAGGGCAAGTGGCCACAGAAAACAGTGAATTAATTATTAAATTTCCTTACATGTTGCTGGTAAAGAAATAGGGGGCAAGCCCCTACCCTCCTCACTTAATGCCCCTGTATCACAGTGGAAGATCACTGCATCATTTGTTGGTTTATTCCAGACCATTATAAAGAGTGTCATAGTGGGTCATATTTATTGGAACCAGAGTTTTAAGACAAGGGGTTAAATCAAACTGCAACTGCGTGAGGAGTGGAGTGGACCGGCATTGCTTTTCTATTGGTTCTCTCCACTTTAAGTGCTTTACACTACAGGCCCCATTCATTCATTTCACACATATTTACACAGTCCTGTATTCTAAGCACTTTTGGTTTCATCCAGCTTGCACCTACACCTATGGCCAGTTTAGAATCACACACATCTTTGGACTGTAGGAGAAGACAGAGTTTCAATGCAAAACCCACGCAGGTGCTCCCCATTACCGCCATACGATAAACACAAAGTTTAAGACGTGACATAGTTCCCACAGTGTGTGTTGTATTACAATATATGTAAGCACAGTACATAAACAAGGTTTTTACCTGCTCTTTAGATCAGAGCTAACACCCACACTTTCACCTCAAAGACCAAGTCAAGACCCAAAGGCCCCACAAAAACACCCAGTTTACACCATGTTGCCTGTTTTATCTGCATTCTGTCATCTTTGTTTCTTTTCTTGTTCTGTTGTTTACATTGTTTTCATTCTTAATAAACCGTGCTGACGCATCACAAAGGAACACGCTGTGCACATGTGAACATGGGTGTCTGCACCTGTTTGTGCATACGGCAGAAATGTCACAAGACAGACAGAACGACGGGGAAAGACAGAGAGCAGGCAAAGGTCATGCTCAGTCCTTGAAATCTCATTTCCAACGGCCAAATCTGATCAGCGCTTCAGATGTGGACACAGAGCTGGAAAAAAGGAGGAAGTCGCAGAGGAGGAGGTGGACGAGGAGATATAAACGAGACAGATCCAGTTTGCATGTTTGCTGCTTATCTTAACCTCGAATGACTGAGAACAAAGAGAAATCACATCATAATCTGCTTTCTATGAAACTCTGTTCACACTTGTTTGGGAAATGAAATGATAAAATGACAGAGTCATATATATTCTTTTGTTTCTTCTGCTCTCCCGTCCCTTTGCTTCTGAACGCAAGGGCAAAGGTGGAAGAAAAAAAAAAAAAGAATCGTGCACTGCTGGAAGTGCAAGTGAACTGAATTAATTGAGCCTCCGTGTTTATTCTGTGCTGAGCACACAGTAAGTCATTCGCTCACATTCAGTGCATCTTAAATGGATATATAAAAGCCAGAGGCTCAAATAGAAAATACAGAAAAGAATAAAAAGGAAGTAGAAGTTACTGAAGGTGTGATTCTATCCGCTGTCAATACTGTTAGTGTTATCGCCGTGACAATGAAGAGTAAGCTTTGGCAGAGCCTTCTTTTCTTTCTTTCACTTCTAACATCAGCACTATATAATCCCCATTTGTGGATCATGACACACCTGTATGCTCGTGCGTGTGTCTTCAGTGTGCGTGCATGTGATGATTGCATGTTTCCTCTTAGACTCCCGCCTTTGCAAGTATGAGTTTGTGTGTTTGCACATGTGCGTGTTCGCTGGTACGTGCATGATGATTGCATGTTTCTTTTGATTGGCCCAATATGTGTGCGTGTGTGTGTGTGTGTCCAGACGGGGTCACCTTGCATCCATCTCTTAGCGTTTAGAGACCCCCTACGAGGATAAAAATCATCCTCTGAACTTAATCCAGGCTTATGTCCTCTTCATCTCCTAACTCACAAAAAAAATGTGCACACATACCTGGACTTAACCGAACACACATACATGCACACACATAAAGATGAAGCCAGAACATATGAGGAAAGAGACCTGGAGAGACTAGGTAAGACTAAAACCCATCACAAACAGCTGAGTTTGCAGCTTTGTCAACACGGAGAAAGTAATCTGTATCCCTACTCTGAAACATTTCAAAACCCATCACTGATCGGGGTAATGCTTTAAATGAATAAATGTAAAGGTTGAAGAACCAGGCAACTGGTAAGCTGTGAGTTTTAACCCCAGGTGAGCTCTCAATTCCCAGCTGCTCTCAGAAAACTTGTCCCCAATGAAGATTTGACTGTACTGGGCAGCTCGCAGGTGAAAACGTGTGACGGCTCATCTGTAAAGCAACTATGTGAAAAATAGTGCGCAGACACTGCAAACCTCCATTTATATATTTTTATTTTTGAAGATGAAGTATTAAGCAGATTGCTGCAATAGTTTTTAGTGTTTAACAGTAAAGTGTCTAAGAAGTAAGACACGAGATTCTACCCTGATTGAATCAGAAAAAATACATTAATCTGGTAGCTGTGAGAAACAAAACAGTAATCAGACAATGAGCTGGATGCCAGACACACCATTGATTTCAAACTACCTCGCTAAGCAGCCTCAGAGGCACAAACCATATCCACCTTATGGTATTGACCCTGGCTCTAACAAATATGCTTATATTTATATTGCCTTTCTGACTGAGACAATGTACAGCCTCTCTTTGGATGGATATTGGATCATACACACATGCTTACCTCCAAATTCAATATTCATTCTCCCGCACTTGTGCTTTATCTTTGGAGTAAATATTTATGTGCCGTTTGGCACAAAAGCAAAGAGGGGGGAAAAAAAAAGCAAAATAATAATAATAAAAAAAAATAATCTCACAAAACTAAATCGCCTTGCATCAAAAATCAATGATAAAATGGGAGCACGAGCTCTGTTTTCTAGGTCACATTTGAATATTTCTTTTAGAGGTATTGATTTGTTTTGTGTGACCTACCCAGGCCCATTCTTTGCAATTAAAAAAGAGAGAGTGAGACTGTGGTGTGGAAGCTCTCTGTCGTGTGGCAATCCCAGTAGGTGTGTATATGCGTGTGTTTAAGTGTAGAAATTGGTGTGTTTCTGTGTGCTTAATGAATAAGAAGCAGTTATGATGAAGATGGGTGGAGCTGGACCTTAAGGAAGATTTATATTGTGTGTTTGTTGCAGTGGATTACCTTCATTTTGCTATATTGAATGCAGCCTATAGTCCAGGCTTTGTCTCACCACCCAAAAGCCTTTATTTTAGACATAACAGAGCACACAGGCAACCGGATGATTCCACATTCATGATGTGATCTTGTGTGTGTGTGTGTGTGTTTTCAGAAAGGCGAAAAGAAAACGATTTCTAAAGACTGGAGAAGTAAACTTTGGGTCGTTCTGAACACTTACATGCAAATGTGTTTTGCAAGAGCCTGAAGAAAGTTTGTTCCCAGTTTTAGCTCTTGCATCTTGTCCTGCAGTCATTTCGGTGCGTGTATAATTTATGAGTGAAATCTGCCTACTTGAAGAACAGAAGCATTTATACAGCCACACACGAGTAATGCGTACAGCTTGGTATCATATTGCCATGAAAAAAGATTTCTCTGTGTGTACTATACAAACTCATTGAATGCTAAAGCAGAATTAAACTGATACCACTTTGTTGAAGCCTAAAGCACTTGCTTTTGCTGTAGATTCAGATTTCACGACTTTACATAAGTGTGTTTGGCTAAAACACACGTGCACGACCTGCTTGCGACCTGTTGTATTTGTCGATTTGAACGATATGAATGCCAGTTAAATGTTGAAACTGTAAAATGCGGCGTGTCTTCTGTGCGTGCGGCTCGTGTGGCCTTCCTTTGTGTGCGTCCCGTGTCCTCCTGTCCTTTAGCCCCGGTGTCATCTTCCTCCCCTGTCTCAGAGCCATCCCGGCCTGTTTGAAGTGGCTATTAGCCAGAAATCAAAGCCTGCCATCAAGCCCATCTCAGCCCCGTGCCCTTTTAGAATATTCACCAACGGTCTCCTGGCCTTTTGTGAGCCCCCTGGAATAAAAATAATCAAAATCAGAATGGACCTTCATGTGCAATAATACTCTGTCTACTCTTATGGCCTCCACTGTCAATGCCATTTATAATTCATGCACCCATACTGATGGGTCCGGGGCACGTTCAAGAGGTCCGCTCCTCACTGTTCCACCACTGTTCATCAATAGCTGCCAGCCAGGTAGGGGACTTTATTATTGAACAGTGGCCATGCTAGTTTGACGCAAACACTGTTCTATAATTATTAGAACTTCAAAAACTTTACACTCTCTCTCCATCTCTGCAACTCCCTCTCTGTTTGAGATGGCCTCCCTCTCCCGCTCTTCTTTCTGTTGTTAATTTAAACACTGGCACTTTCATCCCTCCCCATAGGTGTCTGTTTTACAATAAAAGGTCATCCTCATTTGTCCACAGATACAAAAGGGACCACCGTCAGTGCTGAGGTCAGACAATCAGACAGACAGATAAATAGACCGACGGACAGAGCGATGGCTGGCGCTACACGCTGGCGCTCAGGATGCAGGAGAGAAGAGAAGGGAAAGCGAGATAAGAAGGTAAGACAGATTGAGAAAAAGTGAGGGAAAGCTAGGGAAAGGTGGAAGGAGTGAGATTGAGAGATGGGAAAGATGGAGGGAGTTGTAGTCGCTGGCGATGGGGCGGGTGGGCACGACCGAGGACAGATAACTAATCACGCCATCACCTCCAGTCTTCTTCCTTCTCTCTCTACTCCTTCTTCACCTCTTCTCTGCTCCTTCTTCGAGGATGATTGACGAGGGCACGGTGGACTGAGGTTGTCCCAGTCCCCAGATTAGAAAGCCCTCAAACAAATGAAGCCTGGAAATACTGCCCTGGGGAGCTGGGAGCCACGTGTAGAAAGACAGGACACACACACTCTGGCTTAAAGAGACATGAAGATAAGGGAAAGGAGAACCAGAGAGGAAGAGGGAGGGAGAGATAGCAAATGGCATGTTTCTCGGGTTTTGAGGGTATACAGTACGAAGAGAGGCAGGAGCTGGAGTAAAAGGAAAGGGATAAGTTTAAGACAAGTTTAAGATTCTAACAAAGAATGTGAGTGGGAAAAACAGAAAGTCAGAGAGAGTGCAAGAGACAGAGACAATAATAGGTGAGTAAGGGAGAAAGCGTGAAGTCACTTTAATTAGGTAACCTGCAGAGAGGGAAGAAACTGAGAAGCTGAGCATGAAGAAAAAAAACACTGGGAAAAAAAAAGTGATGGAGGAGAGGAAAGGAGAGATGACAGCGTAGGGAAAAAAAAAGGACTCCCAACCATTCCTTTACACACCTGTTCTCATCTTCCCAAGATTACCAACTGCAGATTGTTCTACTTGTGCTCTTCTGCAGATCTGATATGGTACATTTATCAAAAATTGAGCATCACCCTGTTCCCTTTGCCAACACTCCAATGCATACACACAAAACACACAACCTGCAGCCTCCCTTTCTACCTCTTGAAAAACGATCATCTTCGACCCTGGACCTATTGTTTAAGATTCAAGCATTAGTGGGGGAAAAAAAAAGGGCAAAAAAAAAAGTGTGTGGAGAGAGAGAGAGGGGGGGGGTGATATATGACCAGATAGTAGGAAAAAGTTTGATTTTATAGGTGTCACGTGACCCTAGAATGAGTGACCTCCATTTTCCCAAATGGCGCAGGTCCAGGGTTTTAATGGAGTCTCCGCGAGCCATATATCAGTGCAGCTTGTCTCGTAAAGCTCTCCTCAGGCCGACCTCACAAACCACCTCCACCTTTATTGTGACACATAGGGAGGTTTTCACGAGCAGAAAATAGATGTATTAACAGGGAATGATTTTAATATAGTCCGTAGGTGACAAAAAAAAAAAAAATCACACACGGGGAAAGTATTGGAGGATTCTGTTTCTGTGTGTGCTACATGTTTGTTTTTTGGTTGTTTCCTTTTTTTTCCTCAACATTTCTCTCTTTCACCATTCCTCCTCCTCTTCTGTCTTCAGTTTCTGTTTCCTTCCCCTCCTTCCTCTCTCCCACCTCTTCTTCCTATGTCTGTAGAGTGTCACAATATTACAGCCAGCCAACGTGAAACTTTTTAAAGTTTTGCGAGGAGGCTGACAGAGCACAGAGGAGATTAACCTAGCTGCCTGCCATAGCACCTGTCCCTCTTCTCTTTCTTTCCTGTTAAAAATAACACAGAAGACTACAAAAGGTGGCTGCATAGTCCATGTTGTGCTGGCTATAGGGGCCTGAAACACTTTAAACATCGGTATCAAGCAGATAGTTTGAAAAGGAAAATGCACACCAAAAAAATGAGGATAGGAGCAGAAGCATGGGAACTGGGTGAGCCCGGGATGTTTTTCTACTCTAAAATCCCAAATAAATACACACCACATAAAAATGAAGTTTAACAGTCTACATCCTGTTAGGGATTTTGTTTTTACTCTCTATTTGTAAAAGGATATTCAAAAAAAAAAAAAGTTTACAGCTTCAAGTAAAACCCAAGTCCAATTTTTCTGAGCGTTTCAAAGTTTGTCTGTTCGGGAAGCATTTGTCTCAGGATTTAATAACAGCGATAAGCCTTAAAAGAGACTGGCTGGATGCACTGAGTGTGGGTATTCTATTCATCTGCACTGCTCAGTATCAAAGTGCAACCTCCCTCCAAAGAGTCTTTTTCCTGTGATGTATTTTTGTAGCTTTGAACATTTCTTCTCTCCCTCTGTTTTTTTTTCTCTTTCCAAATACAAAATATGTAATCTAATTTTTCTTTGCATCGCGCCATAACAGACCTGAGCGCAGGGGAAACTATACGTTTGTTAACGGAAGACAGGAATGAATACAAATGAAGAGAAGTTGTGGTGTAGGAACGCTGCAGAGCGGGAGCGGCCGCTGCAGTGTATTGTATCTGAAGTAAATACTGAATGACTAGTGAGGCAGTTTTTTAAAACACACAGTGGCCCCGAGTCAGAGCCTGCTCTTCATCAGTCAGAAAGGCAGAAATGAGAAATGCATCTGAGCGACGATTTAAAAGGCAAAGTTCAGTAATTGGGAATGACAGACACACACAAAGCATCCATCACTCATGACCTTTCCATTTCTCTCCCTCTTTTCCTTCCCCCGTCTCGCCATTCAGGACAAGGACAAGAAAAGCAAAGCAAGGGAAGAAAAGAAAAGAAAAAGCGGATCTTTTAGACAACTGTATTTAATCGGCGATTCAAAGCTGCATTGTGATGCCATTAACCTGGAATCAGCTTGAAGCTGAAATTAAGTAAAAGGCAGGAGCTTTTTGTGTGCGTGATGTGGACACGGAAACACAAATCGCGCAGTGCCAAAGCTATTTAAACTCCTTAATTCTAAATGTCAGCATTTCCATCTGTAACTGACATAACTTTGGTGTCAATTTAAGAAGCACAAACACAAAGTAAGCAGTTTAAATCCATCTGAGAATGATCGGTTCATGGAAAGTTAACTTCTTCACTGCATTTGTCACAATTTTTTTTTCTTCATGGCTCCTCTCTTTATTGCCCTACCTCTTCTTCTGTCTGTCTTGTTTTATTTCTTTTCACTCTTTGTTCTTTCAACTGCGGTGAAATGACCAGGCCGTACACTAGAAACTCTGTCTTAGACACGTGCACGCATGCACACACTTGCAGACACACACACACACACACTTCACATCTGGACTTGTGTTTAATTTTATGTCAAAGTCCGGACAGGAAGCACCTGTCTAGATGAAATCCTGCAAGCAAGAGAAACAGAGCGAGGGAGAAACACAGAAAAGGGGAATGAAAAAGACCGAGAGAAAAAAAAATACTTGGAGAAAAAGAAAAACATTAATCCATCTGTTGTGGAAATACATGTAACAGTCGTCACATTAGAAGCAATGTCAACAAACAGAGTGAAACGCAAATTGGTTTGGAAAAGGCAAGTCATCTGAAATTAACACAAATTTCATCCCCTCTAAATGTTATCGTGTCTGTCTTGGTCGGGAGCTGAACGCGGGTCATTCTTTTTTTCTCCAAAGCTTAGGGGGCTGTTCAAAACAGATCTGTAATTACAGAGTAGTAAAACTTCCAGATGTGGGATTATTCTTCCCCTCACATTAACAGATTAAATGATCACTGTCTGGATAGAGTTACACACCTGTTATAAAGGAGGCTTAGTGGCATTTTTAACATCACATCTGACTGGTCAATTAATGTCACGGGATGTTGTTTGTCTAAAACAAGGGTCACTCCTAGATATCAGTTCTATATAAACTCACACCGAGCTCTAAATATAGATGTTAAACATGCTGAGGTTTATCTATAGATATTAATACAGCCTCTGCACCTGTGATTTCTTTTTGGGAATGTCTGATAGAAAAGAAAATTTAGACAGAGAATATGAGCAGGGTTTTCAGATGTTCAGTAAGGAGCAGGTCTGAAAATCTCAATGCAAAATGGTAATGCAACCACATGGTCTTACCTGAGATCCAGAAAAGGCGTATATTGAAACAGTTTACCAAGAAAGATGTTGCAGATTTTGACTTTGCTACCTCAGAAGGAGGAAAAAAAGACAATCCAACGTCTACACGTTTCGGCTCGTGACAGTTTCACAGTATGACTCAAGTCTTGTGCACGTGTGTGTTAGTGCAGAACACGGCAGCGGTATCAGTAGCTGACTCAAACTCTAATTAGGTTTGTAGAGGCAGTGCCTAAATTAGCACAGCTATTATTTCTAAAGTTAAAACCCAGTCTCTAAAGTAAGCTCAAAATGGTTACATATATCAATAATAGCTGCACAAACTTGGAAAAATGATTAAAACAATAACTTAGTTCCCGCCAATCTAAAGAACCTCACCACTGAGTTTGAACCAATATCTTTATAAACTTTTGTTTCTTTTTTGTCACTAAAAGCTCAGTGACTCTTTTCCCCTGAATCTTTGGTCTTCTTCTGAGTTTCTGAAATAAACTGACAAGAAATTAAAAACTAAAAAAAATCATTAATTAGTTCATTAAAAACATTTTTAAAGTTTTGGACATGATGCAATATAAAATTTGCAGATTAGTCTCCCGTCAAGCAAATGTTTTATCTTCAAGTCCCTTAAAAAAAGCTGAAGCTGAGCTGAAGTAATGAAAATGTAAAATGTTCACTTCCGTGTGTGTAAACTCACGTTTTTCTTTCATCCTGTATGTTTCCTCCAGTATCGTGGGTCGCCTTGCTTCATATTCAGTATTGCGATTGAAATAATATTAGCTCTTTTGCCCAATTAGTGAAAAGACTCCTTTCCTGTTTCCGATTGTGACACGGGGAATTGCTGACATTTAAAATTACTAACATGCAGTTGTAGAAATTTCAGACCAATTCGCCTGCGCAATGTTCTCAGCGTGACATAACCTGATGTTTATGCTGCAATGTCAGAACACATCTGCTAATTGACTTGGTCAGGGCTCTGTGTTTGTGCTGCAGGTAATGTCCCATCACAAGTGAAGACGCCAGCTGTGGGCCACATATAACCCTGTTCCACTTCAATGTGCAGCCCTAGACTACAAAATTTAGGTGTGCCAAAGTGCGTTAAGCTCAACACACACACACTCCAGGTGACATCAGGCAGCTGCTACCCTGGGTTAAAAGAACTTAGAGGTCGTAAAGGTTGATGGTGCATGTGTTCGTCTGTCTTCAGTCTTCTGAGTTTTGTGGCATTCTTGCAGAGATCATCAATAATGGAGAAAGTCAAGTGAACAACATGTAATTACAAAAGAGAACAAAGAAGGAAATGCATATCTGCAGCCTGCTTGCTAATATTTTCTGTGGCATTTACAAGTGTGCTGTGCATCACTTGTACTGTGGTCTGCATGTGATAATGTGTAGTGGCGGTGAGCCACAGAGCCACTAATTGACTAATTAATTAGCGCATATTGACAGAAGATACTTTTACTGTAACTATGAGTGATGCGAATGGAGAGAAATGTCATAGAGTCCTATCAGCAGCACAAGGGCGGAGGATTGCATTAGACAAAATGAAACTATTAAATCTGCTGGTGTTCCCTCACTATTTCAGCTTTTATTTCACAAAAGATGAATCAATAATGTTATCACATGGATCCAGCTGATTCTGCCAATGAAGCAAAATTCCACACATTTCAAGAACATATCCAAAAAGAAAAAAAAAAAAAGAGAGAAAAGCGGGAGGTGGTATTTCATTACTTTGAGTTCTTCGTTTTATTCTGAGATTAAATTCTGTAAATTACTTCTTAATATGCCCGTCATCCAATAACCTGGTTCGCCTACCTCAACATCAGACTGTGACAGCTTAAATTTTGCAGTATGAGTTTAAGACCCCGGAGAACACGTGTGAACTTGTTGCATCCAGTTGTTGACTTAACGTGTAGGTGTAGTGCAAGCAATAGGGGTATGAACAAGAGAGCGCCTTTCCCTTTAGTCAGTAAGAGTAAATCTTAACTTTCTTTTTCTGCGTACTTTCTGCAAGAGTTTTAGCTTGTTGAGGATTCTCCTCTACAAATTTCAGGAAAAAATGTTGACTGTTTTCTTTAGAAAAGAAGCCCCTTCATTCACGTTTGCAGGACTGTTTTGTAAAATGAGGCATCACACTGTGCTGCAGCTGTGATATCAGGGGCCAGATAAAATTCTGAAGAAAAAAAAAAAAAATGAAGCAAGGGGACTACAGACACATCAGCAACTCTGCCTGAGCAGCAGCCAGGACTGCTATGCATGGCTGCAACTGTTTACAGCAGCCACAGTCAACCCTCCAAAAAAGGAGGAGGAAAAAAAAGCATGCATTAATGCAAACAAATATGAGGCCTAATGCAATTGAATGCATAAACAACTGCTTACAAGACAGATTATGAATGTTAAGTTGTACATTTGAATATTAGTTTTTGTGTGTTGCTGTGAACTGGGCAAGAAATCATATAAAGAAGTGCAAGTTCTGTGAAATTGGCTTTTTTTTTTTTTATTTCAGTTAAAAACTATCACCTTATTTTTCATCTCCACTTCCCCATATCAGACTTGTCCTGCTCAAAGGAGAAAAAAAGAATCACCCACACATGGTCTGAAGTATGAGTGGGGTGTGTACATTCTCACCTCAGCTAATGTGTGAGAACAGGCCTTTGCGCATACACGTCGCTCATACGCCTGGCCCTTGGTGCTCGTGCAGTAATAAGAAAAACACAGCGCCAAGTAACCAAACAAACCCAGATTTGCCCAGTTACATCATTAGTTTATTTAACAGATTTAAGATTAAGTTTTCCATTATTGTATTTACAATTACTGCTCTATTTTTAACCTTATCTTGTCCCGGATTCATCCAAAGACAAACCAGCGGTAGAGCTTTATCACGTTAAATGACAAGGATGGTTTAGAAAATGGCTACACAAACACAGCATTAGGAAGATGATATTGAAATAGCCCAGAGAGTTGCAGAAGACAGACAGAGGCAGTAAAAACCATGGCCATTCCCCTCTTTCTTTCTTCCCTTCTCCCTTTTTCCTTCCTTTCTTCTCCTTCAAGGTCAATCATCAAAGTGAGGCTGCATGTCACCGCTGCTTTGTCTATTCAGATAAAATTGCTGCATTCATTGTATGTCAGATAAACCTCAGAAATGGAGAGAGGAGGGTATAGTCGGAGAGAGAGAGAGAGAGAGAGAGAGAGAGAGAGAGAGGGAGGCATGGAAGAAAGAAAGAAAGAGAAGGGGGGAAAAAAAACAACACCCCTATCGTGACAACCTCCAGCCTGGCCTGTTTTTATCTGACAAATTTAAGCATTCACTCTCTCCTCTCCTCTTTCCTTCACATTTTCTCCTCACCTTATCTACTGTCTCAGCACTGCATCACTTGCCATTTTAGAATAATGTCCTCCCATGTCTATAATGACATTGCCTTTGTGTCTCAGATTACCTTGGGATTTTCAGTCATCCCCCTACCCCAGCACACATGGATGCTGGAATAAAGATACGCTCACACAAACACAGGCACACACAAACACCCGAGTGCCAAAGGAAATCTAACTCAAAAAAGGAGGCTAGCTGAATAAGTACAACATTAAGGAGCATATTTCTTAATAAAAAGCAGACCTACAACTGGTAACGGTAGCTGAAAATATTATTTCTGATTGAAAATGTGCAACGTCATTGATTATTCAAGATACCGCTGTTAGAATTTTGCTCTGTGGTAAAAGCTTGAGGTAATTTCACAGTTTACACATCAGAATTAGACGTCCGAGTCCGAATGCTTAATGTTTATTCTCAGCTACCGGACCTGAAAACATTGTGTGAACTTCACGTCATATACACCAATTAGCCAAAACATTAAAACCTGATGTTGTGTAGTTTCCCCCCCTCACGCTGCCAAAATATCTCTGTCTTGTTGGGGCATGAATACGGGACCTTTGAGGGTGAACTGTGGTATCTGGGATTGGAATAATGGGAGGAATTCCTTTGGGTCCTTTGTGGGCTGGAGAGGTTGTGATGTGCAGCCTCAGTGGATCAGACTTGATTGGGATCTGAGGAGTATGAAGGATAGGGTAATGCCTTGGGCTTTTTTTGTGTGTTCCTTGAGCTATTCCTGAGCATTCTGTCATGGCAGGACGCCTATTTGGCATATACAGTATTGGGAGAGGTCATGTGACTGGTTCATCACTGGTTCGAAAACTGTTAGATGGCAGATCTTTCAGGTGAATACATAAAACAGAAAATAATTTGAAATGTCAAAAAACTGCCATCAAAAATTCATCCGTTTGTAAGCCAACAACCTAAAACAATATTTACAGTGGCCAGCTTGTACACAAAAAGACAACCTATCCAGCTCATATTTTACCGTCAATGCTCTTCGTTCCTATTTTCTCCAATAAAGAAATCATATTCCTTCAGGTATCATTAGACATGAAGCAAGTCTCCAGTATGTATTATTTCTGTGCTCTGATGAGCTCCTTAAACTGTGACAGGTCGTTCTCTCCCCTGCCTGGCCATGTCTCTTAATGAGATGGTAATCAGCCAGTCATCAGCAAAGGGACCATGCAGGACACATAATGAGAACATTAGGCTGCATACTGAAAGGACCCCCTGCCGGGTGGAGGATCAATGGTCTGGCCTGATGAAAGGTGGATGATGCAGCTGATGGCTGAAAAGAAAGAAGAAGGGACAGAAAAGCAGAGATCTGTGATGTTGATTGTCCAATATATTATCTACTGTACCAGTCCTTTGACTCTCACGGTCAGTCAGAAGTCATGCAGATTTACAGAAGAAAAGGGAATTGTTGTTGCATCTCCTGTTTTACACAAACCAGTATTATCACATTATGTCTTCTTTCTAAATCCATTAACTGAATCCAAATCTTTCTGGATCCCTTATCAGACTATTATATATGTACTCCATTTGGTTTGGATTAGATATATTTATTCAAAAATGTATTTGAAAATTTTGTTTATTCCAGTCACCCTGTGAAACTTTAAATCACAGTGATAAAATTAATATTTTATATATGATTTTGGGCCCACCTGCCATATAGGCAGGACACTAACACTGTTAAAAATAATGTTACACTTAAATCTTTGCAGGCTTGTATGGTTGGATGTCATTTATCTGGCTGACTTACTCTTGACTGTACACAGCAGCCATCTGCATTATCGCACAAGTTAAGCTACGCCATGTATGTCAGTGGATGAATATTAGCATGAGAAATTACAGCACATGCTTAACTCTTAATACGTCACTGCTAGCAGGTGGCATCAAAACTACTGTGTGATGGTTTTCTTGTCCGTGGCTATTTAAAATATCAACAATTCAGATTTTGATAGCACTTGATGCTAAGAGGGAGGAAGCTCTTCTTTCCAGACACAGTTGATGCTCAGCGTCATCACACACAAAGAAACACATTTTTCTAACTTCAGACTTACGGCTGAAGGAAATGTAAGATTTTTTTTGAAGCTCCGGTGTATTAAATATAAACTGTAACTTCAGTGTAGCTGTGACAGGAAGGACCAAAGACATAATGTTTTATTAATAATAATTAATTGCACTGCTACTCCACACCTACATCATAACACATTTGCTACATTACAAGCCTCCAAACATGTCAAGCTATGTAAAAAAAAATATTAAGAAAACAACAAGATAAACCCTAAGTCAAAATGTTTAATGAACTTCACTCCTGTTTACCTTTGTATATCACGCAGCAAGTTAATGAGTACTCAGAATGGTACATTCTTACTAGTTTACAATTATATTACAAATATTTAGAGGAAAATGGTAACACTAATTTAAACTTTATTAAATAAAGACTGCAATCAAACAATTACACACTTTATTGGTGAAAAGCAGCAGCAGTCGTCCTAAATTTATCAAAAGCAATAAAAAATCCCTTAGAGTCAGCTGTTTTAATACAGTCATAAAAAAACTGTTTCCATTAGTACATATTTGTTTTTTTTTTTATTATTATATACATCCAGTCTAACAGAGTAGAAAGATTAAATAAATAGACTTTCAGTATGCACCAACCATTTTGGTCATATTCAACAACCTAGGCGCATATGAAGCACCAGAACATGCCAACCCCCCCGCTCTGTCGTACGTTATAAAAACCGCTGTGACAATTCAGATGTGGAGCATGAACTCTTCCACCCAAACTTCCCCTTTCCATATAAGTCACTGTGTAAGCCTTTATGGATTTCACATATGTATATTCTTATTTATGTCCACTCTGTCTTCTATCATCACTATGAAATGCAGTCCTGGATTGAATCCGGCCATAAAACTGACTGGAGTCACGTTAATTGTCAGACACAGACACAGTTCTGATCATAAATGTTGTACTACATACTGCTGCTTTAAATCACAGACAAATCTACCCCCCACCCCCACCCCCCACCCCCCACCCTCTGCTCGCTGGTGCCTTCCAAAGTGATTTGGTCTCAATTTGTAATAAAAAGACCAGCAGAGAAAGCTCTGCCAGTGCCTCCAATAGGCTTCCCTTTTGTGTTTTGCATTTTTTTTTTCACCTTTTCTCTTGTTGCAGTGACTGACTTTTAATCTAATAAACATTGCATGAGCCCACTGACCAGAACAAAGGGGTAGGGGAAGGAAAAAAAAAAACTTCTTTCTGAACATCTATCAGATCGTTCTTGTTAAAAAGAATGGGGGTTGTAGGGGGTTCCTTAACAGGAATGGGGTAGGATATAAGGTTTCATGCCAAGATCGTAAAATTACTGAAGAATAAAAGCCATTCATTTCACATGACATCACCACCTTCAGAGGATGTAAGCTTCAGCAGCTTCAAACTAAGGACAAAATGTTTCCCTCATAGACTTCACTGCTGCTGTTTTCTGACAAGACGTACAACACAGCAGAACAAAGGAGTGGGATTAGCCTCCCTGCTTTTGGCTGGAGCTTTTGATGCATGCAATAAAAATATAATATATTTAACAGCATAACTGTCCTGGTACATAGTTTATATATATGATCAGACAGCCAAAGACTCTGCTTGGGGCAGATTTGAATGGATTTCTTTCTTGGAAGATGTGGGCATGGTAAAAGTTAACGCAAGCCTCACAGTGACCCTAGTGGTGAAATCACAAAGCAACAGCTTACACAACAGGGATGATAAATAGCTGCTCATCGCCCCACAAACCTGCCTCACTATACTGCAGTGCTCTTCCAGTTAAATACTTGCACTTAAAACATTCCCTCTTATGCATGCTATTAGTGCTGCCCACTAATTTACACTTTCAAGTGCAAGTTTCCCGTCGGATCACAACCATTATGTTTGCATGGCTGTCATGCACTCACCACGGGACCAAGTCAAATCAGTCCTGTATGCTTGACACAAATGATACAGCACTGGAGCATGCTCTAGGGGTACTAATGGTTGGTCTGAGTAGTTCTCAGCCACAATGTCACAGAAAATACATAATTTCCAAGCTGCTCACATGGCAAATCCATGCTACAGTCAAAGAGATATACATTTGCTAATGGCAAATGCACTGGCTCACAGAGGTGGACTGGATACCTATGATGCATATCTCCTATCAGCAGTGATTCTCCACATGTGGGAGAGAGGAGGTGGTATGTTTTTAGCGGCTGTTAAATATAAATCGTTGCTGCACTCTGAAATATACAGTATGCACCATATAAACTCAGAGGAATTATTCCTCCAAGCACCTCTTACACTGCGATGTATGGAGCTTTAAAGGACAGAGGGCCTTCGATAATTGGCAGTGTTACTGAGAGCGCGCACATCCATCTATTGCATTAGTTTATCTACATAAAACAAACAAGGATGCTACAGTCAAAATGCAGTCAGACATTATTAACAAAGTATAAAAGAATAATTTCATTTTTCTCCCTTTCTCAGAGAAATGTGACACATCATCTGAAGCGGTATTGCGTTGCCTGGGGTGAGGGCCTGCACAGTAGATGGACCGCTGTAATTTCTCATCTATCAAATTATGGTTTATTGTTCAGCACAGTAACCCCAGGCTACACACAACCCTGTGCACTGACAGTTATGAAACATTATATTTCCACTGTCATTGTCCAGGCCCAAGACAAAGCTTAAGAAAGAAAAAGAGAAAGAAAACAAAAAGAAATAAAAACTCCAAAGTAATATTAACACACATCATGTCAACATCTATCTTAAGCAGAGCTTTGATCATAGCCGTTCGAGCCACTGTTGCTATTTCTGGGGTTTGCTAACTACATTAGGTTACTCAAATTGCCATTAGCCACTACTGTATAGGCTTGTTTATTATTGCCATGGTAATGATTTTTCGACCAAATGAAATTTGTCGGCAGGAAATTGTGTTTAATGCCGGTCTAATGAGTCTGCTGTAAATTAGCTGGCATGCCAGCGTGGATGACTAAAAGGCCTTTAAGTAACCTTTGGTCTCTGTTGAGGGTAATTTGATAGTGCCACTGATGATTCACTTAGCGAGACTAAAAGCTATAGGCTTGCATCTCAAGGAGGACATGTGAAACTACTATCGCTCTTAAACTAGAAGTGAATGTGAAAATAATCAAATCGACTTGCCACTGGATGACTTTAACATGGCAAACGTGAACTCCTGACTGCAGTCAAGCCAATGGGGTGTTTTTGTCACCAAGGTCGAGCTCTAGCTACAGAAGCAAATCACAGTTCAGCCAGTCTGCAATTGTGGAAAGCAAGAAGACAACAGAGAAATAGGAAAAGGAACAGGCGTACAACCATCTGTGTTTTTCAGTGAAACTTGATGGCACATAGTTAAAGTGGGCAAGCAGAGCATCATAGTCTGCTTGTCACTGGGCATGCCCTTTACAGCTGGAAAAAAAATAACAGCACATTTAAAACAGAAAACCTTAATTTTACACAATAATTGTTAAGAACTGAATAAAATCATGTGAAGCATATGAATCCCAAGTTGTAAAAATAACTGTTGCATAATATACTAACACTTATTTAGCGTGATCTCTTCACATCATCATGCAGACTGTGATGCATTAATAATGGGTTCCAACGGTGGCTGAAAATCCAAGATCTCCTTCTCCTAACACAGTTAAGGTTATAATGCAATAAGACACCACAGGCAGGAGGGTGAAATCTTACAGAAGAATCAAAACTGTTCTTTCAAAGGCCATGCGTAAGGATGTGTGTGCTGTGGCGCACACTGTGAATATTCTTGGCTATGTGCCAGATTCGCAGTGAAGGCTGAGATTTCCAATTCATCTGTGTATGCAAAAAAAAAAAAAAAAAAAAAAAAAGTGTGAGTGTGCATGTTTGGCTGCACACACATCTCTGGCACCCCTGCAGGTCTGTGGGAGCACACATGGGTATTTCATGTTGAAGTTACAGCACTTTGTCACAGGCTTGGCAGCCACACCCCCCCTGGCATATTCCCCTGAGATCTGATAAGAGGTGTGTGTCTGTGTGTGTAAGGTCGATTGCTGTGTGTTTTGTGTTTTAATGGTATGACATTCCTCCTTATTGCAGGTGGCCCCGCAATCTGAAAATCCTTCCTCCTTCTTAGACGCTCATCTGTGTTTAGTGCCACCCCCTGCCGCGCCCCCGTGTAACCCCCCGTTTCCCTGTACCTCCCACCGCACCTCGCCCACCCACGTCGCCCCTCCTCCTACGGCAACACGTGCCCCCTCTTAGTGCCAACATGCCCCTCGTCCCCCCGCCCCAACTCCCTCCTTTCCCCTCCCTCCACTTTTCCCACGCCCGCCTCTTTCTGTCATCAAGCAGTAGGAGTGGTATCACCGCACGTGCCCCCTTTTTAGTGCCAACAAGCTCCCCTGTGCACCCCCCACCCCCCCAACACCTTCCTATCTTCCATCTTCCCCCCTATCTTGTTTTACCCCCCCCCCCCACTCAGTTCCTGGCCCCCTTCCCCTCCTTCTCACAGTGTTCATCTTATCACTATGCAAGTGGGGATACCGGACTGTTTTGCATAACGCTGTTTAGTCCTTTGTGATAGGTGGGGCGGCATGCAAATATGCAAGACGGTGATGGGGAGGCATTTTGTAGCGTGATGAGGAAGGGGAGAGGGCGGCATTGCGAATGATGCCGCCGTGTGTGCATATGCTTGTGTGTATATATGTGTTTTTCAACAGATTCTTTGGGTTGTCAGAGCGATGGTGGGTACAGGAGCGAGTGCCATCTGAAACAAAGCCCAGTTGAACAACATGGAATGGAATACCACCCAAGCAGCCATAAATTTAACATGGAGGGATGCTCTCTTCTTCTATGGCCTTTATTCCATTTAAGGGACATTTGACGGAAAATATCTTTTTTCCCCCCCAAATTGCATCATTACTGGGTTACTGTAAATCCACGTGGCGCAGAATCGGCAAATATCGTCAGGAAATTAAGAAGAAAGCGAACAGGGAAGTTCTTTTCGCTTACCCCTCCTCTTCAGCCATATTTTGTCTCTCTCCTACTTATCTGTGGCAGAGAGCCAATGGTTCATTATAATTGGCCGTTGTCATCATGCAGATGACACACAGTCAGCGCTCTGAATATCATTAGCGCCTTTGCATACCTCCGCTCTTTTTTTTTTCCTTTTTTCTCTCCTTTCTTCTTGTTCCTTCATTCCGAGGCTCGTTTCGCGATTCAATATTCCAAAAGGTAATTATCATCCACGAAGCAGCCTATCAATATGCACAGATAGGCATGATAGGGAATAAAGGTGCATGTCTGATTGTCGTTTTCTCTTTCGTTATTTCCAGTGCAAATGTAGAAGAATCTTCCAGAGTATGGGGGAGAATAAGGGTGTATTTGTGGATTGTATTTGACTCTCCTTTGCAGTGGACGCCAATGCATATCTCTGTGGTTACAGAGTGTTCTTTGGTCTCCTCCTGCTCCCTCTCTCTCTCTCGCTCTCTCGCTCTCTCATTTGCATATATCAGCCTCTCCTTGGGTAGAATAATGGCTCTTAATTCTTCTTTGCAGCTCTTGCCTTCTGATCCATGACAAAAAGAAAAGAGCCAGACGCTTAATTTGCATACTCCCCATAATAATGAGGTGTGTGTTGCAAACCGCCTAATTACCAAATGCTCCAGTCACTCTCTCTCCTGCTGCAGCTTTTGCTTTTAACCCTTGTTCGCCCAATCGCCATCTCTTCATCTCCATAGAAAACCGTTGTCGCATTCAGCATTAATTCATCTGGAGTGACACATAGAAACAATAGAGAAACAAAAAAAATAACCCAACCAAAAAAAACGAAGCATATTGCAGAGATGAGCAGTTCGTTCGTTCACCTTCGTTTATTCCACTGTCTGTGTTTATTGGCTAATTTGCGGCTCCTCACGCTCGCGGCGACTCTCCTTAAGCTACCCTCTTTATCTTTGCCTTTGAAATTTACAAAATCTTACAAGAAATCAATACTTAATTGATTATTCACTTTCCTGCAGCCTCAAACGACCGGTGAGTGCACGTGCGTATTAAATCCGCCATGTGTCTGTGTGTACGTGTGAGTAAGTCTCTGGTAGATCCCGTTGTATTCCCAGTTCTTTCGAGGCAGCAGGCAGACGAGGTGGCAGGGAGCTCTGAGAGAAACACTCTGCAGCATGTATGTGCATGTCTATGTTTGTCTGTGTGTGTGTGTGTGTGTGTGTTTGCAAGTGTGTGGGCATATGAGACGTACCAGGGTCCTGTCAATAGCACCAAAAGCCATGAAAGTTCCAAGGTTTGAAGAGGGTTTACATCTCAGCCTTTTTTGCTAAACCAGCAACAGCCACCCAGAGGAAGGACAGGTATGGAAAACAACATCAACAACAACAAGAACAACAACAACAACATGCCCGTGGGCACAGGAAGCACAGCAGGCTCCAAGCAGGATGTGAAAGGGAGTATATCCTCAATCCTCATTTTCAAGGTGTTTTTTTTTTTTTTTTGTTGCTGTTGTTTTTTTTCTTTCCCATCCGCTGCGCTTCTTTGTCTTCTGTCCTCACTGTGAGAGGAGAGCAGGGCAAGATGCCACCTGGACCCTTCAGAGAACTCTGTGGCAAAGTGGGCGCGGAAATAGGGGCGTGAAGAGAGGGGCGTGAGAAGGAGGAGGGGAGAGAGGGGTAAAGGGCGCCTGGCGCCTGCCTCTGATATGCCATAAGAATGGCAGGCACGTAATGATGGCAAATGTAGAGCAGATTGGCTTGGAGGAGGAGAGACAGAGGAAGGGGGAGAGGAGACAGACGGCAAAGCTGGCCTTGTGCCAACAATACCAAGACATGACTACAGAGAGAAACCTCCCCCTACACTCTGCTCTGACACTTGTTGCTGCCTCTGTGCCATGTGTTGGGATCACACATGAGGACAGACAGTTCCCCAGCTGGAACACAGAGTTTTACTTTTGCCATACTGGCTCAATGGCCAGTCACCCTCTGTTTTATCTATGAAGGATATGTTTCAATATCACTGTATGCAATGGATGAGATATTGAAGCATATATGAGAGCCTAAAGCAAAATGATGGTGAAAGATAGAGGTCTGGCCTACAACTTGACCTCCATTTATGCAATGGGGCAAAGGTCAAATACTGACTCCTATTTTCATGAAAATCAAAATCACAAAGTAGAACCCAACTCACATTATATATATATATATATATATATATATATATATATATATATATATATATATATATATATATATATATAGTTTTTTTTGTTTTTCCTCCACCATAATGACATTTGAGTTTTTTGTGGGAAAATGTATGTGATTTTTGTCTCACAGCATTCAGGAATAAAAACTGCTGGCTCTTGTTGGTTTATGACAAGAAAACGGATGGCAACAAGATAGAGTATTATGATGTTCATATTGAAATGTGCTGAGCAAACATCTTCCTGCAAAAGCAGACGTGCTCTGTGTGTGTGAGAGAGAGGGGAGAGAGCGGCAAAGGGAAAATGTATTTGTGCAGTGGCAGTAAAACACACACTGTACTCAATTCTTATCTGTGTGAATGTGTTAAAGTAAGAGGTCCTCATAAAAAACAAAAAAAAAGTAGAAAAAAAAAACATACATCATATGCAACCTACCATGGATGTATGTTTTATTTTAAAAGTCAGGCTATACATTAAACTTCTGAGCCTCAGACAGGTTGCTGCACATCCGGTGTGTTTTGAAATGGCCACAAGGATGGAAATTTTAAAATAAAATGCGTGCAACATCCTTGTTTTGCAGTATTGGCAGCAGGGCATGGTGTAGGAGGAGACTGGCGAAGCTCTGTCGTCTGCTGATAAAGAGAAATGTTATCATATACTGTGTGTGCTCATATGTGTGTTTGGGTTGACTGGATGAAGGAGGAGGGGGTTCTCCAAATCAAACACCCTATTTGAATAAGAACAATCAAAATGGAGCAGAGATGTAGAGAGGGAGAAATAGCAAGGCGATTTGACTTGCGAATCAGGCGATGCATATCTGCATGCTAATTACGTGACAAGAAGGGGGGGGGGGGGGGCGGAAAGCGCCCCCCCCCCAAGCGCCAGACAGTGAGAGGGCGAACGAGGAAAGACACAGCAGACACGAGAGAAACAAGGGGGACGGACGACCCAACGAACGGACAAACAAACGAAGGAATCAAAGGGAGCTATAGATGAGATGGGTAATTAATTCCCCATCCGGCTTTATTCTACAGCATTTGATTTTCTTTGGAAACAAATCGACACGCAGAGAAGAAAGAAAGGAGCACAAGCACAGGATGAGGGTAGGGATCTGAGTGGGGTTGGGGGCATCCGAAAATTAAAATTATTGATTGTTCTTAGGATGCTGGGGGTTGTGAAGCAGAGGGCATTTTGAGGATGCAATTAGAGCGGACTGGGACCAAGGCTGGAATGATAATAGATGACATTGGAATTCACCATGGCGATCGCCCATTAATCTCCATTAACGGCGACCAAGATATTAAAAATTCTAATTGGAGGGACAAAAATTATATGGATGGTTTGCGAATGTGAGGTGGGATGTTGATCTTGGGTGCTTTGGGTAACTACCAACCGTGTGGGATTTGCGTTCTCAGGTATAGTATATCAGTTGTATCAGCTTGTTGATTAAGATTAGAACCTCTGACAACAGTGTTGAGTTGAATGTTATTATTTTCAGGATGACATCAGGTCTCAGTTGTGTTTGGAAAAAGTTTTTTTTTTTTCATATTCATGTATAAGTACATAGAAATGTGTGCATTAATGTTTCTTTTTAATATTTGACTGTATATGTTTGTATTGACTGCCCTTTAACGGCCCAAATCAGATTTTGTAATGTGTTTTAAATAAAAAAAAAAAACAAAACATATATATTCAATAACTTTTAAAGAAACCTTTAATGTCTGTCATATTTTTTTTAATCTATTCAACTATTCTTGTATCAAACATCATGTGTGCATGATTTGGTGCAAAAAGGAAAAAAATATCTAAATCTATTAATTATTTGGCAAATTATAAAAAAAAAAGTTCATAAAGAAAAGCTCTGCACTGGGGAGTTCTTAGCCCCCATGTGCCCTATGATGTCATCAGTAGTGGCCTCGAATCTGCCATTCACAGTAACTTACACTGTCCCAGATTAAGGAACGCGGGTGACAGGCCAATGCTATACTGTATTTATCAATAGCTCCAACACCTCTACTGCGACACTGTCAATAGATTATGAAATCTTACTGTGTCAGCTATTCAATATTACAAATTGCCAGTGTGTACTCAGCATGTGTGCAAATATTCCCATGTGTGTGAGTGTGACGTAAATATTCAAGAGGTTAATGCATATGTTCCTGTAATGTCTCCGTGTATTCACTCTGCATGATTAGGAACTGTCCTTGAATTAATAAGATGAAGCTGCAAACCCCAACTCTGCTGCAGTTACACATACTCACATTCCAACACACACACACACACAAACACACACACACACACACACACACACACAAACTCTACTATTAGGATTAAAATCAAGACAAAGCTGGACTCATAAGCTTCATATTGCCCTTTATATTCATATTTCGCAACCACTCTTAATTCATTGTTTATTAGTGCAAAGAAAGAATATCACAACTTCAAGTATGGTGAGTGATGTGTACGTGTGTGTGTGTGTGTGTGTGTGTGTGTGTGTGTGTGTGTGTGTGTGTGTGTGTGTGTGTGTGTGTGTGTGTGTGTGTGTGACAGAGAGAGATGGCCAGTGTGATGTCATTACGTTAATGGTCTTGCACTGGGGCTAGTCATTAAATGAGGATATTAAAAGCAGGAGGCTGTTTTTATATGCATGGAGAGGTGATGTGAGGGGTCACAGTTGCTTGGAGTCATCACTCATGCACAATGAGAGGATGCAATCACACATACAAATGAGCAAAACATGCATGTAAGAGGTCTTGCAGCTCTTTTTGGGAGAAAGGTGCATTTGTCTCTCTCCCTTTTTTCTGTAACCCCCCCCCCACTCAGATGCTGGGAGGACACTAACTATGAGTATTTTTGTGTGTGTGTAGCAACTCTCATGAGCAATTTAGCCTGATATTTATGAGGTGGGCTTTATGTGCATATTATTATTACTATTATTATTACTGTTATGCATTTTGGTGGAGGGAAGCAACATTAGACCTGGAGGAGAAATAACATTAGACCTGGAGGAGTGCGTCAGTCATTGGATTAGTTTGATCTATGATTTATGCAGAGAGCAATCTGCCTGAGGTAACAGATTTAGACAATTGTTTAATCGAGACTAGACATATTTTTGGGTACTTTATATGTTTATGTGCTTGGCTGGCAAAGGCAAATGTGCATTTATCATGTGTCTGTATGGGGTGTCACCAGAACAACTGGAAACAAGTCCAACTGTGCTGATCCTAAATATTCTATTCTGTCTGTCTGTGTCAGTTATACATTTTAACAATACACTGTCATTTAAGTATCACTGAACAAGTAATTAATTTCCATTAAACTAACCTTCCCTGGATCCGCTGCTTTTTGTAGTATGCCCTGCATTCAACAACAATTGTGGTTAGGGCCTTCTAATACCTATAACTGGTTGGAAGTGTAAGATGCTTGAGAGTAAGGTGGGTGTGAAAGGTGCAAATAAGGATAATCCAAAGGCCACAGTATGAACACGGTGAACAACATGTTTAATAAGGTGAATAAATCAAATTAACAGGAACACACTGATCTAAGTTTCAAATGTATCTGAAGTGGGTCTACAATGCTCATTTCAGCGCCAAAAATTTTTATTCTTGAAATCTACCAGAGCAGTTTGCATGAATCACAGTTCCAGAAAATCCATGTTTATCTCATAGTGAGCTCTGGTGAAGCCCTTCAGTTCAGCCTCTATCTGAAATAAGCCATTTTAGCTCCCTTCACTTTAAGGCCACCCTCCCTTCATGCCAGCCTTCCTCTGGATGGCTGACCCTCACCTAGTTTCTGCAAACAGAATATGGTGTGTGCCGGGAACATCTCCTCCACTTGCCAGTGTGGAGGCTCTAAAAACAAACTGTAAATGTACCAAAAAAGATCATATGTTCTCGATTTTCTCAAATCAACTCATAGATGTTTAAGCCCGAGTCCTATCTGGAAGTCAATCTGGAGCAAAGTTTGCAGAAGGCGTTTGTTCTGTAAAACTTTGCATTCATCACACCTCCTGATTTGGGGGCATAGAAGTGGATTTAGTCTTTAAATCACAAGCTGGATAACAGCATAATTATATGTTCCTGCTAATAAGGGGGGAAATGTGATAAAACGCTAGGAAATATCATAGGTGAGGCAGCCAATAAAATGCTATTCTGGTCTCACTAAGTGACTGGTTAGTGTGACCTTACACTCTATTTTTACACATAGAAAAACAACAATAACTGCAGAAGTTCATAGACTTATTAGGAAATACATGAAAATATACCCACTGAAACTAGCTAGAAGCCATTTGGTCTGATTATCAAAACAAACATTTCAGCTATATAATGTTATTTACAGCCTGTGGTTCTGACTCAACACCGTCGTTCATACAGGGAAAATGATAGCTTCGTACCTTAAACCCAGTCGAGTTCCAGCTCTCTCGAGTCCCCTCTGGAGTGAACAAAAACCTTGGCTTTTGGCTGTTGCTGGTCCTAAAACATATACTGTATCCACAGCTGTCTTGTGCTTTCTACTTTGAAGCTAAACAAATTAAATTACCTTCAAAACCAAAAAAAAAAAAGCATTTGTGCAGCAGGCAGGCGGAGAGCTCCTCTCCTGAAAAAACAGTTTGAAATTTAACATTCAGAGCAGCCTGAAGCCTGAGCTATAGGGAGAACTTGTACATGTGTTAACAAAGTTTCCTATGATAAGGTTGATATGTGATAATGATAAGTGATAATGATATGAAAATAAGGAAGGTATTATAGGCCTACTCCAATTTTTTTTTGTTTTTATGTATTTATTGATTTTATTTTTATTATATTTACCTTTAGTCATGTCTCTCTAGAGTCTGGCTTTTTAATCCCTGCGATGCAGCAACTGACTATTAACTGTACTACTACATATAGTACTATAAGTACTCTCCAAACAGACAGATGCACACTTACAAAAGTCAAATTTGATAAAGTTTGTAATAGAGATTTATGCAACAAATACACTTAGAAAAGTAACAGTTTAGTCAGAAAACTAAACCATAAAGTAGCAGGAGTCAAGGCCATTTAAATCTTACTGTCACGAATAATGAATAATACAAGAATAATACTTTCAAAGAACTCCATAATGTAAAGATTGAACACAATTATTTTGTTTGGAAAACTCAATTTTAAAGAAGACTTGTACCTCAGAATTGTAATCTTTCACCTCTAACTGGCCTCTGATGTTAAAGTTTTTCTCATAAAACAGGGTGGGGTGGTGGTGGGGGGGGGCAAGGCCAAGTTTTACAAGTAAAGAATTATTTCAAAAACATCGTTTCACTTTTACACACTGAGTTAAAAGATTTTAAAAAAGCTTACATTTTAAAATATACTAAACAAAGGCTCATTCTTGGACAAAATTCTGACAAAATACGGGGCAAAAAAATCAAACACTGTAAGGCTGAATAACAACAAAAAAACAAACTGATTCCCACCCACCTGCTTCAACTTACAGACCCTTAGGCATGAATGAATCGTGGGTCGTAGCCAACTTTTTTTGATGATCAGGCCTTTTTTTTTGTATATGTACACAGAATAATGCTACATGGAAAGCACTGTCCTTTACTGAGCAATGAAAAGTAACTATCACAATGCATCTTTGTAAAAGCTTTAAATGATCAGATATTAAATGGAAAATGAAGCAGCAAATAAAAACATTTTTTTCCTTTTTTTATAAGGATAAAACTAAGTTTAACTAAGTATACTCACACACACACACACACACACACACACACACACACACAGATACACACCTGTTGTCTCCCTCCTGTCTCTCACTCTGTCTCCCTGACAGTCTCCTTGTCCTACTATCAGTACCTTTTGCCAGTACAACTCAGTCTCACAGCAGTTCTTCATATAGTCACAACCTTTAATCTATTGATTTGTGTTGCTAGACAATTTTCACTTCTTTTTCCGCGTTCCTTAACACAAATTTCCCAGTGTGATTGTGTCCCTGAACACGATTCTTCATCCGCTGTCATATGCACCGATTAAAGAGGAGGAAGTGGGGCGGGGGTGTAGCTGGGGTGGAGTGGAGTGGGCTTTGTGTTTGGACGGGTGGTCGAGGAGTAAGTCATCCTGACTTTCATAACAGAGGCCTAAGCTCGAGTCATACACGTCACAGTTTTTAAGACATCATTTGTATGATTTTTTTAATATGTTATTAATTAGCTTAGAAAAATGTAGGTTTAGTCATTAAAAACAAATTGTTTACGGTCAGGCATTAAAAACTAGAAAAATACCACGGTTTGGGCTGAAATACAACAGCTGCCAAGTCTTTTGAAACTTTGTTTTCCTAGCTGCCACGGTGACACCTCCCTGCTTTCCTGCTGAAATGCATTACATAAAAATTTGTGTTCATTGACACCAAAAAAAAAAAAATGCAACAATTTGTGATTGTGAACATTAAAAAAAAAAAAAAATTATTTTTCGTGACTATTTCATGAAACTACCATGAGACTGGGCTGACCAGTACTCCTCCTCTCCCTGTTTCATTTGTTCATGGTATTGCTGCAAGACGTGTTGAAGCAAGTTATATACTCACCCATTCACATTATATATATATATATAAATTATTTTTTTTCATTTGGCTTTTGGATGGGCCCCCAACTGTGCACAGGCCCCTGGGCACGTGCCCAGAATTCCCTTTGGATAATCTAGCTCAGGGATGAGGGCAGCTTCAGCTCACAAACCAGGCTGGCCTGTATACCCACACGCATACACTCACCCACACAAACACCACTCTTAGGGTAAACGTCAGAGAAAACTAAGTGTGCAAAAGTGTTACACTATTGTACATCAGTAGTGTTGTGCTGGTGGTCATAGGCTTAACAAGTCCTCTGAAATGATGAAAAATAAATGTCTGAATGAAGCACTGAGAAATAAAAGAGGAATCTGTTTCTGGATGATTTTAAATCTTTCCCAGATTATTGAAGATATTAACATTTTTTTAGAATCACAAAATCTGCAACATAAGCTTAAATTTTCTCTCTCCCAAAGAAAAAGCACAGCCATGTTTAAATCCTGACCACTAATGCATATAATTATTTTGTGTGTTTTTTCCTTTTTGCACACAAAACATGTTTACATAAGAAAACACTTCTCAAAGTTTTGGAAAACAGCACTGGCTGTGGCTTCATGTGCCGGTCATATAAGTGTGTAATGTTGCTGTAGCTTAGGAGGTAGAGCAGGTCACCTATTAATTGGAAGGTTGATGGTTCAATCGCAGGATGTTCCAGTCAGCACGCCAGAGTATCTGTGTGAAAATACTGAAGTGTTTGTGTGAATGCTGACTGCTGCTTTGAGTGCTCAAGTATAGTATATATATAACCAGTATTTATTCAGTGTTTTAACTTTTCTGGTTGCATCTAATGCCATTTAGTCCTCACAGACTAAATCTGAGAAAATCCATATTTATGTGTTTCTGCAGATTTTGCCAAAGAAAACCAAACATGTTATTCCCCCGCCCTTTTGTGTACGACCGCTAAATGTTGCTTAATTTTATTTTAAAATGTAGATACTGGTCATGAAATGGGTCTGCAAAAAGGACCTATGAAGTTTTTTAAAGGATCAGTTGTACTATTTTTTTAATAGTCTATGTTGTCCTGTAAGAATCTCTGAACCTGGTACTCTTGCACATATGTGTTGTGCTGAATTATATAACAGTGAGCAGTAGTTTGCAAGCATCACTGAAAGGTTATGTCCTGGGCTTATAACATAGCAAATCGGTAGGCAAAATGGCCATAAGCAAGGACACTAACCGCTTACATGTATGCAAACAGTCCTCTTTGTCATATGGCTTTTAATTGGGTAACAGGAGTAAAACTCAGTGATAAGCCAGATGACTGCATGCAATACCTTACTGAGGTTGGGTCGTCCTTGTAAAGACAGCCAATTATACCTACAGGCAGATTGCAGGGGCTGGGGCCGAGTGCAGTATCACTGAAGCAGAGCTAAAGGAAACTGGGTCTGCAGCTGGCCATGGCCACACTGAAGAAACCTTTGCGGAGGTAATTATGGATTCTGAAAGCAGCACTGGACTCTGAGCTAGAGATTATTATAAATTTGGTCATTGGCAATGAGGACACTACAGGGGAGGGAAAAACAAATATTAGGGCCCCCTTCAATGCCGGGGCCGGTGTGAGCTGTTTTCCATTTTAATGCATTATGTGTGTATAAGGGAGAGCAGGGAGTCTAGGCTTTTTTCTCCTCTGCGTGGGTATGTGTGTGTGTGTGTGTGTGTGTTAGATTCAGCAAACTTAGATTTACATTTCCTTTGCACTGCCTGTGAAATGTTTTCAGATGTGGCCAGCGTGACTGAAATAATATATAAGGCTCGTTCTCTTGCACCCCCCACCCCCCCTTTCTGTCTCACACATACATACTTGCTCACACACTGTGGGCAAAGACAGTTTGAGAGAATGAGGATAAGAGAGCTCAGCTGTAATTACCAACCATGTGAGAGAAATGGAAATTCACACTTAGTCTGATTCTGTGGTTAGCTTTCAAGCCAACCCTTCACTTAAGCTGATATTGACATATTGGCTTAAAGTGAAGGTCCCCCGATGTCATACTAACACACTACTTAAACTCTTTAAAATTCCAAAAGTTCCTCATTAGATTAGCAAGGTATAAGAAAAACACTTTACTTGTATAATTCAGCTTCCTCTTTTCAATTAAAAACGCAGAGACTTGTTTCAAAGTGAGGATTTCGAAGATCCTTAATATCTTTGGGTTAATTATGACAGCAGCTCCGTTGATAAGTAAGCGAGGCTTTGCTGTAATACGAAATGTTTACACGCTATCAAAGTCGTCCTCAAAATTCGTTCTTAGAAAAAACAAACATGCTAGTCTTGACTGGCCTGGATTTGTGGTTGATGTCATAAACAGCATTACTGCCCCAGTTAAACTTGCCTTACTCTAATTAAATACGGTTTGGTGGCATAACAGTGATTCATTGACATTTTTAGGTTCACAGTCTTATAAAAGAGTGTAAAGGCATTAAAATCCAGCAGGCACAAACAGCTGATGTTGGTGATTTAATTGTTTCCAAAGAGTCTACTTGTATTTGCTGGAGTTCAGCTATTCCACTGGTAAAAATAACTACTGGAGGGATTGTCCATGATCTATCACACAACAAAAATCAAAACCACAAACGATCCACAAATCCATCTATACATTCAAAACTTACCCCGGGGCTGTGTGCCTGCATGAGCAGCAACTAAGCACTTTGTCATTTTAAGTGTAACACAAGTATTGATTCCATAGGTTTGATTCTAAATGCAATGATGTCTTCCTCTGAGAGTTGATTAAACCCCCATGGTATTGATGAACTGGTCCCGTGCGTGGGTGAGTGTGAGAGTGTGGGACAAAACGTGTATGGCTGAGACACCAAAGACTGTTTGTGTACATGCATTCATGCACGGATGCATTCATTGATAAAGGAATTGCAGAAACCCACAACTTGCTGGAGGATCGTGGACCTGCACCTTAAGTCTCAGGGTTTGTCTTAAGTCAAGTCATATTCATTATCCTCTCTGTTCTGTTCACTCTTTTTTCCCCCCAATCAATATAATATATCACTATAATAGCTGTCACTCCTAAAGCAGAATTTGGCCGATTGGCTCGGGCCAAAATTTAACTGCCAAGTTGCTTTGTCATAATTATTATAGCAATAAAGCAGTAATAGTTTAAGTTCAGTCAGACAACATTCAAAATGATTTATTATAGCAGCACATGACACTTAAGCCAATTACACACTGGAAGTGATTCGCAGTGATGTGGTGATGAGAGACCATAGAAAGAATATTTATAAGTGACTACAAAAAACTCTTGTCAACTTCCAGGCAAATGACCAAAGAGACTACCCAATGAGAGAGAAGAATACTGGTGACTGGCATGTGACCTGGTAGTAAATACATTACATTGTTACCGAGGCAACCAGAGCCTGGACTGTCCACAAGCAACCAGCCATCAGCTTCAAAGCAACGTGCAACGAGCGAATCGCTTCCGGTTTGTAAGCGGCTTTAGAGTTTGGCATCCAGGCTCCAAACTCGTCGCTCCCTGCAAATATGATACACACAGAAACTGTGATGAGCAAACATCCACCTGGAGTCCACAGGTAAATGCCGGGGTGGTGAAGGAGGCGACGCAGCAGCAGAAATGCAGGACTGCAGCAACGATGAGATGTCGGAGGGAGAGATGGGATATTCTGTCGCTTAAATAGACAGTCATATTGGGAGAATGTGTTTGGTATGTGTTTGGGGAGAGTGAGGCAAGTTAGTGTGTATGAAGCTACAAGTTTCCTGCTTGAACAAGCTTTCGGACTTTGCTCCATAAATGACAGTGATGAAACAATGCAGATACAGTTTTATTACAGTACTTGCGCTGTTTAAATCACAAGGAAAAAGAAATAGGTATAATGAGAGTTAAGTTGAAGGGAAATTAGCTGGACTATCAATATGAGTTAGAGTAGTACCTGTTTAAATAGTTGCAGTGCAATATAAAGATATACAATAGTTTAAATCAGTGGTAAATCCATAAATTTAAAAATGTTAACTGATATAATTCTGCAAATTATTTATTAATATTCCTTGTTTTCTACATTCATTGATTAATCAATTTGTTAATAAAACACAACACAAGATCTAAAAACTGCTGATTACAAATTTCTAGACCCTAAGGTGACTGGTAACTGTAAACTAAACATGTAGATAAGTTGTTTATTCATTTTAATAGTCAATTATTTCAGCCATAATTCACATAACTTACATAATGACAATTTCAGACCCATGTTGCCCCATTAAAATTCGTAAATTACTAATATACCACATGTTTGTAACTGATCAAAAAATTTAAAGCCAATGCCAAATAAATGTTCCTTCTTTCCAAACCTTTGAGACAAACAGACATGACAAAAACCCAACAGGATCCATTGTTCTCCAATATTTGTCCCAGTTTATTTTCTTCCTGCAGATTTTTGAATCTTCAATACTTCAATACCCAATAACTACACTAGTATGAGTAGCTGTGCAGATATGGATCTTTTAAGTGTTGCTATAAAACTTTACTAAACTTCAATATGTTGCAAAGTAAAAGAGTCTCAAAAAACTAAATATAAAACTTATCAATCTCTCCCCCCCCCCAAAATGTTCTGTTTAAAGGGATTTCAGAAGGGGATGGTTTATAGGAATATGAGAGACACAGAGAATGCTGCCTTGAATTTATCATGTGTAGGAGCTCTTGAATGATAAGGAGAACTCTACGGCGACTTGTCATTTATTTAGTCACACAAAAAAAAAAAAAAATCAAAAGACCACCTTCACATAAGCATTAAACTGCACCACACTGCCACAGTCATACTCAGCGTAGCATGCATCTTAGTGATAAGAGTAATCTCTGATTCACAGTTCAAGCTAAATATAGGGCAGATTTCATGGGTCAGTGCATTTGTTGTTAGAAAAATGTGGTATGTCCCTGAAAAGCAACATGGGGATTTTAATTTTGGCGCAAACACAGATGAAGGGAGAGAAAGCAAGAAAGAAAAAAAGATCCTCTGTATCTATCAGACAGACACATGTACAAACACACACACACAGAAACATGCACACACACCTTGCCCAGGTCCCTGAAGCTAATTAAAGGGAAGGTAGGCGAGCAGAGATGTGATAACTCTGTGAATCATGTAGAATACTTGTAATGGGTGACCTTTTTTCTCTCCTCATGCGGCAGGCAGAAATCTCATTTGAGAGTGAGCCATTCCAATTTGCTGCGGCGAAGCAGGTGTCAAAGTCTCAAGCAGGCAGAAAAACATCCCTTGGTGCCTTCTCTTTTGTTTGAGATCATGTGATGCCCTGTGTGAAAATGCAAAGAGCTACAAAGTCTACTGAAACAGGGGTTTGTATTTCAGCTTTTGGTACCTCTTTCATTTGTCTTTTCTTCTCCTGCACTTTGGACTTAATGTGAAGAAACAGAAACCGTATTTTCTATCTCCACGTTGTGTGTATAGAAAGGATTATGTTAGTGATCAGAGCAAACATGAGAATTATAAACACAGTCCGTCTTCATTAGGCTGCCGGCCAGATATTACTGGGCTGGACAGCCTGGAATGTTTGGTCGTCCATTTAGCCAAGGGCAGGAGCAGAAGGGCTGCTGTGCAGGGCTCCAACTCCCTTTGATCCTCTGCAAGTGTGTGTGTGTGTGTGTGTGTGTGTGTGTGTGTGTGTGTGTGTGTGTGTGTGCGTGAGTGCAATGCAATTTCACAACCCAAGTACACCAGCTGGTCCACGTTAAAGTTCCAAGGTAACCATGGCGCCCTGCGGCTGGTGGAGTGTGTTGGCGTGGGTGTGTGTGTTTCTGTATGTCAGAAAGCGCGCGCGTGTGTGTGTGTGTGTGTGATAACATGTGGTATACGTTTGGATGCGCTCCTCCACCCCCTCGCCCCTTTGGCTTTGACTTTTAAGGAGTTTCGACACTGAGTTTTTGCCTCTATCAGGTAAACAGGATACGGGTCACTGATAAAACAGTATATACACATACACAGCCCACCACCATGAGAGAATATACGTGAATTCCACTTGCCACTGAATTTCTGAGATCGTGTCACCAAAAACAGTTTCTTACGAGTCATGTTCAGCTAGGCTGATTTTATATGTAGTTTCCTTTAGAGTTTATTCCTATTTTATTTTGGTATTATTATACTAAAAAGCCACACACTGGACAGATATTACAGTGTTATTACTAGAGCATAGTTGGGGTTTCAATTGCACAACATTTTCACAGTTACCTATTGTAATACATATATTTTATTATATAAAATATATAGTTATTACTGTTCTAATCAGTTACTATGACCCTAAACAAATGAAAACAGGGTTCTGTTGGTTGAACAACAAAAAAAGAATGCAAACCTAAAAGATTGTGCTCATGTAATTATTGTTTTTTTTTTTTTTGGGTCAAGCTGGGGGGGGGGGGTTAATTCAGCCGTAAAAGGATTGATGATTTCGGTTTTCACTGCCCACCATTACATCATTTAGTTGTCAAGAAATTACACAACATATCAACAAAGAATGTGTGTCCGTAAAGATTTTCACCTTGAATACTACATTTGTCAATATCCAATGTGTGATTTAAATGTTCCCTTCATTTTCTTGAGCACTATATATGCAAGGGTTTGGAAGATGGGACGACCTTAAGATCAGGTGAAGCAGTCTGCTGTGGGGAAAAGAATCACTTAGAAATAAGACACACAATTTGTATTTTGAGCACCGATAGAGTTTTCTTTGTGTACATGTTGTGATGAACTGACTTGTGCTGCTGCTACTGCCCTGAGGTTTAATAGGCTTCATGCTTTTAGCCAACTGAATTAAAGACTACATAAGCAAACGTTACATAAGCTATAATAATTGATTTCTAGCCCCTAGAAAACATAAAGCTAGTATAAAAGGCATGATTAGGGGACAGTATCTAACCACTATCTTCAGCTTAAATTTAAATTGATGTATGCCACCCTTGATGTAACCTTAAACTGACCATGAACGCCACAGCCCGCTCGGCACCATGTCGGCATAGTTCATTAACATGACCTTCACCACACTACCGCAAACTAACAAGTTTAGCCTGATGTTACGGTGTTAAACTGCCCAGTATTTTCACACAACCTTTGAAAATTATTATACTTTTCACAATGTTTCACATAAAAAAAAAAAAAGAAAGAAAAATTCAGCATCACATGATGTATAAATGCAATATCCAATAAAAATGCAGCATGAGCTACAAAATTATGTAAGATTAAACTTTCCAGTTTATCAATCACTTGCTGAACAGTCCTTACCTTTGAGAATAAGCTCTCATTTCCCTCTTCTTACCGCTCTTTCTCCTCTTCTCTTTCTCCATCTCAGTGAGTCTCACAAATTAAGATTTGTATTTTTTTTTAATTCTAGTAAAATACAGCAACTGTACATTTAGCTAGTAGACAGATTGTGAACCGAAGCGCACAGAAACACTTGTGCTTGCTGATATTTGTTGAGCCGTTTTAAAAGCTGCATTTGAAATTACCTGCCACTTTAAACAAAGTTCCTCCATCTATACTCCCTTCTCTGCTGAAGCACTGCACCCACAACTTTACTGACATCTACGCTATGAAAGCATGACGGGGATGAGAAGGAAAGAAGGATTTTTTGAGGGTGTAAGCAGGAAATGGGATGACATTACTTTCCTCTTATTGAGCGAGTATCTCCATGTTGGCAGCAGGAGGAAACACATTAGAAAAAGGTCAGTCAATAGACAGTTTGATACAAAATTTAAGTGTGTGTGTGTGAACTGTTAATTAAGATCCAATTCTGCAAAGTATTCACTCTGACTGCAGGCTGTGGCAGTGCAGCTATGACTTATCTGTTGCACTAGGGTTCCTTGCTTTGTATACCTGCATGAAGGTACCTGTCTAAGGCCTTCACTATACATTATGTCTATAAACTATGCTTTGTTTTTATTTTATACTAAAAAAGTCTCAAACCCTTATTTCTCTGGGAATATCAATGTAGCACTGTTTGGTCGTCCTCACAAATACATTCCACTGCACCTCCATCTTTCTCTGTTCCTATATATGTGATTGGTGCCACTACAGTGTAACCGTAGCTGCATGGCAGAAAGAACACAACCATTCTTATAAGTCTGCACAAATGGGCCTTGTACCCGATGATAGTCTGAGTACATTGGATTACATCACCATAAACTAAAATAAGGAGGTTCACAAGCTCAGATGATCAGAACTTCATAATAACATACACTGGAAATGCCAGCTATAACACTGGGCAACAATTTTTTACTTTTTGAATGTTGTCTAGATTTCTACAACTGATTTAGGGTATTTTTGCACTGCTGAATCAGGAAATGGCCTCTGTTTTTCTCCATCAGGTTAGGTTTTTGTGCTAAGTTGATTTGAAAAAAAATCAGATCTTGTGACAAACTCGATTACATTTTTGTGGCATTATCAGCTGATTTTTGTCAACACATATCATCCTAAATATATTTTTAAGAGAAAAAAAGTTTTTCCAACCACATATATTGATCACCTGATAGAAACATCGATTACTGTAAACTGAATGGTGGGCAATGATAAAGGTAAGTACACGTAAATTGCACGTTGCTTCACCATTGTTCAAACTTCAGCGCTTGAACTTCCATTTCTTCGAACTCCTGGAATGCCCAGTGGCAGGGACTCCATCTCTTTCATGTCCTGATGGAATCTCTCCCCCTGCTCGTCACTCATTGAACCCATGCTCTCAGGAAACCGGTCCATATGTGAAAATAGGTAGTGCATCTTGACGCTCATGTTGCAGTCCAGGTTTCTGAAAGCAGTCAGCATGTTGTTGACAAGTTCTGCATAGTTTCTGGCCTTATTGTTGCCAAGAAAGTTCTTCACTACCAGAACAAATGCCTTCCACGCTTCCAGTTCCACTTCGTTCATTGAGTTTTCGAACTCTGGATCTCTGATGAGCTGACGGATCTGAGGACCGTCAAAGATGCCAGCTTTCAACTTCTCCATGGTCAATCCTGGAAAAGCCTGGCACAAGTAAGTGAAACAGTCACCATCCTTGTCCAGAGCCTTGGTGAACTGCTTCATTAAGCCGAGCTTGATGTGCAGTGTTGGGAAGAGTATTCTGTCTCTGTCCACCAGAGGGTCGTTGATGACGTTCCTTTCTTTGCAAGGCACCAATTCCTCCCGCACAGGCCAGTCCTTCTTCGTGTAATGCTGAGCACGGTCCCTACTATCCCACATGCACAGAAAACATGGGTACTTGGTGAAGCCAGACTGTTGTCCCAACAAAAAGGTCACCATCTTCAGATCAACACAAATAAACCACTTATGCTGATCATAACCAATTTTCTCCAGCACATATTTCACCGCTTCATACTTCTCCTTCAGTGTAGTCGAGTGAGCGATGGGTACAGAGGCAAACTTTCCTATACACTTCGTGGGGTGGCTTCCCCATTAACTTTAGTTTTGATCCACCAACTTTATTCTTCTAAATAACTAGTGAGGATTTCCAGTGAGATCTATTTTCAGTTTGATGTTTCGACCGTGATAGAGACCTGACAATTTTAATGTACTTAAAAAAAAGCTGGCTAACCATGTACACAGCTTGTCTTTTTTAACAGCTGGTGGGTTTCATAGGAATACATCAGCTGTGACATGTATTGGTTTGAACCTCAAAGAACTACTTTTGTCTCATTAGTCCTGAAAACTACAGTGTACATGTAGAAGTTTCTGAGTTACATTTGTGTTTTCCACGTATCATGTTGCTTCCTCAGGTGTATCACTTCAGTTGACAGGGGAAAAAAAAACCTTGTGGTCTACCCAAAGGTTGTCACTTTCAAAGCACAAAGTACACAAACATGCAATACCCCTCAATCCGTGGAACTGCTGTGACTTTCTACTTCTTTAAGTAAACAGCCCAAGGCTGCTGCCTCTTAAATGGCCACGAGCTTCCTACAATGATGAAAGAGCTTTTAGGTTTTCTACCTTTTACATTTTAATTGCACATGTTGCACCTTCTCTAGCTTTTTTAAATTGTTTTATGAACATGAAACTAGTAAAATCCCATTTATCAAAGCTATTTTGGCACCACTAAGATCATTATACATGCTCCTAACACGAGAAACGCCACAAACTGTTTTAACCAAACTCCTTACTGACATCATGAAGATGTTTAATCTTTTCTTGAAATGAAAAATCATCCTATCAAGCTGTCCACTGCAGAGAGAAAAATCTAATGAAAATATAGTGCTACATATTGATAATGATATTCTGTATCTTTCTATTTCTACCTAATCAGAGGTGGAATACAGTGTAGAGTCTCCCCTCTCTCCTGCCATGACAGCCACAATTCATCACAGCTTTAATTTAGTCTGTTACTGGGGTGTCGATAGGACGCACACTGTCTGGCGACCCTCTTTCACACACACACACACACATGCAGGTGCACACACATACATGCATGCAGGGAGCAGCATGCTTACGCACGTTCCATCCCCAGCATGCACACTCATAAGACTTACGGAGAAGTGTCTGTCCCCCACATTTCATCTTTGTTACAATAATCGCTCACAAACAAATGTACAGATATACTCTGAAGTCCACATCCTCCCATCGTCCAGCAGTACTATCTGTGATGTGTTTGGATGTGGCCACTGGCTCAAGGCCCTTCTCCCTTGATATATCATCAGTCATTTGACACAATTAAGCAGTTCTCAATGAGAATAGCCCGCTCTTCCTTGAGCAAGACAGAGAGGAGCGATTCACAAAGCCATTTTCTACCAAATCCTATTAAAGGTGGGGAAGGGAGGGGGGGAAAAAACGAGGTTGAAGACTTAAAATGGAGGGCTTTTATTTAAGGACTAGGAGGTATTACAGGCCAGATTACTCCTGGCTTATGTTCCTAGTCTGGGAAATTACATTCCCACTTTTTTTTGGGAGCACGAAGGCTTTGGAGTTGAAGATGAGAATCACCTTAAGTCTCTCTTGTTTTTCACTTCTCCACTTCAATGGGTTGTACTTGTTCTTGTTGTTGTGTTTTGCTAGAAAGATTTCTGTTTTTCCACTTTTATTGGCACCTACTGAGCTTTTCGATACCTCTTGGGCTGTGTTTTGGGGGCTAGGGTTTATGTCAATTCTATCCGGTTCTTTCAAGGGAAATTACTTTTTCATTCCAAGATCTAGTCTTAATTATTGATAGCAAGGAAAAGACATGAGCGAAAATTTCATAGGATGAAAACGTTGTGCTTCAATCTCAGCAGGGTTTAAAATCATATACCGTATCAACACAGGGGCAAGTCATCATATAAATAAAAACACCAAGAGGGAATCTGTCTTCAATTCAAAAACAAATGAATCTGTTTTCAATGTGCTGTTCGTTCTTTAAGTTTGAGGATTCCAATGTTTAGAATCTGTGAGGTGACCTACGTCAAATCTACACATGGACATAAACAACTAAATTCACTTGGTTAAAACGATTAACTATATACTTCAAACATAGGTCATGACCTACAGTTTCCCTAACCTTAATCTAGGGTGCAAATATGCATTAAAATGCTTTCCTCATGCTACATAAAACAGAACATAAACAACAATAAACTCAAACACAGTGATCTTTAAAAGGAATCAAAACAATTTAGTACAGATGTTTTCATAGTTTCGTGAAGGTTTTTTTTTTTTTGTGGAAAAAAAACAATAACCCATCTGTCTTAATTAAGTTAAAATAGAATCTAATGGCCACATTAAAAATGATCCCTACACATCTGGACTGTAGACTTTTTTTTTTGCTAAAACATCAAATTGAGTCCTTTATTGTGAAAAACCTGGAGTCTATTGGGAAATTATATGACATGGTAATTGAACAGCTTGCCACCACGAAGGACAAGAAAATGGCTTTCATACTAGAGTGTGTAAAATGTTACTCTCCTCCTCTATCTGTGGCTTTACTGAAAATAACTTAAAGGAAACAAAATGTGGCTCTCAGATGTTGAGCAAATGCTGATTTGGTTAAATCTCTCAGTTCATGAGGGTTTATACTAACTATTCCATTCCTAATGAAGTATTTTCCCAATGAAAGGTTGTTTCCCTATAAAAATGTGTCAGAAATACTTAAAATGTTTAACATAATTAACCAAATCCAAAGGTGACATGTGGAAGTGAGATATCTCGCCCTGACCACCAACCATCAAAAATTAAAAATACATTGTTTCCAACTATATATGCTTGCCACAGTGTTAATATGTTAATCAAGTGTAGTAGGTAAGATAGAAAAGTCTTGGATTTATTTCATAGTCAAGTGAAGACTCACTTGACTTTAGTGTGAATGCAGACTTTCTTGTAATTGGTAAATAGATGTGTGGTTCCTTTACACTTTATTTTCTACACTAGAGGGTTATAAACTTTGCAAAACACTATTAATCCTAACCTTGCACGTGGTCGTTTGATCATGCGTCGACAATTCAGCCACTTTTCTTGAGTGCTGAGTCCTGAAAAAAAAAAAGCACAGACGTAACCAGTTTAATTTACATCAGATTGTAAATTCATTGAACATATATCAGTTTAACTTTTCTTCTAATTTGACTTTTTTGGAGCAGTTCCAGAGGTTGACTGCGCCACCCCCACTAATCAGAAGGTCGGTGGTTTGATCCCTAGCTCCTCTGTTCTATGTGTTGGGGTGTCCTTGAGCAAGCTGCTATACTCCAAATTGCCACCAATGCATGATCACATGTGTAGACGGATTAATTTGGCTTGTAGAGTCAAAAAATAGTAGGTGAAAAGGTATAGACAAACACAAATACTCGTCCATTTACCTTTTTTGGTTGCTTTCATGCTTCCACCACACAAAACGCTATCATTGCAGATCTTACACATGTTGTGCAAATAGTTCTACATGGCAGATATTTACTTGATGCCATGACACCATGTAATGCTAAAAAGTAAAAAAAAAAGAATACATTTGAACTCAAACTTATCCAGTAAGAAGCCAATAGCATTCCAGGATTTGGTCATTGCTGTCAGGATGGTGCCGATGTCATATGGTATATGACCACAATTTATAACCTCCACTGTAAAATCATTATCCTCTCTGTGGATCAGCCTCTTTGCAACCAAAGCTTTTTCTTTTCATTTTCTCCCCCCCCCCCCCCCCCCACACACTTTTGGCTTTTCTAACTCAGGGCACATTTGCTATTGCACTTGCAGCCAAGACAGCCTGTCTTCACCTTGACAAAAGGGTAGAAATTTTTCAAAACACTGAAATATTATGCATGAAGGTATGCAAGTCACAGTATGTGAGAGACCACTGATGTATATGAATACAGGCATAAGCATGTGCAAACCCTCTATGTACTGTACATGTGTGCTTCCCCCTCGCCAAACTGTAAAACAGGTTTGGGGTTTATTTTTGTTGTGTGAAAGCAAGGCTCAGTACTGCTAAAACCCACATCTGCAAAGAATAGACCTACTCATTTGGCGTTAATCAAAACAGCCTGACTTTATTCATGTAACTGCAGTGATCTGCAGGCCTCTGGCAAGAGCAGAGAGAAAGAAAACACAGATGTGTGCACATTACACACACACACACACACACACACACACACACATTTGAATAAAAGGTCAAATAGCTTTATCAATAACTGTGGAAAATGTGTTTTGTGAGAAGAAGGAGCAGCTGATCTGACAGTGGCCACCGCCCTGATGAATAACCGCCAGGAGAATCAATAGGAAAGAGGAGTTGAGGTGGAGTGGGGGAACGTTTTGTCATCCAACGGTACACTCCAATATCTAAGCTCATCCATCAAAGGCAGCAATGGCACTTCGTCCTCCGCTTTAATTGAAAGCACACTGAAACAAGTTATTTACATGACGGGATGGATTTGAACAGGCGCACGTCAACTGGCAGCTTTGCTGTTATGTGCTTGCTAAATGTTTGTTTCATGAGCTGCGCGCTGACGCTTCACTGTCTGTGAGCACGGTTGACTGTCAGCTAACAATGGAAACGCAGACAAATAGTCTAACATCAAGTGTAACACAAAAGGCTGTTTTTGTTTGTTTGTCTGCTTTAATAGATACATAGCTCCTATATATTTGTCAGGACTATCAAAAACTTGCCTTCAGGAAAGAGCAGTGTTCAAAATTCTGTCAAATAGGTCACCACGAAACAGCAAATTAGCATAATTTGAAATCCCCAAAACCTCCTCATTGCAACCAGGCATCTTCTTCAGTGTTTTCAAATATGTCCATTGTCCCGCCCCCTCTTTAGCAGCATATATGTACTGAATTTAAGTTGGCTGCCTTTGGTATTAAAGATGCTAATTTACAAATGCTATCATTTAAAGGACACCCAACTTTAATATTTCTGACTTTTATTTAGTTTGGGCTTTTTGCTTTTTTTTATTGTTGCACCCAGCTTTAAATATAAGCTCTATGAATATATTCTGAATGCGTTCCTTGTGTATATCACACTTATAACTGTGTAGGACTACAAAGAGTTGCTCTCAGTAGTTGTACAATCAGTAACAGGCAGCTGATTTCTTCTCCTTTGGGTTCGTTCCATAAATGGAGTATGTTTTTGGTGGTAGTTTTGAGTAAAAACAAAAAAAACCCCTCAGCCTTACCAGTTAGTAGAAACTTGCTCACATTGCAAACATATGAGTGGAATTAACTGGTCAAATAAGTAAAAACAGTCCTAAATATCTCAGCCTCAGTATGTACAGTGGGCAGGAATGCCAGTATTTTTCCAAAACTCTGTCAAAATCAGCCATTTCAAAGCTGTGGGAGGTCTAACCAAGTGATGTACCGCTCTGTATCATATTTGCCCTGGGTGACCCAGTCTGAACTCCAGATGCTACTGTGTGTCACCATGTCACAACCAGAGCCAAAAAGGCCAGGGGGAGGAGAGCCTGTCTGCCTGGAAGCCAGTTAACATCTGTCGAGCATATTCACATGTGTAGCAGACATACAGAGACTCTTCAGACCACACTGAGTTTACACTACATGGGATCCAGTGCCATAGAGACCATTGGAACCAAAACAGAGACTGTTTATAGAGTTTCAGCAGACGCAGCCAAGGCCAGACAAGCAACGCCAACACTCATTCACACTATGAGAAACCCAATTTCCCCCCAAAAGCAAAACTGATTTTTGCTTTAATCCCGGTGCCATTAATAGGACTTGCCAACTGATTTATATACAATATTCAAGCAAATGGCTTGTTCTTACAATCTTGTGTTGTGAACATGTTTAGTTGGCACTGGCCCTATTATGAGAAAATTCAGATTGGGATAGTTATCCAGAAGGGCCAGACTTGCCTATTAGCAGGGGGTGTAAGTGGAAAAAGAGTCATAGTTTGACTCTTCTTTCTTTCCTTTTATGCTTCCAAGCCAATTAAATAAAGCATGGGTTGAAATATTCCACAGCTCTGGCTCTTTGGAGGCTAGTATTTATAGATAAAACAGATGCTTCTGGCAAATGTAAAGGGCTGAAATTTACATCCACTTCATTCCAAAATTTTCTAAATACTCTTTCCGGTTATTGTCTGCATCCACGCTGGGTCCTGGACAAGAGAGGAGGAATTGGGAATGCACTGGGAAACCACAGTGAAGCGGGCCAGCCAAGTTCAACAGGGAGTTCGAGGCTAAATCGATGCATATTTCCCTTTTAGTGGTGATAGGTCTAGCCAAATGTACACTCTTCCCTCCACACAGAATCTCAGCCTAAATTAAATAGTTATTAGAGGAGTCTCTTCCATTGCTGGGTATAAAATTTACAAAAGATATTTGCCTGCTTCGCTATCCCGCAAATTCATAGGGCTGAATTTCTACTGCCTGCTCAAATTCATTGTCTAAGTTTTAGCAGGGTATGGCTCAGAGCCACTGTTTGTCTAAGGCTGCTGCACTCAAAGGCCTTTGCAGACTACAGGAGGAAGCCTTGGCCAGCTTCTCTAAATATGTTTTTACTGAAGTGTCCAGGTATATTTTCACCTCAGTCAGAGCTGTAAAGCTGTCTTGGCTCACTTCAGCTCTGTACATGTGTTAATGCTGAAGAGGTTCCTTCATTTTAGCAGCACATTTGATAGTATGTTGACATGTGAAATTCTGGCCAACTCTACACCCCCCCCCCCATAGGCCAGTGTGCATTGTTCTGGTTTTAGCAGCCTCTGGAGTTCACGGTATGTTTGAACATGCTGTCCAGCCAACATCTTTAAACAATAAAACTGCTGTCTGTACAAATTCACTACTGAAACTACTTGTCTGGGGTGGGGGGGTGGGGGTGGGGGGGTGTCTCCTTGCTTAGTAATTGCTTTTATGGGTGTGAAGCACTTATTTACATGAAGTGAAAAATAAAAACGCTGATATTTGTAAAGAATTCAAGAGTTGAAAAATGAGAAGCAGTGTTTTGGAGGTTATCTGCACTCATCATTGAAACACATTTGCTTGGCCTCAGGGTTTGTGGGGTAAATGAGCCTTGACGATTATTTTCATAAAAAGCAATAAAGACCAGTAATTATAAAAATGCCAATAAGAATTCATCTTTGAAAAATCTATAAAGCTATTAAGTCTGTAATTAAAAAGATGAGCGGCTAAGTCTGAGAAAATTGCATTTTCCTACACAAGCGACTGTGAAGCCTCATCTCATGTTTGTTTTGCAAATTCCTCAACAAAAACATTAACTTTGAAATATTAATCTGATTTGTGGTATTGATAGGAATCTCCCATTAAAGGCAGAGGCCTGTACTTCATACACATACGCTTCATTAGCTACACCTCGGCTGCAGATCCAAAGGGTCATTAAGCCTCCATCTTGGCAACTACACACACACACACACACACACCCCAAAACAGATACATCCACACGCACACACACAAGAATGCAAAAGAAGCGGTCACTGCACTTTTGAACCTGCTAAACTGTGTAAAGGTAGTCCTTCCTCATTAGACATGAGGAAGCATCCAACAACCTTTCTGACTGTGAATAAATTACTTTATTCACATAGGCAGATGAGTGGTACTTTGTTGGTGTGGTCTTAAAGAGAGTTACTGCAAACCTACCCTCTCACTCACACACACACACACACACACACATGATGACATTTTTATTCTTAGGGCAGGAGGGGGTCACTGAATGGCTTGATAAGAATGGAAATATGTCACTCATATCCTTTGGATCCACTTATCAACCAAGATGTTGGACTGATGTGTGACCACCAACCTCAAAACAACAAATGAGGGAATATCTTTTGGATGAATGGCCTTACTTGTGGTTTGCATCTCGAGGTAAACCCTCTGTATTTACATTCATGAAGGCGTCTCTTGAATCTAGACAACAAAACGCTGACCCTACTTTAGAGTGTACTTGACTTGGGTAGATGTTGAGAAAGAGTTTTTCTTCACCGATAATCATCCAATTTAGCTGTCTTATCTGTTCTTAGGGGCCTTCTGGTGCTGCTGAACTCTCTATATTCCTTATTTTTAAGTATGCCTCACATTTGTTGACATGGGCTCTCTTAAATTCACCTTAGAATTAAAAGACCTGGGGCTGCTCTCTTATACAAAAGCTATGTGCATTGTTTCCACCTGTAGAAAAAAAAATCTAACAAACAGTACATCATAATGAATTGGCTATAACGGAGTTACAAGAAGTCTTGCAAGGCCAGATCTGAATTATAAATGTTTACTTCTCGTTTTCCAAGACTCTGAATGATGCTCCTCGCTCATCGCCAACCACTGCACAATGTCTTGTTTGAATGGAGTGTCTTTGTGTGTATGTATGCATCTCCCTCTCATCCTAATGTTTTGATCCTGGGTGTGTGTTCACAGTGGACATTAGGCAATCTCTCAAACCAGTAATGGGCTTTGATTCCCCAGGGTTGCAGTGAGATGGCCACTTCTTACATTAGCCAGTCAGGTATGACAGCGCCACGGCTTGCCTTCCCCTCGGCCAGCCGGGATAAATAATAAATGAAAGTGGTATTTCAGTCCTCCAAATCATCCGCAGGGTCAAGACTCCCTTCTCGCAGTGAACTTTGTAAGATGCGCCGAAGCGCAGCGAGATGCTAAAGGTTAGCGTCTTGGACAAGACAATCGTGCATTCGGCCTGCAAGCACAAGTAGTTTATAAACATCCACCACAAAATCCACCCCCCCTAGTTGTTGGTGAGGAACTTCTTTTCCTGCTCCCTGTTTCCTCCATCTACCTCTGTGGGAGGATGGGGAGACACACGAAGAGGAAAAGTTAGCATTCTCACAGAGCATACATCTGCTGCTAAGCTGGCATTTTGTATTGATTTTTCCTGAAGCCTGTAATTTTGAAAGCTTGTAACAGAAGACGAAGTAAATATCATTTTATTTGCTCAAATGGTTTCAGATTGGATTGGATTGAGATGAAAATGGTGGAGACAGGCAAATCTAGATGAGAAAGCAGCAATTTCACATAATTGTCTTCAGACCTGGTGCCAGAATATATTACCGCTGTTCTAAAACTGTCAAGCCAAAGACCTAGAAATGGACTGGAGTAAGTGAAGGCACTTATTCTTCAAGTCTTTGACATGTTTTACTCTCTGCTGACAATGTTCAGTGTGATGTGGCTGCATTTATCCTTTTGTGAAGAGTTCCCTTACTTCAGCTTAAAGTATCAGTTACTCCAATGCAAATTACATCCTTGACACTCACAAAGACTATGTCAGTCCCAGTCTGTAGTGGACTTGGAAGACAATGTAGCTATCTGACTTCAGATGTCAGATTAGAGTCAGATCAGTTTACATCTAGGGGGGAAAAAAAGGCTCAGACTAAAACTGTATGGTCCGTATGGTCTGTCTGTATGGTATTTCCATGTAACTCTAAAACAATAAATTGTCTCTTAATTTTTTGGTGTGTTGCTGTTTTTCATCTCAGCAAAACTGACTTCCAAAGTACGACCTTTCACAAATCTCCCTCTGTGCCAGCAAGTGGCAGAGCTGAGTTAATGACTACTGTTTATAACCCCATCTCAGACAGCCATTCTGTTCATTTTTCTATTTACCCTGGAAGGTGAAGTTAACCTTCTTCAGCTCATTGTAGCCAGAGGAGAATGGCAGAGATTAGTGTATTGGTCATGGTGAAGTGAGCATAAAGTACATGACAGGACCCAACTGCATGGACAAATATGGTTGCTCCCTACAAGGTAGCTTCAACTAGACTTGAGAATTTCTATTATTTGTCTCAGAGGATACTAAAGATGCATAAATTTAAAATGCATTTTTGTATTTCTATCTGCACCAGTAATAGAGGCATAACAACTTGATTAAATACATTTCGTCCATTAAAACTAGTAGATGGCTTTTGTCCCCTGCCTGCTGTGGTATTACCCGACAAAAGCCCTCATCTGCTCCGGAGTTTTCCTTTTCTGCCTGTCTTCATCCTCCCATCCTTGTGTTCATCTATCCATCAATCAAGTGGGCTACTCAAGCCAGAAACTCATCAGAACAAAGCAATCAGCTTTGTGCGTCAGCCCTCTTTTCATTAAAGGCACATACAAACCACTGTGCACAAAGTGTGTATGTCCGTGTACGTGCTTGAGTGTGTGCCATGTGAGTGCTTATTTGACGAGGTCAGCTAATTATTTGGCCAGACTAATGAAGGTCAGCGTGTTTATCTGTCTTTGTGCTGATGGTCTGTACCTGATTGAGATAAGTACTCCTCTTCAACCTTCCTGTCATCTGTCATCTTGATTAAGGGACCTTGAGGAATTGAATGGTGCACCTTTATTTAAGATGTCTCATAGTTACCTTCATATATTCTTTAACATTTTTTTTTCTTTGCATTCAATGCAACGGATTCTCTATATATGAACTGTTGAAGGGTCACAATGTTAAACTGCACAATTTAACAGCACATACAAGAACCACAGCGACACTCACGCTGTTCTCATTATAAAATGCTGTAAAAATTGTCCTCTTCAAACAGACATTTGTACACTAAGTGGAACTCACCACTAGATTTTTGGTTGTGTCTACTGGTCATACCATTTTCTTGTCACTCATTCAATGAAGTGCATTGTCATGAACATCCAGTGGAGAAATCTAAAATACGTGGACTACAATTATCTATAATGAAAAGGAACTCTGATGCCAAAGGTATTGTCCATATATATACAGGCTTGTCACAATTGAAAATGTGTGCACAGAATGGTGCTATTATCATGATGGATGGACCAAACCAAATTAGGTAGATCTGATAATAACTTAAATTACATATCCACTTACCTGGATGCTTAATGAACTGAAAGCGACATTGTCTATTATTCTTGTATCATGCATGATTAACATTCTGTATGAATATGTCGTGGTTGCCTTAGCTGTCGCTCATTCCAAATCACATGCAGGCCATTGTGTGTGTGAGCAGTGGGTTATTGTAACAGACACAGAGGGGATCTTGACTTTTGTCAGTGCCAGCCATTTAGAGAAGGACAATTGTACCTGAAAAGTTCCATTACAAATTAGATATCCATGTGGAAATAAAGGGGAAAAAATACAGAATGATTATAGTCATGTGGCTAAATAAAGTGGGAAATATATAGAGTAACTAGTACAGCAGCCATATATAAACTAGTGGCATACACACAGGTACTTATAAAGTGCAGAGAAGGAAAGAGACTGGAGCTTTGAGAGGAGACGTCTCACATTATCATTCTACTCTAAATGTGTTTTGTAGAAATGGCAAATGGACTGAAGGTGTACTTAACCAAACTTATATTTACACCATGTTTGTGAGACACAACTGAATGTGGTGCGACACTGACAAAAAAAGAAGCACAAACAAAAAAACTAACTAAAACAGATGCATCTAGATGGAATCTGGATGCATCTGGGGACCGCCCCTTAATTTTCTGCATTCAGATGAAATAATATGCATCAATTAACACGAGGAAACACTAAATTAAGTAGTGTTTTTCTGTCCTGTGGTTTAAATGCTCTTATATTATCCCTGCTGAGTCACACATGCCCATTCTGTTCTCTTTTGCACCATTTGCTTTAAATATTAATGTATCGCCTGTTCACGTCACGGTGAATTTATTTATTTTAATGAATCATCCCTGGACATTAAGAGCTCAGATGTCTTTCAGCAAGCTTTCTGCTCATGTTTAAAATTCAGATAATGTCACACCAATCTGTGCTTTGTGATGATTTTTAGGAATCATACACAGCTCTGTTATTGAGGTTGACTGAAAACTAGAACAGCAGCCAACATGACATAATAATTAGTTAGCAAACCAGCAATAACATTTCTAAATTCCAAAACAATAATCAAAAATTGCTAAAATCATGACCTATCATACTGCAGACTACAAGCCAGATGGCGCTTCAAAAAGACAACATTTCAGATTGTAAATCTTCACGTTAACGTAAGCAGAGGGCATCGTTGGCGGCATTTTTGCTTGTGTGTAAATTCCCGTGTGGTCGTGTCCCAGAGTTTTACATGTGGTACCAGCCGATAGAAACAAATAAAAAACTGGGACTTTTTCCCTCCTGGGTCCTCGCTCTTTGTTATAGGTCTTTTTTTTTTTTTTTTCCTGGGGCAAACATACTTTTCCCTTCAGTTTTTCCACATCTATGCTATGATTATTATTTCTTAAGCTGATGGTTGATTGATCTCTCACTGATAAATTCAAAAACTGCAGTGAAAAACCTGGAAATGCACAGGAGGAAGCGATGGTGCTGAACAGCCCAATCGCAATCATTGGAGGCGGCACTGACCCAACGTGTAGTTACATTTCTTTAGGGGGGAGGCCAAGGACACACTGAGGAGAATTTATCTCTTGGCTTAGGAACGCCTTGGTATTCCCCCAGAAGAGTTGGAGGAGGTGGAAGGACAGAAGGAGGTCTGTGCTTTGACTGCTGTCCCCACATCCTGGACCTGGCAAAAAAAAAAAATGGATGGATGGTTGGACTGACTGACTGAATTCCCACACATAATTAACTACTGTGAAACATATGTGTGACGTGTATTTTATTGCATTATGTTGCATATATACTCTTATGTAAAGAAAACTTGTCTTTGTTCAACTGCCAGCAAACATTGTGGAAACCATTTCACCTGGCTGGAAATTCTTAACACAAATACCCAAATATTTATCTATTCTACAAAAATTATGCCAATCTATTATCCAAAATTGGTCTTTTACTGGGACAATTTAAAAAGAAAAAACAACAAAAAAAAAAATCAGAAAAGGATTTGCTCCAAACATTTCTTCTCCATCTGTCCCAGTCTCTGTCTGGCTACCTCTGCAAGCCCCAGTTCCTAGGCCTCAGCATCTCTAACAAGCAGCGGATACAGCGCTGGATTACTGTAGGCGTTAAATCAATAGCTGCTGGTCTCCCAGGCACAGCTATAGATTATGAATCAGTGTTGGTGAACAGAGCGCCATGGTGGCGAAAGAGAGTAAGGAGACAGAGAGGGGCAGAGGGAGAGAGAGAGAGAAAGAGAGGGAGAAGAGGGGGAAATACTGATTGGTTGACATCAAAATGACGCACAATGGTGTCATTTGACCAAAGTATACTGGCTTTGAATGACAATCATAAATTATCCTTTTGTATTTTTGTAACACAGGTATATATATATAATCACCAGGAAATAAAGAATTATGTATTGTATGTGTCGAGTTTCAGACTGTCACCTAAGACGAGGGAAATTTATATCACATAAACAGAACTGAGCCATACTATGAGGCAATCAGGAATTTGACTCATAATTGAAAGTTAAAAACAACATTTAAGAGAAACATTGATTTAACCTTTGCCTTTATGAGATCTGCATAATGAATACATCCTCCAGTTCATGGAGCTTTCCACATACTTAAAACAGCCGCAACAATAATTTGTAATTTAACACAGAAATACAGAAGGCATGAGGTTTTGTGCACAGGCCTGCCAATATCTATATAACTGATCTATGGCCACAGAGCCCATTAACCTGGTTGAACCTGGTAATCTCTGCAGCGAACACCAATGTTTCCAGCCTTCAGTTTAATTCAAGGCCCTCTGAGTCCTGTTTACAGATGGTATCTAAGTGGCTTGATTTAACTGCCAATGAATATTGGCATGTGCCTACACCCCATAGACCCTGCTATTAGGGGTGGAGACCACAGGGTTAGCCAAACACAAACTGAACATGACATCTCCCTTGCGTCTGCAAGTTCGACACACCAACCTTTACACACACACACACACACACACACACACACACACACCTGCTTCCCCACACACGCTTATACAAAAAAGCTAAAAGAATTCAAATTTAAGTTAGAATTTCAGAAATATGAAAGCACATTTTTAGTGCTCCAAAAATTAAAAGAAAATGAAAAAAAAATGTGTGTGCCCACATGTAAACACATACAAGCAAACACCACTCAGACACACACACACACACACACATGCACGCGCACACATAACAACCTTGCTGTAGGGCAGGTTGCAAGACCCATACTGCCCCCTGGCTCGCCTTGCATCTCTGTGTTTGTTGAGCAGCACAGACGCCCGAGGAATAACTTGTCTCCCACCACAGATCCAGGATCAGATTACCCTGGACTAGCTCCCTAACCTTAACCATTAGGAGGATAAGAAAATATCTGTTCTAAGATCAGTGGCTTGGGGGATGGAGATGATATTGAGGAGCTGTCAGAGGTGACTGAGTTCAGGGTCAGGCCCCCGGGAGCCGTGGGATGGGAAAAAGGTCCACCCAGGCTACTGCGGAGCAGGACTCGAGTGAAGAAGAGAAAACTGTGTGTGTGTTGCTTTGATACCAACACTGAAGTAATTAAAAAAATAAATAACTAGCTATTGGCTTTGCCACAGAGGAAGGGAATATATTGGATTTAACCATCCTGACTTTAGGAACCAAATAATGATATAATGATGATTAGTTAGTCAAGGCATTAAAGTCATTAGAATATTACCCATTATTTCAAGCTGCTAATTATGCCTCAGGTTGTTCAAGTAGCTTGTAAAATGTGAAATTAATGCAATGCTATTCTAAAGCACACAGTGGTTGCTAAGTGTTCTCTCTGTGGATAATTGTAGAGTGTTAACACAGTGTTAACTGTTAGCTGCAGAATCTGGTAGCTACGAGCCACCAGCTGTGTCTGAATGACTGACTCTCGGAAGTGGCTGCTGCGCTAGTACTGAGCTGTCAAGGTCAGTTGGGACACGCTCACACTTTTGCACATACGCCCGCTCCCAGATACGCACACATACATGCAGACACATACACCCGGCACCAGAATGATTAATCTGTCAATCAATGCTTCCATTTCCTGCGGTGAGTCCTCCTCTTTCCCCTGCAAGGTTCCTGCGAACAGAAACGAGAGCTTGCAAGATTGGTGTGCGCGTGTCACTTTTTCATCATCTGTGTTTGATTTGTGCAATCAGAGCCCATTCAAAACATTTTCCACACAATACCAGTGTAGCACAGCTGAAATGCAGAACATTGCTTTGCGGTATCCAATCTCCTTATTCTACATTGCCACCGTACACAACAGTGAGTTTTCATAGCATATCTATTTCACTGCAAGCTGGTCTGATGATGGCAGCCAAGAGAGAGCTAGCTGCCAAAAGGACTTCTGACTACTGAAGCCATTTGGTAGAAATGAAATGGCAAAAGATGCACAAAATACAGTAGGAGATATTTTTGAAAGACATGCACACTGTGCAGCAGCAAAAAGACTGGTATGAATGGCTTTGAAATACAACAATCACTAAAGGTAACTCAATTTGTAGTGTCCAAAACTTTATTAAAAAAAAAAAAAAACATATTTAATGCCAAGAATCACTGATTATTTCTGATGCCTGATTCCATGTATACTAACACCTGTAGAGTTTGTGAACAGCAGGACATACATATTACTAACAATTACCATAGACTGTATATAAAAGATGGACGTAGCTACTGTGATGTCACCCATCTGGAAGTCAAGTTCCATTGTAAAGCCTCGAGCTGACAATGCAATAAAAGTAGATGTCACAAGCAATGGGTGGATCTGACACTGTATGCCTGCAGCTGGTCAATCACAAGGTAGGCCTGGCCTAAAAACATAGTTTCCTTTATTGTCCTTTTTGACTGTAATAGGGTAACATAATTTATCATTAGTAAGACTGGAAACTAGCGACAGACCATAAACTCATCTGAAAAAGGTTTAGTTGGGTCATTTTCCCACAGACTTCCATGCAACTGGGCTTCTTTTTGCAACCATAGGAGTTGCTTTCTTTTTTTTATTTTTTTTCCCAAATACATTTTTTTTCTTGCTAATGGAAATTTGTGCTTTTTAAACAAACATAAGATAAGATACGATTCTGGTAATTTCAATGTATTAAACGTCTCTATTTTGTTTATTATATTTGTGTTCTTCATTTTAATGTTAAACACTTTCAAAACAGATTTCCAGCTCAGTCTTGTAAACCACCAATGCTAGTGCGCTACCTCTATGATTAGAAGTATTACTGCTTTTAACAACAATTTCAAAAACCCTGCTTTTACTACAATAAGACTTGTTACAGTAAAACTTATTACATTATAAATGTAAGCTGTCTGGCACCAGTCTAACAAACTTAACCTTGCTTTATGTGCAGTGGAAGTATACTCCATTCTATTTAATTTGATCATATTCCTAAAGATGCCCTAAGAACATGGTGTTCAGTAAATGCTTGTGCCACTACTATTTATGACTAATCACCTCTTCTCTTTCTTCGTCATGCCCCTCTACTCTCATTCCTTCTCCCATCACTTCATTTTCTCGACCACCCACCGCCTTGCCAGTGCTAATTGCGAATGACCAGTCTAGTTGAGGAGGGAAAAGTTGGAAAATGGGGGGACAAAGCCCATTAGTGCTTTATTGGGTGTGCTAAAAGAGTTACCCTTATTCCGTGTGATCCAATCCGAGTCAATCACATTGGGAAAATTGGATTCCTGAATAAGGAAATCCCGTGAGGGAGGTTAGGTTGTCCATCTGGATCAGCAGAAGACACTTCTTCTTCTCTTCCTTTCCTCCGTCTTTCATTCTCTCCACTGAGGCACTGCGCTTGGTGGGATTCTGTTCTCACTTTAGTGAACCAATAGGGCCATAATAAGTATTGATTAAGCTATTAGCCAACATTACCCAGGCACTGGCAGAGACTGTGTTTAGAATCAGCACCTCAGGAGTCTGTCACACCGTGTCACACACACGTACACAAGAACACTCACACACAGTTTTGAGAAGCTGATTGGGTGTGCTGTCAGGTTAGTTAGTTACTGAGGCGACTAAACTACTATTCTCTTATCTATTTCCCTCTGACTCCCTCTGCACATCTTTTACCTCTCTATCTATCCCTGTAACTGAACTCCAATCAAGTAAGGCCACAGTCCAGAATACATGGTGTTTCAATGAGATGGGTGTGAGTACACCACACACACACACACACCCACACACACACACACACACACACCCACACACACACACACACACACACACACGTGAGGAATCAGATAAAAGAGGCTTGATTACAAAGGACAAGGTCATAGTGAGGAGTGACACAGGTTTGGAGCTAAGCTTTTAGAGGTGTGTGCTCAGGCAGCACACATACAACACACACACACACACAAATGCAAAGATTTTTTTGAAGACAGATGATAATATCTGGGTCAAGTTAGAACACTAATAATGTGAGATGGAGGGTAACTTCGAGAAAGAGACATTTATTGTGTGACTTTAATCACTTGACTGTTAGGCTTCACTTGTGTAGAGAAACAGAAAAAAAAAATTGAGTGGTAGAGAGACATGCATCAGAATTAGTTGCCACCTCAACTCCACACCACAATGTTTTGAATATATTTTCCATGAAATCATCTGATTGAGTGATTTCCAATACATTGTCAGGACAAATTACCTCCTCTTAATAAGATCCTTGGTGGAAGCAGAGGACGACCACTCAGAGAGGGGGAAAGGAAACGACAAGTATTAATTTGGGATTTTTCACAAACTGACACTCCAGTCTCCATCGTCAGGCCCTGGGGCTGTGTCACTTCTCACCCATGATCACACAAACACACACACACACACACACACACACACACACACACACACACACACACACACACACACACACACCCACACACCCCTCAGTCTCTCTCTGTTGCTCCCTATCCCTCAGTTATTCCCTCCTCCTTCTTCCTGATCATGGAAGAAATTCTGTGGCGTAGCAATTACCTAAGTCTTGTATCAGTCATTTCAAAGGAGGAAAATTAGAGCAATTGTGTCAGGATGGTCATATGGGCAGAAATTGCACACTTATTGGGTGCACTTACGCCTGTGACTCCGCTCCCTGCACTGATGGGGTCCATTGTTAAGGGACGGTGCCTTCAAGGCCACTGATTGGGGCTGAGAGCAGATGCAACACCCCCCACCCCCCAAAACACACACACACACACACACACACACACACACACACACACACACACACACACACACACACACACACTCCCTCTGCACCCCTCTAAATTCTCCCTCTGACTCCACCTTAACACCAAGTCTTTGTCTTGATTCTGCAGCCCCCCCCCACCCCCCCACCACCACCCCCTTTAATTGAATATAAATTACAGCAATGTTTTTTGGCTTATGTGGACTATCATCAAAGTTAAGACTGAACCACCATCTTCTTTAACCCAACTCTACTTCTCCTGCTCCCATCTACCCCCACCCCCGCCTCCCACCAATCATTCATTTCCTTCCCAGCTGCTCATCAAGATCATAGAGTAATGCACTAAGACCAATGGTTGTAGTTTTCTCTCAGTGCACAGCTGCCATAGCTCTAGCGAAATGAAACAACTGAACCACAGTGCAGACAGTGCAGTCTCCTTTCTCAGCATTTGAAATTAAGACAAAGAAGCACGTCATAAAGAAGAAAATGTGCTGCTTTGCAGACTCAGGTATTTACGATGAATTGATAAACCAGTTCAGATTATAAGCAACAGTGACGCCGTGACCTTTGGAAACCAAATCTTATAGCAAAATGTCATCTGAATTCTACTCTTATGCCGCTAAAGTGAACACAGACCACAAAAGCCATGGTTTCAAAGCTGTGCATGTTGAAACACTTATGCCACAGCCCGACCCCCAAAGATGATAGGCCACTCAGCTAACGAGTGAAGCCTCCAATCTAATAGTAACACTGTCTGCTCTCAGGGATCTTTCCCTAAATGCTAACTAGATTCAGGCAGTGAATCCTAGCAGTAAATGCTAAGTCTATGGCTTAATCGTCGACTCTAGCCCCTTCGCACCACGGGGAGCTGCCAGGGCTCTCTATTCCCACTCCACTGGCCACACATCTCCACTCAATCTGTCTTAGCATATTGATTTCCCAGCTGTCTCATTGGTTCCTAACATAATTATGGCTGGCTAGGCTAGGGGCACAGGCGCAGGGCTAATACATTTACACCAGGCCCCATCAGTACAGGCTTATATTCATGTCATTGGGAGAGGCCAGGGATTGGATGCCCCTAAGAGGCAGATCTACTAAGAGAATTTGGGGGGCTTTGCTGTAATGAAAAAGGGAATTAGCTGGCTCGACCCCCGTCACATGGCAAGATCAATAGCAATGTCCATGAAAATATTCTGTGGAAAATAAAAAAAGAAGACAAAAAATATGCACCTGTTAATAAAGATGTATCATTACATGCTGTTTATACCGTATTATTTCAATGTTCCCCTTTATACAGAATATTGACGTGAACCTCTCACCAAAGCTTATGTCATGCTGTGCACAGCCAATAAGAATTTTTTTATAAATACTTGATCGGGGGGCGGGGGGACTGATAGATACATTTACATCTGTTTAATGAATAAAGCATTTTAACTGCAGTTGCTTTACAGCACATATCTGCCCATATTTACTCCAAAAACCTCTTGTAAGATGAGGCAGGAGATAAAAAAAATAAAAGAAGGGGGTAGGGGGTGTAGGGTCACAGTCTATCTATTTCACTGTGCCTAATTGTTGTCAGAAGCTGACCTAAAATGCAGAGACAGTATTTTTCAAAGTCAAGGATGAGGTAGAGGAGGGGTGGGCAATTCATCATGCTATCTCCCTTCCTCCTCCGCCCACCGTCCGGGACCAGCGAAGGTCTGCTAGTTATTTAATTCCATGGATCAGGCCCTTAATGGCAAACTCCAACCCCATAAATTAGACATGCACTCGATTAGGATGTGTGGCGTAAGAAGCAGTCCTAGGTATGATACTGGCATATAAGGTCATCCAGGCTTTCTCAGATCTATTGCAATTAATGATCATTAGAGAAAAGCACAGAGAAACGTTTAGAGTAGGAATCTGCCAACAAGTTCCAGGTTGTAGTAACAGACAGAGATAGATGAACATACTGTCATGCAGGAGATACATGAAAATGCTGATTACTTGTGCCTGAGACCAAATTTTCTTTTCACAGTGTTAAAACAAATAAAGCATTTGGCTAAAGTGCTCTCATGAATCAAACTAGAGTATAATCAGTGTCACTATGGCTTGTACAAAAGTAGCCCATTACGGTTCAAAATTACACAAATGACTATGTAGGCACCTTACTGTAATGCATAAGCTGCTATTGTAATCATGCATCCATTAATTATAGTTTGATGGTGCGCTGTATGAGAACAAAGGTGTGGTGATGATTGCACACAAAACATAAGTGTGTACAGCACAGCTGCAAAGTGAAATGTCCTCCAAAGTGCGGTCCCCACTGAAGCGGTGATCAGCATGGTGCCCAGCTGGACTGACTGTGTTGTGTTGTGTCGCTCAAAGCACATAAAATATACGTGGTGCTTTTAAATGACTGCGACTGCACTCACTTGAGCAAAATGGTTTTATTTTATTGTATGTGTGTTTATGATTAGGGGTCCTATTTACCTTAACACCAGAGCAACAACTACCCTTTGGGGGGTTTTTTTAAGCGTATATGACTGAACGAACAATGCAGTGAGCTTGGCGATGAGTCCGTCTCTTTTCAGCTGGTTTTTACACCTCGCTTCTAATTCTGTTTCATTTCCGCAGGTGACAGTAAGGTTTCCCCTTCTTCTTTGTTAAATTTCATGCATTTATTTATTTATCAATCCTTTTTTTTTTTTTTTTAATGTCTCTGTGGCATTTTGGACAGTCCCAAGCATTTGCTGACAGTTATTTTGGCTCCTGGCAGCGCAGACATTGACTGTCAACGGGACATCTCCTTTCTTTTATTCATTTCTTCTTTCCTGAGAGATGCTGCTGAATGCAAGTCAGCCTTTTCTCCCTGGAGGCTGGGGGGAGTGGGGGGTGAGGGGAGGGGAGGGTGGGCAGCGTGGAGGACAGTGGTGGTAAGGTGGGTGGGGAGGGGGGCAGACAGGAGGGATAGTGGAAAAAGGCTGCGGGGATGGTGAGGGGGTAGAGAGGGGGAGGGGTAGAGGGGTGATAAGACTTGTCGGGAAGGTGTGGTGTGGTGGACCGTCTCATTGTCTGTGTGTGTGTGTATGTGTGTGTGTGCTGCGTGTTTAGCTGTGAAGTGTGTGTGTGTTTGTGTGCACGTGCGTGTCGAGGGTTATTCAGAAGGACCCTCTCCTGACGATCAGATCAGCCTCCATTCTGACATTCCTGCACTTCCTCAGTCTGAAAAGAAAACCAAAGGCTCAATGAATGTGTGTGTATACTTGTGTGTATTTCTGAGGACATATATATAAAAAAGCAAGTGCTACTATATGTCTGTATAGAAAAACAGCTAGTCTATATTTGCGCACACAAAAATGTGTGTCAGAGCTTCAAATGAAATTATGAGTGCTTATGTAGCTGTGTGTCCGTGTGTGTGTGTGCCTCTGTGTTATGTGACCTGTGTGAGTGTATATTCTCGTCTGTGTGGGAATAATTGGGATGTTGCGTGTCAGGGGAACACCAGCGGTATTTTTTTATTTATTTTTTTTTCTGAGCAAGCCAGCCAGTCAGAGACCATAATGGGTGTTTTTGCTTGATGAAAACCTCAAAGCAGAGGTCCAGTGTCTGTTTTGATAAAGGGAATGTGCATGCCAGTGAGTGAACTCAGCATTGATGCTCGGATAAAACACATGATCAATAAAATAAACAGTACATCACCTCTATTAGTGACACAACACTGGGATCAAGGTATGTGGAAATGGAAACAGAGGGACTAGCAGCGCTGCAGAGGTTTCGGATTTTTAGGCAGAATGAGATGCTAGGATGTGTATTGAAACTGTGTGATTACTGAACACAAAGTAATAGGGAGCTGGAGATTGCGGAAAAATATACCAGCAAATAACAGGCATGCTATGCTGCAGCTGCTATTAATAATGACTGAAAGCATATCTGCACTGATGACTTAGCTTTACAATTAGAAACGGGATTTGATTTGAAACAGGAAGCAGCGTGCCATGTTGACAAGTAACATAAGTGGGCTGATTTTACAAAGTTGTCCGCTGAAACACAGAAACAAAAAAAAACTACAACCCAAACAACTCGGGCTTAATGCAGATGCTAAAAGCCCTGAGAGTGGAGTTCCTCACTCAGCCAAATTGATTTCTGTTTGCTTTCTTTCTGTTTACAAGGTGTGCAGATTAATTTGCAACATGCCCCGACACATCCACGGCTAAAACTCCTTCCCCCACCTAAATCACGACAGCTTTTTCTGAAAGCAGCAAAGATGAAATAATGACAGCGATTAGATTACTATTCTTAAGAATCCATTAGTCAAAAATGACACCCAGGAAATCACACAGTGCATTCTACCCTAATGCAATAAGGTGCCAATTATAACACTCATGTGGAATAAGTGGGCTCCTCTTCCTCTGTTGGCTGAGGAGAACACAAATCATCATTACCGTGTATTTCTTAATGCTATCTGCACTGAGAGGCATTAAGAAGAGACTAATAAGTTTAGCCCTTGCAAACAGAGTGCAGCAGCGTGCTCCATTTTCTCACTCATTTTGTTTCCTCTTCTCATCAGCTTTTTGAACCTGTCTGTCATGCTGCTCTGTGCTTAATGTTTTTTTTGTTTTTTTTTTAAGCCTGTCTGTCCTTCTAAGTGTCCCTCCATTTGTCTTCTGCTGGTCTCACGCCTCTCAAGTCGACCAAATCTAGATATGAAGTGTTTCCATCTTTGAGTACTGAGCTTTTGACAACGGCTGGCAGCGTAACACTAATTATAAAGCAGTGCTGTTTTAACAAAAAAAAAAAAAAAATCTGCCTTTTAAGTTATTTCTGTTGCATCTGCTTAGTTACTTTTTACAATTGAGCTGCTCAGATCTAATATCCATAACCTTGTATGCACAAGCGAAACCGTAAACAAAGCTGACCTGAGGAGCAAACAGTCAGCAAGCGTTTGGCTGCTTTAAGCCAACACTAATTTCAAGCCATCAGCTATAAGCTTGAAAAAAGTTGGAAAGCTAATAACATTGTCCGACATTGCTGCTGGTGGCCTGCTTGTGGGCTGTTAGTTGCCTGCCAGCTGGGAAGGGCATTAACTGCTAAAAAGGATCCTGTTGGGCTGGAGCAACTTTTCCAAACTTCATCTCATTGGATGAAAAGACAAAAAGAAGGAAAAGAGAGTTTGATGGCAGTAAGGCAAAGCCATAGGGAATCTCAGACGATGATGAAAGCAAACTCTCGAAGAGCCACAAAACAGCACACACCCCCTCCATTACATCAAGGGCCAAGCAAAGAGAATTATAATAACACTGCCTTTTCTTTTTTAATTAATGAAGACTGTTATTTGGTAGGAGGCAAGGCAGGCTGTAAGGGATCTTGGATGACTGGCAAACATCAAACAGAAATGCTGTGTGTGTATGTGTGTGTGTGTGTAGGCCTGTGTGCATGAGAGTATCTAAGCCACCGTGTACTCATGAATGCAGGGATGTGATTGTGCAAATGTGATTGTGTTTGGTACGTATGCACATGAGTGTTTGTGTGTGTGCGTGTGTGTTTACTTCCTGCCAGGCCAGGTTGTTGCCTTTAGTAAATAAGACACGCCAATCAGTGGCAAGCGGACTTCGGCGTTTGTCTTTTTGTGTGAGTGATGCCTCTGCTTTTCTGCATTAACGATTGAAGAGGGGGAAATGAGGAGAAGAAAACATTATTCATACAACACATTATACAAGTTATAGAGACTTTGAGAACTTCCCCCATTTTCACTGAAGGTGGTTTTAATAAGGTTCCATGGGAGTTGGTGCTTCGGGGTGTTGACTAACGGGGTGTGTGTGTGTGTGAGAGAGAGTGTGTGATGGGGGCGTGGGGGGTACATGTGTGTATATCTCGTGCCTGAATGAGTATGTTCAGTGGTGGGACGGCACGTGGTATGTATTACACATCAAAGAAAGGTCAGGCTCAAACACAGAGTCGGGCTAAAGGTTAGGGCACGGCTCTATATAGAACAGAGAGAGGGATGAGGCTTATCAAAGCTATCACTTGGAGAGAGGCTGCTAGAGGTCACCAAACCCTTGACATGACGTTCAGATCTAATGTCTTAGCCAAGGATCAATAAGACTACACACAGACAAACCAGATAGGCTTAACATCAGTGTAGCCCCAAAAGCCACTGAAACCAAACACTCTTTCTCGACACGAGTGGAAGAAAGGACGAGGAAGAGGGTGTAAAATAAAATTTAAAAAAGACAAATAATCAATTAAACAAGAGCAGAGGATTGAAATAAAGAAAGGTTTCTTTGGATGCAAACAAGTGCTGGGAAAAAGTGTTTCTTCACAATTGTGAAAATTTGATGGTGATTTTTTTTTTTCTTTAGCTTGCACGCTAAATATATTCAGAGCATCTGATGGAAAAAAGCAATGAATAATGTTGAGAGCTCATTGCAGCTTATTAAAATGCATATATTATGAGCTTGAAGTACACAGACAGATAGACCTATAGATAGACAGGAAGACAGATGGATAGATGATTTATTGATTAGACCTTTGTTTATCCGTGGTTTGTACTTAACGGCTGATCAGATGACTTTCACTGTGCTTGTCTTGGAGTTGTGCATAAAGCGAATGGCTACAGCCTGAAGAAAAAAAGAAAAGGGAGGTGGCATCATCCTTCTTCCTTGTGACTTCCATCTGCCTCTGTGTTTCCTAAAATGACAGGACACAGTGTGTTTTTGCTAACTCATCAATATTTCAGAGCACTACACATGGAATGCTCCAGTGACTTTGAATATAGGGCCCGTGCGCACACCTCTTCTCTCTTCTTTAGTGATATGACAACAAGTAATGCACAGTGAAAGTTGAAAAACCGGTGCACCGTCCCGCTCAACCCCTCACCTAATGAAATTTGTGAAAGGATTGCTGGGAGATGTTGGATCCTTTATAAAATCAAAGGGAGGAAACATAGAGGAAATATAGGGTATATAAAAAGAAATTGTATGACAGGAAGTATTTTTAGAGTGGCTACAGGCAAAGCATTAGTCAAGGAGGATCTGTACTGCAAGCATATACAGTACCCTGCACACAGACATTATGGCAGTAATGCAAAGTTACAAAAAATATTATTTAAGTATACTGATAGTAAGATCAGCCTTATTGACAGAGTTTAGGGGAAAAAACTGACTGACACACAGAATGAGCCTTTCATTGTCTGCATGAAAATAAGAGGACATTTCACCCTGTGTCTTACTTTTGTAAGACATAAGCTGTTTGTCTTATTCCCAAGATCACAAGATTTGTGGGCCATAGTGACACCAAAAAGGGCTGGGCACCACTGCCAACAGGTGAACTCGCCCACCTGTACAGCACCCGCAGCTGAGCAGCCAAAGTCTGTTATTTCCCTGCTAAAGCCGCTCCTGCTGACTCTAAAATGCTTTAACCACAAGCAGTGCACACTAAATGCGTTGTTGCTGGCTAAGTTTCCACGTTTTCCCCGGCATCTGAGGAGCTGAAGACCATGTTGATTATTCCTATTTATTCTTTATTTCACTGTCCTCACAACAATAGAAAAATCTTTACAACGCTGCATTGCTAATGCGGCCAACATTATCATTAGCTCTGATCATGCACCCACAGGCCGCAAGCATGTCAAAACTGTAATCCTGAGGGACAAATTGTGTAAACTTTGACACCGATGTGAAACCAATAAATGGTAAGTGGCTGTGGGTCGCTGTATTTTCATGTTGCCTTTTGTGCTTCAGTGCAAACTGAAGTTAGCTGGCTTTTTGTCAGCTCTGTGATGTTTGCCTTTCTCCTACTTTTTTTATGCTCATATATGCTTTTATAGAGCCAAATCCCCACTAAAGCAGCAGGAACACATACGCAACATTAACTGAAACAAAATGCAATGGCTACATGTAAACCGGTCACCTAAATGCTGCTCTGCACTAATGAAACCCTTATGTTATAACTGTAATGTTGTCTGACAATAACATGATTGTTATTTCCCATGTTTTGGGCTGTATTTACATCTACAATGACCACTTAGAGAAAACAGCAGGGTCTTGTTGGGATTTCTTTTAGTTGCCTTGAGGTTCACTGCACATTGCTGTGTTCTCATTGGCTGCTCTTCTCCATCACTCGCTGAACTCCAATTGGATTTAAATCTACAGACATCAGAAGTCCATTTTATCCTAGGCTAAAAAACAGGATTTTTCTCACATTGTAGAAAGAATAATAAATGTGATATTTTGAACTGAAACTGGAAATACACATACTCAGAAAATAATGAACTTAGAACAGACTTTAAAAAAAGTCCACTGTGTCCCTTTTAATTGAAGAAAAAATATGCAAGGATTGCATCTTTGTTTTCTGTTTGTGCATGTGAACATCGTGTGTGATCATGTGTGTGTGTGTCTTAAAGCTTTTGCATGTCTGCTCTTGCGCGTCTCATTGGTGAAGCATATAGAGTCCATTTATCAAGGACAAAAAGGGCCCCAAAGTGTCGGGGACTAATGGACGTGGCCCCATCCTCCCCGTGATCATCCTCAGAAATTAATTAGAAATAACGAATAGACGGTCTTTTTTCACTACGCTCTCATTTATTACAATGGTAATTGCTCTTCCCTCATTGTAGGTTAAGTCTTTAAACACCGTCTTACATGAAGACATGCTCATCCTCACCATCTATAATTCATGATATACTTTGCACCAAGCAAAGCTGTTAAATATTTAGTGAATCATTGCCTTAAACTTAATCACCCTTTGATAAATGCATGTGTTTTTCCCCTCGCTCTGCCCCGCTTGCTTTCTGCTCCCCAATCAAGAGGATACACACTCAAACTAGCTGTATAATCTATTTTTAATTTCTCCATCAGAAATTAACATAATACAACTTAGCATAATGTATTAATTACAGTACATTGTTAAGTGCTACATTATGTTTCTGTGAAACAAGCTATTATCATTGCACTTCATGAAGTATTAAATCTAATCCATATTTAAAGAATGCTTAAACATTAATTTGCTAGACTAGCTGCTAATGTCTTTCCCCATCAAAATCAATTCTCCCAAAGCTGTTAACTAGCCCTATTTTTGCACTCAATCCTGCTTTAACTGGCTTCCTGTTTAGCCTTGGAGATTTTTTTGTATGTTAGTTGTTATTTTTGATAAAGAGCCAGTACCAAAAAATGTGAAATTCCTTCTTGTGAGTGGTTCCTGCAAACTTAGGAGTGTTTTCACTGGATAACAAAATGGATATTTGGTCTTACCAAAAGCGTAGCACATCAGTTGGCTAAAGATCACCCGAGAGCACCAAGGTTTGTCTCCCAGGTTATCTGTGTACAAACCACTGGAATACTTGATTTACCAGTTTATTAACTGAGTTTTAATCTGCTAATATTTTGATTACTGATTTAAAAAAAAAAAAAAAGTCAAAATAAATGCCCAACATTTCTTTGGTTCTGCTTCTTGGTGGTACTTTGTCTTATGTTAAAACCAACTACAGTAAACTTGGTAAATTTAATGGGATTTTAGTTTAGTGCTTTATTTAAAAGAAAAAAAAACAATATTTTAAAATCCTTTAATATGTACAAATGCATTTATATTACCATATTACTTTGCATTTTTGCAACCTTTGTGTGTTACATATGGCAGTTCTTCAGATTATTGGTCTGTTTCCTAAATACCCAATTTGTACAAACATTAAAAAGCACTCAGGTCTAATGTTAAAGGTTATTTTTTCTTCTCTCTTTTAGGGAATAGTTTAAGGAACTACCACATACTTGTACATATGTGCGTATGATACAAATGTAGAGCAAACTGCAAAGAAAAAAAAAATCATATACAGTTTTCTTTTTTTGTTTGTTTTGGCACAAAGTGTCCACTTGTTAACAGATTGTGCATCTCTCTAGTTGGGCAATGAGGGGATGTCAGTTTTAGTCAGACACATGCCAGGATTACAGGATTTACTACAATTATACTTAAAGTCATATTGTGACTGTGTATATAGTAGCTTAAGCAACACCCAACCTTTTACATTTGCTACTATGAAAGCTGCATAAGCATCATGGCAGAAGCAGGGGTGGGGCCATGTCTAGGGGGTTCTAATATAGCAGAAAAGCAATAGTTAAATAAAAAAATGAAACTTTATTACTGTAGTTTCTGCAGTTAAGTACTGCTAACAAATACACAAAATGAATCATGATAGTTTACTAAAGATCAGCATCTCCTCCTTACCTTTCACTGAGTAGGAATAAAAAATAATTTATACATTAGTAGGTTCATTGTACTTCTCAGGATCTTACATTTCTGACTTCCTGTTTCGACTTCCTGATTTGCATCCTGGCTGCCTGTCATTGGTGGTAGAGATAATAGGCGGAGACTATAAACAGATTGTCATGCTATCATAAAAATCACAGATGTAAATACATAGATATTCTTTCAACTCCACCTCTCTTCTCTCAAAAGACAAGAGTGCATGTTTAGATTCTAAACATCCCATTTGAATGCACCTTCCTCTCTTTTGGTCCCCCCCCCGCCTCCTTTTGCTTTCTCTTTCACTCTCTCTGAGGCACTCCATCCTCCTGATGTTTAATTCATCACGCTTTTCCATCATCCTTCCACCTCTCTCCGCGGCTCTGTCAGGTAACAAACAATGAGTTTTTGATGTGAATAATTTAATGCGTGTACTGCAAATGCCAGCGCTCTGCATTACCCATGCTGCACACTCTGCTGTCATTAAGACACCTGATTTCCCCCAAGGTTCCTCTCCCTGCCTCGCAGATAAAAAGGTAACACACATGTCGAAATTTCTCCCTCTTTACATCTGGGGAGGAAGACTATATTTTTAGACAGGCTAAATGAGACAATGACAGCAGTAAGCAGTGAAAAGAGAGAGGAGAGAAAGACAGAAAGAAAGCAAAGGGGAAAAGGAAAATAAAGGGGAGGGTTGGAAGGAGAGGCTGACTGTTTCCTCATACACATTTTTCTCTTTCCTCTCACTCTCACCCAATGTCGCAGCATCAAACGCTAACCCTGCTTTCAAGAGCCGGCAAAAGCATTGATTCAATATTTTCTCCCCCGTGTTGATGTGATCCTGAAACTGCTCTCTGGCTGGATCTAGACACACGGAGGGAAAATGACGGTGGTGACATCAAACGCAAACGTGTTGTGGATGATAACAGACACAACCTCCTCTCTCGTTCCCTTCTATTATTCCATCCTTTTCACCAGCCCACTTTTCCCTCCCCCCCTTTTCTGAACCGTAGCCATGATACAAACCGTGAGCTTCGTGCTTATGCTGTGGTAGCGCCAAACGCAGAACAATTAATGGCGCGGCTCCACCTTGCTTTTTAGTAATAAGACTGTATTCATCACCAGGATCATATCTTTGAGCCTCATCTTTCTTTACTCAAGGGAAAAGGAGGAAGTGGATGACAGAGAGTGGTGGCAGAGGTATAAGGGTAGCAGCATTATGAGAATTACAGCAGCAGGGCCAATACAGACTCATCTATCCTATTCAGCCCTCTCCCCAGCCATTCTGCAGACAGACAATCAGTGCACACTGGGACTGGCGAATGAGGATCACCTCCACTGGCAGCAGGGTCCTCTGTTTCATTAAAAAGGATTAAAAAAAGGTGGAGGGAAAGGGGTGAAGTAAAGGGGAGGGAAGCGAAGGAGAACAGAAGAGGGGGGTGACAGTGACGGAGATCTGGGCAGATATGAAGGCAAAGGGCAGTGGGTTTTAAAAAATATGAAGGACAAGGTTGGATAGGAGGATGGATTCAGGGGGAAGTAAGGGAAAAGGAAAAGCAATGAGGGAGATCTGGTCAGATATTAAGATATGAACGCACAGGGTAACGTGAATATAACTGTGTGGCTCTGATGTGGAAAGGAGTGAAAGAAAGGAAATAAAGAGGGTGCAATGCAGTGAAGGTGGGTATAGTATTAATAAGGCATTGTGGGGATAATTGAGGAATGGGGGGGGCTCTGAAAGCCTTTTTAAAAGCAACTCTCCCTTCAATCTTTGATTCACTTTCATCACCTCCAGTGTGGTCACGTTGATTGTGTGAAATCGGCAGGAGGGCCTTCAATTATTGCATTTTGTCTGTGGACTTCATGCACACACACACACACACACACACACACACACACACACACACACACACACACACACGGACCTTGGAACACACATGAAGGCGAACGCTGCCGGATAACTGGCATACACATTTGAAAATACATACTCTTGAACAATGTAAGTGCACAACTCACACATTATGAAGATCCCTTGATTTTATCCAAATGACTGGGGGAGAAAGAGAGAGGAGAGCTGATACACAATAGGCAGAAGGAAGAAAGCAGAAGAGGCGAAGTAGGGTGTTGATTATTCTCTTTGTCTATTTTGTCATTAGCAGATGGGAGCTCAGTAATGTAGTGGGTACTTAATGGTGGTCATACAATGGAAAATGAGGGAGAATCCTATACATAATGATCCTGTGAATGGATTGGGGACTTTACACGTGCGAACATATGGGAAGAATATTATTTGAACACTAAATGCAAACAAAAACACTTATAAAGGCCCAGGGTGCTTAATTGGGCAACCTAAAATGGTAACTCCTGAAAATGTGCTAACGCGTGAGTACAGGCATACCATATGTACTTTGTGTTTAAGTGCTGGAAGATCAACTAAGAGTTTTACCGCCATGGACACAAATATGCTGGACCAGAGCAGTAATTAAAAACAAAAAACCACATTTCTATTTCTACAGCCGTTCCTGTTCTTATATTCTTCTCATCCTTTTCTTATAAGCAAATGCATTTGTTACGAAAGAACAGAGTGCATCATTCATACACCCAGAAACACACACACACACACACACACACACACACACACACACACAACTTTTACTGAATATAGACTTATTCGTGGTCATGGATGGCTCTAAACCCTCTTTAAACCAAACCTTTATTTCCCCTGTTGCTCACTGGAAGTGTGCAATAATGTGTGCATGTATGTGTATATTCCTGTCCGCAAGTGGTACACTGTGAATGCACAACCCGATGTTTGTGTGTGCTTTTATGAGCGACGGTGTATCGTTTCCATCATCTTAATTAAAAGTGAAGTGACACCGAGTCTCAGTCACAAAGCAGCCACTGGGAATATTTTTAATTATTTCCTACCTTTCACATCCCTTTCACTCTTCTATATGTGATTACTGACAGCGACCGGAGATTAACTGACAGTGGGGTGTATTTGCACGAGATTACTGTTTGTCCAAGTTGACAATAATAACTCGTGCTGTAAAACATGCATGTGTGATTGTAGGTGTGTGTCTGTTTGCATGTGGATGTGTGTCTAATAAAGGTAAAAGAAAGAGTGAATGCTAAGTTGATGAATGCAATTTACCTTAATATCATACTGAGAAAAAAAAAAAATGCAAATTTCCATAAACATCCATCCCCAAATTTCCTTCTAGGACTGTTCATGTTTGAAACTCAGTGATCGACATCAGGCACTGTACCTTTACACACTGGAAGACAAATGTGGTTATAAAGGATATGCATACGCACAGCACTTGCTGACACACACCCACAAAAACACCTACAGGCGCGTATCCTATACAAATCACCACATATATTTTTAATATACACCAGAGGAGTACAAAGCACTAATAGCCTGTCGGCTTGCCATGCGTGATTTAGTGAGCAGCATATTAAAAACAGAGCTATTCATTAATATGTAAACTAGCGTGCTGTCATTATATGAGGTTGGGGTCGAGAGACCAGGGTGCAGAGGGGGAGTTGCGAGGGCGAAGGAGTCGAGGCTGCCAAGCTGAGGCCTGATTGAGTTCAGCAGCAGCATTTGATAAGTATGTATATTCGTGTGTGTGTGTGCACGTGCGTGCGTGCGTTTTGGCATGTGTAAATGGTTGTGCGTGTTGCTTTGCCAGTACGTGTGTTTGTTTGAGGACTTGTATATATGTCTGCGTGGATGTGTGCATACGCATTTGCATGAATCCTTGTGCGTCTGCCTTCCTGAGGTCTCCAGGTCCCCAGGGTGATTAAAGAGAATAAATATGCTTGATTACAAATGTTCTACCTACCCATCAACTCCCCTGATATATGCAGTTTAATTGAGCATCACAAGTAAAGTATGAGTTATGGAATGAACAGACAGGCCAATATCTCAGAGTCAAAGAGGGGGTGGAAAGGAGCAAGAGAGAGAGAGACACAGAGAAAGCAAGAGCATAATTTGAAAAAAGTGACAAATAATCTCAATGCTGCTATCTAAATTACACACATTAGGTAATACTGCCAGAGCAAACATAAACAACTGCGCATATCTCAATACCAAACCGGAGAGATTTACAAGGGATTAATCATTTTCAATCATTTTCATTTCTTAAACCTGCATAATATATTATTTCATGCGTTATGGATTTTCAGAATCAAATTGTTGGTTTGTAAATGCCATGGCATATTTTTCTTTTTCATGTGATTATTCAATAGGATCTCTTGTTGATCATAAGTTCGAGGGTGCAGTGCTGTTGTATCTTCTTCTTTAGATTCCCTATTGATCAAAAATACCCTGTGGAGTTATGGCGCTACGATACAAGTTCCCACCAAAGGTGTCACACTGTCCTGCTTATCAAAAAGTTAAAGGCCAAGAAACGTAACAGTGTAGCTGTTGAGGCAGAAAAGACGGCTTCTTGCTGGGAACGCGTCTGTAATTATGCTTTTTATAGGTGCAAGGTGTAGGTTTTTGTTTAAAATAATTAAAAATTACAACAAGTCAAGAAATAACACTTTTGATGTTATATCAAAAACACCCTTGTTGCAGAGGTTGTTAATACAGTCAGCATTTATAACTTCTTGTTCTTCTAATCTTGTACCATAATACTGTTAACGCTGGCCAAAGAGCTTTTTTTTTTATTTAATGCAGTTTGTGATTCTATAACTTGCTGTCACTCATGTTGAGGACAGGTACAGTAGTCAGTGAATAAAACTTTAAATGCAATGATGGCTGAAGCAGTTTCTGGGACCTGATAGAAGAGCAAGCGGACGAGAGTTTACCTGTTGCACGTCTGCTTTGTTGCGCACAGCTTGACATAAACAATTAACAACATTATTACATTTTCAAGGTCACACATCTTAACATGCTATATTTCTAAACTATAAAAAAAATCTAAATGTCTTAAAATTAAACATATGAACAGCTCATATCCAAAAGTGCTATCTGTGCTATTGAGGTTGTACTGTGTGAATCTATGTAGAAATCTATTTATGATAGTCATTCATTCACACTGGGCAGAGGGCAGACTTATCTGAAAATGCATGGCACATTGGTATGGATATGGATGAACTACCCACCCCCTTAATCCCCAGAAATTGTGCATTTCTTATTTATTCTGTGGTCTTTCATCATTTTTATTCTTTCCAGTTCAATCAATGGTCATTTTGCCACTCTTAACTATGTCTATGTGGAAGAAGTGGATTTAGAGGTTTTTGAAAAGAAAAAAAAAGAACCTCTGGATTTAGCTGTTTTTGATGCAAAACAAAATATAAAAAATTAGGTAAATTACTATATTTACATTTTTGAAATTTGTTCTCTCAATAATAACCTCACCATTGCCTGTAAAATGAAATTACTGAACTTTACCGTGAGAGCCAGATTAAAAAAAAGCATCTAAACTCTTTGTGTAAAAGCAAATTAAACAGCCAAATCATTATTATACTGCTCAGAGTCACTGCTTTAGTTATACACTGATCAAATATAAAATTATGAACACTTGCCTAATATTGTGTCGGTCCTCCAATTGCTACCAAAACAGCCCTGACCTGTCAAGGAATGGACTCCACTAGACCCCTGAAGGTGTGCTGTGGTATCTGCACCAAGATGTTAGCAACAGATCCTTTAAGTCCTGTAAGTTGTGAGGTGGAGCCTCCATGGATCTGACTTGTTTGTCCAACACATCCCACAGATCCTTGATGGGACTGAGATCTGGGGAATTTGGAAGACAAGTCAACATCTCAAACTCATTGTTGTGCTCCTCAAACCATTCCTGAACCATTTTTGGTTTGTGTTGTGGTGCATCCCTCCTGTAGACCCACCACTTGCAGGCGTTGTAGGGGTCAGATGCAATGTATGTCTGGCAGTGGCCAAGGGTGGAGGCCCTGGCGGACCAATCCCTGGCTATAAGGACATGGAATGTCACCTCTCTGGTGGGGAAGGAGCCTGAGCTAGTGTGTGAGGTTGAAAAGCAGAGGACAGCATTAGAGTCTTATGCTGAGTTTAAACATGCACAAAGTATATATGAGCCTCTGACTTGACTATGATGTCAAACAGCTATACTAGTGTGTATTGCTAATGTTATATAAACCTCATTCCAGGCTGCCAGCACTGACAAGATAGCACAAAGTATAGATTCATAAAGTTACTTATGTATGAAACTGCCTGTTTGAAATATATTATATAAATTTTGTTTGTTCTTTATACTTTTGAACAATACATACAACTGAACATGGAACTTTGACGTGTCTTTGGGCCTCATTTAAATTTACAGTGAAAAACTCTAAAATAAAAATTCAACACTTTGAATCAGCTTCAGATATTTTGTCTGCTTCGTGTGCCATAAAATAACAAAGGGAACCGGCCTCACCAGGCCATGAAACTGCTTGTCAGTCAATTCTCCAATTATTGTTGAGCCTCTGAAATATAGAAGTATAAAAATGGCTGTAATTCTTAAACAGGTTATGCTTCTTTTTTTTTGGTAAAACCCCTAAAAGTGATTGATTTAAAATCCACTGTTGATACAGAGTCAAAACTGCAAGAACTGTGTCTTTGTCCAACAAATTATGGACCTAATTGTAGTAGATAAAGTAGAAAACCAACAAAGTACCACCTGGTGTATGCATGGTTTTTGCTGTGTGAACACAAGATGCCAAGCTTTCCTGATCTTGACATATATTAAATCACTGTGGCAAGAGAAGAGAAATGAAAATTTACTTACAGCGTTTACTTTAAAATCTTCAAGCCCCTCTCAAAAAAAGAACAGCATAAGGAATCTGAGATTCTTACATTTCTCTCTCATTTTTAGCTCACACTTACACATTTTCACAATGAATACACACTCACAGAGGGCCCTGCCCCTTTGCTGGGTTTGGTCTAATTGGCTTATTGTCTTGAGGAGCCAGTGACAGAGTAGTGGGTAGGAGGCAGACTTTCATCAGAGGTTATTGAGAGAGATAGCTAATTTCCCCGTGTTTCCCTGTTCAGGCCTCAGTGCAGCACACACACGGCAAGACCTCTCTAGAGGGATCATTAAGAGTCTGGCATTCTCTCTCTCTCTCTCTCCCCCAGTCAACAACCAAACACACACAGCTAACCTTTAAAAGAAAGTAAGACAAGGCTGGTGAGGGCTAGGCAAGACATGACCATGGCTGAAATGTGCTGTTCTGCTATTCAACAAACTAACTCACACACACACATACATATATGTGCACATGCATGGAAACCACAATATATTTAAGTGAAAGCTGGCATACCAATGGCGAAACACAACCACATGCACAAGTATGTAATTACATACTAGTTCTCAAAGAATTCACATTACAAGGGTTTTTTTTTTTCCTTTTTCTTGAAAGCCATCAATAGAGGTTGATGTTATGCATTCTCTGAAGTGTCACAGAAAATGCAATTTCCATAGATAGCCACGTTACCTAGTCTGAGGCACTTGCCCAAATGTTTTTCAAACCTAGTGCACTGTTTACAGGTATCAGTCACAGAAGACAGCCACTGTGGCTGTAATTAGTGCTGTCAAGTCTCTGTACCTCCTCATCATTGCTAACTGTGTGTTTTCAGTGATTTTTAGTTAGTTACAGATCTCTTTTATTATCTTTGTGAAGTTTCATAATCATCCATCCATCCATCCAAACCACTTATCCAATTCAGGGACCCGGAGGGGCTGGAACCTGTCTCAGCTGTCATAGGATAAGTCACAATCACACAATTTCTCTGTTTCTCAGGTAATTCTTCTCAGTGTGGGGGTCATAGGGCAAACGAGCAGGCAGACGCACGCCAACAGGTCCGACATTCAAGATGCTGTAGTGCTTGCAAGTCATTTAGCAACCATGTTGATACAATTAGGCTAATTGGAAATCACAACTGTACTCAATTTTGTAACTAAGAGACCATGCACCGAGGATCACATCTGAGCCAAGGACATTCTTGCTTTGATGACAACCAAGCCACTGTGCCTGGCATGACTCCCATATAAGACAAAGATATGCCATATAAAAATGTGTGGCCTATAAACTTGAGATGATAAATGACAATTTTAATATGCAACCCCATCACTGCAGACAACACAGATTGTGTCTACCTACCTGTGATGAAAACCTGTGTTCGAACTTTTTGTCTGTGCCACCCAGTGAGAACATGTTCTCAGGTTCAGGTAAAGAATGACATTTGGTAGTGGTTGCAGAGCTGCAGGGATGGATTATTACAGGGCCGCCCGACCTGCTGAAGTGTGTGTGTGTGTGTGTGTGTGTGTGTGTGTGTGTGTGTGTGTGGGGGGGGGGGGGGGGGGGGGGGGGGCAGTCACAGCTTCACAGGCCATAAAAAAGCCAGGAATCCTTCTCTGGGGATTTTAGTAGTAGGACTATGCCCTGGGAAGGAAGGGGTGCTATTAATTTACGAGCCCTTCTTCTTCTTGGTCAACAAAAATAAAACATCTGGGGTAATTACTAATTTATTATTAGAAGGGGCATTATTTATGAATGGCAAGAAGGGGCGCTGCATGCTTGTGATTTCTTTGGCATCCTAACCGCACCAGAGCTGGGATGATGTGTTGAAGACCCAGCCTGAGGCAGTCTTACTGTCTCTCCAGCCCAATGCATAGTTCCCAGAGTGCAGTGCAAGAAGGGCTGGGGGGGGAAGGGGGGGGGGGGGGGGGGGGTTCAAATGCTGGAGAAGGCAGTCCACCATTTCTCTGTGACCAGCATCTTTATACCTGAATGTATACATGGATGTATTCATTGTCATACAATATTATTGCAATGTCTATATAGTAGAAACTAATAAGAATAAGAATAGTCAATTTCATCCATAACGTTGTTTATTGTGTGCTATCTTTTTTGGCAAATTGATTAAAGTGTACAGAGGTGACACATTAACGCATTACTGGCATGCTATTGATATTTCATTTTAGAATATTATAGTCATTGGTTACTGGCAGTACACAGTTACTCTGACACCTCTGCATGCATATATAAAACCTATTTTCTTTGCTGTACTCTGTTGTGCTGTGCTTGTAAAAGCCTAACCTAAGGGGAAACAGTGATTATGTTCTTTCAGTTCAGCTACAGTGACCAAACAGACCAAGAGTAAGATAGCAATAGCCATCAAATCACAGGTTTTTTTTTTGGTTTTTTTTGCCCACAATAGCACATTTGTGCAACAGCAGCAGCAACAGGCCTGACGCTAGTCAGAGAATCAATCTTAACTGCGGTTTCTGTTAAACGCAGCCACATACTGTCACATTGTACAGAATTACCGAAAACCTCTCAACGGCAGAAATTCTAATAGCTCTCAATATGATGAGAATACTGGTATTTTTAGGCATTTGATCCATCCTGACGTTCATGGATTTAAAAGCTTTTGTGTTATGGCTGTGAAATGATACATTTGCAGGCCTGCTTAAAACTCAATTTAACTGTAGCTGCAGCATTGCCATAATGGCAACCCTCTATTTCCAGAGCTCTCCCAATCAATAACAAATTGCTGAAAGCACAAATGATTCCATTTTCTGCTAGGGGGAAACGAGAATGATGAGAAAATAGGTGAAATTGATATGTGAGGGAATATTATCAATGCTCTAAATGTCAGCAGGATGAGGTACTATGACCTTTTGGGGCAGAGGGTGAAAAAACACAAAGATAAGCCCCAAAATGCAGACAACAATCATTCTAATGCAACAAATGTGAAGCATGTTGAGGATTATTCTTTCATGGCAATGGGTGACAATCCAAAAAAAACGATTGCCATCAAAAAAGAATTCTGGTGTAATCGAGTTTTTCTCCCCATCTCCAGCCTGATTTTAGTGATTCTAGGATGATTACAGGCCTCAATCTCAGTGGTGCCTAGACTATATAAAAAAAAGTGGAAGTAGCCACCATGATGTCACATATTGGTTAGTGAACTACCATTTTTGAGCTTCTAGTTTGGGATTTTTTTTTTTTTTTCCCTTTAAGTTTAAAGTGACCATATTTAGATGAGAAGGTGGTGAAACTCGTGGTTGGCACTCAACAGTGAAAAATAGGCATTTCCACATAAGCTTTTACCTTTCTCGCCTAGTGTCCATCTTTTATATGCAGTCTGTGTGTTGGACTGCGAGCCATCAGTGCACCTGTGGTGTGAGCAAAGCTGTGGTGATTTCCAACATCATGGAAACTAGAGGTGAGCTGCTCACAAGTTGGAAGATGAGGCTAGCCCAAATTGCAGTGGGTCTTTGTTGCTTGAACTTTTTCTTCTTTTTCTTTGTCTTAAACTGCTAATTAACAGAACGTCCCTGCGTTAATGTTCACAACTCATTGTGTACATTAACTCCCTAAGGTGGAGTCTTATTTGTCTTAACTGCTATATTAACTCTATAACTACCACACCATGGCAAAAAGATGACATATCACAAAGCTGCAACTTGTGTCTTTTGTATTACAGATGGTACCTTCTGTCGAGCTGCACAAGGTACCACCCACCACAGCCACATTGAACTAATTCTTTTATGGTGCTCACATGTCAGTCCACCCCAAGAGTGACAAAAAGACCGCAGGCCAATACAGTTATGTCTTGCTGTGATTAGAAATACACCACAACATATGTCATACCATTGCAAATCAGCTACTGCATACCTATGGAAAAGAGGAAATTAGCTCACTGGTTGATAAGGGTAGACATGCCAACCAACCAGAATTCAAAAGTGTTTGTAGTCATTCAGTTCAGCTGCACTGGATGCCAGCTGTCAGAAAGTATGGATTGTTTTTACATGGAGAGAGTGTGCCATTTCTCCAATGAAACATTTGCATTGGGTTGTACACATTAAAAGGCCACAGATATTTGATAAACACAAATTGTCTATGTGCTGACACTGCACTGTAATAGATACCACCCAATGTTGTAATACTCCATCATAAATTACTAGAGCACAAAGACTATAAATTGATTTTATTGGCTTTTAAAAACTGTAAAATATGATTATATACTTTATATTTAAAAAAAATTGAATCCAAACAAAAAAATAAAAGCATTTATAGTATGGATATATTTTATGTTTACGTACCCTAATGACATCCTCAAAAAAAAGGAGAAAAGAAAAGAAAAACAAACATTTGCAGAGATATGAATTGTATACGTGTGTGTGTGTGATTTTTGTGCAGGGTTTGCAGTTCACGTTGAATTATTGTGACTATTTTAGTTTAAAATAGAAAAAGACAATGAATTATCAACAGTAATTGTTTATACTTGAGCACAAAATTGCATTGTGATAGATGGTTAAGCAGAAGAGGATGGATGGAAAATTTATTGAGATATGAATTTTAACATTTCAGCAATGATGGGATAGGGATTTTTAGATTTTTCATTGTTGGTAACCTTGAAAATTAAATCATATGTTCTTGGGCCCCTATGGAATATTTCCACAAATTTTCATGAAATTTGGTTAAAACCTTTTTGAGATAGTTCTAATATGTGACTATTATCTCTTTCTCATCAATGGTAAAGAATCCTTTTAAAAATTCCTGGATCCAGATGGTGATCCGGATCACAAACAAAACATAATCAATTGTTTTTCTGTGCTACTCCCAACAACTCCAGAAGTTTTCATTCAAATCTGTTATCCTCTATCCTGTTAACAGACAAACACACAAACAAATGTGACCAAAAACATGTCGGTGGGCGAGTTAAAAAGCAAGCAAGCAGCAGAAAAAGCCTCTAGATCCTTGCTCATCTCTGTGCAGTTGTGCAATCATGGTGTAAAGTGGGTGTGTATTCTGGTTCATCTGGTCTCCAGAATCCATTTGGCAACTTATCTGACTTTTTCTGTAACATACGTTTTGGAATTCAGCCAATCCATCCATCTATTTTCTTAACTAGTAAACCAAATAAGGTTATAGCGTATGGAGGGCCTGGAGCCTATCCCAGCTGACACTGTGCAAGAGGACAGATCGCCAGTCCATAACATGACTAACACAGGCATTCACAATCATAACCACACCAATTCCATCATAACCAACTAACCTAACAGACATGTTTTTGTCTTTGGAGGAAACTGAAGGCATTTCTTCTTTTAAGCAAACAGCTAAAACTGTCATGGTCCTCAAAGTCCAGGGCTCTCCGCTCTCCTTCTGGCCTTTTTGCCCCCTCTCCCCCTCTCCCCTCTCTATCACTCTGTCTCTCTCCCTCACTCTTTCCTACCTGTAGGCACCTGCAGTGACTGGGGATTCAAAGGGGGATGACTGAGTAACTGTGGGGCTGTGACACACTCACCAGATTGCTTAGCTCCTTCCAAAGGAAACGTTAGGCTCATTCATTGTCTCTTTGTTTTTAACTACCTTTGTGCACTCATAAACCTGTGCTATGTTTTTTTTTTCAGGAAACTCCAGGTGTGTGTACTCGCCCACTCGGACTCCCCTCAATTGGAAACCCAGGGTTTTGAAAGTTTAACCTCTCAGCGTTCCCACACCCTTTTTTTTTTTGGCTCTAGTTGGATTTATTCTATATAAACACTCAGTTCCTTCTGTCTTCCTGCAAATATGACAACAATAAAGTATAGTCTTGCATGGAGACACCCACGGTAAACCAAAAATAAATAAATAAAATAAATCACACTCCCACGTTGACACACTCACACATAGTGTAAATTCTTAGTGGCAAATGAAAAGATAAACAGAAGGTTTTCAAAGTCATATTCAAGGTAAAATTAAAAAAGAAAGTTAAGTTCTTTGAAATGGTCACTGGATTTGAAATTCCACATTCTCTTTCCATTCCATAGATAAAACATGTTGACACTTATATAGCTGCACAATGAAAACATGCAGTGTGTGCTTTATGTAAACATATAAAGTCCTCTGACCCTTTGAATAGTTGTTGTTCTGTATATGTCCAGTTAAGTTCTGTGTGTTTGTGTGTACATTTGTGTTGACTCTGAAGGGAATGCACAAAGACTGTGAATGCTGAGGGTCGCATGAGTGTTGAAATCACATTCTCACTCTTCAGGGCACGTACATATGGGGGTCCTCAGTTCATTCATAGAAAAGCTAGCATTTGTTTGTTAGAAACAGTAAACACTATTGTGAAGTTAGAAAAGATATTAGATGCTTCAGAGTGTGTGCAGGTTAAATACATAGGAACAGTATGTGGCTGAGTTCTTAAAAAAATTAATTAAAAAATTTACTTTTTGTTTGCACGCTTGTTTTAATTGGCTGAACAACAGCAAAATACAGTGAGGTTAATAAATGAAAAGATAAAATAAAATAAACAAAAAACCCCCATTATTGATGGACATATTGAGCTTTAAGTATTGATTTTGTATCATCAGTGTGTGTTTCAGTGTACTGAGTGTGTACATGCATCAGAATGACATTCAGCTCCCAACTAAGGAGCTGAAAGCAGTTGTTATATTACATGTTTGTCACATACATAAATGATGAAAGAGCAAATTTAGCAGCAAAAGAGCAGAAAAAAAATTTAAAAAATCTCACCGTGATAAGATTCTTCAAAACTGAAACTATTAGTTGTCCTTGGCTTAATTCACATGCTGCTGCTTTGCATGCTAATCTGCTGATCCTACTGTCAAAAGAGAAAATATTTTGTGCTCCTTCTGCAGTACAGCGGGCTTCCTCAGGAATGACTGCCTTATGGTGTTGTTAATTTATGAACCTTGGCAGATGCCCTTTAAAAAATAAATAAACGAAAGCTGGGAAACATTAATGCACCAAATATTTCCAAATATATTGGAAAATGTCATTTTGCCATGAGAAAGACCATATTTTAATAAAGCAGCTTTTATTTCCCAAACTGCAAGAATGCAGCATACAGAGGTTAAAAAATGTACTGAAACATTGGCTATAAGCAGAACAATGCTGCTTTGTGGCCAATATTTGATGTATTTAAAGCATTCTTGCTCGATGTAACATTCAAGTAAAAAAATATCCACAAAAAAGTCCTTTCAATACGGAATAGGCTTTGGCTTCAGAGCTGAATAGCATATTTTTCTTTTTCACTTACTTTTTTTTTGGTTCTGTTTTCAATGTGGTGGCAGAAAGCATCATTCTAAAGCAGAGCTTCCACTACAGTGTTATTGCACCTAGTGCAAAGATAAGGCAAACAAAAAAAGTGTGCACATTGAAGAAGAAAAAAAAAAAGTTAAATGTTCATGTAATTCAGCTCAGTGCGAGGTTCTCTACTCGGTTTCTCTCCTCTCCACACCTCTCCGCCCAAGTCAAGATAATGTTGTTTACCTTCCATGTTAAGTGCAATAAAAAAAAATTGCTAATCAACAATAAACCAAAAATGACCAGATTTTGACCCCAAACATCTTAAAGTCCAAAAATACCTGTAAAAAGAGTTTTGATGAACCCATCCAACCCTTCCACACAGCTGACCGGTCCCCACTAAAGAGGAATCAAACAGTCACTCGCTTGCAGGATGCAGAAGAACTTTTTTGTTCATATTTCTTTTTTACTTACATTTTGACTTTATGTTTTCAGTTGCTCAGAGCTTGTTGACAAAAATAGCTTTGGTTAGGGTTTAGGAGCAGTTAATGGTTTTAAAATAGGCTCGCTCTCTCTCCACAGCATTAGCCTTTTTTCCTTTAAAGGAACAGTATCAGCTGCTCTTGCTCCTTTATTGTTATTTACATTTCATCCATTCTCCTGGTCAAACACCGAAATACTTCACAACTCCCTCCAATGAGTCAATATCATCCTCTCTCTCATAATATGATTGTTTCCCAGCACAGAACAAGACCACAGTGTACTAATTTCTCATAAGCAGCAAAATATGGCAGTGGATATTGTCCTCATCACAGCCTGCATTCAGTGAAATCAATACTGACAGGCCACATATAGCTAAGCCAAGTCCCCCTGAAACCTTGTTAGTCTAAATACCTCCAGGAAATATGTGCTAATAAATGAGAATAAAATTAACAGCATCTACTCACTCTGGCTGTATTGGACTTTGACCACTGCAAGGACTTACCCTGCAGTGATTTGAACCTATCCTGGTTAATTATATTTTCTAATGTGAAGGCCAGAACAAAATTAGAAGCATGTTAAATTCAACAAACCTAAACTGACTTCACATTTTTGTCTTGTCTGCCTCTTTTTTTGGGCTGAAAAACCTTTTCCACAGGCTTGTTGAGGCTAGTGATGAAGGACTAAGTGCATAATCAGGGTTTTGGGAGGTATGTATATTATGTAACTGTACACTGATGTGTGTGAGCCACTTAACTGATTAATCAGGTAAAAAAAATTTTTTTAAGTAACCATTTAAGTAACCAGTTCTAAAACTAACTAATACTTGTAAAAATGGTCTTTTGAAAACACCAACTCAGTGACAGAATGAATTCAGCCAGTCAGACTGTGCACCGTGTTTTACATATGCTTCAATCATTAGAAGGTATTTGAGACACAACTACAAAGACGAGCTCACAGAACACTCTGTCTTGGAGGAGACATTATCTACATGTGCCCTGCTCACTTTTAAGTATCTACTCAGTATGTGGTCACTGAATTTCACAAACTCAGCTTTTACTCCATTCTAGCATATGAGAGATGACAGTTTAAAGGGAGAAAAGAAAAGAAAAGAAAGTATCCAAATGTTTGACTGGTACTACATATATTTCCTATCAGAAATGCACAGATACAAACAGAAATAAAAACACACACAACCCAACCAGAGACCTTGAGGACTCCTTGAAATCATCCTGTACTGCCATGGTGAGTGGATGTGTCTGAGTTGTGCCACTTTTAGTATGAGAGTCTGCGGGTTGAGAAGTTTATTTTATAACACACTGTGTGACCAAATATGAAAAAGTGAAAATTTTATCTATACATCCATCATCCATCCATGCTCTTCCACTTATGCAATTCAGGCCTGCACATGAGCTGGAGCCTGTCCCAGCTATCACAGGGCAAAAGGCAGGGTACACCCTGGCCACTTCACCAGTCTATCACAGGGCTAGAGTCCTAAAATTGTTTCTTAGTACAGCCTGTGGTTTAATGTGTTCATTTATTGCAACTGAGAAGAAACACATTTGAAGAAATATACTTTCCCTAATGTTGGAAGAGTCCTAGGGGGAATTGCAGAATGGACATTAGCAAATTAAACTGAAATTGTCACCAAAAAAAATTGCTATATACAGGTTAATTTGAGCTTTACTCCAACGCTCAAGAAAATAGCTTGCATTGGCATCTTTTAAATTGGCTGAAAGAAGGGATTTTCTCAAAATATCAGTCATGCAATGTCAACTGAAGTGCCACATGTTAAGACACACACAAAAAATAAACAAATAAAATAGGGAGCAAGTGAACATTTTGTCCTCAATGTTGATGTGTTAGAAGCATGAAAAATGGGCAAATGTAAGGATTTCTGCGAGGTATGGCAAATTACACAAGAACTGGACTGAAAATCAGTGACAACAGGTCTAATGGGGTGATGAATCCAAGATTTGAAATTTGTTTCAAAACCTAAATAATTATGATAGAGAGGTGTAATAGTGAGTGCCTACAACCATCTGTACAACACGGTGGAGGCTCTGTCATGGTTTGGGGCTGCATTTCAGCCAGTGGTGTTAGAGATCTTGTTCAAGTTTATGGAATTATGAATGCAGAAAAATACCATCAGATTTTGATCCACTATGCACTAACATGTGGGAAACGTGTGAATGGCAACAGATTCATTTTTCGGCATAACAAATGATCCCAAACAAACTGCCAATGCAGTAAAAACACCTGGTTAGAAAAAAAAAATAGTAAAATAAGGAAGGAGGAACACAAGAAGCTCGAGAAGCATCAAAGACTGAGAGAAGAGCTACAGAGGACGTGGAAGGTGAAGGTAACACTGGTCCCCGCAGTAAGCGGAACACTCGGGGCAGTGACCCCCAACTGAGAGAGTGGCTCCAGCAGATTCCAGGAACGACATCTGAGATCTCTGTCCAGAAGAGCACAGTCCAAGGAACAGCTGTGCAGGACCCTCAAGCTCCCAGGCCTCAGGGAGAGAACCTGAGCTTGAAGGAAGGGAATGCACTCCCCACTCCCCTCCAGAAGTATTGGAACAGTGAGACCACTCTCTTAATTATTTGGGTTTGACATTAAAAGATGAATATGAGGCCAAAGATCAACATCTCAGCCTTTATTTGCAGATATTTACATCTGGGTCTGATACACAGCTCAGAAAGATAATGACCCAAAACACACTGAAAACTACAAAGGAGTTCATCAGGAGCAGGACGTGGAAGGTTTTAGACTGGCCCAGTCAATCTCCAGACTTAAACCCTATAGAGCATTTTACTTGCAAAAAGGGAGACTGAAGGGTGTAACGCTCCAAAAGAAACAACTGCAAGAGGCTGCAGCGAAAGCATCACAACAGAAGAATGCAAATGTTTAGTGATGTCAGTGGCCACGAGCTTGATGCCGTTATTTGCAACTAAATATTAAGTCTTGTTCACTTCAATCTATTTAAGTAGATTAAGTTTATCTGTTCCAATACTTTTCGCTCACAAGGAGAATGAGTGGGTTCAGACAAAAGGTGCTATCTTCTGAACTGTGTATCAGATCCAGATGTAAATACCTGGAAATAAAAGCTGAAATGTTGATCTTTTGTATCATATTGAGTTTTTTTTTTTAATGTCAAATCCAAATGTTTTCAGTCTACAGCAAAATAATAAAGGGATTGGCCTCACTGTTCCAGTACATACTGATAATGTACATATTGACTGGTACTGTATACACACACACACACACACACACACCTTGGTTTACAGTTGGAATTGTAATTTTTCTTCCTTCACTGATACCTACACATCTTTGCACATTCTGTAAACAGTCCTTCACAAAACAGGAAATCCTACAGTTCTTGTGTACATGTGTTTGTGTGTGTTTATGCCCTCATGTCACTTTGATTTTGCCTACCAAATGCAAAAACTTGACTTGTATGTCCTCCCTAGCAGGAAATAATTGACCAGTCATTCCGGTCTCTGGCTGAGAGTTCAGACATTCTAAATGTTGTGCTGAAGTGTCTAGTCTGGAGTGGACTTTTCAAAGAGAATTAGTGTGCTTCTCAACCACCAAATCACTGCAGAAATGTAGTCAGACAGTCTAATCACAGATACTCAGTGTTTCTTCTTCTGGAAGTTTCTTCCACTTCACCAGACCTGCCTTGCAGCTGCATTCATCTTACCTTCCTTTTTGTATTCATTTCGTTTCTCTTGATATGCTTGTCCATCTCTCTCTGCATGTTTCTCCTATTCCTTTTTCATTTTATCTATCTCACACTGTCTCTACCAGTTTTTGACAGCCTGATTATTTCTCCTCCCTCTTACACCCTTTGTTTACACGTAACTATATGAGGAATTTATCAAATTTTTGACATTGGACAGTATGGCTTCCATTGATAGCGTGCATAGGAAGATGTGAATTTTTGACTGCACCGCGTGTGTGCACATGTGTGAGTAGGTGTATATGCACGCTGATGTGTGCACGTATATAGGCCTGAAGTGTGTGTTGACCACGAAGGTATACCACAGGCCATTTGTACCGGCCCAGTGCTCCTACGAAATTGCCTCTGGGTGTGGGGGTGCTCACAATGTTCTGGACCATTAGCTCAAATAAGTCACAGCCAAAACTCTTAGTATCTGTCTCACTGGTCAAATGACAAACTGTGCATCCTCCTAAATCCTGGCTGCTACCAAACAGACAACAAGGGAGATGAAAAACAAACAAACAAACACACAAAGCAAATAATTTCCAAGGCAGATGTGTTTCCAATCTAACACGCTCGAATTAATTGCACTCTAATTGCACTGTGGGCTTTGAGGACTTACACGCAGCCACGCAAACATAATTTCTTCACATCGGTGTGCACATACAGTCTTCTAGAAATACAGATTTTTTAAAAAAGAGCATTTAGAAACAATTTTCATATAAATCTGGGTACGTCGTCGTATCACAGTATTGCACAACAAATCACAACTTTGTTTATGGGCCATTGCAATCTGAGCATCTGATCTTCATCCCTATGCTTCTCTTGTTGATCTATTGATTTCAGTCTTTGGTGTTTTAACATTGCAGTATATTTAAGCATTACCTGTTCTGGGCATAACATTATTGGTATCCATATATTTAGGTAGCAAAAATATATAAAGGCACAGATACATCCTGTACATCTTCCTGACTGATTCTCACTGCTGGACTTTTGCCTCTCATTCGTGAGAGACTCGTCCACCACACAGCCACTGTCAGGACCAAAGCACTAAATATTCAATGGACACACACTCACGATACATTAAGAACTGGGGCATAGCGTAAATCATAAAATAAAGACATCCCTCATGTGCACACACACACATCCAAATACCCATGCATATATGCACTAGCTAGACGACTATTTGGAGCCACAGCTCCTTCTCATTGTTTATTCTGCCTTTCTTCTGTTGTTCTTTAATTCATTTTTCATCTGCTCATCGTGGATGTGTGTCTGGGGCAACAGGCACAGCAAGCACTGCCCTCTGTAAGGATATTGTATTACTCTCATGTGCAGAGACAGCACAAACCCACACATATACACACACACAAAAAGTCTCAGATGCATGGGAAAATACACTAGTGTTCACATTCTCTCTCTCACACACACACACACACACACACACAGGCACACACGCACAAACCATCCTCTAGAGTAAATGAAGTCTTAGAATTCTTGAAGGTACCCCCAGTCAGAGATGGACTTTGTTTTATTCATCCTCTCATCCCCATCACCCCCCCAATTCCTCGCCTCCTCACGTCAATTTTGCATGTGGGCGCTCTTCCTCGTTGCGACCCTTCACCTCACTCTCCTCACCGATCAGAGGTGAATTTGAATCCCCTCTTGGCGCCACGCGCAAGCAAACAGCTCACAAAACAGCAACATACAAGAAAAGGGATGCAGTACACCTGAAGCATGTTTCAACCAGTTTCATCATATCACATGTAATAGCATATATGGGATGCTTGGTTTGGGTTATATTTCTGTGTTTGCATTAGTACATCACCACACTTCAAGTTATCAGAGAAAGTTAACATTGTTCTAAGCCTTCAGAGCTTCAAATTGTTTCCCGTTCTAGCAGCATGAAAGATTTTAAAAAAAGGGCGACGAAAAATCTTTCAAGTTTAAAAAGAAGCTAGTATTCTTTGTATTTTGTTCCCTTTGTTCTCTCTTTTTTTTTTTTTGACAAACTGTTACAAGTAAGGTAGAATTATTAATATGAAGTACTAACCACGCAAAATACTGGCTACATTTAAACTGGTTAGATTTTTGTTTGAAAGAGACACCCACACCAATTTTTATGGAAGAACAAAACTGTGCTTCTGGGAAAACAAAACAATGCCATTTTATGGGTTACAAACAATGATATGACACCATGATTTAAAAAAAAAAAATAAATAAATAAAGCTTTTTATTGGTGTAACCCCAACCTAACCACAGAGGGGGCATATAAGACCTTGTGTTTAAGATGCTTCACGCTGTAACAGCAGTATCTGTGTTTGAGAGATACAGGCTGTAACAAACTCCTCTTCCTACCTGTGCAAGTGTATAAATGGCAACTATGCTACAACAGCCTTGACCAAAGCTGGTGAAAATGCTCAAGAAAGCAATTTACGGCAAATAAAGTGGAGGAGATACAGCAGGATTAACGGTGTGTTCTTCAGGTTGTAATAGTGTTTTTTTTTCTTTTTAGTGCAAAAAGACTTCAGTCTTGACTTTAACCCTCTTCACATGATGTGCACTTTCAGGTGCACTGCAGTGATTAGCTAAAGTAACTTTCCTTTGTTCACTAGGTCTACTACAGTGTACAACACTGTACTATATCTACAGCTGGATTACATACATTTTTGGACAATGACACATTTATTTTATACCTTTGCCTCTGCCCACCACAACAGTGGGTTTTAATTTTTTTTAAAAAAAGCAATTTAAGTGCAGACTTTCAGCTTTATTTCAGGGGGTTTAACAAAAGCATTGAATTAACTCTGGGAATTACAGACATTTTTCATGTAGTCCCACCTTTTCAGAGGCTGAAAAGTACCAAGACAATTAACTGACAGGCAGCTTCATGGCCAGGTGAGACCTGTTGCTTTGAGGTACATATAAAGTAGATATAATATCAAAAGTTGATTTCACTGTAATTTTAAATATGAGGTCCAACGAGATGTTGATGGACGTGAAGGAGGCCATCATTAGATTGAAAAAACAAACTAAACCTATCAGAGTGAGAGGAAAAACCTTAGCAGAGGCCAAATCAACAATCTGGCACATTCTTAAAAAGAAGGAATACAAACTTCAGAGTTTACAATGACATGCAAACCACTGGTTGGTCTCAAGAAGAAGGCGGCCAGATTAGACCGTGAATAGATGAAGCAAGCGTAACTTGTGCCAGAACAATAGGAACAGAAAAGTATGGAGAAGGAAAGGAACAGCTAAAGATCCGACGCATATTGCATTATCTGTCAAACATGGTGGAGGCAATGTTATGGCATGAGCACTTATGGCTGCTGGTGGAATCTTGCCAGTAGTGTTTATTGATGATGTGACTGCTGATAGAAGCGGCAGGATGGATTCTGAAGTGCACGGGGCGATACTCTCCGCTCAGGTTCAGCCAAATGCTGCAATCAGACAACACTTCTCAGAGCAAATGGATAATGACCCAAAGCATACTGCAAACGCAACCCAAGAGTTTCTCAAGGCAAAGAAATGAGATGCTCTTCAATGGCCAAGTCAGTGACCTGATCTCAGCAGAGCATGTTTTTTAGTTACTGAAGACAAAACTGAAGGCAGAAAGACCCACAAAGGGAAGGTAGCTGCAGTAAAGGCCTGGCAGCATATGGGCTTTAGATATCAAGTAGTCATTGATACAAAAAAAAAGGAAATTATTTTGAGACTCGGTAAATGGGGAATTATAATTGCTATAATTCCTAAACAGCTAATGCACATTTTTTTTATTAAACCCCTTGAATTCAAACTGAAAGTCTGCAATTTCGATATGTGAAGCTATGTTTACATTACACAGGTTGCAAAATGAAAAATTAATCTGAATTTGTAACCCAACCAACTGAAAGTATAACAACACACTCCCTCAAATATCTAGAGAGTGAAATGGACAAGTTACTTTAACAGCGGCGGCAGCAACCAGGGCTGACACAAAGGAGCACAACTACAGAAACTAACTAAACACAACTGTGTACAAGTGAAACCCCAAAGGTAAAGCTCCTCGTACTGGCTGTGGACTTTATTGCTTGCTTGTTCCAGGATGTGTGTACGACAGGAATGGCTGTTTGTCAGAGATGTGTGTGTGTGTGTGTGTGTGTGTGGGGGGGGGGGGGGGGGGGGGGGGGTTCAATTTTTAACATGATACATCAAAAAATAGCAAGCAAATCATGTGTGTGGAAATGCACACAGTGCAGTCGCAAAAGAATGATGCTGAAGCAACAGACTCCCTCACTCGAAATGAATGAGTTATCACCAGAGAGTACCACATTCACATTCATTACGTGTGATCCCGGCCTAAGAGGGAACTCGAGTGCTAAAGCACTGACATAGGAGGCAATCACATTAAGCCAGAGTTTTAACAGTTAAGACCTTTAACCGGAAAAACAGCTTTGAGTTGGAAAACGTGTGTAAAACAGTGAGTCGAACCCCAGCCTCACCACCTCATTTGTCTTCGTCTTTCTGCCAATGGAACAATGGCTTTTGTTTAACCTTGTTTGATTTCCCTCTTAGCGCTGATCCCCTGACGAAGAGGGCTATTATTGGGCCTCTCAGAGAGGCATGTTTCACTAACGAGCGATCACTAATGAAGGCTTTGATGTAGGATTAATTACACTCCAAATTGAATGTCTAATTGCTTTTATTCCCTCCCGATGAAATATGCTCTGACTGCCACTTCAATGCCATCTGTTGTAATTAGAAAGAGACGGAGAGGAGGAGGAGGAGGAGGAGGAGGCCAAGGGTGGGAAATGGATTGTGAGGTGTAATAGATAAGATTTTTTTTTTTCCAGCCTGTAAAGTTTATTCTTTTGTCCTGTTTTAGCGATTACGTCTTTTACACTGCGAATTTGTTCTTTTCCCTTCCTTACCCTCACCTCTTGTAACCTCCTCCTCCTCCGCTCTGCTGTGCCTTTGCTTGCAGCTCTCTGATAGATTATGTGAGGTTATCTGTTTCCCCTTGCTAATTGCATCCTCTGATGAGTTTAGACAAACACATTAGCTAATTGCATTTGTGCTTCTCAGACACTGGTTGATTGATAAAGTGCACATGATGCAGAATCATTGCACTGTTTGGTGGTTATTCATCTAACTGGCAGTCCATATAAACATGCACACACACACACAAATATACACACATACAGTAAACACAGAGGGAGGCAGAAATGACAGAGTGTGATTGATGTTGTGTTTTAAGAGATTGTTTCTGATCTTATTAAAAATCATTGATTTCTTTTAACTGTTTTTATTCTGTGATATTTGATTACTGCAGGCAATTTAGATGGCTGTGTTTTCACAGCTATGCCTTAAGTTCAAATTAAAACTAGAGAGTTTCACTTAGGAGCTCTTAGGACCAGTTATAGTATGTTTCTAAACTAGTTCACTTTATTTTCTCATTTTCCTCACTCATATCCCAATTACTAAACTGCTTCACTGAAAAAATATAATAACCTTTGTGTCACTTTGGCCCAAATAGAGAAGTTTATCTCCCACAGTCCAAAGATATGCATGGGGTTAGGTTAGTGATTCTGAACTGATCATAGGAGTGAATGTGAGCACGAATGTCACTCTGTGACGCACTGCCAGCCTGTCCAGGGTGTAACCTGCCTCTCACCCTATGCAGCTGGGCTAAACTCCAGCACCCCCTGCAACCCTGAGTTGTATAAGTGGAAGAAAATGAATGGATGAACAGGATTCCCTTTTAAAAGAAGCTTTCCACCATCTATTTATTCACTCCCCTAGAGTAGCAGGCTATTGAACAATCAACCTTTAATTTGAGGAGCTGTACACATACAGTTCATGGGTGATTATGCCTGGTTTTCCATTTAATTTTTATTCTTTAAGTCTCTTGGTCACTTACAGACAAAAAAAAGAAGAAAAAGACAAACACAAAAATAGATCCGCCACAGAAGGATTGTTATACCAAGCCCAGCTATGCTTGCTGAATGCTTGCTCTCAGCCAGGAAACCCCCCTGGGTATCTCAACCACAAGACCACCTGCCCCTCCTACCTTGTCATTTCTGAAGCCCAGAGATCAGTTTTTAAACAAAAGCCTGTACCACGGGCTTTCACCACGTGCCAGGATCGTTTCATCCTTCTATACTTTTGCTGAGATGTCTCCTCCTCTTATTGTTAGTTCACTCTAAACCCCTCAGAAGAAAAAGAAACATCTGGGATATGCGCATGTAGAGGGCCAATAGGTGGGCCATAAGGATATTATGTTGTATAATAGTATTATGTTGTAGAGTTTGCATTAGCATCCCAATGAATGGACGTGTGGCAGGTGTGCTTTGTAGCAGCACAGTGCCTCTGTCCGATAAGACAATGACACAATATGACGAGAAACAACGCTGGTTGTCAGCAATTGTCTTCACAAAAAAGATGACACACTTGTCAATAGCCATGCTCTGTGTGTGTGTGTGTGTGTGTGTGTGTGTGTGTGTGTGTGTGTGCGCGTGTATTAGAAGGACTCCCCTTGGAGCAAATGGCTTTAAGCAACACAAGCGTCTGATCAATACATCAATATTCAGCTTAGGAGGTCTGACGACACATTTTATGCACACGCCCGCAATCCTCTCACAAGCACACACACGCACACATTTATGCACACAGATACACACACAAAAGTGCGGTTCGGTCTGTGCTGTGTGTGACCCTTGGCTAATCAATTTTTCGCCACATGATAGGGACGCCACGCGCCGCCATCATCACCTCTGTATCATTAGACAGTGACACACGCACACAAACACCAGCACACACACACTATTGTTGCTCTTATAAAAGATTATAGTCCACAAAGACAAAGATGGATGTGATTAACATCTTGTCCATTCTTTGCTGGATAAATACACACACACACACACACACGCATACTTGGATCTCCTGACTTCATCCCTGCAGCTACAGCATACTGGATGGATGTCAGCTCATGGCAGCGTGTGTATTGTTTTCATTGTTATTCTAATGACTGACTGAAACAACAGTATGGAAACCAAGGGAGACAGAGCTTGTGTCTTCAGATAATCCGACTGTCCGCGCTCCACACTCACCAATTGGTCACGGTTAGGGGCCTGCCAAGTCAGATAGCACACAATGCACGTGTGTGCTGAGTCGTATGCGCTCGCATTTGTGGGTGCGAGAAAGGGAGAGTGGAGGGGGGGGGGGGGGGGGGGGGGGGGGGGGGGGCTGACGAAGTCACAGCAAACCGTCTGTTATGTGCATATATGTATGCAGCAGAACTTTTATGTAACGCACACTGAGGGATTGAGCTCGATAAATACACAGGAAAAAGTGCTGTTAGATCCTTAAAAATATAAAATGGGTCATAAATAGGCAGAATACCAATTTATGGTTCTTACACTCACAAACGGGCGACTGAAATTAAAGTCTGCGCCATCTGATCGCAAATAAGATGGTCCATCCTCACATTTGATGATTTTTTTTTTCTTTTAATGTAATTCTTTTCTGATTATGCCAAAATCCCATTAACACCCAGAATATTGCTGTGGAGACAGATTGTTCTGTATCCTGAGCACCTGAATGCATAGAAATCATTAGAGATGGGTGTGAAATTTATTTATTTATGCATTTATTTATTTTTTAAAATGTATACATATATAATTGGGTTAAATCAACCTTTGATCTCCTCTATTTTGGCTTAATTGCCTGGTGATGTTTTGAGGTAGATGCTCAACTTGGCTCTCTCTCCTCCTCCTCTTCCACTAGCATCTGCACACACACACACACACACACACACACACACACACACACAACTCACACAAAGTACACTCTGTACACAAACCCATTCAGTGAAGTAAACATAATTTAATTGCATATCTGGCTAACACGATTCAATTACACAGAGGCATTTAAACCAATCACTCCCATGGTCTTCATTCATATCAGTGACATCATTCTGACCATTTGTGGCACCACTTAGACAGTAATGAGCCAAATGAAAACGGAAATGTGGTGCTGAGAACATCACAACGGGCTATGGAGGGATAATGAGTTAAATGGGGGGTTGTGTTTTTATTGTTTGAATTAATCGACTCTTGCATCTCCGCCAAACAAATAAACAGATGAGGGGCTCCATTAGCTGTTGCACGTTGGTGCACAGTCAGAAAAGCAATATTGATGTAAAAAAAAAATATTATGATGTAAAAGTGGAAAAGTATACTCAAAAGAGAACTTAAAGGGATATGATCAAGAGTCATTTGGGTGCAACCATGACGTAAACCTGAGGTTAAAGATGTGAAATGGATGACATACAGTAAACATTTCAGCTTGAAATGAGGTTCAGTAGACAAGGGCTTAAGTGCAATTCAAGGTTTTTTTTTCATGCTTTGATGTTTGAATACAATTTGAATTCTGGCCGCAGCGCTGGTTTCTGAACCATCCGTATGTTGTCAAGAAAATTTATTGTTTTGTGGTTGATGTCTTGACCTTATTTAGCGTACAGACACACACAAAATGGCAGGGCAAAAAAGCGTGGAAAAAGTATCTCGGCTGTCCGCAGACTTTAAAATGGCAACAGTTATTAACTTTGAAATGTTAAAAGGCAGCGCGGTATGTGAAGTTGCTGTACACTAAGTGGTTCCATCACTTCAGCGAAAGTTAATTGTACCCTGCATGCGTCCCCGTGTATGGCCTGTGGATGCGGCGTGCTTCATTTTCCTCTGTTAGTCAACTGTGTGAAAAACCCAGCAGCGTGAGGTGATTTTGGAGCAGTAAAAAGGAAAAGAAAAGAAAACATAAAACCTAAAGATTAATCCACTGATTCCCATAAGGGAAGAGGGTAATTGTAACAGCTAAAACGTAATGAAAATAATTCTTTAAAGGTTTAACCTTTTTACAGGGTTTAACCTTTAACAGGTCACCAGACATGAGCTTTATTCCTGTGAGAGCTGCTGGATGTTTTATTTACAGACTAAAGTGAATAATTCTCTCCTCTGTGACTAACTACTTTTTAAAAATATGCTCAGTATTTAAAGGCTACGTGTAGACTAGGCAATAATCCCCAAAAAGCAAAAAACAAGCAGATTCCTATTACAGATTTCTTACATTAATGGAGTATTTATTGGCCAAATTGTCATTTTACCTCAAACTTTATGGTAGATACGACAAAAACTATCCCAATTCTGACCATTACTATATAAATAGGGGTTGGTATGTGAGGGTATACTTTGGTCCACTGTAATGAAGCTTATTATTCATGTTACTTTGTATGGATGTTACAGGCAAGGACATTTGTGAGGACATAACAAAATGAACAGCTAATTAAAGTTCACAGATCACTTTAGAAATCAGAGGAATGAAGCAATTCAGACTTTAAATTGCGATCTTCCGAGAATCAACACATTTTTACGCTTTTTTTTTTTTCCTTGACTAAAGAAACGCAGTGCCATTTGAAATGGTGCCAGTTAGTAAAGAAAAATAAGCTTAAAAGAGAATTGCACCTATATGCAGCTGGCACTGCAACAGCCCATAAATGAGCTTAATGAGGTGTAGCTCTCCTGACAGCTTTAATTTCTTCCCATCGTGCTATTGGTTTGCAAATAGGCCTATACGTTGACATTAACGTGCTTCCACGGGACTGTCAAAATCATTTTCATTTTCCACCATTTTCAAACAAAATTTCACACCAAGCTGAAAAAAAAAAAATCTGTGAAAAGGGAAGCTGTTATAACCATAGGGGGAAAAAAAAAAACTCATTAATTTTATTTCAAAATACAGGAATAGTACTCCAGAAAGGATCTAAATTACAGGAGGACTGGTGAGTTTGCTGAAAAACAGCATCTAATTTTGGCTATGATAATTACTGGGGAGTGGGCAAAGAATTACTCACACATGTGCCTTGGACTGAAATAAAATAACTGATTAGGGTGGTAATATTAAACTCACACTACTTTCCCCAGAGAAATAAATCCCATTCAAATGGGGCTTAAGTATGCTTTGCATGGACATTTTTTTTCCCAGAATGCTAGCAAACACGAGATACAGTTTAGAGAAACGATTTTGTATTAGTCAAAGCACTCAATTTCTCCAACAGAAGCTCCGAGAAATTACTTTTTCTGTCTCAGCATTTATGTCTAGTTCCATTGCAGCTTTGTGTAAACCAAACCTTTGACCTCAGTTGGTCTCGCATCATACAAAAGAACCAACACATATAATACACAGCTTTTAATTGGGTTTATCCAAGCCATAAGCTTAGAGGCATAAGCTTCCTGGCTTTTGAGGACTAAACTCTAAGGCACTGAAACATCATTTGAACTGTTTTTTTTAGTTTCAGTACATCACTTGCCCAATCACAAGGCTCCTTTCACTTTAAAGTTCCATCAAAAGATTTCCTTTGATATATTTTGATGTATGGGTCAGCATGTACCTGGGCCTTTCAAGGTGGAAAAGAGAAGTATATGTTTTTCAAACTTCACACATCATAGATGAGACTTCTGCTCCGTTCATTCACATTTGCTTGAACTTCTGTAAGACAGGGCCAGATATCAAAAAAAAGACATAATTCCTTTTTTTTTGTCTATGTTTGCAACCAGACATATGGTTTTGAGTAGGCCAGCATTGTTGGGTTGTCGTCTTATAATTTGACACAAAGATGTCTGTGTGCTTTTCTGGGAAACTTGACTCACGTTGTCATATCAACAGATGAGAGCATAAACACATGAATCAAATTAAAAGATTAAGAGAAGAGGAGGTGAAAGAAAGGCCACGCAGGAAGAAGAGAACGATGGCAGAAAAGAGAAGAAAACGGAGCCATTAAAAGACCCTTAAATAAATTGGTGATTGAAAGAAGGCGCATCTAATATCTGTTAAAGAAACAGCGATTGCAGAATATAGACAAGCTACAGTATAATGTATGAACATCTGTCCTGAGTGTACAGATGAAGTTGACTACACAGGGGCCAAAAGCAATGTTGCACTATCCCCCCTCATGAAGTTACTGTTTCACCATTTTAAATTCCAATAACTGCGCATAAAACCACAGCCAATATATCTAACACAGGGTAATTACAGCCCACTGTAAATACAACAGAGAAGCTCCATAAAACTTTTACTGATTTCAACAGTTATCCGAAGCTAAACTTCCTCCCTTTCACGTATATCCATCATCACCTTTGCTATAGCAGACAACTTATCGATCTTTCAGAACTTTCATCTGAACATCACAGAGGATGTGGCCAGTGGAAAATATGGATCGCAATGTCCATTACGTGTCCCCTTACGTGTATTAATCAACTCTATTGACCTCACTTTCCCTCCGCACGCCACTCCGATTGTTTGTTTACCATTAGGGCCGAGTGTCTTGGTTGTTCAATAGCCCACCTCCATCTGCATTTAAACAATGAAACTATCAGCTAGGTAACAAGAGTGGGGACAGCAGCTCAATACTGCCATGAGAGGTCTCCAATAATCAGCTGGGTTGGAGGCAGGCGGGACGCAGGCAAATACAAGCAAGCGGTATTGACAGACGCTGGCTGCTTTCAATCAGGTTATATCTACTGGCAGGGAAATCGGCCGCACTCTGCATGGACCCAGAATTATCGCTGATGAAGACGTCAGTTGGAGAAAAAGAGGTGAGGGAATATAAAGAATGGGGGGGGTGGGGGTACGGGGAGAGGAGATCCACGCACACTTTTACAAAATAAGCCTGTAATGGACACTTTTAAAAAAAAAAAGAAATATTTGTCCTCCTTGCCTCCTATTTATTTTCTTATTGTTAAATTCTGATCACTATAATCTGTTTTAAACATGCCTCCTGGAAAGCCAAATGTCACAATAATAACCCAAGCTTTCTGTTGTAAACAACCACCACAGTTTACAGAACAAATTCCTGAATCAACTTTCATCTAAATCTAGTTGCTGCAGCTGTTGTGCGCACAGACTTTACTTCAGGTGTGTGCTAGTTTTTGGACTTGTAGCAAAATTTAGTTTTGAGAATCTGTTTATAACCCATCCGGACAACAATGCCTTTTGTTGGACTTTTCAATAACAATGTCACCACAAGTAAGGGGGTTTCTATTATTGTCTATTATTAAAATAAAACTTTTAATTTAGTCCTTTGACTGAAATCACGATTAAGTAAAATATTTGTTCCAACTCTAAACTTGCATTAAATAAATAAATGCTCCGTCTATCACTGCAGCCATGGTGACCAAAAGCTGACAGGCCTGCAAGTTGGAGAGATGGGATCAGCTCAAACCTTGTTGCAACACACACACACACACACACACACGCATGCACATGCACGCGCACAGATGCACACACACTTCAAACCCCAGATGCACTGAAGCTGCCAACACATCATTTACATAATCAGTTCTTGTTAGATGCTGGGCTTCCTTGTTTTGGTAAAATATGCTTAACCTATTCACACACACACACACACACACACACACACACACACACACACACACACACACACACACACACACACAAACACACACACACACAAGAACCAAGCCACGTAGCGCTGTGCTTGGGTCATATTAAGGTCACAAGTAAATTGGCTGAGGGCAGCAGGCCTCACAGCTCTTAGCTTACAGAGGCAAATTAATTAGTGGGCCATGCAGCACTGTGAAGTCAGCACATTACTGATGCAGCTCACATCACACTGATGGCAGTAGGATGTCTAAATATTACTAAATATAATATTAGGCTACTACTCATTTCTCTGCCCTGGAGCAAGGGTCACGGGTGGGAGACAGAATGTAGTGGAAAAAAGTAAAAGTATTAACTACAAGGAAAAATTGTAAAATTAAAAATGAAATTGCCTGTCTATGTCAACTTTACTCTCATGTTCCTGTCTGGGCTGTTTGCTGCTAAAAAAGGAAAAAAAATCTATTTAGACAGTCAAGTAACTGTTTAATATACTTATTAATCCTAAGTGTAAATTATTCACAGGTTGCATCTCTTGGCATGATGTGACATATTCTTCTGTTTAATTGGGATTTTGAGATGTGCCATGGATGATATAAACTATGGTCAAACTACCATGATATCAACTACCATCTTTTTTCTGGAGCAAGAAGTGACCATATTTGATCAGCTGTTTTTAGTTTTCTTCAACCCTTGGGTTCCACAAAATAAGCATTTACTGCAAGGGACTGTCCTTTGATTTCAACCAAATCACCGTATTAGTTAAAATAAAAAACCATTACTACTTGCAGTCATGCATGTATAATTAGTTTGCGGCTACTTTGAGCCATCTTATACCTAATAAAAAAAAAAACCTTTGGAGCTTTAATCTGCCTGTAGTTTAATATCTGGTGGTGAAGGTGACTCAGGAAGTCAACAGTTAACTTTTGTATAGTATTTTATATATATATATATTTTCATTCAGATTCCACTCAGTGCTGCACTGAGTGCTGAATCATCAGCAGAAGAGAAACTCCCATTGCAGCCGCTGTCAGTCAGTGCAGCACAATTCAAGGCAGTGATGGCGGAACAGTTGGCAGCTTGAGGGCCTCGGGCCAAACCCGACCATATGGCAGACGCTGTAGTACCGCTGTGTCATACTCTGGCAAGTTTTAACGACCAATTAGGCTCATTAGGCCTTGATTAGTGATGGCAAAGCCTGCGGGAGTCACAGAGGGAGAGAGAGGTGGGAGGGGTGATGATGACTTATCAGGAAGGAAGGATAGTGAGGAGTATGAATCAGTAATATGAACTCAGTGCATGGAAGATTAGGAACAGGTGTTCTTTCCTTTAAACAAACTGGACAGTTAAATTTAAGTATTTATTTAAACCCATGAAGTCACACGATATTGATGAGTGGATGAGACAGGTATGAAAAGCAGTTTTGAGTTTTGAAATGCCTCCCATTTGTCAAAGTATGTTATTTTACGTCCATCGGTTTTAATAAAATAGAGTTCAATGCTTCTCAGCCCAAATCTGTTTCAGACATAACATTCACAAAGAACAAAACTGGGATCTCATGTTTTCTAGTAATAAAATGAGTAAACACTCTGAACACATCAAAAAATGTGTACAGCATAAATATATTACCTTTGATTGCCTATACACTTGAAGTGACCACATAAAACTTTTTAAATTCAATTCAATTCAGTTCAATTTTAATTATAGAGCCCTAAATCACAACAGCAGTCCCCTCAAGGCATTTTATACTGTAGGGCAGGGGTGTCCAAACTTGCTGCCCATGGGCCGCTTCTGGCCCCGCCCACTTCCGGTCTGCAAATTGATGCCAAAAATAACATACAATTTGGCCCTCTTAATTGGAGGGGAAGGCGAAATGTCAAAAAAGTAACTTAAAGGCCCATGGGCCACAAGTTTGGACACCCCTGCTGTAGAGTAAAGACCCCCACAATCAGGTAACCCTCTATGAGCGAGCACTTGGTGACAATGGGAAGAAAAAAACCCTTTTTAGCAGGAAGAAACCTGCAGCACAAGCAGGCTCGGGGACGGGCATCCATCTGGTGCAACCGATTTAAAAAAAAAACACACTATGGAAAGCAGCCAGAGTTTAATAATTACTTAATTGATTAAACGCAAAGATTTTTATGGCTCGGCGAGGACTGTGACAAAGTTTAATTGGGAGATCCTCTGCAGTTACTTTAGACTCAACATGTTTTTAACCACAGTCTTACCCTAACCTCTACCCAAAGTGCTTTGCTTGCCCAGTCTTAATCACAGACAAGTGTGCGGATGTAAACATCACTCTCTGGTGTGACAATCATGGGCTTTGTGCACCTGCCACCCACTCTAGTCAAGAATAATGTGTGCTTGATTCAAAAAGAGCTGTTCATAGCCAGCGTGTATGCTGACACTGAAAAACGACCAAGAAAACAGTTGTATAGAAATTTCATTTACAGGTGACAGGTTTGCACAACATTATAATCTGGTGACTGGCGCACGGAGCTACCAACTGATTCCTATAATTAACTGTACAAAGTCTCAGTAAATGCTCATCTCGGTAATAAATGCAGGAATGTCTGCATATCTGTACTTCGCTTTTCGTGGCAACTGTTCATCTCATCTGTTTCGCAGGTGGCAGATGTCTTGCCGGAGACCTAAGTTCACTGAAATGATTATTACAGTTCTGATATTATCATCGGCTATTACACTTAATGTGCGACCTGCAGATCATGTCACACTCCTCTGTGGCTCAGCAATGCTGACCCACGTCCAGGTAGAAAAGCTGAAAATCAACAGTGAACATGTTATGGTCGACTCAGTTCCCTTAGATGGAATGACAGCAGAACTAATAATAATGATTCTGCTTAGTAAAATTATACCAAATCGCCAAACGTGGATACTACAATAACAAAAGGAAAACATGAAATCAATTTTGTGCCACCTTGAAATTACCTCTGGAGGGATTCAGGTGTTTTGACCATGCTGGAGATATGACAGGGCCTCAGAGTTGAGCCAAATAGAGGAGTTTGGAGTGAAGGAGGCAGAGCGTAATAGACGGGCAAGAGAGTGACTGAATGACTAAACTAAAAAAATAAATAAATAAAAGGATTAGAAATGAAAAGGGCCGTAATAAGAAAATAATCTTACCCGTTTCCATTTCATCTCTACAAACAACAAGCATCTGGATATTATTTTTTTTCTCCACCCCTGCTTATCTCATTGTTTTTATGTTTCATACTGTCCATACTGCACACACAGGAGTGTGTTTTGACTGAGAGAAAACACAGAGAAGTCCCAGAGTCACTAACTGCCAATCACTATCAACTCTGGACATTTAACTGTGGAGGGGGTGTTTTTGTGTGTGAGTGCTCTGCGGGGGGATTATAGCTCTAATGATAATTCTACATATGGTGGCTGCATAAACCTGCCTGAGCACTGAGATCATAAATCCAATCTGAGGCTGATAATCCTTTTGCCAGATGAGGAATTAAAACCAAATGTTGTTCAGTGGTCAGAATGAGAAGATGTGTTTGTGGTGGTGTGATACTGAGGAATGTTTACTAATCACAGGGGAAAAAGGGGACACCAACATGTTTATTTTTTTAATTTCCAATGCTTCTTTTAAAACTTATTGTTTCATCTACTACAGTATTAAATTCAAATGATTTTGAATAAAAAATATATATCATTTCCCATACTGACACATAATTGTGTGTCTGTATTCAAGCTGCCTACATCATTTGTACCCAACAGTGGCATTTTTTTCCTCCTTTTTTTGTTATTGTGTGAACTCACCCTGCACTAATCCTACAGTGTTGTTATTAAGCTCAGGGCCATGGAAATGGACAGGGTGTAAGACATGCAGAGTGCATGTAAACCAGATTAGAACTGAAACACCCCCATAAACATTGTTGCCATATTCAAATTCATATTTATAACTCTGTTCTACTCAATAGGCTTTTCTGCTGGCGTGCAGTTATTGTGTACAAGCTGGTGGAGTAACAGTGAAAAGAAAGTGGAAAATTTTGAGAAAGCATTTGTAGGATGGTGCAATAGGTTAATGCAAAAGAAAAAAAAATATGTCAGAAAGGGAATCTATTAACAGAATATATAATAATGTCAGGCCAGAAGAAAAAGGGTTAAAAAAATGACTTATTGAGAGGGTTAGTGTGTGGATAATATTTGGAATGAGAGGGAGAGATGGGAATTCAGAGGAAAAACCTGAAGAAAAAAAAAGAGATCCGGAGAAGGAAGTTCAGAAAGACAATCAGAATGGGAGGAAGCAACCGAGGGAATTCAAGAGCATCTCACAGAAAACGAGGGAATGTGGGGGGGGCGGGGTGCAGAGAGAGGAAGGGAGCTCCAGATCCACTGTTTGACATTTCACCTTGCTCAGTTGATAAGGGGTGTCACCCTCTGGTCCTCGGGGCTTTGACTGCTGTCTGCAGTCATCACCCCTCCCCAGCACGAGAAACTATTGATCAACCAGACAGCACTGCCTTGGCTTGTGTATGTGTGATTGTGCACATGTGTGTGCTTTGCTGTTAGGTAGGTAAAGATATGTGTAAGCAGCATCCGTGTGTGAGTGCATGCGCACTGTGAGCGTGTTTCTGCATCTGTGTGTCTGTTTATTTGTTCCAGGACTCAAATGCCAGAATCTGCATTGAAGTTGCACAGAATTAGCCCCGAGTACTGTCCTCTCTCTTTGTTTTTGCATGTCCGTCTTGCTCCTTGTAATGTCTTAACTTATCTCATTATTTGTGTAGTAGGAAGTCCATTAAGGTCCTGTGGCTGTGGCTGAGTGGAGTGAGAGATCACAGGGCTGAGAAACAGAGACTGCCATTAAAAAGCCTCAGTACTCACTGCAGTGTGAATAATAGCTTCAAACACTCAAATGTATTTAGATCAGTGAAAACAGTGTGCTGCTAAGAGTTCTGTTATTGCTCCTTTTCTCCTCCTTGCCAACATTATGTGTGCATTTTTAAAATATATTGATGGGAAAATGAATGTAGGATTTTGTCACGCTGCAACCAAACGACAGTAAGTTAGAAATGAGTGAAACAATGCTGCAGAAAACCACTGAGCAGTTACATGTTAGTAAAGAGGACCCCAGCAAAGAGGGAAAAGAGGGAGTTTGTAGATGATAGGTAGAGTTACTCAGTTGCTGCTTTTAGAATGGGATTAGTGAGTGTGCAGATGACACATGCATTACTGAAACGTGTCAGTGAGTGCCAAGAAATAGTTGGACAGTTATGTCCTCCGTGTCTGGAAACAAAATGTGCACCACAGGTTCTATATTTTTAAATAAATACCCAGTGGTCCACTCCCAAAATATGTTAAAGCATTCCAAAGTGAAGACTCCAGCCATCCTAGCTGCAGACTATAGGTGTCGCTGTGCTGTCACTGATATTAACTTCAGGGCACACATATAATTACAGGTGTATGCAATCACTAATACCATCATTAACAGCTAACGCCATCAGCTTTGGCAACAAATCCATTGCCACAGAGAGGTGAACAGAAAAAGCAGGTAGAGTGGAACAGAGCGCTTCTTCATTCAACTCGACAACAAGATTTTCTGCGATGACGATGTTTGCTGGTGTCGTAACTCGGCGGTAACGGGAGTAAACAGTCGCTGGAGTTCTTACCAGCTGGCTCTGATTCTGTGAAACACACACAGCTGCTGACAAACATGTTAGCAGCTGAAGACAGAGTCATGGACAATTTAAAGAAATACTATTAATTTCAACTCTTTTGTACTGCACTACATTACCTCGTTTAAACAGAAACAGAGTAAGAGATATTTGAAGTGGGTTTCAAACTGATTTTGTGCTTTTTTTTAAAAAAAAATCATTGTTATGTAGTGTTTTAGAAGCTAAACTGCAATATTGTAGAATCCATTTTTTCAACAGCATATTGTTTGCTTGTCCGTCTTTCCCACCACTGACACTTCATTTTAAATTGACAGAAATGGCACACATCCCACCTTCCTTGAATCTTTAAAAAAAAAAAGCAGGAAACTAATCTGAAAGCTTCAGTTATGCTTTTGAATGCTGACAAATTCTAGTTTGTGATTTTTTTTTTACCTAATGATGTAAAACATGCAAAGCTGTGAGCAGTTATGACTTTCCAAAACCATAAAACTAGTGCTGCAGAACTGCATTAGCCCACACAAAGGCAAAATCCTCACACCAAACCTGGCAAACTTAATTTTAACCATAACCTGAGTAACGACCTCAGCTCTCAACTTTATCTCACAATTAACTTGGCCCGAATGAGCACCGACAGAGAATCCCAGCTGTTTCACCTAATCTTATTACGTGAGGTTATTCGGTCCCCACAAAGGTAGGTTTAAGCACACACACATACGCATAAACACCAGCATTGGGGAAAATAAATGATGCACCTGAATGCAGCATTGAAAATTCCTCCAGAGTTGGCTGGATGCAAGGGCCTGCTACACTCTGCATTCATTGTGTGGCTCAGGGGAGAAGGAGAGGAAAGAGAGTGAATAAAATGTGGGCAAGCACAGATTCATGTTAAAAATGACACAATTAGTTCAACTCTGAAGTGCGTGTTAGTCGCGCATGGCTTCCCCTCTTAGACTCACATGAGGTGATCAGACAGGCAAATACTCCCAGAGCCTGGATGTATAGTGAAATGAAACACACTCATGTACACACATACACACTTGCAAAAGTGCAAGAACATACTTAATATGTCTGCACAGACACAGCGTGCTAAAATATAATCACACGTAGCCTCTATCTCATGCAGACTTGCATAAACAGGACTAAAAGCTCCACAGTTATTTGTGATACAAAATTTTGTGTGGAGGCAAAAAAAAAAAAATCTCCATCTACACACAACACAGCCCGTGAAAATAATGCAGTAACTACAGTAAATCACTCTGCTAGCGTGGAAAACACTGCTCTAATTCCAAAGCCTCTTGCACTGAAAAATTGATCTTTATTTTCAGGGCAATGCACTTTGAAACAAAAGGGGGGAAAAAAAAGGAACTTAATATGCAGGAAATGAAGAAATGAAAACTACAGTACACGGAGCACTTTGAGTTTGCACTTTCAAAGCCGGGAGAAACGAGCGTTTGAATTTCCCACCCCCCCAAGAGATAGCAAGGGAAAGGCAGAGCCTGATTTTATTAATTTCATCTGTAGTTATGTTTCTCCTGAATAAAACATTAATACTCCCAGGAACAAGGGAATAACAGAAACAGAAAGAAAGACAGCTGCTTCTCTTTTAATTAGCAAGCGCAACTCTCTCGCTCTCTCCAGCCGTCCCAGCTCGCTATCTTTGTATTGCCCTTCAAGTGTTTCTCTGTCAATCAAGCCATCATTCCCCTAACTAGAATAAAAGGGAACTCTTTGTCAACTTTAAAATCGCAAATTCTTACTTTACAATGACATCTTAAGTACCGCTAACGTGCGGTGCAGAAGAGGACGTGAAAATTAGTTTTGTGGCCTGTGAAAAGTTCTGCTAATGTTTCAGCTTCGACACACTTATTCTGGACGCGTCCGCATCCCGTAAGCTCATAAACAGCAAAGGTGGGAGTTCACTGACTTCATCACCTGTGTAATTCAATTTTTTAAAAGGCTGCTTTAGCGGAAAACGATCCTCATTGGACACAGTTTTTATAGATGTGCACAGGCTGTCACGACACATGGGAGCGAGAGCTGAATTAAAAAACGAACAACTGTAGAGGAATTCACACCAAACCAATACATCCCTGTGGTGATATCAGACGAATGTGATAGTGATGCCATAGGAAATTAAAAAATACCATAACATGTGAGGTCATTATAAAGTCGGTAGTATTATTGAATCGTTTCAGCGAAGTTCATGACTTCAAGTTTTGCTAGTTACTGATATTCCTGCCCACCATCAATAAAACTCAACGAGTTCTCAGAATTTTACAGTCTTTTGACAGAGAAACTAAAAAGCAGCCAGGCTAATAAAACGCCTCTCTTCTCCAGGGGCCAAAGAACAATGTATGGAAATAGCAGGCTAATAGCGCTGCAGGGTGAATGCCCAAAATCCATAAGTTCCATCTTGGCATAAGAGAAATCTCAGAGATCATAATATTGAGCTATGGAATCAAGGGTCTTGAGAGCGCTTTTCAGGGGTGGTTGTGCCAGCTGTAACACACTGTAGAGACACACACACACACACACAGCATATTCGCTCATACACACGTATAGTCTCCTCTGCCTTGCCCCAGGGTGCAGCCAGTCTGAGATCACACTGGCAGGTTCACTTGTAAAGCTACAGCTTTAGGCTCTCAGACAGAGAAAACTACAGACGGCTGCTGCTGCAGGTAGAAACACTGAGCTTGAAGAGTTTCTTTCCAAAACAGGATATGCCCTGTTTGAAAATGTGTGACAAAATGATTGCTAGCATAAAAGTGAAACCTACTTTGGAACTGAACTCGTATGATTAGCTTTCTGCGGCATTTTTTTTTTCCTCATATTGGAATATGTAGCAGAAGCATCCTCAAACAGGGGTAAAGACTTAGCGTTCATGATATATTGTGGTTGTTACTGTGATTGCCACATGAATATCTGATGAAACTGTGGAATGCGCAGTTAATGTACAGTTAAGGACGACTTATTGTAAAACAATATGTGCCCATTTTAGATTTTTAAAAAGCGCATTATAAAAATTTCAGGTTGATTTCCACCCTGAAAATGAAAAGAGAAGGCGTGGAGGGGCAGGTTTTAGACAGGAAGCATGAGAGAAGGAAAATGGATGGAAGTCTGAGACTCTGCGAGGGTGAGAAAGTTCCACAAAGAGTGAAGGGCCTCTGTAATGATTGAGAGGGATTACCCAGAAAACTCAGTGGACTGGGAAAGAGAGAGAGAGAGAGTTGGAGGGGAAAAAAAAAAGGTAAAGAAGAGAGAAAATACTGTATGAAGGGCAGAAAGATGAGAAAGTGACGGCAGCTGGTGTGCTGTGTATAAGTGTGCGTTTGGGTTGGGGGGTGGGGCTAATTCAGAAATAAATTGATTCAATCATTAAATGAAGCCATGCGTGGGTTCTGCACTACTATAATGAAAATAATGCAGAATGCTTTAAGGGATACTGTGACATTTTAAATTTTGGGTGTTTTTTTTTTTTCTCTCTTCACTTCAGATCACAGCAGGGGCAAAAAGTTCTTCAACTAAAAAATAAAGTTCTGCCCTCAAACTGCTTCACCAACTTGAACCGTTTAGCTGCAGCTCTCAAATATGGCTCTCAACTTAAACTCGAAGCATATTTCTAAGTTAAATAAAGAAGTGTGAAATCAAACGGGTCCCTTAAAATGAAGAATAAAAATAAATAAAAACAAATTTTTATAACACAATATGAACCATTGCATAGCTTACATAGCTTTTATGGAAAGAAGGTTGTTTTCATTTTCTTTCTTTTTATTTTAATCAACTTAAACTTCAACATAAACTGAATTACCAAGTATTCATATTCAAGGTTATCAAAGACAAGGAAAATGAAAAGAACTTTTACTTTGCAAGAGCAGCGACTGCATATGAAACATATGAAGAAGAAAATACAGAGCTTCCTTCATATGATGAGAGAACATCTGCGCTTACAGTAATCATTTAACTGCTGCAGAAAAGCTTTAATTAAGAAAAACAGAGCTGCAAAATGAGGGGAGGAAATACAATGTTACCAAAACCCATTCTTCTTCATATGTAATGAATATTAAATAAATATTTCCATGCAACCCCCACTATAGTTTACAAATAAATTATTAAAAATAAAACCATTTTAGGATTTTCTTCTTTTTTTTTGATTGTTAATAAGACCTTTTTTTCTAGCACACTTCACACTGAAAGAGAGCCCTGCAGCAGACTGCAACACCACATTTTAAAGCTTCATAATTTCTGCTGTCTTAAAGAGTTCTGCAAATTGGCTTATCAATCAAGCAGCTTCATTTATGTAGCGTTGCATATTGTAACACACATACTTGGGCTGTACAGACAAAACAGGATAAACGCATCACCCTGTTTTGTCTAGAAAAGAAATCCTGGCTGCTTTGTACATAGAAACAAACTACCGAACGCTCTCTGCCTTTGCTGTGGTCTGTGTTTCTGTGGTCTACCTATGCCTCCTATTGGTCTGAGTGCTGCAGTCCACAACAATCTCAGTCCTTTCATGGGAGGCGGAAGGAGGGAGGGAGGAAAGGAAGTCAGGAGAGACAGATGAGGGACAGGGAAAAAGAGGGGAGAGAAGGGAGGAATGATGGTGAGTGACAGAGTGGGAGAGAATTAGGGGGAGAGGAAGAAAAGAGAAAGCCTGTGGGGGGGGGAGTAGGGGGGGGTGGAGGCGGGGGCGGAGAGGCTAGGAGGGAGGAAAGAAGATCTTATGAATGTTGACCACTGTCCCTCTACATAAATCTGCACATTAACTGCATCAAATGAGGCTCCCTGTGTTTTCTCATCTTCTCCTCCCTCACTATGCCTTTTTTCTCTCTCTTTCTGCCGCACACACACACACACACACACACACCACCATCCTCGGTCGCCATCTCGCATCTGATTGGGTGATGTCATTTATAATGTCTGTCCACATCAGGGGACATTGTAGGGACCTCAGTCCTAACAACACTTCCCCCTGTCACACCCCAGCGCCTGATGGGAAGAAATAAACCAAGCGCCAAAGCAGCAGTGAAAGCGACAGTGTCACACAGCTAATATCGACTATGAATAATGGCACTTTGCTATTACAACTATTGTGGTTCTCATCTGCCTGATAAACATTTGGGAATTGAAAAAAAAAATAAAAAATACAGAGGCGATGTTAATCTTCTTTCATAAAAGCAATGAATGCAACATGGAGAGAAGAAAAAGAGGTGTGCATTGTTGTGGGAAGAATTGTGTTTGTTTCCTTGTATCCTTGGAAAGCCCACACAGGTAAAAGAAAAAAAAGATCCAGCAGAAAAGAAATGCAGGACAGCGTGTGCAAAATTCATATTAAATAGGAGAATGTGCTATATTGTGAGTACACGCAAACATCTACAAATATTATGAAAGAACCACTGTGACGGACATAGTGGTTCAGAACATTTTATTACATTATAATATCTATATTTATATGAATAAATATATGCAAACATTGTAAGAAAATATTAAAAACGATCAGGTGCGGATGATGTTTCCTATCACAGGGCAACCAACTTGATTGATCATCTAAAATATTATTTTATTATTTACACAAACTGAATTGTTCATTTTGATCAAGAAAATTAGTTATTTTATTTGTGTTGCACACTAAATATTCAGTTAACTGAATTATAAATAATCTATCCAACCCTTGATTAAAATAAAACTTTATTGGAAATATTTATCAATCTCTACTCTGTCAATATATGTACATATGTATATAATTTAATTTGTATTTTTACATATAGTTTCATGGTTTTTTTAATCATGGTGTATATGTAGTATGTGCATTTTTTCCACCAGAGCAGATATTCTATTATAGCTCACAGAAACAAAAAGCAATAAAATTGAAAACACTGCATCAGTATTGAAGATGCATTTAGTCCCACAGAAGGTACAAATTTATTTCAGTAAACAGCTGATCACAGCTGAAACCTATATTTGTGTCTGTTCTTCTGCATTATGCTCATCACTTCTCAAGCAAGGACATGAAAGATTGAGTGAAGGCTTTGAAGCAGACGCCAGGGCCACGGACTCCCTCCCTTTAGCTGCTGCCACCTCCTCAAAGTCAGCTTGACTCCCAGATGCAACTCAGGAACATTAAACGGGCCAAACATAATACTAATGACCCTCTAGATTTTTGACCACACACACAAAAAAAAAAGGGGCAGCCACCAATTTGCATCACCATTCTGGTGTTCGGTGCTGAGCGAGCAATCTCCATGTGTAATGAGTGTGTTGTTTGCCACCCTCTCCTCCTGGTCAATAATTACCAGTCTTGCAGCATGAAGTGAGTCTATTTCAGGATGGAAACCCCCGGTTCAAAAAGCTTAACTTAGCCATAAACACACCGATGTTTTTTTCCCTTTTTTTTTTTTAACTCAGTCTCTCTTTCTCTGTTTCACTCTCTCTTGGTAATCCCACTTTTGTTAGTTTTGAAGAGGAAGGTGAGGCGCAAGCGGGAGAGGGGGAGAGGGAGAGAGACAGCTGAGGTTGTGGGCGAGGGAACGATTCACGTCACCAAAGATCACGAGGGTCAGCCTTACTCCTCTTGTCTAATCATACATCTCTGGCCACCTTGTGTTGCTTATCTCAAACAACTTTAATCTCAGAGACCACAACCCAAGTATTTAGTTCATGCAGTCACACATCATATGTAATTCTACTAGATTGACCAGAAACAGTTGAGTTGATTGTTCAGTGGTCCCCAGGAGCTCCTTTATGCAAATGTTTGCATCGATGCCTACAAAGCCACCGCTGCTGTCCAAAGGCACATCAAGGAAATGAGAGAGCAGGCCAAGCCTTTGTGTGCGCTGTGTACAATAAAGGGAGGATTTAGGGGCCTTGCTGGCCGACCGCAGGGGACGAACAAAATGAATGAAGTGAAGCAGAGTAGGGATTGGGGTTGGAGACTCTGCTATGGTGGGTTGGCTTGTGGTGGCGTGGGGGGTGGGGGGGTACTTGCTAATGCACCCCGTCTATAACCTCCCTCGCCACCCCGTCATCGCAGGAAAGCCCATATATAAAGCAGACACGTTTGGTCTCTCCAAAAGGTCACAAAAGGGTAAAACTTAAGAGGAAAGATGAGAGCACTGCTGTCATAAAAAAAGAAAAACCTGTGTAAGGGGAGAATAAGTGGCTATTCCTCTTAAGCCCTGGATAAAATATTTCAGATTCAATGATGCAGTGTCCTGGCCACCAGGGGTCTGGATTTATTGCCAGGGTCAAATCTCAGTGCCGATCAATAGTCAATCGGAGTTATCAAACTGCAATTACACGAGAACAATGTCCAGACAGACCGCATCAATTTATTGTCTTGTATTTGTTCACTCAGCACAGTGTGCCTAAAAGCTAGAAGTCTGACTTTAAATGTCTCAACACATTTTTTTTTATTTATTTGATAAATAAAAGGGATTTCTTTTAATGAATTAAGTGAATTCTGTAAATCCTCATATTTAACATTTCCTTTAACAAGTGTAATAATAAGAGTGATAAAAATGTTTACTGTTCAGTAATTAATTCAAACTGCTGAAATTGCCAACATGACATGTGATGCTGAGTACATTTTTACCTCTGTATTTCATCTCCTGTCTTTTATTGATTTCATTTATTTAAGTATTTCTTTATGCAAATGTGCATTAAGTTAAAGCAAGGATGAAAAATGAGCAGTGCCTCAACGTATCTGTTCAAACTTCCTCCTCAATATTTTCCAGAAGAGAAAAAAAAAATAAAAATGTACCCGGGGTCTGCTGAAGAAATGTGGTGTAATGGAAGCACTTAATAAACATGAGAGGTTTATACTTGAAAGCCCCATCATCCCCCCTTAATGCATATCCATTTGTTTATTGAAAAGGGTCTTCATTAAAAACAAGTTGGAAAGGGGAAGAAAAATGAAAAATAATAATTATGTTGATGGCTTAAAAAAAAAAAAAAAAAATCACATCAAAATTAAGACATTTATCAGAAGCAAGTGCACTGTAATCCTCTAAGTGCTTAGTGAAGTCCTTTTCATAATGCCACAGACAGGAAAAGCAAAAACAAAAGCAACTCTCAAAGAATCTCCCCTCTTTCTACTCTCTGCTTTGTTTCACCATCCAGCTCTCTTGAACAGAGCTCACCCTGTTTCTCTCATTTTTGCCTTTTGCCTGCCTTTTTTTTTTTTTATATATATAAAAGAGAAAAGGTCTAATTGCACCTGAAAAGGAGAAAGCAGAGCAAAAAAAAAAAAAAAAGAGCATCCTCAAAGCAAATCTCTGATATTGAATTTTGAATTTTCCTCTCATTTTTTTATTACCTTCTCTTTTAAATTTCAAGGGCGTTCGGACGCTGTGTCTATCTGTCAGGCAACAAGGCTCTTGTTCCAATTTTTTTTTTCGTCCACGTTTCCTGACGGCTTACTGCGACCCAGATATGCATCTCTGACCTGTATGTTAAATTCATAGTTTCACCAGTGACATCAGCAATGTCCGGACAGCTGAAGGAAAAAAAAATGGTGTGTCTCTATGTGTGTGTATATGTATGTGTGTGTGTGTGTGTGTGTGTGTCATGGGGGGTGGGGTGGGACATGGGGTGATTTTTCTGCCCCCGTAACCATGACAACCCTCATCTCTAGAGCATTGTAAGGGAAGGGATGGCGACTCAGGGAGATTCTGATGTCTGAGGTCCTCCTGATTTCTTTTGTTGTGCATTTATTGTCTCTGTGTGTGCGTGTGTGTGTGTATGTGTATGTTTTCATGCATAAGCATGAGTGCAAGTGTGTGTTTGTGTGTGTGTGTGTGTGTGCAGTGCAATTTAATTTAATATTAAATAACAGAAGTTTGAAAAAGCTGTCAAGCCAAGTCAAAACCTAATTAAAAAATTAAAAAACAAACATATTGATTAGAACAGGTAACATTTTAGTAAGATTTCTTTTGTAAAATTAGACCAAATTAATGCTTTATAATTGTAGACTAAGATACATGGTCAGAATAGGTGCTGATTGGTCTGTGGTTTTTAAAAAAAGAAAAAAAAGCATAATAAAATAAAATCTTATCTTTCCCTTTTCTCATCAAGCTAACACTGTCACCAAACGCAACACAGCTAAATTGCATCTCTGGCCATAAACGTTTCTCAGATCAAATTCTATAGGACCATCTCTCAATTTATATTCAGCGCAGCTCAAAGTACATAGGCAGGAATCTAGATAGGGGAATATGAATGTCAGAGGGAACATTTTAATCATTTGGCAGGGTTGGAAGCCCAATCTCCAAACATCCACATTTTGACACACAATCTCCCTCTGCCTTCCCGCCCTCCCTCCTCTCTATCCTCTGGTTTCATCATCTCATCTCACACCCTTCGTGTCTCAGGGACCTATTAAAATCCCCCCCCCCCCGCCCCCCTCCACTTCCAGCCTCACCAGTATACCCCCCCACCCCCTCCTCTCTCAAATGTCACCTTCATTTTTCTGTTCATATTCTCAGACTGGAGCTCCCTGTAGATGGTTTAATTTTTTTGGCTCTCACCACCGCCACCTCCACTGCCCACTGGGCTCACTGTGGTCTTTCCTTAGCAAGCTCATTCTGGGCTAGTGGCAGATAGCGGGGGACGATGAGGCCTGTGTTTACGTGTGTGTTTGCGTAGCAGTGTGCGTGCATGAATGTGTGTGGCAAGCTATTGTTATGACTAATACAGTTTCCCCTGTTTTTCCTAAACCCTTTTTTTAAATGTGGGGGTCGTCTCAGAGCAAGAACTGTGCTTTATCTTAATCCTTTCAACCATCAACAAACTGACAAAATAACCGGTATCCTTATTTGCCCCCGACAGGATCAAAGTTTTCTTAACTACAATCTCATGCTGTAATGGATTAACTGTTCATAAAAAAACAGCACTACAAATGGTTTGTGTTAGCGCCTATTCTCAGAGGGTTGTGTAGTTTTGGCTGGGCTGAGGTCTTTGTCTGCCAGGCCTTGTGGAGTTGATCACACAGTCTGGTAGTGACCTCACCATTTTACAAAAAAGCAGAAGAGAAAAAAAAAAACAAAAAACACAAACAAAACAAAATTAATGTCATTCATTAGCATTTTTTTTCCTTGAATGATTATACTGTGTAAAAATATGGCAGAGAAGACACTGCCTTGCTCACTCTTCAGAAATCGGGATGTAAGCATGTGCATTTCTGGTTTTAGTCAAGTGGCAGCTGATTTTCACGCCACGCGGTTGTCGTGGAAGATTTTGTGCCTGGTTAAGTTCATCTTGGGCTCAAGAGGTTAAGATAAAACAGAGGAGATTTTTGATAAGATATAACCTAGATCTTCTGTTTTGGTTTTTTGTCGCTCCGCTCTTCCTGCAGGACAGTGCTGTTGCCACAATGTGAGCCTTATATAAAACCATATATCGGTGTACAGAGGCAGTGATACACCTTTTCGTTAATGCCTCTTGATAATGTCACTTCGCTGCTATAGAGTATTGTAGCTTACCTTTACTCTCCCACCTCTCTCTCTCTCACACACACACGCACACAAACGCACACTCATGCACACTCACCGCAGGCTTTGCAGACTCCAGCTGCTGCCAAGCACTGCATGAGGGCATAAATTGTTAGGTGTTGGCCAGTAATTCTAAAATGCAATCTTCTCTGCTCCTTCCCTGCTATCTCTCTCTCTCTGTTTTATTCCTTCGCTCTCTTCAGTCTGTCTCGATTCTCTCTAAAGCTCCCTCCTACCTTGTTTGTCTCTTTACTTGACCTTTCTTTCTGCATCTCTAAACGTATGCTTCTTTGATTTTGCTTTTGTCTTTCTGTATGTCTGTCCTGTCCATCTCTGTCCATCTCCCCCGCTCTTTCTGTATTAATGATAGCACGGAAAGGTCACATGATAAACGAATGGCAAACAAATCAGAGTGTGTTAGACTATAGCTCTATTATAACAGTGCTGGGGTGGGGGGGTGGGGGCACAACAGTGACAGAAAAACAGCGTCCCCATTCTGAATAATTCTGAATTACATTTCTGTCAAGTCTATGCATTGAATTAAAGTGAGGGCATAGAGAGAAACACAGAAAGAAAATGAGACAGTGGAGGGAGAGACTGCTAAAATGAAAGGGTAAAAAGTCAAAAACTAACCAAAAAGACAAAATAAGAAAAAGTGAATAAAGCAAGGGAAGAAAGGGAAACGCAAGACTTTAAAAAAAGAGGAGAGACAAGAGGAAAAAAAGAGAAAGACCCTTCTCCGCGGCCACCACCTCTACACTTCCCTGAAGAGATGGAGTCAGGGAGTATATGAAAGAGAGAATAAGAATGAGACAGAGATAGCAGGCCGAGAGAAAGATTTGTCTCCTCTCTTGACACAGTGGGATGATAATGCATTTTAATGACAAGACCTGGACTGGTTTTATGAGGGAACTGACACATGCACACACACTTTTATACACACACACACACACACACAAGGGCACAGGAGTCATCACCCCTCACACCCTCCCCAATTGCTCTCTTAGCACATTCTTCGGTCAAACCCAAGGAAGCAGCTCACCAGGCTAGACATCATTCCCCGTTCAGAGAGGCAGGCAGGGAGGGAAGGAGTTCACGGTGAGAAATCAGCAGGAAACTATGGGAGAAGGCAATTTAGAAGCAATCAGAGGGAAATTTGAGGCGGATTAGGCTGAGGGTTTATAGGAGCGGGGACCTGACGCTGTATCCATCTGTCTATGAGAGGCCTTCATCAGCAGTCATCTCCTGGCTGGCCAAATCAATCTCTCCTTCTTACTCCTCTTCTCTCCTCTTTCCTCCTTTACCTCCATCCCATCTAGCCACTCTGCTCTCGCTCCCCCTCTTCCACTTATCTCCCACACCCCTTGTGTCCCACTCCCCAACATTTTACACTCAGTCAGATGGTCTTATCAAGAGCAACCTAAAGAGTTTGAATACTAAGCTGCCAATGTGTTGCTCAAGAGCACATCAATAGCTCAGTCGATGTGATCTTGAGCACATCAAAAAGCAGACTTTCATCCTGTGATGTATCCACTAGGCCTCTTTACCATAATCGCTGCCTTTTCTTCCATTTCCTTATGTCAGTGTATGTATATGCGCGTGCTTGACCGTAAACACTGCGTGTAAGTGGTGATGTGAGAGTTAGTATGAAATCTGCAGCAAAGCACTGAATGTACATTATGAAAAAAAATAGAAGGACCCACAGTAGATTTCTACTTCGAAATGAATGGATTCAGTCTCCAGACACTATTCGTCCAATTTCCTATATTATCTTCTCTCTATCATTTACCATACACCAGTTATCATTGAGACTCATTTATGAGGCCTATTTCATCTTTAGAGAATTCTCAGATGATAGAAAACTGATCTCTTCTGCTTTGGTATTACTTTTGACTGTGGCCCAATCTCAGAGCGGGCAGAGTTGAAATTGCTTTAATATTCTCTCAGTTTCAGCGTGTTGCTGGCATAAAACTTTGTATTACAACAGCAAAGTCATAGGGTTGACTAACAAGGAAAAAAAAAAATAAAAAATCAAGTTAAATGTTTTAACGTTATAAAGAAGACCCTGTGACCTCTTGAAACTAAGTGCTCGTGAGCAAAGTTTTACAGTCCTGTAAGTCAACAGCGAGACTGCTTTTGTTGTGTTTTTTGCTTTTTTTCCTCCCAAGATAAGATCCTGTGGGACTTCCAGATACAGACGGACAAACTGGTGATGGCTAACTAACCGGACATCGTAGTGGTGGACAAGAAGAGGAAGAAAGCCGTAGTGATAGACGTTGCAATACCAAGTGATGCCAACATCAAAAAGGAGGAACGCGAGAAGCTATATGAGGGCAGCACGGTGGCGCGGTGGGTTCTCTCCTTCCTGCCGCTGTCCAAAGACATGCATATTAGGCTAATTGGTGATTCCTAATTGGCCATAGGTGTGGATATGAGTGCAAAGGATTGACTGTGTCTCTGTTAACCCTGCAATAGACTGGTGACCTGTTCAGGGTCTACCTCACCTCCTGCCCAATGACCCTGAATTGGATAAGCAGTAGAACATGGGCAGATGAATGGAACTATTTATTCTATACATTTCTCATCCTGTATTTAGATGCATTTTGTTCAAACTAACATATAAAAATTTTTCAATAATCAGACATGTGTCCAATGTCAAAGCTACATACTAAAGATGTGCCTGCAGCTAGCTACAGCACCGACAGTCCCTACAGATCTCAACTATAACGACCACAGGTTTGTCTTGTTTGTCTAAAATAAATAATAAAACTGATTACTGATGATAGTTAATAAACAGCACTGGAACTGTGTATAATAGCCATAAGATTAAACATCATGCATTCATCAAAGATGACATAATACTGTGAATCATTTTCCCGTAACAGCTAAAAATAATGGCATAGAAATAAGTTTCACAGTAGCTAAGGGTGAGGTGTCACACACAGTGTTTATCCTTCTCTACATGACGAGTCCGGCTAAACACTTGTGTCATTAGCAGATGTCGCCATGTAGCTGGGAGGCACTGGTGATGCTTAATCGTTAGCATTAAACTGCTAACGAAGTGCATGTGAAGCCATGCATACATGACATTTATTACATTAAACAACAACACCCCCGTGCTGCTTAGCACGAGACGCCGAGCCTTTGGAGGATACAGCATAATTACCCCTGATGTAAAACTAGTACAGAGGTACATGTGAAAAGTCAGGAAGGGGGGGGGGGCACCTTAACAGATGACATGCATGCAGACTGATTAAAACAGTTCAGTCTGAATGTAATGTGTACTGCTTTTGTTTCAAATGACAACGTAAATGACTTGAAGGACAATGATGAACTAAGGTTCATTTGTTACTTTGGGAAGTTTAGAATGCGTCTGAATTACACTAGTTCACAGTATCCTGCTGTCCTGATTCTTAAAAATATATAAGATTTAAGATGAAGTGGATCACCATAATCTTAAATTGTAAATGTTTGATTGTCACTACAATCCAAAGCCAGCAGTCATGTGAAGACTTAAAGACATCCCTATTTTTCTTTGTATGCCTTTGGGCTAAAGTGATAGTGATCTCCTGCTGAGATGGAATTAGCCATAAACTCATTTGCGGTGCCATGACCCGGATTATGGAAAAGGTGGGTCACGGCAGATATGACACTGTGCTTATTAATATTCAATAAAACAATGGAGGGTGATATGCAGGAAAATCAAAGGCTCAGCAGGTGGGGACTTGTCTAAGTTCTGTTAGCACAGAAAAAAGATTAAGGATTACCGCAGTGATTATCACTTTGTGCACCACACAAACTACTGAAGAAAAACAAAGCACGTTTCATGTTGTTTCTGTCTTTTGAGGAAAATATAGACAGCAAATTTTGTAACTGGTAATAAGGACAGAAAGATTTCACTTTAAGCTACTTGTTATTACTGAAAGCTTTTTTTTTTTTTTTTAACTTTTCTTCTAGAGAAGAAACATTTTTTTTCCACCTCACATGCAAACCAACAAATCCAAAATGTTTGCTGTACGCATTTTGAAAACAGCGGTAACATGTGCCACCTCCTAAATAAAACAACTCCAATGACTCTGAGAAGCCAATTGCTTCCAGTCTAGTCCCGGCTACAATACATTTGTGGTGCTGTATTTTCATTATTAAAGAATCACCGGATGTTTATGAGAGACAGAGGATGGAAAATAAAGAGAGAGGTAGGGGAAACAGAGAAAGAGTGTGCATAGCATGTGGAGGCCATTATTTTTGGCGTGCTCCAAGGCTGGGAGAATTAGAAAATATCATTCTGTCAGGGTGATTTGATAGTGCGATGAAAAATGTCAGAAGTGGAGATGACAAATCATGGTGCTGAGGAGAGGGGACTGGGAGACAGGGGATGTCATTTGTCATGAGTGCCATTTGACTGCACCCCACCTCCTCCCTCCCCCTCCCTCCCATCTGCCTCCTCTTCCACATCTCACCCTCTCTCTCACTCCTCAACTTCCTCCTCTTCCACCTCCTTCGCTGTTTCCCTGTCTCTCCTTCCCTTTTCTCTCATTGTAATGATCTATTTGAACACATCCCACTGCCTCTCATCTCTCTTCATCCTCCCTCTCATGCACACTCAGTGTGCCTGACTCTTCCCGATATTACTTCCACCTGCTTAGATTAACAGCAGTACAGTATTTCTAACTTTGTAAGAAATTTCACCCATTTCTGACTCAGCGCCCAAGAAGAAAGGAATTTGATTTATTTATGTTTTCTTTTCTCCTCCTTGTCTCCACATCATCTTTTCCTCACTCCTCCCACTTCTTTCTCCCCCCGAACTCCTCGTCCTCCTCCTCCTCCCAGAAATCTCTGTTCTCAGTGAATGGAAAGGATTAAACTGGCACAAAATACACACACACAAACGCACAGACACGGACATGAAGCGTGCACCCACACACTTTATATAAATAAATACATACATACACACATGCACGGTTGAAATGTCAAGCCTGGTGACATTTAAGCATTTTATCTCGTGCGCCATCTGCTTCACATCTTGAGAAAGAGGTTAGTGATGTTACCCCATAAACACTAAAATCAAATGATACTGATAATTACTTTTTCATTTTTCAAGGCAGCCAGGGACACTGAAAAAGGGAAAATATTGTGATAGGTGGCAACTGAAACACCTTTTTAAAATGATCAAAACACTAACGTCATGAAATGCTACTGCACTGTTCTTCCATACTCATTCATTTGCAGTGACTATTAGGAGAGCATAAAAATCATTCTGTACTTCTTTTTGTGCTGCTTTGTTTCTGTGTCCTCCTTATTGCCCTCACATCACCTCCTTTTTCTCCCACAGTTCATCTTGCCCTCCCTGTCTTACCCAACCTTCCCCCCCATCAAAACACTACTTCCACTGTAGCCTCAAGGTGCTGTGTGTGTGTGTGTGTGTGTGTGTGTGTGTGTGTGTGTGTGTGTGTGTGTGTGTGTGTGTGTGTGTGTGTGTGTGTGTGTAAGAGATGGAAAGAGAATGAAGGCGCATATACACACTTGGGTTGCTGCATGTATATATGTTCTTGTATGTATGTATGAGAGCATTTTTGCATCTGATGCAGCAAGGAAGGGGGTGTAGGAGGGAAAGGGGAGGGTTGGGGGGTGGGCGTCACTGCTTTGTTGGGTCTGACCATCCTCAGTGTAGCGTGGTCTGTAGCGATGTCCAGGGTCTTAATGCCGGGGTAATTAAGGAACAGCTTCAAGGTTGCATGGACACAAGACAATCCCAGCCTAATGAAGTATCGATCGGCCACATTGGGGCCCATGCTTGGACTAAGGCAAGCTGACATTCATTTAGAGCAGGGCCACTGCAGGGAGAGCAAACACACACACACACACACACACACACACACACACACACACACACACACACACAGAGCACACATCACAAAAGCAGGCTGATGACAATATAAGAGACTCAACGGCACTCAGTTTTAATCACATGGGAAACAATGAAGAGCCTCGTTTAGAGCCGCTGGGTTTATCTGTATGTGTGTGTGTGTGTGTGTGTGTGTGTGTGTGTGTGTGTGTGTGTGTGTGTGTGTGTGTGTGTGTGTGTGTGTGTGTGTGTTTACGTGTGTTCCTCCATCTCCCTATCACACCCTGAACAACCAATAGGAGGCTCAAAGCAATCTCCCACTAAAAACAGTACTGATTATACCAATGATGATTATAGTGATAATGATCGTCCTGCCATCAGCACAGTCATTACTGTCTGTTGCATATAAAGAAAATGTGTCACACCTTGCAATCAATGTCATCACCATTTTTTTTTTCAACAGGAGGGTGATAACCCATTTCACATTATCTCAACCTATTATATTTATATTTGAATATTCTCACATTTAGCAAGTCTGGCAACCTCATCCAAAGCAATTTAAGCTAAAGTCTACACATGATGTCCAGATAGCAGCTGCTGCCTTTTTTTTTTTCTCCTTAGAGCTTGTCTCCATTCATATCTTTCATTTCAGAGCTATAACATGACGTCGTGTTGATGTCATAAGTTATGTAAAAGGTTAATTTGTGCAGCACCAGCAAGCCTTTGTTTGTTTTTTTGCTGGTTTTCTTTGATTTTGCTTTTAATTTACAAGTATATACATGAACTCACAGGCCTACATATCATAGCCCATTAATATTAGTACAATGTCAATAAAATGCTTGGTTAGTAAGTATATAAAAACTAACTTTATACAAGTAATCAGAAATTTATCATCGTACTGACCCTAAGCGACTCTCGCTGTGTCTATACTTTTGTGCATGAATGCATATACTCAAACAATGGTTGCACATGTGCCTGCATCCATAGGGTCCACTGTTACAGTTCCCACCTCAGCCCAAAGGCTTGGTGATTATGTCTCTGATTGACATATGTTTGGATTCACATCTATTGGCCTACTTCCACGCTGATTGAAGATTTGACTTCTCATCTCCAGACAACTTTATCAAGGCAGCGATGGTCAGACAATCAACATGACAGACAGAGACAAAAGAATAAAGAGGAGGGAGAAAGAGCCATACAGAAAATATGAGCTGCACATGAATGATCCTGATTGTAATGGCTATAAGTACTGTTTTTCTTGATGCAAACACCCTAAATCTCTTTCTCTCTCTTCCTCATTCTCTATTTCACACACACACACACACACACACACACACACACACAGACAAACCCTCATAGTTTCTAAAGCCGTGTCCAAAAAAAAAAAAACAAAAAAGTATGAGCATAACTTTGCCATTAAAACATTCATAATTGCGAAAAACTGCACTGCTTGCACTCTACACTCCCACGACAATAGCGCTACATGTTCAGTACCTATTATTTCTTGTCCTTGTATTCAAATGTATTTAAATGAAAGGTGTTTAGATCCACTCTGTGCTGGCAAAACAGCCGATCGCTGCAAGAGCCGCGCAAAGATGGGGCACTGCTGCCCAACTTGTATCTATATCCACGATTTTGAGGACGTAACCCCACTCTCACCCCCGCAGTCCAAGCAACTTTTAAACCTGCAGTTAAAGCGCTGACTTCACATTACTATACCCCCACCCCCCACCCCCCCTTGATCTGGCAGCTTACTGTGAATTTTTGAGCAGCGCCAAAATGCTCTCATTTTAACTGATCGCTCCAATCATATGCAAATGTGGCAGGCAGGTGGGGGGATATCTTTCAGCGGTAATTGGCGGTTTTCTAATGGAGACTTCGGGTGTCAGTTGGAAATATGTTTTAAGCCTTAATGAGTTTTGACGGGTCAGATCAGAAAGTGCCTGGCGTGCAACTGTGCGCGTGTGTATACGTGCAGTGCTCGTGTGTACGCGCCGAACCTGATGCATTTTTAAACAGCGCCAATTACCCCACATAGTGAGTTTTACTGAAACATTTTTATTGTGTAATATCTGTCACATATAGAGACATCAACATTCATTAGACTCACAGTCACAGCCAGGTGATATCCAAGGCAAGCCAGAACAAAAATAAAAAATAAAAAAAGGGGAGAACAACTGAAAATGGATGCTAAATGCAACGACTCAGTGGGGTCAAACATAACCTTTCATATGATAATCACATGCACTTACACCAACTGCTTGAAATTTATTTCACATGTTTCATAAAAGTGTAAAGTGAAAGTAAAGGATAGAGGATCAGAGAAAAATGTGTTTAATGCTTCAAAACAAAAAGACGTGTTTGAACACGTCATCATACTAAAATACTCAAGCAGGCTGGCACGCGATGACTAATATATCTGTTTCTGTCCTGAAAGTAAAATATCCACAGCCTAACTGTGGCTTGGGTTTTGCCACAAAACATTCAGCAATTATTCATTTTGCATTGATCAAAATGCAGGGACGTTCTGAAATGTACCATTAATATGCATGTGTCGCTATCCCTGCAATTTACAAAGCAACTTATCATTTTGCCCAGCAATAAAAGTGCAGCAGAGGCAACAGATTGCTCTGACACTCCAAGTGGTTTTAGATTTATTGTGCATAATAAACACATGAGCAGGTTTTGAATGAAATCATCCAGTGCATCTACATCTAGTTTTACTTTATCTGTAGTGGGTGCATGTATAAACGAACGGCTGAGTAGACGGTGGTACTTCGGCACTCCAGCGGATCGTAAATCATGTGAATTATAAATCATGGTTTGTTTGGACGTAGAGGACGGGGGCCGAGGAGTGAAACTGCTGTCCGGTTTATAAAAGTGTGCATTAATAAGAGAGGCCTTCCTGGGTGGTCATAAATAGAGAAACATGAGGTGGCAGCTGATGATTTGGGTTTGGAGTTTCAAATAATGACTGATTCAGTAGAGAGAACGGCTGCTACAGTTTTGCCTGCTGGCATCGCTTAAAAGGAAAATTTCAAATATGACAGTATCAGATGCCAGGAACAGCTTTTTACACAAACATCCACTTCAGAGATTCAACTGAACAACAAGTGGACTTGTTGGACTTATTGTTGAGTTGACTGTTATTGTATGCTGAGACTTATAAACTGCACAGTCATATGATGTGACTAGTGTGGTCTTTTCCTTTTAAAAGTCACACGGATAGCCTGACAGCTCTTTATGAGTAGGACAACATTTATGTTCTGACTACTGCATCTCCGGCCTGTGGCTGTGTTTCCTCTAAAGTCCTACAACATGACTTCCTTAATGTGCCAAAGTGCAAAATGAAAGCCGAAGAAAATTCACATATCAATGGACTTTAGTCTCTATTTGAAATGACGGCTTTCTTAAGTCTTCCCTGTGACACACGTAAACTGTGCAGCACCGGGTGCAAACTACGACTGGTAAAGGATAGCCCGAAAGCTGCGATGGCACTGAATGCTGCAGCCTGCAATCAATGCTCTTGTGCAGCCAAAGAGTTAAAAAAGAATGTATTTAGCAGTACTTTACTAAACAAACCTCCATGTCAATTTATGCCATGTGAAAAAGTAGGACAGCATAATCCTTTAGCACAAACCCAATCTGGGAGATCTGAAGAGTACGTGATTAATTCTTTGGTATTAATCATGTAATTCTTTCATATAAAACAAAGCTTAAGCCTTATTTGCTAAGATATTTGACCTTGGTGGAGAGTTAAGACATTACAGCTTGGATTTAAAATGCATCTAAAGATTAAAAATGATGGTTGACTATTACTAAGGATTATAAACCCAAGGAAAATTGCTTTTTCATTTTGAACCGAAACTGATTTTAGAAGGGAGCTGCGGGGTCAGGTGGTATATGAGGTGACAACTTGAACTGGGATACAGCATATTTTCTAAAGGAGAGGAAGGCTGGATGGAAGACATGTTGCATTCTTCTGTTGTTTTTTTTTATTTATTTTTTTCATAATTTGCCCCCCGCACTTCCCTTTTTTACCCAAGCATAGAAATTAAAGTAATACCCTTGTAAGAGAAACAAGATTTGTTCTAAATTTATGCTTCACTGCTTGAGGCTACGCGGCACCTCAGACACACAGAGTTTATTTGATCTTTGCTCGTTGAGGGGAAAAAATCCTTTATGACTATCAAATGTGTCTCACTCTTTCCCCGTGAATCTTGTTTACCGATGCTGCCGTGTGTTTATCTGTGAATGAAAATGACTCTGGAGACACCATGCACTCCTTTGCCCCAACAACAACACATATTTCTTTCATTTCATGGTCTTTACCGAGAGTGAGAAAAAAAGTAAAGTGAAAGTACAAGGTCGTTTTCAAAGACATCGGTTTTATAATTCATGTTGAAGTTTGATGCAGGTCTTCAACTTGAACCAGGGGCCTTGGCAAATGTTTTATTTAAATTCTTTGGTCAAACAGTTCATATCTTAGAGCCCCTTTAATAGGAGCCCCTGTTTTCTATAAATACAGTAATCGAAGTAATCAAATGAGTAAGCAACATCCTTCAGTACAAGAAGCACAAAAACCCTTATGCAGGTTATGCAACAGTCAATAATTTTATTATTGTTGAACACCCACACACAACACCGCACACTCATCATATCCTGCCTGTGATCAGTATGGTGTTGCATAATCCAAACACAAATGCGCACAAACACACAATCCATTTCATGTCAATAAAATCTTCTCTGAAAGTTTTATAAAAAAATGGCTGGTAGCAACCTGGTTTTAGAAAAGGTTCTTATTTATTTATTGCATAACATTAGCACTTTGAAAACTTTGACTTAATTCAAAATAGTGCATTCTGCTTTGACTCTTACTCTTTTGAATTCGTTTTTGGGGGGATTTCGTGTGTGTGTGTGTGTGTGTGTGTGTGTGTTTCCATATACCTTAGGATACAAGATGTAGAACAGCAATTTCAAGGTTATGTTGAGAAAATACAGGAAAGCTGCAATGGCTACATCTGACATCTGATATGTCTAAGATCACAAACTAGCCACTGTCTGTATTGGCTTCCTATTAACATAAAACAGAGTATAACATAATACAAAATGAATTAAGACAATTTACCGCAGTGCATTTGCCTTCATTCTCCTTGATCTGGTTTTGTGCTCTGCGAGCATTTGAAATAATCATTAGGTCTCGGTGGGATGGCTATTTTGATTTATCGTTTCAGTTGAAGATTAATATCCGCATCTTAACAAAAAAGATGTTATATTTAGGTCGCCATTCAGCTGATGAGTTTGGTGATGATGGATAAAACATCATTTTAGTGAGCTATGCATTTTTGTCTGGGGAGTCAGTGTTGTAAACAGCAGGATTACATATGATCTACAGTGGTAATAAGACTTCATTTCAAGAAATGCCCATGAAAGGCCCACACTTAACCTATAAGTTGCCAACTTTCCATTAAGAAACCACTTTCTGTTTAAAATAAACTCTGTTAATTTCCGCTGATTCTAACTTTAGCTTTCAAAGTCTTGTTTCTCTCTGATGTCGGGAGTTGACTTTGAAGGACGGGCATTTGTGGTGTTAAAAAAAAAAAAAAAAAAAAAGAAGCAGGACCTGGCCTCTGAAGCAGCTGAACCCAGGGGATGGCTCGACACGACATGTACAAACAACTTGTGTTGACCTTGGGGCTCTGGGCAAGAGGCCTTCAAGGTGTATGCAAAAGCCACGCAGACGTCTCAGAGAGAAGGGTCTGCTTTTGAAGTGTTTAAGAGGGTGTGTGTGTGTGTGTGTGTGTGTGTGTGTGTGTGTGTGTGTGTGTGTGTGTGTGTGTGTGTGTGTGTGTATTTGTGCAAGCATTTTTCAAAAGCAACCAAGGATACCCATAGGCCTGAATTCTATGAAGCTCTTTGATATGGGCGTCTCAGAGTGTTTATAATTACAAACAAACCCGATCATGATTAAAACATTGCTACAAAGCACAGAAGTGGCCAGGGAGAACTGATCTGACCCAGTGTGTGTGTGTGTGTGTGTGTGTGTGTGTGTGTGTGTGTGTATGCATATGTACCTACAGTATGCAGCTGCATGAACATGAACTTGGCATCGCAGAAGCAACAGGGGCCTTAAAACCTAATGTTGACATTGTCAACTGTCGCAAACGTGAAGGCAACTCATAATGACAGCTGATCATCATGTCACACTTGGAGGGCAGACAGCCAACGGCGCTCATGTCTCTCAGCATGTATATTATGAGTGTGTGTGCGGGTGTGTGTCCATGTGTGTTTTCATCATGGCAGCGTTTCAAACAGAGCGCGTTTCAAAGGGAATACTAATCCTCAGAAATGAGGCGTGAGATCAATATTCCCATGTTTAATTGGATGCCGACTGATTTGGTTGAGAAATAGTCAGCACGACATCCCTCTGTCACGGCAATATAGGCCCAACAAGCCAGCCAATTTGATTCTTGAGGAAACGGTGTAAGAAAAAGGGAGACGGACAGGAGGGAAGACGGACAGACAGACGAAGAAAGTGAAAGGAGTGGAATTGAGACTTGACTTCAAAGTGTTAGGATGCTATGATTGCTCTAGCCATTTAAAGAGTGGTTGGGGAGAGAGGAAAACCTCAGGGGGTCGTCCCATCATCATATGCCCCACTTGCCGCTGTGATTTGGTGATTTTTGTCCGGAAGCCATGTTTTGAGAGGAGCAGGAGGGACTTTTGCAGGGGGGGGTGAAGGAAAAGGAAAAGACAAGGACAGAAGGAGAGAAGGAGTCAGGAAAAGAAGATGGGTGGGGAGGAGTGTCCAGGACCACTGTCAAATGGTTGAGGTGTTACCATGGCGACAGTAATGAAGGGTCTCAGGACACCCCGGGGGTATGGAGGAGGAGGAGGGGACTGGGCAGGGGTGGAGGAGGGACAAGGGAGAGTGATGGTGAAGAGGACTGGGGGAGCAGAAATTGAAAGGTGGAGAGAGAGAAAATGTAAGAGGCCTGCAGGCTTTTTTTTTTTTTTTTGGATGCAAACTGACTGCGTTGACACGCATTACGCACAATGCTGTCATGGAAATGTACCCCGCGATGCTTTGTTAACACCAGACATCACACAATTCTACATAAACTGCTTTGGGAAAAGTCTGGAGTTTTGTACGTTTGTGTATATATGCACACAGAACAAATACATAATGTAAACGAAGCTCAGTTAAATCAGTGACATGACTTTTAAATGAATCGCTAATTGTTCAAAACTGAGCATTGCACATTTCTTTCGAGTCTCCAAGATAAATACGGAATACTGCAGATTATTTTATTGACATGAATTTAAAACAATTTTTAATTCTTGTTTTTTTTCTGTCTTAGCTGCCAACCAACCACACCCAGGTTTGTACCAGCAAAGCTTGTAGACACAAACTACAATGTTGTGTATGTTCTGTCTTAGTGAGTTGTGCTGTAATTACACTTCAGTTGCTCAGTGAGTCTCTGTATGTCGCAGGGCTGCTGACGAACTGTCTGTTAGCACAGACAGGTGGATCTAAAGCGATGTTCTGCCTATTATTAAATTAAACAAGAAGTTTTGCTTTATATTATATATTAAATATTGCTTGCACAATGTGCTGTGTGTAGAATAATGACACCATTAGCGTTGAGAATGGTAAGCCTCGCTTCTATTATGCCAGCTCTACTTGCCACTGGGTACAAAATCTCTTGGTAAAAAACAGCAAGAGGATGCTGTTTTTGTTGCAGCCTTTAGCTATCAGTAGCTTTCCCTAGGTAGCTGAAAGTGTGGACGCTGGAACGAGTGGAGTAAGTGTAGAAACTCTACCAAAAAAAACCAAAAAAAACAAGAAAAAGGAGTCCTGTTGTTGGCGAAGGAATAGAAGGTGAAGAAGGAGAGTGATAGAAACCAAAAATAAAACAAGAGCAAACCTCAGAAGAGCATTTACTTGATAGAAAACTCTTTTTTGGACCTGAAACTGTTAAGCAGTGACACTCAGTTGGCTTTATCTGGATAAGATCAGTAAGAAACAAAACTTGCTGAGTACATAAGGTGTTTTAAAACTGAAGGCAATCTGTTTTTTGGTTTTTTGCTACAGCAGCATGGGTTGAGGGGTCTCTGTTGCCACTTAAAAGAGAAGTGTAGGATAAAAAAGCTAGCTTGAGTCACTGCTCGCTAAGAAATCTTCATGCAAGGCAAAAGTAAGCAAACAAACCCACACAAATAATCAGTGTGAGATTGCTTGTATTACTCACCACTGCCAAAAGCGGAGTAATTACAGCAACATATAGGCCTGTGAGACAAAGTACTGCATCCAATGCCAGATCATAATTTACATGAAAAATGCTTACATATTATTTAAGTAAGGAAAAAATGATTACTTATCTAAAAAGGTATATGGTAAAACATCTTCAGACAAGACCTAGTCTTTCTTGATCTGCAAAAGCTTTTTGTTGAGTAGTAGAAGCAGGACATTTTTTTATATAAACATATTGCATACAGTGTGAAATCTCCACAACACAAATGTTTAAAATCATAAGTTCTTCCATGTGAAAGCTCTGTGTTTTGCAGATTGTTTCACTTTGTTTTCCCTTTCTGTTTGATTAGGTTTAGCAAAGAGTTACGATCTGGGTCAAAAAAAAAGTCCCCTCACAACATTAATGCCGTACCTCAAACAATGCTTAGCAGTACCCATCGCATTTATACGCAGCACCAAGAGGTCCTTAACAAGTGTACATATGTGACCTGTAAGAATCCAGGGGCTTTGCCAAAACTGGTGTATTTGATGCCACGATGCCTACGATAACTCACGTTTATTAGCCAGCTACCATCAGAAGTACTGATTTACATGTTGCAAACCAAATCTTAACTACAAATTCTTTTTTTTTTTTCCTCTGAAACTTTGACCCCTTTACGACCTTCCCCTGCAATTACTTAAAAAAAAAAGAAAATCCCTCCTGTTCTCATACTTGCTCCTGTTGTAATTCTACTTCATTTTCAAGGCTCTGACATTTGCACTATTCAGTTGTTTGCTTATAATTCTAGATTGAAACTAATCCCACTTTCACATTAATTAATAGTTTTTGACAAAATCCCTAAATTGTAAATATTTAGAAAATATTGAAAATATTAATTGAACAAAAAGCTACTTTTTTGTGACTGCTTCTACTGTACAGGATGAATGAGATAGTAGAAAATACACCTCTGTGCATACTCACATTTTCATGTGCTTTACATTAGACTTACCAGGAAGCAGACAGAGACATATACAACATGCTCAATACGTTAATTATGCACAGAAACTGTCCACTGGCTTCATGAACTCTGGCTTCAGAGTTAAATAGGCCATTGGTGGGTTTCCACATGTCAAGAGCAGTAATATGTTTTAATGAGCCTTCTCCTCAGGGTGAGAGACTAAACTTCATTTTGGTGTGGGCTGAAAAAGATGAAGAGCCTCTGGTGTAACACAAGCATGACTTCTCCAATTCAGAGAAATTACATTTATGAGCCATCGCGAGGCTGGAATAATTATGTATAGCATGCATAACGCAGGGCAACTGCTGCAAAGTTACAGTTTAGCAGGCATTGTTGCTTCACCATGTGGCTTGTCGCTGTGGTCAGAAAAGTGCAATGATTCATAAAAGGGACTTCTGGTCATTTTATGCTGTCATTACAGTATATGAAACACTTTCCTTTGTCAGTAAACAAAAAGTTTAGGTGTAATTTAGTTTCTCTGGCTGCAGTTTGGAGAATCCATAAAGATGATTCAATAGCAAAACAAAATGAACAAATGCATGCAACTCTGATTTATAATTTACACTTTCAAGTGCAACAAACTTTTGATCAGCAAGTCTGTGGAGGGAGATTAAACCGGCTTGCTTACAAACATTACATGTAATGATTAGGAATGTGCTCAAGGATCTCTGTCCAGAGGATAAATCTAACAAATAGATATATATTTAAAAAAAAACAAAACAACAACAACAAAAAAAAAACTATCACACACACACACACACAAACATGCTATAATATATATTTTATTTGAAACACTATAATCAGATGTGTATTCAATGCTGCCTGTAAAACTGTCTAAGAGCCAATAATCTTGCCCTGGAGGTGATCTTTAACTGAACTTGAGCTGATCTCACTGTGTGGTCTCAGTAAAAGTCTAAACAGATCCACAAAGCTCTCTGCAGCCTGAGATCCTTCATCGCTCATCGATTGACTGATCAATACGTGGACATGTGGGTATTGACTAGGGTAATGATGATAGCTGCACAACCACACAATCACACACACGCACGCGCGCGCAATTGCAGCCACGCACACATATGGAAATATAGCATTTACCCCACATACCTCAGACTGGCTCACACAAATGCACACACATGCAGTTTTACTAAACTGGTCTAAAAAGGCATCCTGCGAGCAGACATGGATTTTAGCTGAATGAAGGTGCTCATCGAGTGTGTTTAAGTATGGATGTGATGTGCCTGTGTAGGTACAGTAACGGTGCGAGTGTGTGTGTGTGTGTGTGTGTGTGTGTGTGTGTTATGACAAATAAACAGCACTTCTCTTGTCAATGGTTATTATAAACTGCCCAAGACATCACTTTATTTGCTCTATATTGACCCTGACATGGCAGTGAGTGGCATTCATCCACCGGCTGACCCAAACTCATTCAAACCATAAGAAATAGTTTGATTTATCTTTTTTTTTTGCTTTGATTTACTTCTACTGTAGTTATGAAAAAGAGAGAAAAAAAATTAAATCCCGATTTTTTAAGAGTCCACTTAAAAACTTAAACACTTGGCTCAACTGTGGGTTTGGACCAAAAAATAGGTCATGGATATGTATCTGGCAGGTCCCCACTGGACAAAAGAAGCAATATATTTTAATGAGCCCCAGACCCATGATAAAAGATTAAGTTTCTCATTTGTGTTCTGAAAAAAAGTTCAGCAACCTCTCCTCAGACTTGGGTCAAATAGGATTGAGTTTTCGAGCACTGTTTTATTCCGCTTGGCACACTGAACTAAAAAGACCGAATGTCCTGGCACTAGCCAGCGAGAAGGAATCCAGATCTCTTTCCATTTGGGTTAAAGAAAGCCTGAAAATAAGGTGAAAATCAAATTTAGAGGAAGAAATAGAGACGTACAACCTGGCATAACAATGCATATTCGCAAGGTGCAAAAGGTGTGCATAGATCACCGATGAGAAAATGCCCTCGCAGCAAAGAGGAGGGCATGTTAATTCATTAAAATAATCTCAGTTTGTCTTGATTTTGGTTTGAGCTGTGACACACATCAAGGCATTGTTCAGGGAGGCCCAATAAAAGCAACACTGACTTAACAGGCAATTGTGTCTGTCTTGCTGCGAGCACACTCTTAGTCACGGACAGTGAGTTTATTGGGCGGATCAGTGTCAGGAGCACATGCACACACACTCTCACTCACACGCAGGCTTTAATAAGCCCACACTTTAATTTAGGCCCTGTCACTACAATGAGGCTTCCAACATCAGACAGCAAATTGTTCTTGTTCAATGAAAGAAAAGAAAAAAAACACATTCACACACACACACACACACATCCTGTCTTCTTGTCTGGACAGAAAGACTGGCGGACAAAACATAGTGTGTGTGTGTGTGTGTGTGTGTGTGTGTGTGTGTGTGTGTGTGTGTGTGTGTGTGTGCGTGCGGGTTGCGGGGGGGGCAGGGGGGAGAGCACTGAGTGTGCAGCCAAGTGTGTGTGTGCATGAGGACATGGATTTGTATGTGTGCATCTGTGTGTACAGGGCTGTCCTCAGTAGCAGGGAAGCTGTGATGTGTGTACAGACACCACCCCTGCACACCTGGTGCTTCTGCATAAAACCATGTGTTTTTCTATGTGCATATCATATGTGAGTACTAGAATTTGTGCATCAGGTGGTGTGATAGCATGAGTGTGGGTGTGTGCATGTGGTTGGTGGGTGGGTGGTGGTGGGGGTGTCTCTACAGCCTCTTGAATATGTTCAGTTAAATAAGCTGATTGTTCTTTAAAAGCTTAATCAAACCCTAATTAGCATAACTGTAATTGCACTTGCCTCGTGGCTGTGGCCCATTGACATGGATTCCCATGTTAATTATTGTAATTGCCTCACTAATGCTATGAATACTTCAAAGTTATGCAAATTGTGATGATGAGTAATCCACCAAGTGTTTGAAATGGCTGTCATTATATACACATGCACACACACACACGCGCGCGCGCACACACACACACACACACACACACACACACACACACACACTGTGGAAAAACTGATTGTGAGTTGGTGAGAGCACACACAGTGACACACAGGTGAAGATATAACACAGACATGTATATATTCATAGACATTATTGTACACAAGTATAATGACACACACACACACACACACAAAGAGACTTGCACATCAACATTAACTAAGTTGGCTCCCACCCACACACAATCAAAACTCTAAGATCAAAGTGTTAAATCATAAAGATGAGAAGCTCTCTAAGAGTCTAACACTTCAAGCAGGGTGGTGGTTGTATTAGTACAAAGAATTAATGAGGGCACACAAATACACTCGCCCTCTGTCTCGCTCGCACAGCCACATACACGCACACAAACACAGTCTCCACGGCAAAGACGCAGCATGTCGGACTATTCTGTGTGCTAATTACCCTTGGTTCATCTCTCTCATCTCTCTTACTCATTCACTCCCTCAAACACACACACACACACACACACACACACACATTGATGAAGGCCTGTTGACTGCTGTAATCCCATGCTAATACTCCAGGGAGTCAAATCAATGTGACCCCACAGTCTTTGTGCATAAAGCGGTGCTATAATGAGGCTGGTGTTGGAACGCCTGTGCGCGCACAAACACACACACACACACACACACACACACCACACACATATGCAGACACTTGTTTTTGTATAAAGGTTGATCTCTCTCTCTCTCAAAGTGAAGATTAATGAGTCAGTAAGTGAAGAGGCTATGAAAGTGTGTTGCAATAGTCGAGACTAAATTAAAAAGTCTATTTGTTAAAAAACAGTTAATACTGTGAAGCCGCATTCTTCACAGACGGCTATTATCATGCGTATTTAAGGACTGCTTCATCATCTGAAATCCTTTGTTTTATGATCAAAGGGTCACATTTTGAAGTAAAATCTGCAACATCTGTAACTCACTCATAACCGGATGGACCCACGCAGAGATTTGTAAAGTAACCAAATTAGCTCATTAGCCAAGAGTGAAGAGATTTGATCTGTACTTGCTCAGTGGAGACAAAAGTAGCAAACCAAGTCCAAGTTTTTAATCTTCAGACCTTGGTCTCACTGGTTTCAACACATTTCTTTAAAATGGACACACGTGTATATACCATACAACCAAAACAGCTCATTTTGATATGGGTTTCCTTCATATGTGCAAATTGAATTTTAATAGGAATACATTCAACTGAGTATAGCCAAGAGTATTTGCATGCTGTGAGCAGCTCTGTGTTGTAGTATTAGCATTACTTGGTGCAATAACCAGAGACAGTTCAACATAAATGTTTGTGTCAAAATGCAAAGTGTTAGATTATCCTTGCATGTATGAAACTATGAGTAGAGCTCGAGTCTATGATGACATTACCAGATTTTTATGAGGGTTTTTCAGACTGTATTTCAGTCACAGTGAAACTGAAGATTTGAAGTCTTTTTTCTGACCTTAAAAAAAGTTAATATCATTGTGTTCAGATAATTTAGGTTGATTTCTTATATATTTTCTTCATAGGTGTACATACATGTATATGCAATATACCATATTGCTTAAATACAATGCTGTGCTTTTTACACCTGATTTGCTTTCTTTTACATTTCTAAAACGTATTCCTTTAATACTATAAAAGGGAAATACACAGCACAAACACTTTATTATACTTATTGCTACCTATTGTTGTTATTTTAAGTTGCTGTTAATCTGAACGACAGAAGTAGCAAATAATCTAAAATGTGCAAATGTGTTCTAGCGCGGACGGTCATGACGGAGCCAGAGAGGCAAGAGGGCGCACACACACACACACACACACACACACACACACACACACACACACACACACACACACACACACACACACATTCTGTATATCCACTGCCCACACAGTCATACACATACATAGACACATGCCTCACCCACAAACACAGTGACACAGTCCTCACGGACAGCTCCCAGGAGAGTGCCACTACAACTTCCACCACTTTATTATTGGTCAATTTGGAGGCTTCTTTCACAGGGGTGACATGGCTTAGGAGATGTCACAGCCCAACCAATCAATACCACTCTGAAAGCTCGGGATCCACAGCCACTGTGTGTGGTTGTGCGTGCATGAGTGCATGATCTTGCGTGTATGTGTGTGTGTGAGTTGCTGAAAGCCGCAGCAGCTGTGGCTGGACTCTACCCTTCTGACCTGTTTACCGGACAGTAATTACATGGGAAGAGACGTCCATCCAGATCCTGCTGACCAGCTCGACTAATGAAGTACAGCACAGACAGGGAAAGATAAGGGCAGATGGGAAGACAGGATAGACGAACACACAGACAAATATAGATGGAAACATAGATATCTATGTGTGTATCTATGTCTTTGTGACACGGATCCTATGTATCGTATTGTTTGCATACGTGTACGCAGGCCTGTGTATTTTTATAAGTAGGATTGTGTACATCTTGAATCTACCGATGTGCTTGTTTTTTTCCGTTGCCTGTGGCAGGATAGGCCTGACTAGTAGATGAACAAGCCTCACAGCATGTAAGCAATCCCAGGCGTGAGTTTCCCTGACAAACCTATTGATTCTATGGATTTCCACCCAAAGTTGCGATAATGATACATCATGGGCGGATTTGGCAGGACAGACTGCTGGGGGAAGAGGTGGCAAAGCAATTTGCAGCTGTAAAGAACATGAGGGAGGAGTGTGTGTGTGTGTGTGTGTGTGTGGGGGGGGGGGGGGGGGGGGGGGGGGGCTCTGATTACTAATACCCCCAATGAAACAAAAAAAAAAAAAAAAAAAGAAGAAATGTATCCCTCCATCTCTCTGACCATGACTTTATCCCTCTCTCCTTAGGTGTCTTGTTTCCCGGTGTGTCGATATAGATGTATGAATTTGTTATAGAAGGATCCAGCGCGATGCATTGGCTTTCCTGCTTTGTTAAGGATAAGGGGTGTGCAGGCATCATAGACTTTGCTGTGTTTAGCGTGTGAGCAGCAAGAATGGAGCTCATAGATAAACTGATTGTACTTATGTGCGCCGTTTTTCTGTTCAAGGCTCAGAGCATCTTATCTTAGCTGCTGAATCCTGAGGTGTTTTGTAATATTAAAACTATCTTTCACTTTCTGGCTGAGAGGTATTTTAAATAAATGTATGAGTTCTTCGTTTTGACACTACACTGCTGTACAGTACCGAAACATCAGCGCTAAGATTTAACAGCACATACTTTTATGAGTTGTAGATTTCAGCGTGATGCAATAGGTTCAGTGTAGCAAAGCACACTCCTTCAGGATATTAAGATGAAGGTTTCCAGGTATTACACAATGTGAGCTTCAAGTTAAAGGACCATGTCATGTATTTTATGTTTGTATCTCCGTTGGCTGGCATGTATGAGACACCAGCAGTTGTGCTGAAGCAAGGGCAGGTTATTTCAAGTTTATAATGTAATTCGGGGAAAAAAAGCCTTACAGTATGGAACATAATCCCCACGAGTGAAAGTATACTCGAACGATTTTTAATTCAGAGCTCCTGCACAAAAATAACTATCTTTTAAGCCTCTTAAAAATGCTGAAAAATTAGATTTGTGATGCGCTGGTGCATAAACACAAGTTTGCATGAAAGGCAATAATTTATGGCCCATATTTCACTCTGATTAAAAACCTAAGCAGCGATTATAGTGACTACTCAGCAATCTTCTCTGACATCAAGGCATGTTTTTTTCTCCACATTCTAATCCACTACATTATAATTATTCAGTCATTTCAACTTTCATAGGGGAAAAATAATAATCTTTTGGTTATGCAAATGATTGGGATGCTTAAAAGGCCCTCCTTGGCAGATGGCTGGTATTTAAAATGGGGAATGTGGTCATTTGGGTATTTCTGTCAGGAGATCGATCTTTGATTTAATGAAATGGGGGCTTAGGCTCATTCTGAAAAATAGACAATACAGTTATTTTATAACCGCCATCTCTTATTAAGAATCTTGCTGGTGTGTATACATACATGTGTATGCGCATATGCACGTGTCGGTCTGCATTCGGTGGTCTTGTATGTGTAAACTCTGCGTTTTACTTAACACTTGGTGGCCAGCATTAATCACATTAATCCCAAATTGTTCAGTATCTGATTGCAGTTATTGATGTGTTTTGTTATTTATTATTCTAAGTTTGTTCTGCAGTGTCAGCTGCAATTTATCATTAAACGGATTATGTAGGAAAAAAAAAAAATGTAAGCTGCAATACAACAGCACTATCTTTCAGCAGGCTGGCAGGAAACAATTTTTATGTTGAGATTCTTTCAAATTCTGAAACAAAACTGTCATGGATACTAAACTAAGATAAGCCAGAGCTTTGGGATTAACTTAAATTTCAGCACTTGTTCGGTAACTGTCTGATACGCCTCTGTTTAGTTGGTTCTTGCACTCATCTATTTATCTCTCACTCATAAAAGGACACACAGTATCCAGCCCCTTTGTCTTTAAAAGTGTCTAGCTGCCAGTCGGGTATCCAATCCCCTGCCGTTACGGCCAAATCAGGATAATAACACCTCCCTTTAAACCAAATGACCGCAGCGTGGGACTGCCAGCTAAAATTAATTCCACCTCTGACCAGAGGCAAGAATACCCCTCTGCTTAACCCCCTCTGCACACTCACACACCCATAAACACACACTTAGGCTCTTACATGCTCAAGCACATGCGCACACAAGCACACAAACACACACACACACACACTCAAGTGGCTACATGCACACTCAGGGTGATGCTGAATATGGAGTAGTGCTCATTTGCTCTCAATGCCCACTACTCAGTCTTGATCACAGGTCTACAGTAAGCAAACAGCAAGCTGAAACATTTGGCCAACTTCCTGTGCATTTAAGCGAAACATTTTCTTTTCCTTATTTGGTGCTCTAATCTGACGCTGAACATATGCATAAATTACATAACCTAAAAGCTACAAAGTACAGTAGCAGTGACAAAATACCATTCTGTGATGGCATGCTGGTTTTTTTGTTGTTTTGGGTTTTTTTTTTTTTTAGCACAAAGCTTGTTAAAATGGGTAAAAAAAAAAAAAAAAAGTTTTGAATGGAACACTTGATACCACAACATTAGCTCCAGCAATATTGATTTACAACATCAATATAGGCTGGCTCCCTCTTAATACATTTAAAATCTAAAAACAGCAATATGTCACAGATACTTGACTGCGATGCTTCAAAATAAGCATTATGTTCTGAGAGCACCACATGACACGCGTTCACTAAGATGCCTGAGTTTTGTTTGATTCGGGCTTGTTGTTAAGTGACCTTTTGTTAACTCATATTTAAGTGACATTCATTCTCCCATCTTGGGCTACACTTTGTCTTTGTTACCAAGGTCTTGCAGCTGTTCAACTTTCTGTGTTCTTCATGCTCAAACCGATAGAGGCTCTGCCTTTTTTTTTTGCGGCCTTTGGAATGTTTACACGCAGACAGGTGTGGCAAATGATCAAGATTCATTGCTGTTCATTTGTCTTAGCAAAACCAGAGGAGGGGGAAATCCAGCTGCTGCCAAATTCGATCCAGGGTTCAGTGATTTTCTGATGAAGATATAGAGGATGTGAGTGGAAGCAAGGTGATTTTTTTAAATGCAGACTTGCTCTATAAATGAGGGTATATGTGTACTGATACACACAAAGCCACTAGCAGAATTGGTATACACTTAAATTTGTGTCATCTCTGTTAGATTGTGAACGTGTGTGTGTGTGTGTGTGTGTGTGTGTGTGTGTGTGTGTGTGTGTGTGTGTGTGTGTGTGTGGTTTCTAGGGCAAGTCTAAACTCTGTCATGTTGATTAGCTGTAGGTGTTAACACACTACATACTGCCTCATCTCATTCTCCTCCAGAGTGATCAATGTCACTCTCTGCCTCACTTCCTCTTCCTCTTCCTCACTCCCTCCGTTCTCTCTTTGCCTCTAAATCTTGCGTTTTACACAGTTTTTACAAGTCTGAGCTGCACTTATGTGTAAATATTTTACAGCACAGATTTCAAGCTTGTTGCTAATTGTTCTTGGTCCGTTGCCAGTGGGTTGTAACCATGCGGGCATCAACAGATTGGAGGCTCTCAGCTGCCAGCCTCCCACCAACTGCCTTTGTGCCTCTGCCACTTGACATCTCCATTCGCTGTGTGTGATGATGTAAATAATTACACTCAATTAGCACTTAATTAATGATGCTGAAACAAAAGGACAAGTCCCTGGGCGCAGCTCGTCTCCTCTCTCTGTATGCTAGTCTCTCCCCCTCTCTCCACACACACACACACACACACACACACACACACATCAGGGAAAACAAAACATGTCAGCTTTTGACAATGTGCCATCTGTCCTCAAGCCAACAGATAGGCTTAGACACACGCACACACAGATACAGCCCCTCAGCGCCCATAAGACATGCAGAAACACTAATCGGGTCCTTAGGCGAACATAATTACAGCTTGCCATGTTAATTACCTAACAATTAGCAGCCGTCTTTTCCAAGGGGCAATCAATGAATTAGCTTGTGATTCCCATGTTGAGTTGCCAGCCGAGCCCTCCCGTTCACACTCCTCCTCACTTCTCCCACTTATTCTTGAGACACTTTTTCCTCTCACGCACACTGTACCTGCCTAACACATATAGAGCAAGCACCTGCATGGCACAGAAAACAGGAATTAATTCACACTTTGCCCAATTAGCTTATTTTATAACCCAAGGCGGAGTGTAAAACCATTTTGCACCTTTACCAAGCAAAGTGGTCAAGAATTTCATTTCTCCTTCGCTATGCACACCTAACGCCTGAGGGCAACAGTTTAAAATTCAATGTAAAATAGGCCGAGGGAAAAAAAAAAAATAAAAACGTTAAAAAATAATCACAATAGAGGAAATTGGACAAATTGGGCATCTTGTATTGCTCTTTGTCTTTGTAATTCCTGCTCGTTATTGAATGAATAATGAGAAAATTTTGCTGCTGTGATGCCAAATATGAATCTTAATGCCAATTCCAATTGGAAACAAATTGGTGAAGCAGGTGCGGGTTTGAGACTAATGATCAATAAAAAAAAAACTCATATTTCATCTTTTTCATTTTTTTTTTTTTTTTTTTAGAGGACCCAAAAACCTATCAGTATGAAAAATGTGCAGCCCTTACCAGAGAAACCATCCATCACTGCTCCTATTGAATTTCCCATATTAAAACTCCAATATGGAAGTCATATAGGCTGATAACACAATCAGATTGAAAATTGAGAAAAATTCACCTCCTACCGATAAATGTATATCACGGATTAGTGCACTTGGATGGTCGGATGGTTAGAATCTATTGACCTCCTGGAAGGTGAACAAACCTTGGGCTTTCTTGTGTTGTGTTCAAGCCCAGTGGGAAAAAGTAGCAACAAAAACACTGACAAAGCATCACCTAAATATAGCACGTCCAAACCAGCAGCCCACTTATAGGAACGTGCACTATTTGATGTTTATAATTGAATTGCACCTCTTTCTCTCACCCTTATAGAAATTTTTATTCTTCTCATTACTCTTCATATGGCAGTGGATATTACTGTGGATATTAGAGCAGTACAGATTGGCCTTTAGCTTCTTTTATTACTGAAATCCTGAGGCTGGCCACATGCGTGGGTAATTCATTCATCCTGATTGCCTTGTGTTATATTTACACATCTATGCGGCAGCCAGCCTGCTGTGGCAGCTGCTCATAAACACGTTATATACCATGAAATCCAAAGATGAGTGGCATGTGCTTATTTGTGTACATCCTGCAAAGAGGTGTTAAAAACATAATTAGACAGCAGCCCCATATGGATACACATCCTTTCTTTCTCCCTCTTTTAGCATCACCATCACAGACCACAACGGCCATGCTAGGCCCTGCCACAGACAGATCTCTAATAGGCTTGGCTGTCTCCTTCTTAATTTGCTGAAATTGCAAAATCAATAGGTGTAGTCATAGCCGCCCGCTCCCTGTTTTAGTGGGAAAAGATAAAGTCTATGGGAAGGCAATCTTCACTTTCAATTTGCTCCCTGTTCAGTATTGAGGCCGAAGTGCTTATCACTCTACTTAAAGAGACCGTGTGCCTGTCTCATAGTGCTGGTGGACATGCAAGGGAAAGCCTGAAAGACACCCTCACACACACATACATAGTTTGTTTGTTTTTTTAAAGTACAGTTGAAATTATATTAATAAACTGTCTACTATTAAACTATGTGTCCTTTTCTAGAGGTAAAAAAAAAAAAGATGTGTCTTTTGTTTTTTAAACCTGTTTTGCCAGTGATAAGGCAGCCTCACCTACAACTACCGCTCTCTGGATGTGAAAAGTTTCATGCCTAGTATATTGGGTCTCTTCTCAACTCAGGCGGGGGGGGTCTTCTAATTCCAAGCTCACATGGATTATGTGACAACATCTTGGCTTAATCTTTCACTGTGGTATCTGTATGCCACAATGTGTCAGTGGAAATGTAGTTTTCCATAAGACAGCAATCCTCGAATTCAGAGACGCTCTCAACAATGTGTATATATTAGAGGAGGCTTTGATGAATGTGTTTGTAGATATGAGTTTCTGGATGCACACAATTGCAAAAGTGTGTAAATGGTGTGCATTTATGTGTGTGTTTTTTTTTAAAGATGTCTGTGCTCCAAAGAGCTCTTGTCAGTAGGATCTTTTGTCTCAGCAAGCCTGTTCGTCCTTTCCTAATCTCCCCTTGATGCTGCCTTTACCCATAATCCTTTCTTTCATTAACTGCCCTCCTATATAGCGCCACCTTTATTGCAGTCTTTTACTTTCTAATTGCAAAGAGACAAGAGCAGGGGGGGAGGTGAGTGTCTGTGCCGTTGCGAGAGGCTGAGTGGGTGGTGGGTGCATTCAGAGCATCTGCATAAAAAGTTGTGTTTTGTGGAGGCCAGGCCACAATTGAGAGGAAAGGGTATGGGTGGGGTTGGCTTTGTGGTTGATTGCAGAAATAATTTCACATGTAGAAAAGAGCTTAAAGAAAAATTTTTAATCTGGATATTAAGAACATTATATGTTCAAGTTAAGGGGGTCAGCGCCATGGCTGCTCTTGGCAGGAAATCCATAGAAATTAGAAACAGGATTTTGATGATGAAGATGAGGGAGGAAGGGAGAGGGAGGGGTGAGTGAGAGGGCAGCGAATGTATGTACTTGTAGTACCACCATTTTAAGTACAATCATACCAATTCATGGAATTTCCTAATTACTTTGTGACTTCAAAACATTTTTAAATCATCCCACATTATAATACAATAAGCAGATTTACCGGAAGAGAGGAGGAGGAGGGAGAGAAAGAGCAGCTACGGGAGGAGAGAGGGGTGGGAAGGGGAAATGTTTCCAAAACATCCACTGGTGGGTTGCATTTTAAAAATGTTGTTTTCCTGTTGTTAGCACGAAAAAAAAGAAGGAGGGAGGATGGAAAAGAGAAAGGAGGAGGGCGGTTCAATTTTGAAAACACTCGTACTGATGCATATTTATGACTGTGCGTCATAAATGCACTTTATGATAAGGCAAATAATTCACACAGCGCATCACAGACATCACTTTAACATATTCTATAAGCAGAGTTAAAGACCGCCTTGTTTGCCGTTTCCTATTTCACAATAACCCCTCCAACAATAGCCCCCCCTCTCTGTCCTCCCCACCTGCTCCCCCCCCCAGCCTGTCTCCCTCTTCCACCAATGAATGCTGGCCTCAGCAAAGCCCCATACTTGGTTACACACTGGCCCCTATTGGCAGCCGTACCACTTGAGCAAATCTAAGTGATGCATGCAAATGGGGAGGAAAAAAACAGCATTTTTATAAATGCTATTTTTATTATTATTATTTGTTTTAAATATTAGAAATGAGTGATCCTGAAATGTATGAACATGTTAGCTGTTTTTAATGACGTTGATATTTTTTATATTTTTATTAATTGAAGCAAATTAGGCAAAGAAATGAGATATTACACTCTAATCCCTGATTTCACAATACATGTACTGATAACATACACTTGTTTCATTTACAGGCATTCTTTAAAATGCATAGAAAGACCGAATCATGTCATATTGATTCCTTTTTGTCATTTTCCATATTTTGCACCCAGACATAAATATTTGTTCAGGTCTGAGGGAATGAATATCGCTGTCAGAAATGTGGAAATTGATCCCAACAGTAATATCCCTCAATTAATGTTGGGAGTTTTCTTTTTCCAGGGAGGAACAGTGTGTCAGTACATTTCTGCAGCTAACATGATTATACTTAAGCCTCAGCAGTTAGGTGTGCCCAATTTCCACACACTAACACCGAAGGAACACAAGGTCACACACTGAGAGAGTCGGGGAGAAACGGGCAGAAATGGAGGACACAGTGTGGGATGAAGACATGGAGACACAAGGCAGGCATAGCAAGACCATATTTTTTTTAGAGGAACTATTTTACAAACCGCATGGAGCCTATGTCAGTTATGAGTTCAACGTGAAGAGTGATCATGGCTCTTTTTCTTCTAGGAAATGGACCTGTGTGGCATGGCCCGCGGGAATGACTAAGATTTTAAATGGGGGAAACATATTTTTCACACACATGTATTCCATGCAGAGGTTTTCTGAAATACATGTATACGTGCAAATAAAACCATCAGCACAAACAATCAGGAATTGTATCAGGAATGATTTTCATCCAGTTTTAAGCAAAAAAAAAAAAAAACAGAACAAAACTGGGGGTCCTGCTTAATGTTTCAAAATGAAAAGATTTTCTGCTTTTCTTTGACTGTTTGAAAAAAATGAATGTCTGGATTTTGGACTTTTGTTGAAAGAAAACACAAAACAACACTTTGTACTGAGAAAATTGTATATTTCTTTACCTTAATGATTCACTGTTAAAAACAAACATTTTGTGCAGTAATTAATAAAGACATAGCTATTAGTTGCAGCAGTTTTGAGAAATATAATCTTACATATAATATAAATGAGATGAAATTGAACCCCTATCAAATAGATTTATTATTTATGCTTTAATGTAGGAAATTACACTGATATTCCATGCTTTTAAATCACAAGTCTCATCCAAATATTTCTTGTATAAATGGTTTCTCAATTTAATCCTTAAATATACTACACCACACAGATTATGCTGTCTCGCAACATTTAATTCACATCTTAAGCATAACTTTTTTTTTTTTTTAAAAGGCACAAAGCACAAATACTTTTTTTCCAAAGTATCAAAAGAGAAATGGCTTCATAATTATTACCTAGGCTAAAAAAAAAAAAAGCCCCTATTCATCTCACATAACCTTCTGTTCTGTTTTTATACTGTATTCACATTATTTTGTGGCCTTTTAATTTTTTTCGTATCCACTGTAATCTAAAAAAGATCAGACAACAACATCTTTCAGCTTTTTCCATTTTAAAATTTGGAGCGTCCTCAAATTACCACAAAAAAAAAAAAAAATCACGCTGTAGCAGTTGAAGTTGTCAAAAAGGCCTTATTTTTCACACATGGCAGTGGGTTTGCATTTGTCACCATGTTTTAAAGTGGCACATGCACAAACACACACACACACACACACAGATATTTATTCCAAGCGTCTCACAGTGAACAAAAACGCAGAATGTGTACGTCAGTATGGATATACATTTTGTTTGCTCCCACAGCTTTTCAACAGTTACTCTTGCCTATGCAAATGAGCCGACTCTCTCCCACTCCCGAGCGTGGTGAAGTGATATGAACTGCTGAATATAAATGATTGGGGATGATTGATAGACCCTCCCACTGACCACCTTCCATGATCAGATAGAAATACAGACAGACATATGCATCTCTCGCTCCTTTCTCTCTGTCTCATCCATTCACTTAAAAATCCACTCAGTCATACTGCTAAAAAAAAACAAAAAAAAACATAAAACATGCTAATTCATCAACAAGTTATAAACTATGAATACCTCTTGGATTCAGCACTATCACTCACAGCAGCCAAGACTAAAGAAACACTCCCTCAGTTTAGGTCTCATGCACAGTAGGCCTCAACTGGCCCCAGAAATATCCATATATGTGCAATCTTTGCTATAATTAGTACATCATTATAAAACAGCCCCTGTCCTAATTTATGACAGAAGCTCCAGAGCGACCAAAGATATTTTGAAGGCTAGCTTCTAGAGAAGTTGAACGTCAACTCCGTAGACTACAGGACATGACCAGTATACATGAATAAATCAACTCAATGGACCATGAGAGTTTTCAATAAGTCACTGCAGCCAGTTTAAATCCCTCAAGGTGTCAACTTTCCTCCACTTCAAGCCTTAACGTGTGACAAGTAAGTGCTGAAAAATCCATCTAACTGCTTCTGCAACATCCTGATTGACAGCACAACTCACCTCACTGTTCAGTGCATTAAATTTAACTGCATCTCCACCGTACCTCTGCATGTACTTACTAGGCTCTGTCCTGTCAAAGCAGCACACTACGAAGAAACAAGACCTGTACTCAAGAGGGCCAAACTCGCACAATGGCCTCTTTAAACACGCACGAGAATGAGAGCGAGTTTACAATCAGAAACTAACAAAAGCACACAGCTAAGACTGGAAATATATAATATTGTGTACAATGTAGACTGAAAAAAAATAATAAGCCTATGTGGTATAACGGCATGCCGGCGCAGACAAACACCAAATATCTACAAAAGAATGTATTTACCCGACTGTTTCCATCCGTTCCCTTTCCCCAATGCCCGACTGGCCAGGTGTGTGTATGTCAGTGTGTGAGCTACTGTTGGAGGGTCTGTGTGTGATTTCTTTCAGACAGGAGACTGGAAATGGGGTAGAAGCCATTACGCTGGGAGAATCACCCAGAGCACCCCGAAATGAGGGGCAGGGGCCTGTCAACACGCATGGATATGTGTGTGTGCTTGTGTGTGTGCAAGTGTGTGTGTGCTGGCAGGGTCCAGCCGGTGACCTTCTTCAAATGAGCCCCCCATGATTTATTTACTGTGCCCTTATCCAACCTCTCCCAGCACACATGGACACATGATTTCTAGTATTTCAGTGATAAGGTAGAATCTGCAAATGTGGCTTTTTTCCACTCAGGACAGGACAGGCAGGAGAAAATGGTGTTTGGTGCGAAGAGAACAGATCTGTCACCCTATCTTACACCGCAGTAGCATCTTATTTTCCTCTCCATTTCTCTGCTCTCTCTGTCCTCTTCTCATTTTAGCTCCTTCTCTAGAGCCAGCGTCTGCCTCTCACCCTTATTCTCCCATCCTCGCCCTCCCCGCACCTTCCCCTCTCACATTTTGTACCACCAAGACTAGCAAGTCTAGATGGCATCTCCTGCTTTCACTCCCTCTGTTTCACTCTTTCCTCCTTTTTTCCCCTCTTTCTCCTTCATTCATTCGTTTCCTGTCACCCTCACCTTCCCCCTCTCTCGGTCTCTCTCCGAGAGGGGTGGGGTGGGGTTTAACTGTCGTGGAGAGAGATGAATTTCTGATTGCTGTCGGGCAGCGCGGAGCACTCTTATTGGTCAGAGTAAGCCAGGGAGGCGAGGCAAAGGCTGGAGAGGAAAAAAAAAAAAAAAAAAACGAAAGAAAAAGGATAATTTTTTTCATTGGGTGCATATGACCATAATTGCACCCCTTCCTTTTCCTCCCCCTCTCTTCCCCTCTCTCAGCAGAGCAGCAGCATGCTATAATTTGAACCACCGGAGCCAATTATGCAGATTAGCTTGCCCCAGGTTGACCAATGACCTTCTCCCCCCCGTTTACATTTGTTTACAATATGCAAATTGCCTCTCGGTTCCAAAACGCGCTGGAGGGTGTCAAAACACCTTTAGACTAACACTGTAATGCCACAAAACTGCCTCGCCCCCTCACAAGCCCCCGCAACGCTCACACATGTGAGTGAACGTGTGCAAATGAAACAGAAACAACTTAGCAGGAGATTTTGTTTGATGAAGTGTTTGATGAAGTATTTTGGGGGTATTTTGTGCACTGAAAACTTAATATTGCAGTGTTTTGCCCTTAACTTTTAACATGGAGTTAATGCTCTAATATTTTTTTCCCCTCCTGTCTTTCTTCTCAGCATTTGTCCTTCTCTCCATCACTCTCCATTAACTCATCCCTCCCTCTCAAATTATCTAACCATCTCTCCATATCCTTCCCTTTTTTAACTGTTCTTTCTCCCAGCCTTCTCTTTCCAAGTCCTTCCACCTCTTCCTCTCTCAATTCACACTCCTCCTTTCCACCCCCCCACCTCCCCCACTGCTACAGAGATGGAAGCTAGTCTGTCTAATTAGCTGTATGGTTTACCTTGGCTCAGTGGGGCCTGGCTTCCTTAGCTGGGTTTAAACAGGGAGATGGACGGGCTGGAACGCTGAAACCCTAGACTGTAATTAGAGACAGGCTCACTGAGGGCACACCACTGCTGACACAGAGCCTCTGTTCCACTGTGCGCACACACACACACACACACACACACACACACACACACACACGCTGGGGAAAGCTTGAGAAGCACACACAAACACACAGAGACACACACACTGTGGCAAACATAAAATGCATGAAGACAAAAGGTGTGGGCATTAAGTGCACTCAGCCATCCGGGCACGGTCACTGGCACAGAAACACACATACATGCATATTTGGCATTCACTCCTGCCAACAAGCGCATAAGTCTCTAACACCGCTGTAGTCCGAAATATACATGAGTGCTCTCAATTTGGTCGCGTCCGTCTTATTCCAACTCATATTTCTGCGGTTTATTTTACTGTGTTGCAGCAAGATGTCCCCAAACACAGTACCAATTATGTCTTTTCCCCTCACCTCATCTATTCTAGCCTCCTCACCGCCACTCGTTCCTTTTTTTAACACTGCCCCCCCTCCCTCGTCCCATGATTTATTACTTCTTTCTTTCTGATTTTAATCCTCCCTCTCTCTCTGTTACAATTTTATGCTTTGTGGTGGGGCCCATTTCTATTTTCTCCACTTGGACAGATTAAAAAGACACACCACCGCAAATCGGCCAAAGACAACACACACAGCCAGCGCCACACACGAGCGCACAGCTACGTCCGCAGTTGGTCTGATTGCGCTGGAAGTGTTGTGTTTATTCCCCCTCAAAGTTAACTTCATCAAAACAAGGAACAAAGAGACAGAGCCAATCAATGAAATTCATTAATGAAAACTGAAATGCATTTTATTCTTTTCTAATTACACGCATTGTAGCTCATAATTGAGCGGGGTGTATCAGACTTGAGATTACTTCACACTTGTGCATGGGCCACTCTCCGTGTGTGCATGTATATTTATTGCATTATTGCATTGTGTGAGTGTGCGCGCGCGCGCAAATGTGTGTGTGCGCACACAGTGAGAAAGACAGGCATACAAAGAGAAGGAGATGAAACTGAATGCTGAGAAAAAAAAAAGCTGATATCAAGTGAGGAGGACTGAGAAAGAGGGTAAAATGAGAGACAGAAATATGAAGCAATGGATTGTATAAATCAATTTTTCACTAGTATTATACTGCCCTCTGTTGGTCATGCAGAGAACAGCGTTTGCTGACTCTCAGCCTTGCCTCTGTGTGGTGAGACTTTCTTTCCCACATCTTTGCAACAAATGCCGTTCACACAAGCTAAACAAGGGCCACGCATCAAGACGACATGTATAACTTTGATGCGAGTTCATAGTTTGACAATATAAATCAGATTTGGTTGAGTTTATTGACTTCCCAAAGGAAAGATCTTGGCAGCGAGCTGAACAGTGAAGGCAATCATCACTGAGGAAAAATGTGTGAAGCCAAAGCAAATTTGATTTGATTTTATTTTTCCTCGATGTTTCTATCCTTTTTATCTGTCTAAAAATGTGTTTTGTCATGAAGTCATGTCAGCACAACAACCCCCCCACCACCACCACCCCCCTTTTTACATTTCATTGCTAAATGGTGATTGTTGTTCCTGAGATTAAAGTGGACTGTTACAAAGAGAACATGTACTTGCAGGTGTCACAGTATTATAATGTGTTGTGACAACAGTGAGACACTGTCAGGAACACTGTGTAGACTAAAAGTACAGACACCTGGTATTCTTTTAGGCATTGTTCACCCCCAATCAAACAAAAATGATTAAAGAAAGGTAGGTACTGTGCAAGTGTGTGTCTGCGTGTGTATGGCTTGTCATCTGGCCCTAACTGCCCTACAATAACAAATGTTCCAGCCTTCTGATTGGGCAATTAAAGGCAGCAGGGGCGCTGTGTTGACGGGTGAAAGTGTGACATCCATCATCTGAAACAATCAGCGCCTACCAAGCAGTATGTGGTTGTGTGTGTGTGTATGTTTGTATGCTATAGGCTCCTCAAACTACATCAAGCCCCCCTGTGTCTCTATAATAACTCCATGAAATCAAACACACACCTCCTTACTCCCAGGTGATGCACCGTAGCCAGTGGCATTAAAAAAAAAAAAAGACCAAAAAAAAAAGGATCAATAATGACCATGTGACCAAACCAGGAAATGTTTGAACAAAGGGCCAGGTAGGGAAACACTATGGCAGAGTCTGCTGGGCAAATTTAGCATAGCAAGTATGTGGCTTCAGTTACCCTAATACTGGCAAAGAGGTCACACCAAAGTGGTTATCAATCTTCGTACAAAAGGGGTGGTGTCAGCATCTTTAAAAACCATCACAAACACTGATCGATCTACTGGCAGTAAACAGGCTGATTCAAGAAATAAAGTTGTGTCTAAGAACCTCTATTTCTTACTGATGTTTGTCAAGGAAAAAAAAAACAGCTTTAGACCCTCCTACTATCCACGCAAAGATATCATAGCAATCTTTCAGGTAAAGCGTTTTTAGTCAGTAGGCAGTGATATTCTCTAACAGATATTCTCAGATCTTGAATATAACCTCCTCAGGCACAGGTGAGGTTCAAAGCATACATTAGTATGCCTGGAAGTTACCTGGATAAGCTTGAATCCTGCTTCGTAGCAGGTCTCTGGTCACCGAACATTAGGGAAAGCATCTGCCTTGTTTGCAAACACAGCAGACATTTGTTGTCCAAAACAAACTTGGTTATATATCTATTGTTGCTTAAGTTGTTAATTTATTTGAAGTATAATACTCCTGTCTGAATGAATAAATCAGATGAACAATGCTTCACAGTCTCTAAATGTACAAACAGGTGGGGATAACATGCTATTAAATGAGCATAGTGACCAACTGTAAAGTTGGATTGGACTTGTCACTGATAGAAAACCATTTCCACAAGGGTTGGCTATTAAAAACCCAACCTGCACCCTGTATAATTAAGAATGCTATCAGAACTCTAGTCTGAGGTGAGCTGCCACCGTGTGATAACCAGTGCCAAGAGGAACATGTGGGAACAAAGTATTTGGTTAGGTAGTTAAAACTTGCTCACTGATGAGGTTTAAGGTAGTGTTTTATTGCCCCTTTGTTTCAAGGTTTAAAGTCTATTTAACGTGAACGTAAGAATGGCTGTGGTTAGAAATGTTCTTTGTTGCACCTGTAACCCACCCCAACAATGATGTCACAGGGCCTGGAGACCACCTGTACATCACTGCAGCTTTTCAACAGCTGGGGACTTTTTGGGGGGGGGGGGGGGGGGGTATAAGTCCTACTTATATCATGACTAAAGCTTTCTTAGAGCTGAGTATATTCACTGAATAACAAAATTACAGACTCAAACTCAAAAATACTTCAAGAGATGCTATGGCTCTCAGTCTCACTAATTGTATAGTTTTTAACTTCTTTTGTTTTGCTATTTCCAAAAATGTGAAAACTAATGAAATGCATGTTGTGAACTGTACATATTCTCTCTTTTTCTTAGGCTGAGGTGACAGTTACAGTATAATATGAGAGCCTGTTGCTTGACCTCTCTTTTTGCATTTTTGTTATCTAGTTTTATGCAGCTGTATAAATATTTTTTTAAAAATGGATAGCTGAACTAGAAACACTGATGGCAAAAAAAAATCAACAACATGTTAAATGTTTGTTTTATTTGTTTTGTTTTATTTTGTTTTTGTTGCAGTACCTTCTAGAGGTTGAGGGATTTAAAAATAAAATCACATATTATTAGGTCCACTTGATTACTGCACCATGTGTGACCTAAAAACAAATCATCAATGAACGCTGATGCGCGCTTGAATAGCGGGTGTGAAGGAAAGTTCTTCCAGAAAAATAAAAAGAAGTCACACGAGCCAATACTACTAATTTGACAAGTTTTATCTGTCTCTTTGGTATGCAAAAGAAGTACTATATTTAAAAACACTCGCGTTTCAGCGCATATCCAAGAAGGACTTATACTTTCTGCAATGTAGAAATGAAGCTCAGTATCAAAGCAGAGCCTTAGTCTTAGCTGTTGATTGTCTAAGAGCATAATTAATGCAGCAACTAATCCAACATGCCATCTAGCCAACCCAGAAATGTCCAATCACATTTACCGTTTCAGCTGGGGTTTGAAGCCGCTCAAGAGTCCACAGCTGCAAAACTTTGAGACCACTGAGTGAGGCACTAATCATGACACCATTAACTGAGAAAACATTGGGAATTAGTCAGATGAGGAAAAGTTGCCTTTCCGCAGAGGTTTTGTTTAGTTAATTCCCTGTTGACAGCCAAGTGTGCCACTTGCCTAGAGAAAACTTACTTGAGAGGGAAAGATTACTTTTTATCCCTAATTAATGCAGCTTATTTGCATAGCCAAGTCATAATATATGCTAATGTGCATTTACAGTAGAGAGTGCTGCATAGACAGTTAATGTGGCCTAAATACGTCATTAAAAATTATTATTATGCATCTACTATATATATTTCTATTTCTGCACATGGGTTTCTCCGCCCCTTATGTTGACATATATACTTAAAAACAGGACTGAAATAATTTGTGTTTTGGGGATGTGGTTGGAAAGAATGTAAATGTGGTTGATGTCTGGGTGTGTGCTGGTGTGTATGGTATTCAATTCAATGATTTGCATGCAGGTTTGCATGCGTGTGTGTGCGTGTTTGTGTCTGCGCTGGCTGTCCTGCAAGAACAGTCAAGCACTAAAGGAAAAGAAAAATTCAAAATGACATCAGGATATCAGAGAAAGAACAACAACTGTTTTCTGTGCATTTTCCATAAACTGCCAAAAACAAGGAACAAACCTTTATCCCAATCAAATGCAGCATAGAGCTGCTCATCAGTAAGATGACAGGTCGTATGCCTGCAGTTATCCGTACTACTATGTGGTCTTAACACAAAACAAAATCCCAGGCAGCTAGCTACAGCAAATAATCATTTATAAACTGGAATTAATTTAATAATGATAAATAATTTACCATAATTGTGACTGTTCTTCAAAGTCTACACAGGTAAGGTGATGCTTGAAGGATGTGAAAATCGACATAAACATGTTTAAATAAAGAGTACAAAAAAAAAAATCTGAAAATGATCTACAAATTATACAAATGCAGTCAACCCAAGCATTCCACACACACTAGCAGCAGCTGCAGCTAACAAGCAGCCATGTCTAAAATAATAATCTGAAGTCTTTGGGACATTTCCCCCCCCAAAATCACTTTCAAAAATTAATTCACAAAAGTAACTATGAGTCATAATGCCAGCAGCTTGATTACTTTGTTGTTACTAATGTCTGCTTTTATGTGAGGGAAATGAGGAAATCTTGAGCTGATACGACAGTCACTAATATCTGTAACTGTCAACTCATTCATGGTTCCAGCATTAAGATTATTAAAATTGAGAATTTGTGCAACACACAACACATACTTTTTTTTAAATTGTCGCTCAGAGTAAGATTTAGGACCAACTTCACAATGAGCAAAGATGTAGAAAGAAAGATCAACCATCAGTTATGTTGTTTCCCACTTGTGCTGTTTAGTTCATTTAAATCAAACTCTGTGTCCCCATTGGTGCAGTTTGTTTGTAATCACACTCGGGCGCAGAACCCCAAAACACAGAGATCCTTTGGAGGACGTGATCTCAAACAAACTGCAGAACAGTTCGTTCATGTTGAGTGCATGACCTCACCTTGATCCGACCCAAACACCAGGCGTACCTGCAAATTTGAGCTAAATGCCTTCTCATGGACAGGTATGCTTTGCATTCTGGGATGCGGTGGAGAATCACAGATGGGCAGAGTACAAGGACTGTAGCAACTAGCCATAAAAGAATTAATCAAATAAAATGCCCAGAAAAATATGAATGTTAGGAGTAAATTCTCTATGTGATTAATTAATCTAAAACACATCACCCTCTTTCTGTATTTACCTTTGTTACTACGGCCCTGGACGCATGTGGCCAATAAGCAGACTGAAAGTTCTCACATGGTTTGTAGTGATGCATTTTGGTTCGTTTGGAGTTTTCTCTGTATGATAAGAAACCAAACCACAGGAAACCTGATTCGGAGCAGAGTAAACATAGGTGTGAAATGCCCTTAGGGTAAATGGCACCAGTTCAGTTTTTGTGGTTCAGTTGAGGCTCTAATTGCACATTTAAACAAACATGCCCTCATTAGTGTCCACAACAAGCTGTTAAATACAGGCTATCACTGCGAAATTACTTTTCAGAAATGCAAATGAGATGACAATTTTGGAGTTCAGATACATTGAGTGCCATTCTACTACCCTGATTCCCAAGTCTGAAACACTATCGACATTGTGTCTCATGCGCATGGCCTATGTTGTGATGTTTCACCGCATCACAAAGTTAATGCATGATTGTCTAAACCCCTCTGGCCTAAGAGTCTGATAAGCACTACATGCACTACAGACCAAACTTGTGGAAAAGATGGAATATCCATAAAAACAGATATAAAAGAAAAAGATGGAACACAGTTGTTGATACTAAATTACCCACCCTATTCATTCTTGTGTCTCAAATCCTGCCGAAATGAAGTGGATGCGAGGACTATGATCTCTCCCTTCTCTCTGGTCATTTGCAAGCTTCACTTATCTTTCCCTGAGTGATTTCATTTGGCTTTGAGTGGTTTTGAGAGGAGAATAGCACCAGATGAGGCCAACTTAAAAACCAGGTTTCTCAAAATTTCCTCTCTCTCTTATGGATATTAAGTGTCATGATCTCAAACAAGCGAGGCTCTCCTAAGTCTCTGCAAATGGCGAAAAGCTGGAGCTTATATTTCTGTTTTACGCAAAGAAAGAAAAAAAGAACGCGCTGGAGACAGGGAGAGCAGCAGATCCAGTATAAAAACAATAAGCTCTTTCCTTTCAATCTGAGCTTTTCTGGTAATTAGGTTTGCCTAAAAGATGGGGAGACTGGATGGAAGATGATGGAAAAGAACAGACCTTTATTTTTAAGGGAGGGCGGTACAGCAGCTCAAGAATCAGTTACTGCCTACCGTTTTCTCCTTAAGTGCTCTCTTGTTTGATTACCCCTCCTCCACTTCTCTTCCCGACTACGAGCAGCATGTGCATTCCTGTAGCTTTTTTGGTTTAGACAGCGGGTCTGAGCCATGGGGGGGCCCAATGTGCATGCATCTGTGTACCTACAACCCAGAGCATATGCATGCACTCACGCCTGTGCATGCTTACCCAGAAACGTGACCGTACCTCTGTAAACTTTTTCTGTTTTCACCCATGTGGCCAAGTTAGAGACCATATTCCATCTTCAAAACACACAGTGGCACCATCAAATGAGTCACCCCTTTCATCTGCTTCTACTGCTCTCAGTTACTGCAGCTTCCGCCTTGCCTAATGGATTTTCAAATGCAGGTACACGATTTCTTTCAAGACTTGACAGGCATTTTCCTTTGTGTTTAGAGATGAGGATCAGGCCCTGAGTGGTTTGCTGTGATGGTGTTGTTGAAAGATTCTGCATACAGAGTAGAAGCATTTTCCCTGAACTTGTTTGAAAAGGCCAAATGTGAGACTTGTACATGTATTTTTCAACATGTGGCCAAACAAATGAGCTAAAAGCAACTGAAATACTATCATTCTCCTGAGTTCGGCGCTTTGCATTTGCTCGTTTTGGGGTGCGTTCTCAGAGGGAACACAGAATCAGAATGGACTGTTTTAGATCTTAGGACAGATCTGAGAGCTCATCCCAAAATGTACATTTGGGTGGAAAAAATGGAAAAGCACAAAACATTAACAAAATCCAACAAAGGCCCCTCTATAAAAATTGAAAATGCTGCTACTGCAGCTTGTTTTACCGCTTTTAAACAGGATCACTGTCAGTTTTTTGCAAATAGTTAAGCTGAAGTTCATTAAGTAGATGCAAAAAAGTAATCACTGTTTGGAATTTTACACTTAGCTTAACTACATCATATATGTAGTTTTTTCCTTTTTTTTCCCAAATGACAACCAATACGTCTATTCTGTACATGCTTTAGACTTGAGAGCGCAGACCTGCCATCATCATCATTGACTGTGAATGTATAGGATGAAGCCATTATGGTCAGCATCAGATAAGCTGTGACAAGCTGACTTGAGGTGCCAAACTCATGTTCTAACCTGGATGTAATTAACTGTGATTTCCAACTGCCCTCTCTGAGCCAGAAAGGCAATGTCTTCTAATTAACTAGAGAGCACTGACAGCCTGGTGCCACCTCCATTTGGTCCCCACTTGAAACAAGTGCCATGTCCTGAGGGTTCCTGTCAGACCCAGTGCTCTGTGAATGGTATGACATGTCCCTTCATGTCTCCATTCATCTCTCTCTCGCTCTCTCTCTCTCTCTCTCTCGCTCTCTCTCTCTCCCACATTTTCCCTGACAACTATTTTCTTCTAATCATGCTCAGGAAACCAGAATGTGTTTGGCTTAAGGGGGAAACAGACTGCGTCTATTGTGTGTGTGTGTGTGTGTGTGTGTATGTGTGTGTGTGTGTGATGAAGTGATGGAGACAGAGCAAGAGAGAGAAGGAATGACCAAGTGAGCAAATGAGAGTCAGAAAAAAGGAGAGAGAGAGATGTTCATAAGTCATTTTTTTCTGTGTCGCCATACACTGTGCTTCATTATCTGCCTGGCCTGGAGAGTGATGTCTTCCTAAAGCAGTACCGGAGCCAGCGGCCTGCCTCCGCCGCCTTCACACTTACTGCAGCGTGCACATCAGCTACACCTTTTATAGCACATAGACGGAAATGCGCAGACACATACATATAGATGGAGGCAATTCAAATCCTTAGAGCTTCTGAATGTATGCAAGTAAAAAAAATAAGTTGCTATATATGAACACACTAAACCAAGGATTATTCTTGAAGGACAAAAGGCAGGGCACTGTCACCCTTGTACAAAAAAAAAAAAAAAAAAAAGCATCTCTTTTTTGTAGCTCCTATCAAAGAAAATATACAGCATGTAACAAAGTAGCTATCTAACAGATAGAAGCATAAAACTAATGAAATAAACAGGTTAAAAAATGTTGCATTAATTATAAAAAGGGTAATGTGAGTTAATCCAGAACAAAGCCTAGGCTGCTCAAAGAAAGATTGTTCAAGGTTTTTAAAAAGCTGGAGGAGGAAAGAGATTACAGTGAGACTGACAGTGGTGTTTGGGGGCTCTTTTAAAAGGAAGTCTGGTATTAAACAGCATTTACATAAAGTTCAGCTGCTGAGTGAATGCCTGTAAAGCTTTCAGAGCCTTTTTAGACTTCTGATCTGCTCCAGTTTAATAAATTCAACTTTGAGAGCACTGACCAAGTAACAGTTTGTAGCTGCATGTATTCTCTACTGCTGCGCTTTACATCTAAAACCTGAATATTTCTTATATTTTACAACTTGGCAATGATCACAGACAACCCCTTTGTATTTTGCCCATAGACTGTATATAAAAGATGGACATTGCCATTGTGCTGTCACACAAGTTGTGTTCTGAAGCCTCAAGCTGAGAATTTTGGCCATTTCCATCTTTGTTTTGTGAAACCGGATGTGACAAAGCTATCATATAGGCCAAGGTTTGAATCTGCCCCAGGCTGTATGTCATTCTCACTCCCTTCCTGCCCCACCAAAGATAAGGAATAAAAAGCCCAAAATAAATTGTTAAAAACGTACGAGAAAGAAAGATGAACAGAAGCTGACATGGTTAACAGTAGCAGACTAGCTGGTTTGAGTATTTCTGAAAGTGATGATCTACTAGTGTTATTAACTGCTATCTCTATGGTTTACACAGTGACTCTTTGACTGTCTGGGCAAAAATGACTAGCTGATAGCAGAGATCAGAGAATTATTTGGAATATGTAAATGCACAACATGTCAAACTTTAAATGAGATGGGGAAACAGGAACAGTGGATCCTAACCCACTGGACAATTTTGGCTAAGAAAGAATAATAAACTAAGTCTGTAGTGGGCTCAACAAATTAAACAATGGAAGATTGGAAAAACTTCTGCTGCAGCATTCAGATGGTAGAGTCAGAAGCTGGAAGCATAGATTCATTCTACCTTGTATTAACAATTCAGGCTGCTTGTGTTGGTGTTACGTTGTGGACTCATTGGTAGGTTTGTATTTCCAATAAGAATGCTGATGATAATGTAATAGCTGGCCATCAGTTTGTAGAAAAAGTTCATTCTATATGATCAGTAGAAGAACTTCATTTGTCCCATACATGTAGTGAAATTCAGTCTCTGCATTTAACCCATCACACATGCAGTATGTAGCACACACAGCACAACACGTGGAGCAGGGGACAGCTAAAGAGCACCTGGGAAGGTTAATGACCTTGCTCAAGGGCCCACAATGATGTCAGTACCAGGATTTGAACCAGTGCCCTCTCAGTGACAGCACCCTCTTCTTCTCCACTAGGCCACCATTCCTCCCTTTCCCTCGCAGTAACGTTAATATTGAGAGCTGTTTTTTTTGCTAGGGTTTGGCCAGTGTTTGCACAGTTTTGTTTGAAAGGGTGTTCACCATTGCTTAACCAATCAGCACTTAATATCTGGACCGATCACCATTCCTTCTGAAGGAGAAACTAACAAAAAAAAAAAAAAATCTTAAAACTGAAAGAACTTAAGTTCTGTACACAAAAAAAAATGAGTGTTTTTTCTCCAACGGTTGGCAGAAGTATGAAAAATCTCCTTCAGCGTCAAAGCACCTGAGGTGCAACCAATAACGTGGCACCTTGAGTCGAGATCCAGTGTGGACACAAACTATGAAATCTGACACTGAGTAGTAGTGCAGTCTGTTATCCCCTAGCTACTTTTTAAATAAAACACAAAACTCTTTAAGCCACTCCACCACAGTTTAGATGTGTTTGAATCCAACATGCTTTTTAAAACCCTCCAATAAACCTTGGGCAGCCTGCAATTTTCTCCACTTTTGTAACACGGAGCAAACTGACATTGCATTTTAAATTTAGCGGAAAGACTTTTGTCCTTTTCTGACAACTGACTCCTGAAGTCCCCTCAATTACCCTTCACTAAACCTGGATTTACAGAAAGACATTTGTCACAAAACTGCAAAAACATCCTTCTACAGCAAAAGTATTTAGTGCGTTATGCTAAATCTCTGCGCCACGCCACAGGATCCGTCTAGTAGCTTGAGGTGCATCATAACCAGCCTAATTGGACAGGTGTTTGCAAGCCATTATGATACTAAACCACTGTGTCAGTAGCAGAGCCCAAAAAACAGCACGATACCCCCAAAGACCTGCTGGAGGATTAATGCAGTGGTTTAGGTGGGAGGAAAGGCTTTTACATGTCAGAGTTGAGAGAAATTAAGATTTTTTTTTGGGGGGGGGGGGGGGGGGGGGGGGGGGGGGCACAGAAAGAAAGAGAGGGAGGGAGATTAAAGAAGAGCAGCACTCACAGTGTGAGGTAAGCCACAGTCATCTCTTGTCAACCACCCCTGGTGGGAGTATGTACCCCACACAGAGAAACAGAGACAGACATTAGCAAATGGCTCTTATTTATTTATTTTAAAAAAAAAACACAGTAAACAGCAGCAAACTAATACTTGCTCCTTCTAATAACTAACACTTCTGTAAATGTAACCCACCAAACATGTGGTGCAAAATAACTCTGTACAAACACTAACATATTGAAATATGGATTGAAAGAAAAAGCTAATTCTCACATTTGAGAACCACAAGTTTTTGTTTTTTTTTTCCAGTTCTGCAGGTTTCATCTGTCAGCAGGTTTTTAATAACACAGTGCCTCACTTGAGCAATAGAAACAATGCCCTGTGTTTCATTAGAGCCTACAAGTGAGGCCTAAAGTAATACCGGAGTCAACCTCAAAGGGTGAAAGGTCAACTAGAAGATCAATGTTCTTCCCAAGGGTTATAAGCTTATCAGAGATACACAAATACACACTGGCACACACACACACACTCACACAAAAAGGCTTTCTTCACCTGTTATTGGATGAGGCGCACAAGCCTGGGGTGAGGCACTCAATGAATAGATCCTTATTGATTCCACCTAAACGGTATGCACTGCACGGCCAATTCAACCTCTCAACAACTCACTCATGCTACATCTACCCTACAAGTAACTAACCCCTAGCGTGAACACACAAACACATAGTTACAATCTTTAATGCACTACATGCACACACGCACACACACACAGCACAAACTCTCTCCCCACCACTCCAAGCTCTCTCCTAAATGACCTCGTGAAGTAGGGTGAGGCTCTTCACACATCTACCAACAATGGTGGAAACCGAGCAAAATATCCCCTCATTGATCGCTTGACAGCACCCAAAGGTCAACAAGGCAGCGTTCTCAGCAGGCTGAATGGCCCGCATCAGATCCTGTTTGCAACCGATGAGATGGTGAGAAACTCTGAGCATTTGAATGAGATTAGCTAAAAGCTGGTGAGCAATTTCAAGCACCAGAGAGAGAGGTTTTCCCTTTTGTTCCATCTTTTTTTTCCTGACTTGTGTCCGGGTTTGTAAAACCGGTCTTTTTGCCACAAATGAGTTTTAGTACCTGACAGATTTTCTTGTAAAAGGATGCATTTGAATGTCTTTAATTAATTAAATAAGGGCATGCTGTATGTTCAGTATTACCTTCATTTATGTGCTCTTTGACCAATCTATCCATAGTGTACTGACTTTAGAGATAACCCTATTTTTAAATTATCCTCCAAAATCAGTTTGTCTAGTTAATATTTTACAAACCGTGAACTAATAGAAAAAGTTATTTGAACTACATTTAATACAAAGCCAGAATATCTTCATTTGCTAAATAAAATTGATCTCGCATTAGGTCTTGGGGTATGAATTCCAAGTTTGCCTACTATTTGGGCTCCTTAAAGAGAGGCAGCACACCATGCAAATAAATAAAATCTAAACACTAGAGTCTGGAGCTTAATAAATTCACTCTTACCTTGTTACATCTCCGGTTTCGTGATGCTGTGGCAATCGCAGTGACACTTGCGGACAACAAATAGAAAGAGGCAGAGCACGAAGACGTAATCACACAGCATCTCCAGTCTGCAGTCAGACACATCGTGTTTCAACAATAATACTTTTTAAGATCAAAACACAAAATACTGCTTTTATTAACACAAAGGTTGGGAGCGAGGGAAGTCTAATGAGCAACTATAATCCAAAATCTTATAAACATTCGAAGAGAGAAAAGAGTTAGAAGAGACCAGCGTTTGTAGCACAGACTGCCATCACTTCATTACAGTCTGGTGTTATTTGCACATGATTTAATTAGGTAAACAACGCACCACAGTGCTACACTCTGGCGTTGCATTTCTCAAATGTGCAAGTACAGATGAGCTGCCTTCAGGTACCTGTGAGGATTTAACTAATGGGGATAACAACAGATACAGTAAGCATCAATTTATTGACAATCCAACTTCAAAATATAAACCATTTTTTAGTTGGGTTTTTTAAGATGTCTCTTCTCAGCGTAAGACTAATTTTTCCACCAAAATACCATTAACTCACTTTGTATTACCTGCTCTGAACGAGCCTCCCACCCGAGTGCTCCTATCCTCTCACTAGTGCACTCTGCACTTTGCGTTTGGCTCCAAAACAATAAAGCACATGCTGGGTAAAACTAATTTCAAGGTCAGGAAGTTACCAAATTTCAGCCTACACTGGTCATTATGCCAGCAACCAGGGTTATAATAGATTTGGATTTTACATTATAGTTTAGTTTTAGTTAGTTTTTACTTTTTTCCTCTAATTCAGTTAGTTTTAGTTTTCAGAGCAGTTTTTCTCATTTTTATTAGTTTTTATTTTTGGTTTCATGCTTAGTTTTAGTTAGTTTCAGTCTTGCACCTGATTAGGTATTTTCATACCTAATCAGGTGCAAGATTCAAGGCACAAAAGTGACTATTGTATAATGAAAACTTGACAAAAGATACGTTTAAAGAAATATATTTAACAGCCAACCGTTCACAAGACATGCTAAATTTGTGTAATATTAAGGACACACATGAACATCAACAGGGAGAAACAAAGAAAAACATGAATTCCCAAACTCAATAAACTCTACAATAAACTCCACAATAAAGTTCAGCATCAGTGCAGCAGATTAACAACACCTACATGTGGTGTTTGACAAAAACAAACTCTTTGAAGGAGTCAAAGCTCAAATCCAGCTGCATCCTGATGTTCTCACCACCTGAAGCTGCTTCTGTTTTGGAGCTAGCTTGGTTAAATGCTCCTAATTAAACTTGCAGGGTCTTTGCGGCCTCTGTACATAACCTACAGAAGTTGCCGACCTCGTGTCCACATTCATGCTTGTGTAGCTGGATTGTGTGTTAATTACCTTGTGGTCGTGTGCAGGTGTTTTATATGCGGTGCAGGCTGGGACTTCTTTTTTGGTCCTCGCTCTTTGTGCTCAGTTTTTTGGCTGCAAACATATTTGTCCCTGTTTTTTTCACTTTCTTCATTCCTTCACGTCCATCCTGATAGTTTCAGCAGTCTCCTACCAGGAATTTGCTGACAGTTGTGAGTCCTTATATTGATGCTTTGATTATTATTCCTGATTGTTATTCTCTCACTGATAAAGTAGCTGGAAACGCACAAGGACGCAACAGTTTAGTCACAAGTTTCTGGGCTGCGTGGACCCGACAAGTAGTCCCGTTTCTCAGAGGCGCAGGCCAGGTTACCTGGTAGGATCAGAGCTGTTTCTGTAGCCGCTGCGTTTCTCAGCTGGACTTTGATGTTGCTGGTTTTTCCTGACTGAGAAATGTTCCGCACATTTTTCATCATCCACAACAAGACTTTTGATTCTATCTGTGCTCTTGTACTCAAAGAGCCTCCATACGGGACTCTGCCGCTTTCTCGGCAGACCGCAGCCATTACTTTGCGGACCAGCGCGGTGAGCGCACGCACATGCGCACACACTCACACAGTTGCCCTGTGGCGCTCCCAGCTTAAACTCGGAGAGCGGGAAAAATGATTTCATATCAATCCACGAGGCTTAAAAAAAAAGTAAATGAACGTCAGTTTATGGATAATTTCAGTTAGTTTTAGTTAGTTTTGTAAACTCACAATTCAGTTTTAATTAGTTTTTTCCTTTTAATAATAGTTTTTATTTATTTCAGTTAACGACAATGTTTTTTCAATTTCAGTTTTCGTTATTTCGTTCGTTTTCGTTAACTATAATAACCCTGCCAGCAACAAAACAGAGCCTTGTGTGTTTACATTTTCCGACATGTTGCTAAATCTCTTCCTCGTTCCTCTTTATGCCTTCTGTGATGTTAAACCTGGTCTGTGTGCAGGTTTTTTTTTTTGCAAGCGAAAAGACTGCATTCATCCATCATTGATAGCAAAAATCCATTTTTTAAACAATCTGAACCCCACAGAGGGATTCCAGACTATTCTAGTCACATCATACACTAACTTGTTTTGTATCTTTGCATTCAAATGTAGGCAAATGTGAGCTGTAATTGCTCTTAGAGCTCTATCTTATGATAAAGTTTCTGCACAAATATCGCCCTCATTTCACTATGAGTAATGTATACATGTACATACCCTGCAAGTTGCTTTATTTCCAGGTTTTGGTAAATGAATATTTTACAACTAATTCACTTTTTTTAAGGATTTAGAATTCATGATGTTTTAATGTGTGACTATATGCTGGGACATCTGTGCATTCTGTGTTTTCATGTTATGTGTGCCACTAGGGTAATTAGGAATAGGAGGGAAGGAGTGATCAAAGGAGGCACTTTCCACCCTCTGTTTCAGTTCTGATGGGAGTGTGTGTCTGCATGCATGTGTGTCTACATGTGTGTGCATGCTTGTGTGATGTACACTATGAAGCTTTGATGCTGTAAGCTCTGCCAGTTAATGTACTACGGATAAAAATACTACACCATGTAATCTGGCATTTATCCCTAGAGAGCAGAAGCCCAAAATATGACACATGTCAAGAGGAAGGAAAGGGGAGAAGAACGAGTGCAAGCAGGGGGAGATGAGGAGGAATAAAGGAGGTAAGAGACCAAGAGCCTGTGTTTCTTCTTCTACCCTGAGATGTTTTAAAGGCTGCCATTGATAAGGCACGCGCAAACTGTTCCCACTAATTCTTAGAAATTAATTCAGGACTATGAGATAAAAAGAGATAACAGATGAACGGATTCCTCAGGCAAAAATGTGCAGAAGACGGATCCAAACAGATGAGAGTTATGCAGTATTATTCTCTGTCTCTGGGCCCAACTGGGGCCCAAGTTAGGTATGATGGTTCATCCAAAACCTCCACTCAGTTTGACACTACAGTTCAGGAACATGTAAAAATTTACCAGCTGGCCAACATCAGTACAACCTCGAGAACTTTTGATTTCGTCAAACTGGTGTTTCTTTTTTTTTTTGTTTTGTTTTTTTACACTAAACACAGGCAACATTTGGAAGCGTCTGTATGGTTAAAGCGCACAACCTGTGATGGGGTCTGGTAAAGATACCACTGAGAAGCTAGCTTACCTAGCATGGACTCGAATAATACTGTCAGTCCACACATTTGTCAGACTGTCATGGAAGCTTCCGCACTGAATCTTTGTTCTGCATTTCAAGCACACATGCCAGGTCCTCATGGCACTACATTCACTAGTCATACACAATGAGAAGCTCTTCAGTGTCTATGTCTGTGCTCTCAACTCCAGCGCAGCACAATAAAAAAAAAAAAAGAAGGCGGCACCAAGTGCTGTTTAGCAATTGTACATTAAAAGTTAATTACTGATCAAACTGTATTCTCAGTAAGGAAGACTAAATTACTACGGCAAAACTCACACATACATCCAAGGACAATGGCCTCAACTGTTCTGGTGTCAAACTGGTGTTCTAAAACCTGCCTGCCACAGCACACATGACAAACTGCTTGTTAACACAAATATCTAAATCAGCCAATCACATGGGAGCTAATTAATATATGGTAGACGTGGTCAAGACAACCTGTCGAAGTTCAAATTGAGCATCAGAATATGGAAAGAAAGGTGATTTAAGAGATTTCGAATGCAGTGTGGTTGTTGGTGCCGGGTGGGCTGATCTACAGGGATTTTCCTGCACAGCCATCTGTACAGTTCACAGATAAAGGTCCAAAAATGAGAAAATCTACAGCCAGCAGTTCTCAAAAACACTTTGTTGATGCCAGAGGTAAGAAGAGAATGGCTAGACTGCTTCATGCTGACAAGAGGGTGACAGTAACTCAAATAATCACTCATTACAACCTAGGTATGCAGAAAAGCATCTCTGAACACAAAAAAATGTTAAACCTTGAAGAAAATGGGCTACAGCAGCAGAAGACCACACCATGTACCTCTCCTATCAGCTAAGAACAGGAAACCGAGGCTACAATTTGCACAGCCTCGCCAAAATCAGATATTGCAATGGAAAACATGTTGCCTGGTCTGATGAGGCTCCATTTCCTCTGCAAGGTTTGGATGGCAGGCTCAGAATTTGGCATAAACATGAAAGCATGGATCCCATGCCTTCTATCAATGCTTCAGACTGCTGGTGGTGTACAGGATTATTTTCATGGGGCCCTTTAGTAGAAACTGAGCATCATTTAAAACACCACAACCTACCTGATCATGTTGTTCCTGATCATGTCCATTCCCTTATGGCGTACCCATCTCCTAGTGGCTGTTTCCAGCAGGATAGCGTGCTGTGCCACAAAGCTCAGATCATCTCAAGCTGGTTTCTTGAACATGATGAGTTTAGGTACTCAAATGGCCTCCACAGTCACCAGATCCCAATCCAGCAGAGAACCTTAGGGATGTGTTGGAACGTTAGATTCACATCATGAATGTGCAGCCGACAAATATGCAGTATCTTCGTGGACCAGAATATGGAATATGGACCAGAATCTCTGAGGAATGTTTCCAGCACCTTGTTGAATCTACGCCATGAAGAATTAAGGCAATTCTGAAAGCAATAATGTGTCCAGCCTGTTACTAGCAAGGTGTGCCTGATGAAGCTAGTGCCTGCATATAGCTGCATGCATTCAAGAAACTTTTTTTTTTTTCCCCTGTAGCCTCTGTGTTTTTGTTTGTTTGCGACATTTTGCAAGCCGGTGCTGTAGTTGTAAAAACACCAGAAAATGTTTCACAAAAAGCCATGCTGCAGGATTTTCTCACAAATGAGTTAGCCCTGTTCACATACGGCCCAGCTATTATGCTATAAATATATTAATGAGACTTAAAACTCCAGTGGACACATAAGCTAAAAAGGACGCTCATTGTGTTTGTTCTTAGTAGTAAACAACACACATTTGTGCTCAGTGTTACTTAAGTGTAGCCTATACCCTAAATGAAAAACAAAAAGGTCATAATCTAGCTAGCCATTTTAAAAATGTGAAACTTACCTTTCTGCTTAAATACCGTGTAAGCAGAAAGGAGAGAAAAAAAAAACAAAACAAAAAAAAAACAGTAAAAACAACAGCAGACAAGCAGAGAAGAAGAAAGTGATGTACAGTAGATCCTCCTGACCTTACAAAACCATTTACTTTGGAATTTCTGGATTTTCTAGCATCGTCTTTTCAGGTCAGCCAAGTCTAAATGTAAAAAGTCATACCGGTAGTAGGCTAACAATGATGGCTTTTTTCTTATATGACAGTAGCTAAAACAACTTTCACCACCAGTACCTTTATTTTCCTCCTGTTGTCTCTCCTGAACATGTAATCCATCATGACAGCAGCTAGCAACATACAGCAGTGTCCCAAATGACCTTCTCAAAGCCTTCACCCTCGCAGGAAGAAGAAAAACACTCTTTTTCCTCATAGCAAAAAGTTTAAAATTAAAGCCCATTGCAAAATGGGCATTAAATATGCCTAAAATGTGTGCTATTATATAAACCTCTGTCAATCCACTGTCTATAGTTCACCATAGAGATTTACTTGGACATTTAATCAGAATCAGAAAACTTAATATCAGAATAATTTGGGAATAATAATAAATTCTGATTTTGTCCGAGTCAGTCTCCATACTGAAGGATAAAGAGTGGATTGACAGAGGTTTTTTTTTTTTTTTTTTAAAATGCATATTTTGGGAAAATAGGCATTGGCAATTGCAGGAGTTAGAAGACTAATAAAGGCACTGTCATTTCTAATAAGCTAAAAATAGAAACTATGGGAATCATATACCACTTAAGAAATATTTACCTGTAAATTAATGTATGTCCTGTTTGGGCCCTATTGGGGGGGTGAAAATAAAACTGAGTTTTTAGGGTGATTTCCTTTTTCTTCTTCTTCCTTTTAGGTGTCACCTGTCCTCTGTCATAGCAGCCCTCCTTCACTACATTCATTAACCTCTGTGCTCTTCGTCTTTTGCTCCTGCATTGCAGCTCCATATTAAGCGTCCTTTGCCCAATGCATCCACTATCTCCACTCTGCACATGTCCAGACCATCTCAAATTATGCCTCTCTAACTTGGGTGTTGTGTTCCAGAATAATTTTTGGCCAGAATCAGTTTCTAGTCAGTCAGCCAGGACTGTACTAGTGCTTGCAAAGAAGTAAGCCAAATTAGCTGGCAGAACTTTAGCAATGCAATTTGTTGCTACCATTTTTTTTTTCTTTTCACAAAGTCCGCAGCAACCATTACATCGATTTCACTGCACTTTCACACTCACAGATTCTCATTGAGCAGGGCAGAATAGACAGGACTATGTTTTCAAATGGTGGCAGGCAAATAAATGAGCTTGGAGGTCTATCTACCTAAGATGGAGGGGACAAGCCTTAAGGAAGAGGGAAATGAGTGAACAAGTGTGTCAGCGAGTGAGACAGCTGTTTGAGACAGCAAGTGTGTGCCTGAGCAAACAAGGGAGGGAGAGAGCCTCTATAGAGTTACCAATCAGGAATGGGAGAAGGAGATAGTTACAGGTAGGTGTGAAAACCATACGTCAATGGGCCCTAATTGAGCTCTTCTCCTTCATTCTGCACTTGCTACTGACACATCGCCCCTGGGCCTATTGGGAGAACACCAGCTTTCCATCACATAGAAAATGGAAGCAATGGATGATACGAGGAGAAGAGGATGGTCGCTGTCATTTTTCCTTCTTTAGGTTCTCGCCCCCAGCCCTCATGACTCACTGTAAGGCAGATGATTCTCTAACATTTGAGGAACTGAAGTTGCCAACTCAGCTTTCTCTTAAACATTGCAAATGGTTGTAGCCTAAAGGCTAGAGGTAGACTGGCATGCTTGTGACAAAGAGCAAATGGTCACAAGTATGCCACTTGAAATTTGTAGGGTCAAAAACTGCAATTAAAACTAAGCCCCAAAGTCCGTTGGGAAGTCTACAGTACTGGTATGAATGTCAGCGTGTGTTAAAAGATCATTTTTAAATAGTGCTGCATTTTCTGTGTAAGCCAGTAGTTCATAAGGAAGGCTTTAATAATGAATTCAAATATATCCCCTGCTCATCTAAATGAAAATGGCCACAAAAATAAGGTTTTTGTAGTAGCTGGCATCATATTTATATCATAATTCATCTTCTAATAAAAGTTTTTCCAAGTGATTTTCTCTTTATATTTCAAGTGGTTGCATTTGTCATTATGGAGGATGAGGTCTAATGTTCTAAGTATTTCTTTGCCTTCACAGGTTAGACACCAGTGAAGAAAATTAGTCTGAACTTTATATTGGTTTTCTCCCCTAGGCCAGAGAAGCAATGACAGCACAAGAGGACATCAGGAGTATCCAATGAGTTAATCCTCCCTTTAAATAACTTACAATTTTTGAGTAAGACCATAAGTTTTGCAGGTGTAATTTCTTCAATTAAAATTCCAATATTTGCTGCTACTGTAATGTTGTTTATCAGAGTTGGAAGGGATACTACATATTTGTGTCTGTGTTTTGCCCACCATTATTCATAGTTCCTGTGAGTCCTGCTGTTGCATGTTGTTATCAAAATAAAAATAAAGGATGGCTATCTTCTTGACACTTATAAAGTCCAGAAGAAGCCTAGTCAGTAAAATATCAATACAAAACGAGACATTGGTGCTGCCTGTCAGTCATGCTGGGATCCAGTTCCGGGTGAGCTGCATGTCACCCTCATTCCAGACAGCTGAGGCAGTAAGGCCCAAGGCTGTAATAGCAAAGTGTTGCCCTCCATGCACTTCTGCTTTTCTGACCTGCCATCCAAATTGATTTCTTTACCCTAAAAGTCCTTCAGAGCTGCTATCAAAACCTGACTGTTGTGTTGGCTAAAATGAGTTGTTAGCTACAACTTGATTTAAGGGGTTTATGTAGATGAAGTGGCAATGGCGCAGCGAGTAGGCGCCGGAGGGTTGCCGGTTCGAGCCCCTGTCCCTGCGCTGCTTGTTGTGTCCTTGGGCAAGACACAAACCATATTGCTACCATAAGGGTAGCGCCTTTCTCTGGCTGCATGACCGCAGATGCTTGTCTGAGTGATCTGGAACAATCATTTCATTGTGTGCCTTGTGCGCACAATGACAATGAGTTGAATCTAACATCTATGTGTCCAGTGATCCCAGGTCTAAGTGGTACAGGGGCTTTGCCCCATGGTAAGGTCTCCCAAGGCAGGGTTAGTGGGGCCTGTCACAGGGTAACCTGTGCCCTATAGGACTAAATGTGTTAATGGCCAATAACAGACTACAATGACTTCTAATAGTAGAACATCTTGCCGGCAAACAATAGAGGTTGTTTTAGTAGTAAATGTGAGGCCAACACTATTTTGGTCCAGTCCTTCATTGGCTTACTTCAATTTCATTTAGGTTCAATAGGATGCAGATTTTTGGTATTTATTTCTTAGCATTAACATTCTCATTATTTCCATAGAAAATAAAATACAATGGGCCCACATAGTCTAAACCATTTATTAGCACCAAGTCATATCATGTCAATATTACCAAAATGTTTGTTGAACGCGCTGCTCCATGCTGCCACCATCTAAGAGATCCAGGCTGCCAAACAGTGTGTGGAAGGTTCCAAATCTTTTTATAGTAAGGGGAGATTGGGAGCTCACTATGTGAGTAAGAATGCAGAGGGGGGGATTTACCACTCTTTTCTTGTGAAATAGTCTGGTACACAGTGAACAAACTAATGTTTTGATGATCTTGTGTCAGAGCTTTAGAGGAGGTAATTGGAATGTTTTGTTTTGCTCATAGGTAGAAAAATCACTAATTGGGAGACTTAATTGGTGAATTCTTGTGTGGTTTATTCTGGGGAGGGGCTTAGGCTTTATAAGCCAGAGTTACCGCTCCTGAGAGGGAGGCTTAGCAGGCCTAGTGTATTGGCTAGGGTCCAATATTCATGGGCGTAACCTTTGGGTTTCTTTGGTTTAGTTAATTTTTGAATTCTTTTGAACAGTTTTAAGTAGTGATGGTGAGATGAAGCTTTCCATCCAATCAGCGAACCCATGGGTCAAAGCTTCATGGTGCTTCATTTGCCAGTGACAATAAATAAATCCTGAACTGATTAATATGGTGTCTGTCTTTATGATACAATGCTGAGGTCAAGAGGAAAGTGGAAATAAATTGAGGAGAGAGTTGTGATGTGACTGTGATTGTGTTACTTGGTTGGTAAGTGTGCTCACTAGGGACATTTTACTTATTCATTTTATTTAGAAATAACAGCTTTGCCACAGAGCTGAGCTTCAGGCGTTTTCTTTTGTTTGAAACGATTTCACCTTCTTCAGAAAATACACTTTCACAGGGCACAGATGAAGCTAGGGTAATAATTTATTACTATGCACACATTATTAGGAGAGCTCAGCTGAAAATGTTTCCAGACAGGGAAAATCACCTCTTAGTTGGTTCCATCACCAGAAATGATCAGCTCAAATACATTGCAAACCAATGCGCAACAGTCGCCAATACCACAAACTATGAGGGGGGGGATCCATGGCGTTTCGCTGCCCCTTATATTTCGAATCACACGCTGAACCCACGAATCATTTTCTGAATCAGTCACGTGGTAGGGCCGGCATGCGAGGCTTCGCACGTCACCGACACAAGCCTCGATACGCGCTTCACAAAAGTCTCCCTCAATTACTCAATACACGCTTCGAAGCCTCGACACAGAACGGCACATCACTAGTTTTAAGTTTGTTTTTCTATAGTTTTTGTATCTTTTTTGTTTGGTCATATCACCATCCTGACCCTCCTTGCAAACACTACTTGTAAATAAATTGCACACTGGGTGAAGAGAATTCCAGCCTCCAAGTCCTCAACTGCAGCTGTGGCATTACTACAGGGCCCAAGGGTCCTCGAGCACCTGGTGGAACCCAAGTGGTGTCCTCTTACTGGACTTTTGTACAAATTACAGTTTGTCCAGAATGAACACCATTTTCGAACATAAGAATTTCCATTAGCGCACGTACCACCAAGAATCGCCCTGGCTGAAGCAAAAACTTTTGAGGAGTTCGAGGAGTCCGTGGAAAAAACTGCCTTGAAGCGATTCTGGCAAACTGTCAGGTGACTCAGGAGGGGACAGTGGTGCTCTATTCACAGTGTATAGTGCAGATGAGGCACTGCTGACTTCAACTGAGGATATAGTCAGGCAGTAGAAGGAATACTTTGAAGACCTCCTTAATCCCACTGACACACCTTCTGTAGAGGAAACAGACAAGAGGGGTAACTAGCCCATCACTGGGGGTGACGTCGTTGAGGTTGTTAAACAACTCCTTGATGGCAGGGCCCCGTGGGGGGGATGAGATTCACCCTGAGTTCCTGAAGGCTCTGGATGTTGCAGGGGTCTCTTGGTTGACACACCTCTGCAATGTCACATAGAGATCTGGGGCGGTGCCACTGGATTGGCAGAAGGGGTACCTGAGGATGTGCTCCAGCTATTGTTATTGTAGGATCTTTACCTTACAACATAAAACGCCTTGAGGTGACTGTTGTGTGATTTGGAGCTACGAAATAAAAATGAAATGAATTGAACAATTGGGGGGATCACACTCCTCACCATCTATTCCAGGATGCTGGAAAGCAGGGTTTGTCCATTAGTCAAACCTCGGATTCAGGAGGAACAATGTGATTTTTATCCTGGCTTCGGAAACCTGGACCAGCTCTTTATCCTTTCAAGGATATTCGAGTGGGCGTGGAAGTTTGCCCATCCAGTCTGTTTGTGTTTTGTGGATCTAGAGAAGGCATTCAATCATGTCCCTTTGGGTATCCTGTGGAGGGTGCTGCGGGAGTGTGGTGTGTCTTGTCCGTTATTATGAGCCATTCAGTCACTGTACAGCCACAGCAAGAGCTTGGTCCACATCACTGGCAATAAGTTGGACCTGCCTAGCTCAGCCTCAGTATACATTTAGGTAACAGTAGAACAGTGGGAAATTACAGAACATCTGCACAGAGCAGCCAAGATCAGGACACAGGAAAGAGTCATAGATTTTTATTTTGAGCTTGGTCTAAACTATGAGCTCAAAATAAAAGATGTTCTGCGGTTACCTGAATGTGTGCTGAGACTGAGCTAGACTGGTGAGTGGCTGAGAGGAAAAGGGGGAGAAGGGAGAGGAGAAGTCAGCCAGGTGCATTCATTATTGGATGCTATGGTATCAAGATTGAAGTGCGTGGCCTTAAATGTAAAACTTTTGCAGGATCTTGTAAAAGTACATCTTTTCTTTCTCTCCCACGTCCCTTGCGGAGCTCCATACAACCTCACGGGAAAATGCCTTTTTCTTTTCTTGCCTGTCCTGCAGGTGTTGCTGTTGAAGCATTTGATCCAGTTTTCCCATTGATGGAGTGTTTTTCTAATGGGAAAAAAGTATCTTGATATTTAGTCTTTTTTATTATTTCTCTTTTTGGCTGAGGTAAAGCTGATTTAAACCACAGAGTTCAGCAGATTTCTATCAGCAAAACTTCAAGGGAAAATTAAAGCCGGTAGCCAGAAATCTAAACTGTGTTTTAGACATGAAAATTATGGTTAATAAGAACTTGGGCTTATGTAAAAAGTACAGCATATTAATGGACTGTTTTCATTTCAAATTCAAATAATTTCTAGACATTTCCATCAATTTTCAACACTTGAATAAAGACTGTGGAATGCAAATGCTGAAAACATCCAAAAAACGGATTTTATCAGGCCATTTTGGCAACGAGAAGCAGGTGGAGTGCAGAGTAAGGTTGAAGAGGTGTATGCACATACACACTTACACACCCACACACACACACACACACACACACACACACGCACACAAAGCGCTTTGTTCCCTCGGGTAGACCATGGAGCCGTCAAAACCACTCTGATTTTGAATTAGCTCTGATTGGCTGTCATTGCAGTGTGCCCCACACAGCTGAGACCACTCCAAACCACACACACACACACAAACACACACTTTTGTGGTTTGGGCATCATGTTTCACTAAACTGCTGAGTTCTCTAGGCTGTAACTAGGGCTGTTTTAAGAGCTGTGGTTGAGTATAAATGTGCATGTGTGAGAGAGAGAGTGTGTTCACATCTGTCTATGACTGCAGAGAATGTGTGTATGCAATGTATTCAAATTTTTTGATGGTGGGGGTGTATGTGGATATGTTGTTACGCCTCTTGAGCTCTGGGTATTTTCTAAGGTTCTACACTAGGACATTTTAGGCTGCAAAATCTGCAAAAAGAAAAAAGCTTGTATGTATCTACATATTTGTGAAATAACCACCACAGATTTAATTTTTTATTCTGCCCTTGGCAACATTTGTCTCTGTCATTTCTGAAAAAGAAGACGTGTATACAAACCTTTTGATATTGGATTGAATTAGTATGATCTGTGCCAAAATATTGTAAGTAAGTCGTGGTATTTTCAGAAAAGAACAGTGGTTGAATGCGGTGACTTGTGTTATTGATATAACTGGTACAGCATTGTGTACCAATTCAGGAAATTTGCACTTATGTGGTGCTAAAGAACAATTGTTTGGCACCACCTCAGCATTTGAACAAAGATTTCAGAGCACTTCTTTAAAAAATATCCCCAAATATTTAATTAAGACGTTGTACAAGTTTGCATAAATGCCACTCTGACACCACAAGTATGCATGCTAAGTAAAATTTGGGTCCAAAACAAGCAGGTCCGCCCACTTTCAAAGGGATGCCATGGTGCCAGAAAAGACTTGTGTGGCTAAGTGCACAGGGGTTTGCTAGCTCAGTATGAGTTGGCTGTAAATCCAACATGCCTGCTTCTCCGAATACAAAGTCAAAATGTGTCTCAGTAAGCATAATGTTCTCAAACTGGAATTGGTGGGAGCGGCAAAAATAAGCAGTCAGTGGGATGTATTAAAAAAAATCTATTAAAATGTTCAGACCAAAGCTGGATTCTATCTATAAAGGCCCCAGGATCAGGTTTCTCTGTGAACAGCAGCCCATTTATCCACAAGTGTGGTTAAAAACAGAGGGCAGAGTTGCACCAGAAATAAAAAAAACACACAAATATGCAGTAACATTCACATAATTCTGTTTGGGTGTGTGCACTTGTGTTTCTCTTCTTTTATGAATTCAACTTGTCGGGAGTTGGTAAAAGTCCCGACAAGTTGGAAAAAGGAAGTGACGGAAGTGAAGTTACTCAAATTTAGTGTGAAGACTTAGTTTAATATCAGAGCTTGTCAATGTATTACCATCTGACGAGAAACATGTCCGGTACAGGATAATGTTCCTATTCCTCACCGGTGGTACATCAGTACCATCTAGTGGCAATGTACATGACTTTTTGTACTATTGTTTTCATTTGTAATCCCACTCAAAAAAATTATTTTTCGCTACACAAATTGCCGTCTGTTCAGAGTTTAATGTTAGAAGCCTTCTGTTGTGCAAAGGAAACTGTATGTTTGTGATATCACAACTACACAAGGAAATTTTAAACTTCCAGTGTTTCACAGAAGTAAATGAGATTAAGGCCATGGGTGGATAAATATAATTTTAAACAGAACTGGGGGAAAAAGTGACTCCCTCATTTGATTGCCTGCTGTTCAAGGTCTTTCTCCAGTGTCTCAGTATCTTAAAAAGGGCATTTCAAACCAGCAAACAGCAAATCAAAGTAAACTGTTAAAGTCAAAAGTGCAGCATAATTTTGGGGATGTGGGAACATCAGGTACCTGTAAACACCAATAAGAGCTGGTAGATAAAATCTGCTGTTCACCTGAACACTTTTAAAGTACTTCTGAAAAAGGCCTACTGTTACATGTGGCTCGAGCTCACAATAAAAAGAGAGAGTCTGACAAGTTAATTGTGAGTTAAGTGGTTTATTTACAAAAAAAGATATGCAGTGTGTGCAAGCTTGGGTTAGCAGTGAGAGGGTGACCATCCGAGGAGTCCGGTGCCTTGTAGTGGACAGAGGGAGATTCGCCAAATCAGCTGATTAGAAATATTAAAGATGGACGTAGCCAACATGATGTCACCTATTGGATTGATTGCTTATTCTGAAGTGTCAGCATTCGCATTATGGTCACCACAGTGTTGGCTGAAACTATAGGAGCAAACATTTTTTGCATCAAGCTGTAAACATGCTTACTACTAGGGGTGGCACGATACCACTTTTTTACCGATACCGATACTTTACATTTGGATATCTGCCGATACCGATACTTAATATCAGATTGGCGCATCCCTACTTACTACTGCTTGTTGGGAATTTTAGATGAGGATCTATAGAGACAGACTCCTTTTTGAGTCAAATGGTACCAAGAGCACTTGGTAATTTTTGCCACTTCCACATTTATTGTTTTTTCTGCTCTGTAGGTTGCCTGTGGAGACACATGAAGAAGGGGCATCACACTAGCCAGTGCACCATTCAATGTCAGCTGGGACAACACTTGCATTTAAATGAATGTGATTAGAACCTTGTTGCACTGTGTGATCCAGCACAGCTTGTTATAAGTTAAATATTAAAAACAACTATAATAACTGCCAACTTTATAATGCATAGGAAAAAAAAATGACATAAGCAAAGCAGCATAAACAAGACAGCTCTGGCAAGGCAGCATTTGTGGGTGCAAATCTGAAAACCAAGTTGGCATGAGTACACTTTATGAATGAGGAGAAAACATGTACTTTAGATGTACCTCCAATTTTACCATAACATTACAGTTAATTCAATATAGGGTGCCTGCCTTAAAAAAAATCACTGGAAGGAGGTGGCTGGCTCTGCAGTCAGATTCAAATGAGGGAGATAGGAAACAGACATGTGTTTCCTAAAGATGAGGCAATATATTGAGTTAGTAACATGCTTCACATTAAACTAAAAATAGAGGTATTTCTGTGGCCTACTTGCCGACGACCTGAGGCATAAGCACACAAAGCAGCTGCTTGTGAACACCCAGCCAGCAGGGGGCCCCCATGAGCACTTGAAAGTCACATAAGACAGGCTGTTAAATGCATATTTGTTGTGCATGTGATGTTTCAGTGGCAATCATACTCTTAACACTACTGATTTAATTATTTCCGCTGCTTGTGTCAGAGCTGGGGTCAGGTTCATATGTTTTATAATTATTTGCAAGTACACTATATTGCCAAAGGTATACACTCATCCATCCAAATCCTTCCATTCAGGTGTTCCAATCACTTCAGTGGCCACAGATGTATGAAACCAAAAGCATGCTAGGCATGCTTCTACAAGCATTTGTTAAAGAATGTGTCGCTCTCAGGAGCTCAGTGGATTACAGCGCTGTACCATGATAGGATGATACCTGTGCAACAAGTCCATTCATGAAATTTCCTCACTACTAAATATTCCGCAGTCAGCTGTTAGTGATATTTTAACAAAGTGGAAGCGATTGGGGAAAAACAGCCACTCAGCCACAAAGTGGTAGGCCACGTGAAATGAATGTGGCCTTCAGATTGGTTCAAGAACAGTGTGTAGAGTGTGTAGAATGAGTTTCCATGGCCGAGCAGCTGCATCCAAGTTTTACATCACCAAGAGCAATGAAAAGCATTGGATGTAGTGGTGTAAAGCATGCCCCCACTGGACTTTAGAGCAGTGGAGATGTATTCTTTGGAGTGATAAATCATGCGTTTCCATCGGGCAATCTGATGGACCAGTCTGGGTTTGGTGGTTGCCAGGAGAACAGTGCTTGTCTGACTGCACTGTGCCAGGTGTGAAGTTGGGTGGAGGGGGGATTATGGAATAGGGTTGTTCTTCAGGAGTTGGGCTCAGCTCCTTAGTTCCAGTGAAAGGAACTCTTAATGCTTCAGCATACCAAGACATTTTGGACAATTTCATGGTCCCAACTTTGTGGGAACAGTTTGGGGATGGCCCCTTCCTGTTCCAACATGACTGCACAAAAGTGCACAAAGCAAGGTCCATAAAAACCATTCCAGAAGAGTGGAAGCTGTTACAGCAGAAATCATATCAAACCCTGATAACAGTGTTACATTATGCAGATTATCATGTTGGTGTATTTGCAGTCATATTCCAGCACTGTTACATCTCAGTTAGCTAGCTGTTTTATTTAGTAAGTGTTGTTGTTTTGCTCCTCTGAGTTATTAGAGTTTGCTCTAAGATGGTAAAATAAACTCATCCCATTTCATCAGCCGTTGCCCAGAAGCACTGCTGAAATATCTGCCCGCGGTGCTTCTTCAGCTGACTGCAGGTGTCTTTCCCCCCAAATCAATATGAACTAACCTGTGAGACATTTTTATTATTGACAGATACAATAGCATTTAATATGACATAGCAGGGGTTTTTTAATCCTTCTCTGCAAGTAAAGAGCACCTTTCCTAATTAATAGATTGTATTTTATTTATTTATTGTCTTTTAATATATGCATTTATATTTAATAAATATAGCCCGCTTTTACATGTATAGTTTGTGTAAGAAAATCATATTTAGCTTTATGTTAAATTGTTTGTGACTGTTTTGACCTTTTTTTGCACATTTCAAAAGCAATTAAAAAAGTTAACTTGCTCTGTAAATGCATTCTCTGCCAGTAGTATTAATAAGGGGTCTCTTAGATGTACAAAGCACAAGCAATCAAACATATATAGTTAATACTGGTGGTGCTGAGATGGGCGGTTGCCCATGAGTTTAGCTCGGGGTGGGGGCCACAGATCAAATTCTGCTTAGGACCTTTTAACACCTTGGGCCGGCTCTGAATTCATGGTTTGAGACACAGCAACACCAGTGCCACTAGAGGTCACTGTTCACAATGTTTTTAATCAAGCTTGGTTTGACTGTGAAATAAAAGCACTTATTACTTGATCCTGCTCTGAAGAATATTGTCAGGAACCTTTATCAAAACCAAATGCTTCAAACTGGGTGCAGTGCGGTTTGAACCACCGCTGTTTGAGCATTGGTGCATTTGTGTTAGCTGACAATGATACATCATACACTCTTCTCTCTCTGCTGTTCGCCCCTGAACACTGCAGAGTGCAGCACAGTGTAAAATGAAATGAAATGGGGAAAAAAAGACTCGGTGTTTGGTTTTCAGCCTAATTCACTGTTGCAAGTTAAAACCTACTATAGTCAAGAGTTCTTGGTAACAGAGACCATTAATGCTCTGGGTAATATTTTTCATTACTTTACAGATATACACTTTGGTAGTTCAAGTTCAAGTTCAAGTGTACTTTATTGTCAAAAATCTGTGTAACAGGGTTAGCACAGAAGTTCTAAATTGCGTTTGACCAGTCTCCAATGTGCAAGTTTAAAAACAATTAAATAGGACATTCACAATAATCTCTCTTTACATACACACACACACACACAAACACACGTGCACACATACACAGCTAACCTACTCGTACATGAATTACCATTCTTACTCTGACATATTCATTCACAGCATAAACACAGACAATACACACTTACATATGCGCAGTCATTCGAACACTAACATACTGATAAGACATGTGCAATACAATACAGCACAATACTCTCACTCATTCACACTCTTCATTCACTCACTCACTCCCTCACTCACTTCACTCACACACACACACACACAACACACACACACAGTGTGTAATAAGTATACTGACATGACACGCAACCACACAACCCCCCCCCCCCCCTCCTCACACACACACACACACACATAGCAGCAGCAGAAGTACAATCAGTGGTCCTAGAAGTAAAGTGAAAAAGTGTACATCTGAATACAAGGTGCAAGAGTAAAATGCCAAGTGGCATGGAATGTTCAAGTGTCTTTCCTCAGTGTGTTCATGAGTCTAATTGCTTGAGGAAAGAAGCTGTTACTCATTCTGCTTGTGCGGGACCGCAGGTTGCGGTACCGCTTCCCTGATGGTAGAAGGGAGAACAGTCTGTGTGCTGGATGAGTAGTGTCTTTGATGATGTTCATTGCCCTCTTGGAACAGTGTGAAGTGTACAGTTCCTGGATGGCTGGTAGGGGTGACCTGATGATCTTTTCTGCTGTCCTCACCACCCTCTGTAGCGCCTTTTTGTCTGCAGCTAGGCAGCTGCCGTGCCAAACAGAGACGCTGCTGGTCAAGATGCTCTCAATAGCACCTCTGTAGAAGGTGGTGAGAGCAGAGATAGGGAGGTCAGCTCTTCTCATCCTTCTCAGGAAGTGGAGTCGTGTCTGCGCCTTCTTGACCAGCGCAGTGGTGTTGGTAGTCCATGAGAGGTCATCTGTGATGTGCACTCCCAGGAACTTTGTGCTTTTCACAGACTCTACTGCACTGCCGTTGATGGTGAGAGGGGTGTGTGTTGTTTTTTTCTTCCTGAAGTCCACTGTAATTTCTTTTGTTTTGTTTACGTTGAGAAGCAGGTTGTTCTTCTCACACCAGGCGATGAGTTGCTGTACTTCCTCCCTGTACGCTGAGTCATCATTGTCTTTGATGAGGCCCACCACTGTTGTGTCATCTGCAAATTTGATGACGTGATTCATTTCAAATCTGGCACAGCAGTCGTAGGTCATCAGCGTGAACATCAGGGGGGAGAGCACACATCCTTGCGGCACCCCGGTGTTAATGATGGTGGTCGCTGAGGAGTTGTTTCCAACTCTGACTGTCTGCGGTCTGTTTATTTGTTAAGTAATGACCTAATATAGCGAGCCACTGTGATACCACCCTTATTTATGCCGTTTTTTTTGTTTTGTTTTGTTTTGCCAAGGAAAACGCTGAGTCAGAGGCACGTGATTAGCACGAACCTGTGGAGGTGAACTTAAGTGACAGATACGACACAGGGGAGTTTGTTACTGTTCACAGGGAGTTTTTTTTCTCCTTCCTGCTGAAGCAAAATGCTTGCTATCACATTAGGTTTCTCTCTATGATATTTAAAGTTCTTTTGCTTATGGTGTAATGTAAAGTGCCCTGAGATGTTGATAACAGACTGGCGACCTGCCCAGGGTTTACCCTGCTTCTTGTCCTACGGTAGATGGGATTTATAAATCACTAAATGACACAGAATTTCCCTTTTTATCAGTACGATTAAAAAAAAGATAGTATTTTTTAGCTCAGTGGCATACTGACAAGCCGCTTTTCCACCCGTCGGGGTGCCGGTCCCAGTATTTGAACTGTTCAGTGGTTTTTCCACCAGGAACGCACTGGGTGCTCGGCCGAAAAATGCGTTCAACTCGGCCCCACAAGCTAGCTGGTCTGGAACCAAGAACACGTGACAAAAGCAGCAGAAGGGCGTGACTTTGCCGTCTCAACATAAACTTTTTTACCATATTACATGTGTATTACATGAGAAAAGCGAAGAGATTTTCACGGCTGTGAATTAGGTTGGGTCTTAAGGCTGAACTTTGCTTTATATCAGTTCATATCACAGATATGAACTGATACAGCAAGCACTTTGGTCAGTACTTGCTGTTTTAAAGTGCTCTATAAATAAATTGGCTTGGCTAGATAAAAGGACACAAAGTGCATACTTGTCTTGCTCTAATCGCTGTCTGTGTTTACTTCTGTGCTGCACACAGATGCTGCAGTAGTTTGGTTTGGACCATAAAATGTGTTCGCAGCACAAGAAAGGGGAGCGTGTTCTCCCATGTTTGCGCTCTTCGGTTTCCATGTCCAGATGAGGACCCGCCCACACTCATACGTAAAGGAGCGGTTTGCAAGTGCAGTGGAAACGCGGGCCCGTTCTTAAGCTTTTCACCGATTCTTTTGGGAACAGCACCGGCACTGGCACTGGAACCCCGGCGATGGAAAAGGGGCTACAGGGTACCTGGTGCTGGAATACACGAAACCTGTAAATCCCTATATTTAAAGCCTTGTGTTATACTGCGTACGCTACACAGATTGGAATGCGATGATAAAATCACAATCCTAATGCATTAGCTAATGTTACAAAGTTGCTTGGCTACTCTGTTCATTCGTAATGCTGAATTTCCTGCTGCATATGAAACATCACTGTGTGCCAGCAGCTTCCAGATGTCAGCATTTACGCAGAAACAATTTCCTCATCTCTGATGGCTTTGTCTTCATCTGTGAAATTCCATTAGATAAATTTACTGGATGTGAACATAACCTCATTTTTTTCCCGCTGTGCTAAGTTCCACTTTTATTAGGTCAATGTATGGACAGATATTGAGTTTAAACTCAAGGGTTTGGCTGATGGTGTGGTTCACAATGTAATGTGAGGCGAGGTGAAGCCAGCCACGGAGGTGTGCAGGCAGAGGCGCAGCTATATACTTTCTGAGGAGTATGCAAACACATTATTTTCCCCACTTCGATTTGGTGCCCCCCTCTTGTGCGGTGCCCCTATGCATTGCATATAGTGCATACCCTCTTTTTGCACCACTGTCTCCCATTTGAGCTTGGATCCATTCTTTAACTGAGCTCTGTTTCTCCCACTCTTTATTATGTTTTTCTATATTTAACCCCACTTAATGGAGCTCATTCTTACGCTGCCTCCTCACTCTGGGCTGTTATGAGTGTTTGTTTGGGTGTGCGCCCGGTCAACTTGGGCGGGAGCAATAAACAGGAAATGGGAGCTTGGAAGGGACAAACTACCTACCACTCATCTTTTGCTTTATTATAATCAAGGAGTTTCATTCGGAAAGAAAGTCAAGCCCAAATAAGCAACTTCACGTTCAAAAATAAGCCCAAAAAACTGCGACTCACGAGATTTGCAAGCGACTTTAGAAAAAAACAAGCCCAAAGTCGCTTATATAATAAGCAGACTTGGCAACACTGCCACCGATGCAGATTCGATAAAAGGGGCGGAGCGAGAACCCATCCGGGTATGTTGAGCGAACTTGCCTTTATGCGTACTTAGGTTTGGAACAGTACTTGAGAGTGATGACGTTTCACAAGTTCATGAGTACAGAAGTCCGCACAAGAACGCATCTTATCTGTGTCCAAATTCAGGGGCCACATCTTTCGAAGGCCGCATTTGTAGGCCAATTACGTCACAGCGAGGCGACGAAGGCTGTCCAAATTCGAAGGCTCCACCAAATGCGGTCAATGAATGCGTCCTTCTTTTCTCGAATTTGAAGGATGGGTCCGGTGTATCCTTCTGGCCTACCATATCCCATGATTCATTGCACATCAAACCTCAAAGATAAAAATGGTGGAGGATAGCGGCCAAAAAGTTTGAAAAATGACCATTTCTGTGACACAAAATAAACTTTTAAGATGTTTTCAGGCGAGAATATAAATGTGTAAACCTCAAATATGAGCTTGTTTTATCAATATATCGCTTAATACCAAAAAGTGCTCTGCCGTTTTCGGAGCTGTCAGTTGCTGCTGCTCTACCAGCAGCTCGCCTCGCTAGCTGTCAGCTCGGCTATCGAGGCTCGCTTTAGCCGGAGAGAATGCACGACTGCCGGTGTTGTGCGAAATTCTGTTCCCCCGTGAAAATCTGTTTCCCCTGCTTCGGGAGAGCCAGGCAGAGAGGCGGATCCGACGGTCTTCTCGGCGCTTCTGATCAATTTCCTATGGAGTAAGACCTTTTCGACAGTTATCTTGCTCCATAAATTTCTCGGTAAACGTCTTTTACTCTGTTTATTCCTCTCATCTAGAAGAACTCCTGTGAATATGAAAACATATGCTCTTTATTTGCCACAGTTACATGGGGAGAACCAAATATTTCAGCCATCCAAAATATTGTGTTCCCCCTCCATGACATGGGAACAAATTCATTTACCAGCAAGTCTTTTACAGTGGCATTTTACCGAGATATCAATCAGAAGCGCTGTGAAGACACCTCAACACCTTCAGAAAAAACAAGGTAACTGATAATGTCGATGTAGCTGACTTCGGGCTATAATTTCATGTCATTTACACAAGTGACGGGTGAGGCACTGTTACCTTGCTGCTTTTTAAAACATCTCTGCAATGTATCCACCTCCGATGTGGTACCATTTAGGCCAGGTAAAAGAAACTGCAGTGTCAAAATGTTTAAATGAACGGCAAGTGTGTAAGCCCGCAACTGTAAACAGCGCAAAGGGAAGTAAACTACCGGCTTCCGCTATGAATTATGGGTAATGGCACCAAGTCAGGAATACTGTGGATAACTCACTCAGATGATCTCTAACGGCTGATGTTTGGTTTGTTTCAGTGATTCATTTGTTCCTGAGCAAATCAATTTGCCTGAAATTAAAGTTAAGCATCATAACTGGATAGTTTTATTCAACATTAATGTCTCACTTAATATAATTAGTTATTAATCATTCACTCAGCTGTATTCCTTGATCTTGAAATGTGTTATACTCGTTTTAACAGCTTATTTTGAATTAAAGATTTAAAATTAAACCACAAAAAGTTCGCTCTCCGTTTAACCAGCTGTTTATCTGCAGCTGTGCTGTCACGGTTGCTAGGCAACACGAGCTATGCTGCGGTGAGGGCAGATGATGCAGATATGAAGTTTAGACCGTCCAATTTCACAGCCACTAACTTCCGGCCTTTCCGGTCTTCGTGGGCCGCGAAGGACCCGGTCTACGTAGGATGGGTCCTTCGAAGGACGCGGCCCCTGCGAGCAAAACGGCCTCTCTCTCTCTCTAGAACAACAAAGAAATGGTAACTTAACAGTCACAATAGGCAAGGGGTGCCACCATGTGGCTGCTGCAGTACACGGCATTACAATAACAGTGCCCGTTACAACAGCTAACATCTTCAGGATTCTTTGAGAACAGCAACTACAGTGTCATTACTCGCTGTAGGTCTGTCAGGTTTTACTTTGACCTGTTTGACCTGCTGCCCTCTGGCAGGAGCTACAGGTGCATCAGAGCCACAACAAACACACTTAAGCACAGTTTCTTCGCCAGAGCAATCACCACCCTGAACTCACACGCTCACCCACTGTAACTGTGCAACACCCACATCTCTGTGCAATATTATATTATTCATACTGAACAATATCTGTCACTCCTATATTGTGTAATATCCAATATTCATTCACTAGTGCAATATTCACCATCTTCATTATTATATGTATACACTTATTTTATTTTTTACAACATATATATTTTTATGCATTCTCTTTTCTGTATTTTTAATACATTTTATTTTCTGTATATTTTAAACATTTTGTTTTATTTTCTGTATATTTTTAGATTATATTAGATTATTATATTTTTATTTTAGAGAGTTTGACTTTCTACTGCATGGCACCGAACAGGAATGGCCCTCCAATCTCATTGTACATCCTGTATAATGACAGTAAAAGGCATTCGATTCTACTATGGACACAACAAACACACAGCACTGTTAATCAAAATTGGGAGAGAGCTCATATTTGGTTTCCTGTATTTTTTGAAGAACTTACCTATTAATTAAATCTTTAACATAATAATTACTAAGTCTTGCCTCTACATTACTTTTTGGCCATCTTAAAGTGCTTGGTGATGGCACATTAAAGGAAGTGATGTTAGGTATATGTCAAGGAGACAGTCGCTAGAGTTTCATATACTTGGGGGGGAAAAAAGTTGAAAACCTTATGCTTAATTACATAACCATTGGCGTGAGGCCCGTCCTGATTGGTTGACGTGAACCAGGAAGCTGCACAAAGAAAATAAAAACCGGTCTGGCTGCTCTTGTATTTGAAAGACCTTTGACTTGCAAAGAGACATGCTGGTGACAGAGCTGTAGGTAGGTTGTTGCTGCTGGGTATGCTTGACATCAAGGATAGCAAAAATGTTTAGAAAGTTATTTAACCTGCTAGTAGTTTTCGCTGTTATTAGTCTGGCATGTTTTGTTCTGTTTTTTTTACAGAGCAAAGATCACTTTTCATTTATTGTTCCTAAGTCACATTTTGTGGCAGAGGGAAACAAAGTATTTTCATGGGGAGCAAAACAAGATGTCAAGCAGGCGTGGGTGAGGACGATTACAGTGGAAAGTCCCAGCAATGATACTACTCAGAGACCAGCTAATGTCACCAGAACTTTGGGACCCTGCCCTGAAACCCCTCCAAATCTCGTAGGTCCGCTTTATGTGGGCTTTGATTTTAGAAGGACTTTGGAAGATGTGAGAACTCTCTTCAATTCTTCTCTTAAAGAGGGAGGAAGGTTTAAGCCAAGGGACTGCATCGCAGAACAGAAGGTAGGTGAATGAGTTGAGAAGAAGAGAGGAAAAGGAAGGGAGAGCTTCACATATGAATGAACGAATGAATGGATCCATTATATATTTACTATTTATGTATTATGTTTACCTGTTTCTGGCAAAATGTGTTGTATAGCTTAGTTCGAGCTTTAAAACTAGAGCGAGTTTGTAGAGATAAAATAGTGTTACAGCCACGTAAAGGTTAACTCGTTCATTTATTTATCTATCTGGCTTCATTATTTTTGATTTAGTGTATTCTGAAACAACCCCAGTACTTACTTAAGTTTTAACCCTTTAAAGCTAACTATCTTAAGTTCCTTTGCCTCAAAGCGAGTCTGTTCTGCGTTACCTTTTCTTTCTCTCACGTATTGTATATGCAAATAAACGTTGTCACCTTCAAACAATGAGGTCGCTCAGTGGTCTCGTGATTGCGGTGAGCTAAATAGGCTTCAGAAAATTATAAACACTCGATTTTAGGTAGTTATTTCTACAGTTAGTAAATGTTACCACCGTGCTTGTGCATGTATGTGTGTGATTTCATTATTTAATAGTTTTAATCAGGACAGCTATGGGCCACGTGTTTGTTTGTTTTTGTTTTTTATTTGTTTTGGGGTTTTTTAAACATAATTCTCTCCGTCAGGCGTGAACATGGTCCCGCCTGGTGCCCTTTGTTTACTATTGCCAGGGGAAGCGTCCATGTCCCCAAATCGCCTACTATCAACTTTATAAGCTCGTTTAAAATGAGCAATTTCTTTTTTTTCTGGAGAGCTTTTATATTTTTCCTGGGACTTCAGATGCTGGGGCTGTCAGGTTTCTTTCTTTTTTTTTTTTTAAATATCTATACGATGATTGTTGACTGCTTCAGTTTGGATTCGTTATTTCAGTTTATTCTGCCCTTTAACTATATTAGACTATGGATCTGGTGTAAGTATTTCCTGATAAATTACTTATTTAATTTTGTACAATGATAAGGTAAGATAAGATAGTGTTTATTCGTCACATGCACAGTTATACACAGTACAATGCACAGTGAAATGTATTTTGTACCTGCAACCATATATATACACACACATATAAATAAGAAGAATAAAAATAAAAATAAGTAATTCGAAGAATGAGACCACCACGGTTGTCATGAATACTAATTGTTTAACTTTGTTTAAAGTGTGATATATTTGAGAAATTTAAAGGTGTGTTTTAAGAGTGACAGACATTTTTCTTTTAATAGTTTCAACAAAGGTAGCGCTCATATTTCCATGTCTTTTGCATCTTGTCTTTTAGTTTCAGAAGTAAGCACTGCTGTGGGTTACAAAATAATTTTAGGACATTTAAATAAAGAACAGTTAAACACTTAGTATTAAAGCAAATCCAAGTAAGGTCATTCTGACAGTAAAAATAGAAAGAATAGAAAGAAATGCACAATATTCTTCATATATATATATATATGTATGTATGTATAAACCTACTTCACTGTCATCTCTTTAGGTGGCAATCATCATCCCATTCCGGAATCGGCACGAGCACTTGAAGCACTGGCTTTATTACCTCCATCCCATACTGATGCGACAGCAGGTGGATTACGGAGTGTATGTCATCAACCAGGATGGAGATGGAGTGTTCAATCGGGCTAAACTGATGAATGCGGGATATATCGAAGCACTCAAGGACTACGATTATGACTGCTTTGTCTTCTCTGATGTAGACCTGGTTCCTCTAGACGACCGTAACCTCTATAGATGTTATGACAACCCACGACACTTGGCTGTGGCCATGGACAAATTTAACTTCCGATTACCCTATCAAACCTACTTTGGCGGGGTCTGTTCGATGTCCAAGGATCAATTCCTGAAAATTAATGGCTTCCCGAACACTTACTGGGGCTGGGGCGGCGAGGATGATGATATCTACAAACGAGTAATCTTACGTGGAATGTCCGTTTCTCGACCTAACTATGTGATAGGGAAATACAGGATGATCAGACATGAAAGAGACTTGCATAATGAACCTAATCCGGTTAACCCTGACAAACTGCTCCATACCAGGTGGACACTAGATAGGGATGGGATTAATTCCCTCAAATACACAGTCAAGGCTATTGAGAAGGATATTTTGTTCACTTTTATCACTGTAGATATTGATGCTCCACCAGCCTGAATGAGGTTGCAACTTGTGGCTCTTGGGCAGCTGTTCCTTATTGACTCATTTCTGTTTTGATCTCAGGACTTGAATAAGAATTGACTGCTCTGTAATTGGTGAATTTATGTTCATCAGTGTTTGGAAACTATGTACCCCAGTGCGCATGTACTGTACAAAGAATTGAGTCAGTTCTTCTCAGGCGCTTTGATCCAGTCCTCAAATGACAATCATTCTCAAAGTGAAATTATTCTTTATAGCTCATTAATCAGTAGTATTTGTCTGTTATAAGAACAGAAGGATCAAATTGCTCCTATGTGTGAATTTTAATAGCACAAGTCTCGTCCTCAGGCTTCTGCTAAATACAGACATTATCCACCCTAAATACTAACAGTCCACATCCACGCCAACAAAAGGAAAAAGGTGACATCTTTCACCTGTTGACAATAGCTTACAGTCAAATTAGAAATAGCTACTAATCAGTTATATACAAAGGAGAAAAATGTAACATTAATTACATCCATCCATTCTCTTGCACTTATCCTGTTTAGGGTCGCTGGAGCCTATCCCAGGTGACACTGGGTGAGAGGCAGGGCACACCCTGTATGGGTTGCCAGCCTGTTGCAGGACCAACACAGACAGACAGACAACCATTCACACCTATGGGCAATTTAGAGTGACCAATTAAGCTAACCCCAGTAACTGCATGTTTTTGGACTGTGGGAGGAAACCTGGGGAGAACATGCAAACTCCTCAAAGCGAGAGGTCCGGGCCAAGGTGGAATAGAACCCAGGCCTTCTAGATGTCTTTCTAGCTGTGAGGTATCGTGCTAACCACCACACCACCATGCTGCCCCATGTTGCCACATTAATTATACTATATGTAAGATATGCTTGGATGTTTTATTAGCTCAGTACCCACATACCTGAGTGTGGGAATGTTGTGTTTAACCCTGAGAAAAGGGTCCACAGATTTTTAATTTTTTTTTCTAATAGTTTTGCTGTGTCTAGTTATATGCCTCATGGTGTGTGAATGAGTGAGTTTTCTATGTAAAATGGGTAATTTATTGAGGGTAAGAAAATATAAACCCCTCACTATCATGTTACATGGGTTGCACTACATGTGGAGCCTGAGTTTTGTAACTTTATCAAGCTGTCCCGGGGTGTATTCTTAATGCTATGGGTAAACTCATAATTCTATGTTTAGTTACTTTTAGATTAGTTAAAGCAAGGCATTTGGCTTGTGAAGGGCTCTAAAAATGCAATAATGCATTTTTAACCGAAGTCTTTCTATATCTTCTTAGTCTGATGCCATTTTCCAGCTCCTTAGCTTGAAGTCCTTTTTCTAGCTCCAGTTCTGCCTACCTCTGTTGAAATGAGAGGAGGAGTTCTTCCTAAGCAGTGATGGTAGATAAGATTCACTATGGAGGATTCCTGTCTGTAGACAGGGGTGCTAAGGCATATGAGAGGTAAAGGAACACCATAATAATTGTAAACAATGTAATTATTTTGATAATTGTGAAAGGTTAAATCAATGTCCAAATTTATTTGAAACTAAAGACTAAAATCACAGTACTTTGGTTGCGTGGGCCTAATAGCAGTACGTTAAAAGTCATTGCATTAGGTTGGTCCAGCCATCCATTGTGATATTAGACATAAGCTTACACATTAGATGAATATATAATAATATATTAGCTGATGTAGTAACACGTGTTACTAAATAATTTCCTCATTAGCCTGAAATGCACTGGCTTCCTCAAAATACGTTGCTGTTCAGAATTGCAGAACCACTTACCGATGAAACTGTCGATGCAAATGTTTGTTTGGAATAACTTTTGGTTGCCACTGTAGCGACCTTGTGCAACATCATTTGGAGGTGAACTTGCTGCTGCTTTTCTTGCTCTGGCTGTTTCTGATATTAAGGGCCATGTGTTTCATGGTGTTATTTTGTGCTGGGTCATTTATGTTTGTAACAACTGCTGATAGCTCCTGAAAAGGTAGCAATCAACTAGTTAGAATGAATTAGCTGTGCTGTAATGGAGAGTCTCAATACAGTAATGAGTGCAGATAAATGCATGTAATGACATAGTAAAAGTCCCTTCTGAAGGAGGCAAAAGCCTGCATGTCTGTGTTGTTATGTATTGATTGTAAATTGTAAATATACAACACAAAACGGTGAGAAGCTGTAATTACAATACTTTAAAGATGCACTGTTTGTATATATTTTTCAAAACTTACTGTACAGTAGAAGTTATTAACACTAACTACTGACAGGATTCCTTTTCTTCTGCGAGTGATAAAAGGATATTTTTGGTGGCAGTCAATGTTTCATTTCCATCATCAGGTTTTAAATTTTTTTTGTTACTTACAGTCTTTTGCATTGAGAAGTGGGATTGTGCATTATAATTTTATATGATGAACTGTTGTTTGGACAGCAAATGAAAATAACTGTAATGGCTTCTATTTGAGTTTGTCTGCATCAAAAGTTAATTAAATTTATAGCATTGTGAATGAGTGACAATCTACTTACATTACACACCAGATGGATGCAGGAACCATGACGCAGTTATACTGTTAGTGGCTTTTTGGGGCTAGGAATTAGCATCTTGGGACAAGAGAGTGTAGGTATTTTACAGTCACTGCATCATAGCCTAGCAACATAGTCCGAGCTAACCTGTTTGTAGCCTCGGATAATGCGCTGAAGCGGTCTGCCACAAATCAGGTTTCTGATCAAATGAAGGTGTGTATTTTTCATGATTTTTTTGCTATAATGTAGGGGGACTCCCCCTGGACCGCCTCTTTTTCCTTTTTTTTCATTCTGTCAAGTCTTTCATTTTGAACGATTGTTTTTCAAAAACCTCGCCAAAGTTAACGTGTCAAAACACTGATGGCACATATGGACATGAATTTAAAGTATATGGACGTGTAATTTTATGTTACAGTTAAACCTGTTAAAGTTTCATCAAATTTTCTTGATCAGAAAGTAGTTTAATAACACAAGGAAAATATCCGTTGTCGAAGCTACAGTCCATGGCAGCAAATGCAATCAACAAATGGAAAAAAAAGTCAGTTAGTTTAGACAAAATTAAACTATTCTGTTTGTTATAAAGCTGTTTTCTCAGCTCTTACATTTTCTGTTTGCCATACTTCTGCCTCGCTGCTGAAAATTTTATTCAAATATTGATTTAAAAAGTCAAAGAAAAAAATGCTAACTTTTCTGCCTGTAATGCACTTTAAGATCACAGTTTTCTATTGATTATGTGGTAAAACAGTGCATGCTAACAGAGTAGGTTTTCGGGTGTAACTTCATTATTGTTTGTGCTATTAGTGTGGTTTTGGTATCAAAATGTAATTTTTTCCATGCTCTTTCTATCTGTTTCAGGTGTAACTGGAAAGAATAAAAATTTTTGTAACATACCTAGAGAATGTTGTGCTAACTTATTAGCTAACGCTCGCTCGGTAAGAAAGCTGCAACCATAAACATAGAAACACAGTGCTAATTACCACACAGTAGGCCATACTGTAGATGTTCTCATTAAAAGTGCATAATACATAATACTATATAATACTACACCCTCACTTTCATGAGTCAGTCCTCCAGTTTTCAGGAGCAGGTTGCACCATCAGGTTGTCTCTCACACCTGTTCCTCATCTCCTCTTATGGTGGCTGTATTTGAAGGCTGGGAGGGCAGCAGATTTTCTTCATCCATTTGGGGGTAACAAGGCTCCTTATGTCGGCTCTCCTTACTGGTTGTTTAATGATATTAACCCTGTTGGTCTGTCAAGAGCTCCGATCTCCTGTTCTGTACCCTGTCACAGAACTCACCTGTTTACCCCGGGCAAAGTCCTCCATCTTCCATCATCACAGGCAAATAACTGCACCAGAGACTGGAGTGGAATTAGCTGCGGAAAAGACCCTCCAGCCATGAGGAAAGACATCTGCCTGGCCACTCTCCACCGTGTTAACCCGCTGTCTTAGTTGCTTCTCTCCTAGGATCTGGACTCACCACCCTACTAAGTATGACTTACAATACCACAACCTCTGTATCAATCCTCCACAGTGTTCCAGCACCCATTAACCTCTCTCCTGAGCTCCCAACCACACTAGAGCTGGCATTCACCCTGTCACTAGCTTTTTCCCTGTTGTTGTTCGTTGGTGTGCTGGATCTGAATTTAGAGTCTGTTTTCTTTAGCTATTATGACATTCACATTCAGATATGATTATTTCTGGCTACAAAAAGTCAAAATGACAAGACTGGCAACTTCAGGGATCATCAAAATTGGACAACAGAAGACTGGGAAACGTCTGATCTGAGAGTAAACTTCTGCTCCAACATTCAGATGGTAGGGTCAAAATTTAGCATGAACAACATGAAAGCACAGATCCATCCTACTTTGTGTCGATGGTTCAGGCTGTTGGTGGTGGTGTAATGTGTGGGGGATGTTTTCTTGGCACACTTTGAGTCACTTGGTACCAACTGATCATCATTTAAACACCTGAGCCTGCCTGAATATTGTTGTTGACCATGTCCATCCTTTAAAGACCACAGTGTACCCATCTTCTGATGGATGCTTCCAGCAGGATAATGTGCTATGCCACAAATCTCAAATCATGTCAAATAATTTTTTTGGAACATGAGTTCACTGTACTCAAACAGTCACCCGTTCCAACAGAACACCTTTGGAATGTGGCAGAACAGGAGATTCACATTATGGATGTGCAGCCAGTAAATCTGCTTTAGCTGTGTGATGTCATGTCAATGTGGACTAAAATCTCTGAGGAATGTTTCCAGCACTTTGTTGAATCAGTGCCATGAAGGCATTTATGAAAGCAAAAGGGGATCCAACCTGGTTCTCTAGCAAGGTGTATCTAATAAAGTGGCTAGTGACTAAATGCACTTATTGAACTCATTTTGAAAGACTCAACTCCATTTCTGTTGAAAAGCAGCTGAGTACCCTGCATTATTGAGTAACAACATTTGTTATGTTCTTAATGATAGCAGAAATACAAGGCACACTTATATAGGCCAAGTTCGTATGGATTTATGAATAGACATATGATCCAAACATTTAGGTCAGAATCAAATGACCGAACAGTTAAACCAACAAAGCACAAGGAGATACAAAGAAAAGTTAAAAAAAAAAATAGAATCCAGTCACATTTCCAAACATCAACAGTTTCTTAAATTTTATTTATGAGGATCAAACAAATTTTATATTTAATTTTCTTCACCTACGAGTTTTGCATTCATCACAAACAAACAAAATGGAGCCCAGACCTCCTTAAATTTCTCTTGCTTCCCTTTCTGTACAGTATATATGTTATTCTTTCCAGAGGGAAAGAATAACAAAATAAAACACTTGGACTATCTGTTCTTTTCCAAAAGAGTGCAATGGCATGTAAGAGACACATATCTATCACAATATGGTCCTTCTGGCTGTATTTGTGACCACTGGAATATAATCCCAAGACAAACAGGGCAGGATCCATTAGAATAGTTTTTAAATAATTTTTGCTGTTATTTTTTTTAACCACCTCCCAAAAAGCCCTGATTTTGTTGCATTGCCATACGCAATGTAATAGTGTCCCTTTCTCCTTCATGCATTTTGTACACAAATCAAGAATATTAGGGTTAAATTTATTCAGTTTTACAGGTGTAATGTATGTTCTCATAGTCCATTTACACTGTAGTAGTCTAAACTTTGTACTAATGGATTGAGTGTGAGCTTTGGTGCAGGTTAAATTCCACTTCTCGGGTAATTTCCACTCCTAATTCCTCACTCCATCTTGTTCGAATCGTATCACAATTTTCTGATGAAGTTGTCATTAATAAATTGTAAAGTTCTGATATTGCTCCTTTGCTTAAGTTGTTTTTAACCATAAGTGTTTTCCAGTTCAGTTGTAATTCTGGGGGCTTGGGTATTAGCCCATTTTGACCAGTCCTAATGAAATTTCTGAGGTGTAAAAATTTATAAAAATATTTGTTATCCAATTTGTATTTACGCTTGAGTCCTTCAAATGACATCATATTATTAGATTCGGTAGAGTTCAAGTCTTGATTTTTTTTTAGTCCATTAGAGCTTCAGTACTTAAACACAGCATCTGCTCTTCCGGGGCTAAAGTAATAGTTTCCCCATGTGGGGGTGTACCGGGATAATAAATTAAACTCTTTAATGTTCTTTTTCACCTCAAACCATACTTTAATCATATTCCTTGTTATACGATTATTTGTTTGTGTAACTAATTTGGACTGTTTATCAGAGTTCAAATACAAAGGGAAAGGTAAATTTAAGCCTTCAGATTCCATTTCCCACCAATGTGGACTAAACTCTGTCTCAAAGTGGAATTTTATTGTTCTTAATTGTGTGCCCAGTAATACCAAATCATATTTGGACACTTCAAACCTCCCTTGTTGTAGGGTAGATATAATGCTGATCGTTTAACTCTGGCTTTTTTTATTTTCCCAAATAAATCTACCAAATAGTTTATTTTGTGGAAGAAGTCTTCAGGTGGGTGTAGGGGGATATTTTAGGCAGGATACTCATTTTAATTGCATTCATTCTACCAATAAGGGATAAAGGTAGAGGCATCCATCTGTTGATTAGTTGTGTTATTTCTCTCATTAAGGGTACGTAATTGAGTGCTACTACTGAATCAAGTTTAGGCCCAATTTGTATTCCCAAATAAGTCAACTGATCTACTACTTTAAATGGGAGTTCTTTTGGTAACAAGCATTCTCCTTTTTCTTTATTAAGAAATAAAATTGAAGATTTTGAGTAACAACATTCTGATGAGTACATCCTCACCCAGAGTCATACTGTACTGGGTCTTCTTGTCTTTAGTGTGTGCCAAACAGACATGCCCATTCACAGAATTAAAATCTTCTCTGTTTGGTACAAAACCAGTCTTCCTGGTTGACTCGCCCTTTTCTCTGTCTCTCTTTCTCCCTCCCCCTATCTCTGTGTGTGTGTGTGTGTGTGTGTGTGTGTGTGTGTGTGTGTGTGTGTGTGTGTGTGCGCCTTTGTAGTCTGCGTGTGTGTTTTAGGGGCAGAGCTCACCTGCATCCCGCGTTTTTGCTCAACACCTACAAAGCATTGTGGATTGCACACCAGATGGCAATTGGACTCGTTACTAGTGGCCTACGTAAGGTGGAAGCCTTTCTTCATTTGATGGCACATTGTTGTACTGCACGTGGTACTCGTGTGCAGCTCTTCATTAGTGTGAGTACTGAGCAAGAAGGAGTGATTTTGTGGACTGACCTGCTGTTTCTGTGTTCAGATGCTCTGTGCCTTGGAAGAGAGGAATTTTATTTTGGAGAGCCTAAAAGGAGAGTGTCATTTGGGAGTGGACAGGAAAACCTGCTGGAAACCATTCACCTGCCTATCTTGCCACAGTTCTTTCTGAACTCAAACCGTTATCACTGTTTACCTGTTGCCTCTCAATAAACTGCCTGAGCTTTTACTCCTGCGTCTGCACTTGTGTGCAGGAACCCCCTCTAGTGCAGATGATTTTTGCCCTGACATGACCTATAATATCACTTAAAAGACAGACCGAAAAGCGAAGGGGAACAGAGGACAAAATGACAGTAACACCAGAGAAGAAGAGAAAAACAGTGGCCAGGGGAGGCTTCGCATGAGGATGCAAAGCTGAAACCCAGTGGTACAAAGATGTGCTGTGTTTAGAGGGTGTGTGCTAAAGGTCAGAGCACAGTTAACAGAACAAATTCACATTTATTGCATTTCCGATTTTGCAAATGTCTCACTTGATGGTCTATTAAAGGATGTTTCTGCTTGAGGCGTTGCCACCGTGTAAGTGTGCGTAGACAAAAACAGCTGAACTTCAATCCGTGACATCTGCATATTTGCATGAGCATCATCGACATGTAGGTTAGTGTGTTATGCGTGTCCTTGTATACATGTTTTACTGCACCACTTCAACTCCAATCACATATCTCACACACTGTGTCAGCACCCACCCCCAAAACACTTTCCCATCCTCCTTCCTGCCCAGCCCCCTCTTTTTATTGGTTGACCTAGTGGAGTTACTATGGGAACCGCTGTGGAGAGGCTGCCATGCAGAATCTGGGGTACAGCTTTTGAATGGTACTCCATCGTACACACATGCACTTACACACAGTTATCAAGGCCAGGAAAGCCTACCTACCATCAAGATGTTGTTTTTTGGAAATATTGGTGACCTTCATTTTTCTGTATGTGCTAGATTTTTTTTTCTCTACCTGCAAATAGATACTGGAGTGCTTTTACTTACTGTTACAGCAGTAGATGCTGATTTATTTTTTAGTAAAGCCAGAATAACTAGAATATTTTTGGCCTACTAGCAAGCTATAAGTCTAAATCTGTTACAGCACACTGATATAGTCAGTATGTCACCCACTACTATTACTATTGCGTGTCCAATAGTTTAATACTGATTCAGTTTGTTGATCTATTGACTCTTCTCTGCTTGTACATCTTCCCTTACCACCAGATTCTGATCCAGTAGAGCACATTTGGGATGCGGTGGAACGGGAGTTTGGCATCATGGATGTGCAGCCGACATATCTGCAGCAACTGCGTGTACTAGCAAGGTGTACCTAATAAAATGACCAGTGACAAGTGTTTACTTGTGGCTGGTGTTCATCAGAAGTTATGCAGGCTAAATAAAAGCTTCATTTAAGAGCACTGAAGCCAGACAAACCCTCTCTCATACTGACAATAAATCTTATTCTGCCACTTTTTCCTTTGCTTTTCACCATGACTCCTTCCCTTGTTCCCTTCCTCACTGGTTTGAATAAGAACCCCATTGTTCATCAGAAACTCAGTGCTCTCTGTTGTGTGCTTTTACCCGATTTATGCCCCAAAACAAACAACAAATATGGCTCATACTGAGAACAAGCGTCCACATCCAGCACCCAAACAGCAGATTAATGACGAGATCAGCTGACACAGATATACACCCACATGCAGCAGCACGCACCATTCTTACTGTCAGCATCCCTAGCTTTGATGTGGTGGGCTGGTGCAAGTGAGTGTTATGGTCTTACGTAAGGCTTTTACATAAAGCTCGGCGTGTAGAGAGCTGGATAAAGAGGGAGGGGGAATTGCTGCACCATTACAAAGGGGATTCGCACTGCACCAAATCCTCCTCCTACTTCACATGGATAAACCACAACACATAAGCTTTTTCTAGCAACATGAGCCTTCCTTGAAACAATGAAACTATCCGTTTCATCTATTCAGGATATACAGAAAAACCCACACAGGTGCCATATCCACATGCATCAGCTGTCTCTCTTTGTCATCACTGTCTGTCTGTCTCCTTTCTTTCCCCACCAGAGACCAGCAATAGATAGTGACACAGCTTTCATGTCAGCAATCAATAACATGTATTGATAACCTGTAATTCCCAAGCCAGGCTGACCTCTCCCGAAGCGCCAGACCAAAACAGCAAAAAAAAAAAAGCTACAGTCTGCATAACGCATCACTTTTTCTCACTCAGCCTGATCCTTGGGGATTTTAAGCCACCAGGACATGGGTGTGGAACGGCAGAAGGGAATATTTACTTTGTAAATATGATTACAAAGAGTCAGGAGTTCATCCGTCAGCGCAAATACAATTTTATTTATTAAAAATGTCATGAGGATTTCACAATGTAAACATGAAAACAAAAAAGGAGGAAAATATAATCTGCTTTTCATTGGAGCAAACGATGGTCCAGGTTTATATTGAATATATTGAAAGAAAAGGGAAGTGTTTGCCTGCAAAATATACATGGAACTGAGTCTGGTGGTGGTGACCTCGTGCTTGAAACATGGTGGCCTCGGCGGTGTGTGCATGCCAGTGCAACAGTTCTTCCTTCATTTTTGTTAGTCATACTTGGATGACGCTAAGAAACAGTGACTCATACTCTGTCATGTGGGATAGAGTGAGATCAACTGATGCCGTATATTTAAACAAAAACCCGATGGACATTGATGGCATAATGACCTGTCCTTGTTCACTTCTGCTGTATCTTAATCTGACAGATTAAATGTTTGTAATTTTTTTTAACCAGAAATCCAGGTAAAATGTGGTCAACCAAAAAAATACTTTGTGTCACAGTTTACTTTTGATTAATCACTCCAATCAGCAATGAAAACGGAAGCTAAAAGTGACTGTAGTCTAAATCAAAAGAAGAAAGAGCAACGATAAAGGAAGAAAAAACTGACACAATCACTCGTTACTTCCCAGGTGACCTTTAGTTTGCCCTTTTATCTGGCTAGAAAAGTTCCTACTGCAGTCCTGGAATCAGGTTACTCCATGGTCTGCCTACACTACACCATAAGGAGGCCGAAAAGATATCCGAACCCAGAGCGGCGTCATGGATCAATCGTTACATTCTAAACAAGATGAGATGGCTTAAAGAATGACCCGAAAGTGTCACTGATACCGCCTGTGGTAATGATTAGGTAAAACGTGGCATATGCTATGAAAACTCTATGGAAATCCCAATAAAGGGAACAATCTGCTTCCTTTAACTGATCTCGCTGAATCACTGACAAAGGCCTGTTAGGACTGCAACACACCCTCTCATTTTAAAGCAAGTGGTGCTTTGCAATGCAAACCACGAGGGACTTAGAAAAAAGTCAAATCCAGTTTGTCTTATCCTAACAAAAGAGGGACAAAGAGGGTAGTAGAGCATAGAAAACTACGTGCTGACAAATAATCCATTACAATGTCAAGCTACATTCAGATTCACTCACAGCTGTGGTGGCTCCTGGAATTAAGTTATACATTGGTTTTTGATTTGTTTTGTTTTTAGTACAACAGCCTGTAGAAGAAGGGAAAAGGGCAATCATTTAGCATTAGTTCCCAAATTTTGCTACGTATAATATTCTCTAAACCGGCACACTTATAGAAAGAATACCTCCTTGTCATCCATCATGTGTCAACCTGTACAGTTTGCTAACAGTGAGGAACAGAAAGAAAACAAAGCAGTGTTAAGAAGCTGGTGCTATCACAGTTTAGGATCCGTGCAGTATGACTGAGGAAAGGGAAAGTCTATAAAAACAGTATGAAATCCAGTGAAGAAGAAAATACTAACTAGAAAAAATGTGTTTGTGCATGTGTCCTTGGAGAAGAAAGTTAATCCAGTGTAGCTACAAATACAGTGCCAGAGGTTGAACAGTGTGCGTTTGTCAGATCCTTCAGCATTAGATGATGTTCCCTGACCTTTGTGCCCTGATGTGCGGCACTACATGCAGAGAGCAAGAGATGTGTGAGTGTGTGTATGTATGATTGTGTATGCGCGTGTGTTTGTGGATAACGAAGCATCAGTGCAAGGGATCCCTCCGGGTTGATGTATTGCGATAGTTTTGCAGGTTTCCATTGATAACTGAACAGTTGTAAATCCCAGAGATTAACATTCTGTGACTGTACTTCCAGCGAAGCAGTCGGGTACAAGTGAGATCCAAATGCAAAGGTTGAAGCCAAAGTTAGTCCATCCACATTAAAAAAAAAACAAATCGGCCATTCGATCTTCAAAAACATGAGATGCCATGGGACCTTCTGCAGGGTAGCTTTGTAGCTGTAAAGCAGGTAATAAAAGCAGTTCAGATCTCAGTGTATAGTTTTAAAATCAGTGTGTGGTTGGCAAAAGACCATCTTCAGAAAAACACAGCCAAAGGAAAAGTGGTGGGTTATTATAGGACACTGTTGAGACTCTCCCAGACTATGATGAAATTCAAAACTTTGGCTCTTAAATCAGAGAATTAGGCAGTATTTGTTATAGAGCAGACAATAATAATAATAATAACTTTGATTAGATTAGGTCCTTAGTGTCAAATTGAGTTGTAAAAGGTTAAAAGGTGCTCTGCTTTTGTTTTCTGTCAAACTTTTCCAGGAACTTTCAAGGCGAATGTGTCTTTTGTGAATCAACAGATTGTCAATAGTCAACCCCCGAAGTTTGAGGGAGGGCTGTGAAATGTTATCCCAGCTTTTAGGAGTCTCCTTGTGACTTTCTCAAGTGAATAAACCACTTATTCCAATGTAGTCGTTCATAAGCCAAAACACCAAAGGAATGAGAGCTTTAAAGATTTGACAGGAATTTATAGGCCATTAACTGTACAGCTCAACATTTTTCTTGGTCTGGGAAAACATTTGGCTCTGCATAAGCTGCAGTGTAGGAGAAACTACTTCTTGTGGGCAGTCCCTCTGGTCGTGCTGCCAGGTTTGCTTCCAGAACGACGAACTGGCACCTTGGACACTGGGATTCTGGTGCGAGCTGGGGGAGGCGGTTGCGTCTTTGGTGGAGGGGATTCAGCCTCTAGAACAGATGACAGGGCTGACTGGCTTGCAGAGTGGGGGGGTGGGGTTTGTTTGTTGCTTACGGGGATCTTGGATTCTCGAGGAAGGCTGGTGCTGCCTTTCATTGATCTGAAGGAGCAAGCGGAGGAGGAGGAAGGAAGAGTTGTTTGGGAGATGGGGCTCATTTTGTGTTCACTAGATGGAGAGGGCGAACTGTTTAGATCTTCATCTCCCCCCTGATCCTCTGCTTCTTCTTCAGGATCATTGTAGAGGTCGTACAGGTGGTCTCCAGAGCAGCTGTCACGTGATAGGGCCATCTTCTGGTTTTGCTGCAGCCCACTCTCATCAGGTGTTGCAGTAGGTGTTGCTGAGGGTGTGTCCCAGTAGCCCTCGTCACTAAGGGGCTCTTTTTCACCTGGTGATGTGGGGTGACGACCATGTGTGTGAGGGACAGGGGGTTTAGCTGCTCGGTTTCCTGCTCCACCAACTACTGGGATCTTACTGAGTCCCAGTGCCTTCACCTGTGGTACCTTTCTGTCTGTACTCCTGGACGCTGAGGAAAGGTAGCTGCTTGCAGGGTTGGTGCGGGGGGGATAAGTGGAAGTAGGGGTAGAGGAGGAAGGCTGATGCGATCGGGGCAATGCAGGGGAGTTGTCTCCTGTAGAGGGCAGCATGTGCCAGAGTCCCTGCATGTCTGCATCGTCGACTCCTTCTGGGCTCGCCATTTCTTCCCCTCCTCCCATGTAGGCCACCACACCGCTACCGGGTGGGTGCTGCTGTGGTTGAGGCTGAGCCCTGGTTCGGGCAGGCAGGGAGGCAGGTGCAGAGTTTGCAGAAACAGAGAACATGGGCTGGGACAACTGGGAAGATAGAGTGGGTTTAGATGGGGAGATAGCACTGGTGATACCAACAACTCTCCCAATACCCACTCCCACACTGCCCCCTCCACCACCACTGCTACTGCTGCTAGTACCACTACCCCCATTACCTACTGGGCCCTCCTCATCTGCATCAGCAATAATGTCACCACACCCTGTCAGTGAATCAAAGCTCTTGAGGGATGTGACATCAGTAAAGAGGAGAGAGCAGAGTCGGTCCACACAGGGCTCTGAGGGTGGGTCACCAGTGCTGCAGCGATCCAAAGGGGGTGTAGCGAGGGAGGGGCTGAGGCTGGAAATTGAAGCTTTGGCTTTTTGGACGGGAGGCCGCAGTGGCGAGTCAGTGGGTGTGTAAGGAAAGGGGGAGTCTGGCTCACCAGATGGCCCTGGCATGGCAACACAGTGTGGAGGTGTCATGGTAACACTCGTGGTGGGAGTCTCTGGTGCTTGGAGGTTAGGTCCTGCTTCTGCATTCCCACAGTCTGCTTGATCATGTGGTGGTGGTTCAAGGGTAAGAGTGATATCCTTTACCTTTTCAGCATCAGCAGCATCTCCATCCTTATCCTTCTTCGCTTCTGCCTCTTCTCCATCGCCCTCATTTGTTTTTTCTTTACGTCTCCATCGCATGCTGCTGAAGAATCCTTTTAGGCCCCTCCCTCTTCTAACTAGTCCCGCCCCTCCATTTTCACTCGACCTAAAACTCCCACGTCGGAGAAGAGAGAAGAAACTCAGCGATTTGCTGAGAGACCTCACCGGCCCCGCCTCCATTCCAGCAAGTCCCTCCCCTCTCTGTCCATCAGCGTCGTTGTTAGAGCTTGTTAGTCCATCATGGGTTTTGCTCCTCACAAGCTCCACCGATGCCCCTGAGCTGTTTCCATTCAAAGAATTCCCATTGTCAGAATTCCCGTTGTTCCCGCTGTTTGTAGCCCCTTTGTTCCTGAAGGAGAAGAAGCTGGCCATTCCAGATCCAGTGCGCCGCTTCCCAAAGAGTTTGAAGGCAGCTTTGTTGATCTTCCCAGTAGGCTGGGGGTCACACTGAGGGGCCACAGGAGGCTCCACACACTCTGAGTGCACCTCCATTATCTAGTACTCTATCGCTCCCACTCTATCCTCTCCCTCGAGCTCTCGAGCTACCTTTTTATCCTCTCTCTTTCTGGCCACACATACATTCACCCTCTCTTTTCTCTCTCTCTATCTCCCTCCACCCTGCTGTCTGGTGCTCTTTCTCTCCCACTCTGACTTGCTGTAACGCCTGCCTGCTGGTTTTCTCTGTCTGCCTCCCTCCCTCCCTCTCTTTCTTTCTCTCTCTCTCTCTCTCTCTCACACACACACTCACACACAAACACACATGCTGCTCCTCACTGTATCCATGGCAACTGGGTGGGCTAAGCAGCTTTCGTCAGCGTTGGCGGGGCGCCAGTGTTTCTCATCCACTCCCTCCCCCATCCTCTTCCTCCTCTCTTCCTCCACCTTGCCTGTCACAGATGCACTGGTTGGTCTTTCCTTTTAACTGTTCAGCATTTCTCAAGCCCAGTACTCCCTGCATCCTTCACTGTATGTGTCTCTGTATTTGTACTACAGGGTAGTACAGGGTGGCAATGCAGTCCACATACACACCCACTGATGCATTATGAAGGTTTAGACATGAGTTCATTATGTTTACGTGAGCTTCTTTAATGGCAGCTGGATTGAATGGCTAATTATTGAGACCGCTCACACCACTTTTTGGAGCTAATCTTTATGCAGACTGTTTGTAGGACAAATCTGGCACTGAGACTGCCCACTAAACAACATAACATTTGCATGTATGGACATTTTTTTTGCGGAGATAGCTTTCCTATTAGGTAAGTCAGACCTTTGGGTCAACAGTAGCTTTATATTCCAAATTTATCAGCATTAGCAGTCTTATATCACCAGCCTTATTAGAGCAGGTAAATCTGAGTGTGAGTGAGGAAAAGCTCAAAGTAAATGAAAAAATAAGCATATCAGGACCCTGAATTAGTGGACTCAAAAACAAGACCTGCTGATCAACAGTATGAGTGGGCTTATGCTGGGATATGGATTTAGAAATGTCAGTGCTTTCAGAGCACATACACAGCCACAGTCGTGTTTCCATTACCTCAAGGTACATGGAGGCTTCATCCTAACCACGACTAATTTCTCATCCTAAAGTTTAATGACTTTCAAGTGACTGAGCAAAAAGACTTTGGCCCCGACAACTTACAAGTAGACACACATACACACACAAACTGCACACCCTTCAATACAAGTCGAGACACACATATAGGCCATATGGCCTCGAGCCCTCTTCCATATGGACACACGGTGCCAGGTGTCTGAGGGCTGTGACAGCACTTATAACTGTCATGCTGTCATCCTAAGTTTGGTTGAGTTTGTGGGTTTGTGTCACTGATTATGCAGCCAGCAGTGCACTCTTTCTTTTCACATTAGCTATACTTTTAGAGCATACCTTGGCAACCAGCAGAGTTTCTGCAGGCATGTAGAATAACTAACCGTTCACTAACTGAAGGAAAAGGCTGTGCAACTAGATCGACTTGTTGCCCTTTTTCATGATCCTCTTTTCTTTACAAATTGCACAAGTGTTCCATTTTGGGTGTTAAAATGCATTTCTGCAAATGAGTTAGAAATGTGGGTTAATTAGGGTATATAGATTAAAATTAAAAAATAAATAAATAAATAAAGAGTGAAATTATTCTATTCTATATTTTTCTGCTTTTTCCTGGAGATTGACAATCAGTGTATTTTTCTGCAAATTATGTCATCATTGCAATCCACTGTGGGTGCTCCCAACCCCCCATGAATCTCCCTTATACCCCGACCCATTTACAGACCTCCTCTCGCTCCTTCCTTCCCTCTCCTTCTCCGTTTCTCTCTCTCCTCCTCCTCCTCCTCCACAGTGGCTGTGAGCACAGGCTCTCCTCTTCCATCCCACTGCTATCAAACAATGTCTACATTCATGAGCCCAATACACACAACTGCAGATCTAGAGACACGCTCACACCCACACAAACACTTTTTGAGGGCTTCCCCAGAGTGAAGCACCGAAGCATATCATCCTTATGCTCTCCCCCAAATAAGAAAGACAATCTGTCCCCAAGAGTCAGTCACCCAGCTAGTCTACTTGCCAGTCAGTCAGTCACCCAGGGTGCATGATTTCAGGTGCATCAGATATTCAGGCAGAATGCCCTACAGCCATGCTAGCAGGTCAGCTGGCTACTGCATGGTCTTGAAGCTGACTATGAGCAGCAGATGGCTGGTGGATTGATGAGTGGAGACTGATGAGTGGGCTCAGTTATCGCATGATGAGACAAAGGATTTTGCTTAGCTCTTAGAGTGGAAACGTACATCATTACAGCGCTTAAGTCATTTAAAAGTCAGTAAATTATTGAAGCAAATACACACACATTATGACAGTATTACTATATTCCACAATGGAGACCATTAGACCGTAACAGGGTTATAGAGCAGTTTATAGGACTGCATTTAAATTATTTAAATGGAGTAGGTAGAAAAGCAACTGTGCGTGTGTATAAGGTCATAAGTAAAAGCATGGGAATGGGAATTTTATTAAAAAAAAACAAAAAAAAACTTTTGTCTAGAGGCTTTTATGCATGTTGAACAGGTTTGGTCAGTTTGGTGCTTGGATAATGCAACATGTGCTCCCTTCACAACCTAATTATTCTTTTCAGTGCATTTCTACCAGTTAAGGCAGATTCACATGTGCAATACAAGAAGCCCACACCCTATTATCCCTCCCACTCAGTGCCCCCACCCTCTCTAGAAGGGGTTCCCATTTCAGCCCCCTGAGCGAAGTGCAGCACTAAGTGGGACAGTTGGAGGACATTTTCTTTCTCTTAATGTCTCTCACTGTTTTGTCTGTGAATATGGTTCACTTGTGCGTCAGTGTGCCTCCAATGCACAATGCATGCAAGTAGCAGCTGAATGTCTTTTTTTAAATTATTGTTCTTAATAGTCTGCAAGCAAAGAGCCTCACGATACAAATAGTTTTGCTTTTGTTCTAAAGCATGCCTCTGTGTGTGTGTGTGTGTGTGTGTGTGTGTGTGTGTGTGTGTGTGTGTGTGTGTGTGAATACATTAAAGGACAGAATGATGTACTCTATGTTATTTGTTAAAATGATAGAATGTGCTGAATGTATCTTGTGACATGATGATGAATGTCTTTTTAAAATGAAAAATCAAACAAACTGTGCAAATAAAATACATGCACACACCCTTTCCCAGGCAGAGATGCAAATCATTTCATGTGGTTTTTGTCAACAAAGCTAGGTGCTGCTTTCAGACTTTCAGTATCTTCACATCAGGATGTTTGTTCATTACCTCTTAAAAAAGCAATAGTAGGGACCCACCCACTATTAGCCAATGGATTTCAATTGTTAATAACATTCAATGCATGGAACGTCTGACTTTTAACCTAAGGCTGCAAAAAGAAAAGGGCAATGCCCTTTGGGAAAAATGGGACATGTGATTACTTTTGTACTTGATTTTCTTTCGCCTTTCTTTTTTTTTTCTCCTTTTCTCCTTTCCTTTTCACTCTCCTAACCCTTGCTGAATGGACATTGTTTTGTACCTCTGATCTTTTGTTTAAAACCCCAAAACACTCTGTTCTATTTGCATGCATGTAAGATTCCTTATATTATGTAAAATTTTGAATGAAAAAATAAAGAACAAAAAAAAAAAAAAAAAAAAGGATGTTTCCTCATAATAATCCTTCTGGAATCTGATTGTCTTGAGGTTGCCACCTGTGCTGGTAGTGAATACAGTTGCATCACAGTCATGATGTCTTCTTTGCTCAGTCTGTTTCATTGCAAATAGGTCATTACACTAAAACACATTATGCTATTCTAGGCTTCAGCTCCAACACCTTTATTATTTTAGAAGGTCAACTACCAGATTCCTGCATCAGTTTCACAGAAAAAGTATCCTGAATAAAATCATGGGAGGTTTTTCATGCACCTTTATCTGACGCATTTAAATGTTTGGTCATAGGGTTAATTAGTCACACACAAGTGGCTCACAAAAAAACACCTACAACAAAGCAGCTGTGATGTCGTCATGACTGTAGAGTCACAAGACAAACCAGATTTTAGCTTTGAGTCAGATGTGATAAATCAGCATGTCTAAGAGTGTGTAAATATAGGAATTGTTTCAAGTGAGAACAATGCAACAAACAGTACAGCTACTTCCATTTCAAGCATCATGCTAATGAAAATAGCAGAACAAGATTCAAACATGAGGTCTGTCAAAGATTAATAATGTTGCCACAGGTGTGGCTGATCATCAGAGGTGGTAAAAGTACATTCTGTACTTAGATAGAAATACAAATACTTGTGTTAAAAATACTCTTGTAAAAGTTGAAGTACCGGTTCAATGTCTTTACTCAAGTAAAAGTGAAAAAGTACAGGCCCAGAAATGTACTCAAAGTAAGAAAGTAAAAGTAGCTCTTTGGAGGACGTTTCTGCCTGCTATTTTTGTGTGAAGCTAACTGAACCTCATTTACATATTATTGTAATAATATAAAATAATACATGAGAATACAAATGTCATTCCAATCTAAATTTTTATTCTAATGAATGCACTCAGCTTGGATCTGTTCTGTAGGACATAAACTGTGAAAGGGAATTTAACCACAGCTCTATTCTCTGTGTCCTCCATAGTAGAGGGTGACTGTGCCTCCACCTAAACACCAACATGAGGATACTCAGGGGTTACAGTGGGATTCAGAAGGTGGAGGAACCCTAAGATCAGCTGTAGTGGCTCTGCATGGGGAGAAGAAACACAGCTTTCTAATGTGAGCTCCTCACAGCCTCTGTGCACCAGCCCAACAGAGCTTTACTGTAAATACAGTACAGCAAACTAACCTGTTTATCCTGCACTTAACTGCAGAGCATTTTCAAACAATATTTTAATATTACACAAAGTTAGTATACCTCAGTTTGCTTTTTGCAGCCTTTACCATTTCTGAGTGAACTTCTCTCTCCCTGTTCCTTTAGCTAGCAGACACACTGCGTGATAAACTGCAGACACTTTGTGTGTTTGCTGATATTTGTTGAGCATTTAGCAACGTTGCATTTAAAATTACCTGTCACAACATGTGACTCCCTTTATGCTCGCTAGGTAGATGCTGAAGTACCGCGACCACAACATAGGGACGTCTGCCCTCGGTCCGGCCCACTCTAACCCCTGATTATAGCGCTATAAATGATACATAAATTATATGGTTTTGCCTCTTTATTGATTGTCTCTTATGTGTTATTGTTCCTCCAGTAACGAGTCCGTTTTAAAAACGTACTGATGTTTGTGTAAAATGGGGTAAAAGTAAAGATACGTGAAAATTCTAAAGTGCAGGAACGAAGTATTTGTACTTCGTTACTTCGCATCTCTGCTGATCATACATCACTGATCAGTTGCACAGAAAAAAAAAAAAGCCAGCCTGTACTGGCATTATTGCACAGGACCAAATTACACACACACACACACACACACACACACACACACCATAGCTTAGTTTAATCCAGAACTAGAAGACCCCCCTGTGCTGTCACAACCTGACCAGCAGGACCCCCAGTGATGAGTGTGTGTGTGTGTGTGTGTGTGTGTGTGTGTGTGTGTGTGTGTGTGTGTGTGTGTGTGTGTGTGTGTGTGTGTGCGCGCGTACACGTGTTCCCGTTTGTGTGTTTAAAAAAAGAACAGGATTACTGCCTGTGCTCTTTTGTTACTTTAGTAATCAACAGGGAGCTGTACTAAATGTTATTAAGCTGTCTAAGCTGAGACTGCTCAGACACTTTTACACTCAAAACACTGCAAAACTGAAATATTTTTAAAACATTCCTTTAGCCCACAGAAAACCCAACCCAAAGTACATAAAAAGTAATATGACCAGTTCCCTGCAGTGAAATCAGGCAGTTATTATTTATTTTCCTGAATACAGAAGAGGAAATAATTATTTAATGTCCTGCTGAATTCGTAAGTTTGCTCACTAACAAAGAAATGGACAGTATGTGATTTTACAGTAGTTTCATTTCAATGGAGAGAGACAGAATATCAACCAAAAATCCAGAAAAAACACATTACATAAAAGTTATAAACCGATTTATGTGTCATTGAATGAAGTAAGTATTTGATCCCCAAGCAAAACATGACTTAGTACTTGGTGGAGAAGCCCTTGTTGGCAAGCACAGCAATGAGATCTTTCTTGTAGTTGGTCACCAGGTTTGCACACGTCTCAGGAGGGATTTTGGCCCACTCCTCTTTACAGAAACTCTCTGAATCCTTTAGGTTTCTTGGCTGCTGCTTGGCAACTCGAAAATCCCTCCACAGATTTTCTATAGGACTGAGGTCTGGAGACTGGCTGGTATGTTTTGGGTCATTGTCATGCTGGAAGACCCATCCATGGCCCATTTTCAGTGATATAGGAGGTATATGACTCTGTACAACAGTTGTCACCTTCTCACCAAGTTTCTTGTTCATGGTCCTGTAGCCCATTCCAGCCTTGTGCAGGTCTACAATCCCAGACGTGGTTTGACAGCTCTTTGGTCTTGCCCATGGTGCTGGGTAGGCTGGAATGGAAGAAAATCATTCTGTGGTTGGTTGGAATTTTTATGCCACGATTCTGGCTGGGTTCTAGGGGATCAAATACTTCTTTCACTCAATGACATACAAATCAATTTATAACTTTTATGTCATGTGTTTTTTTTTTTTTCTGGACTTATGTTTGATATTCTGTCTCTCTCCATTAAAATGAAACCACCATAAAAATAAGAGAATGTTCATTTCTTTGTAAGTGACCAAACTTGGGATCAAAAAATTATTTCCTCCACTGTATGTCAGTGTCCTCACCCCCAGTGATGGTCAAGTCATCCCCCTCATCCCCAGACTCTGCTTCCACTACAGAAGGCGTGTCAGTGGGATTCAGAAGGTCCTCGAAGTATTCCTTCCACCGTCCGACTATAGCCTCAGTTGAAGTCAGCAGCACCCCCCCCGCACTATAAACAGTGTGAGTGAAGCACTGCTTTCCCCTCCTGAGTCGCCTGACGGTTTGCCAGAATCGCTTCGATGCCGTCCGAAAGTCTTTTTCCATAGCCTCACCGAACTCCTCCCACACTCGAGTTTTTGCTTTGGCCACTACCCGAGCTGCATTCTGCTTGGCCTGTCGATACCTGTCAGCTGCCTCCGGAGTCCCACAGGCTAACCAAGCCCGATAAGACTCTTTCTTCAGCTTGATGGCTCCCTTCACCTCCGGTGACCACCATCTGGTTCGGGGGTTACCACCACGACAGGCACCAACCACCTTGCAGCCACAGCTCTGAGCAGCAGCCTCAACAATGGAGGTGCGGAACATGGTCCATTCGGACTCAATGTCCTCAGCCTCCCTCGGAAGGCTGTCGAAGTTCTGCCGGAGGTGGGAGTTGAAGATCTCCCGGACTGGGGCTTCTGCCAGGCGTTCCCAGCGCACCCTCACAATACGTTTAGGTGTGCCAGGCCTGTCCAGCATCTTCCCCCGCCACCTGATCCAACTCACCACCAGGTGGTGATCAGTTGACAGCTCAGCTCCTCTCTTCACCCGAGTGTCCAGAACATACGGCCGCAGATCTGATGATACGATTAAAAAATCGATCATCGACCTGCGACCTAGGGTGTCCTGGTGCCATGTGCACTTATGGACATCCTTGTGTTCGAACACGGTGTTTGTTATGGACAAACTGTGGTTTGCACAGAAGTCCAATAACAAAACACCATTCGGGTTCAGATCGGGCAGGCCGTTCCTCCCAATCACGCCCCTCCAGGTCTCACTGTCATTGCCCACGTGAGCGTTGAAGTCTCCCAGCAAGACTATGGAGACTATGGGGGATACAAGAATACCCACCCCAGCTCGCCGCCTCTCACCGAGGGCAACTCCAGACTGGAACAGAGTCCAGCCCTTCTCCAGGAGACTGGTTCCAGAGCCCAGGCCATGCGTTGAGGTGAGCCCAACTATATCTAGCTGGTATCTCTCAACCTCACGCACTAGCTCAGGCTCCTTCCCCACCAGAGAGGTGACATTCCATGTCCCAATAGCCAGTTTCGATAGCCGGGGATCGGTCCGCCAGGGCCGCCGCCCTCGGCCACCGCCCGACACACACTGCACCCGACCCCTACGACACCTCCTGCGGGTGGTGGGCCTGCAGGAGGGCGGGCCCATGTAACCTCTTCGGGCTGCGCCCGGCCAAGCACCACGGGCTAATGCCTGGCCACCAGACGCTCTCCCTCGAGCTCCCTCCCCAGGCCTGGCTCCAGGGTGGGGCCCCGGTAACCCTATCCCGGGCAGGGTAAACTGTTCCCTTGTTTTTTCACTCATAAGGGTCTTCTGAACCGCTCTTTGTCTGGACCCTCACCCAGGACCAGTTTGCCATGGGAGACCCTACCAGGGGGACAAGCCCCCAGACAACATAGCTCCTGGGATCACTGGGACACACAAACCCCTCCACCACGATAAGGTGGCGATTCACGGAGGTAGTTAAACAACTCCTTGGTGGCAGAGCCCCTGGGGTGGACGAGATTCGCCCTGAGTTCCTGAAGGCTCTGGATGTTGTAGGACTGTCTTGGTTGACACGCCTCTGCAACATCGCGTGGAGATCTGGGGCAGTGCCATTGGATTGGCAGACCGGGGTGGTGGTCCCCATCTTTAAGAAAGGAGACCGGAGGGTGTGCTCCAACTTTCGGGGTATCACACTACTCAGCCTCCCCGTTAAGGTCTATGCCAGGGTGCTGGAAAGGAGGGTGCGTCCGTTAGTCGAACCTCGGATTCAGGAGGAACAATGCGGTTTTCGTCCTGGTCGTGGAACGCTGGACCAGCTCTTTATCCTCTCAAGGATATTCGAGTGTGCGTGGGAGTTTGCCCAACCAGTCTACATGTGCTTTGTGGACTTGGAGAAGGCATTCGACCGTGTTCCTCGGGGTGTTCTTTGGGAGGTTCTGCGGGAGTATGGGGTGTCTGGCCCATTGTTGCGGGCCATTCAGTCCTTGTACAACCACAGTGAGAGCTTGGTCCGTATAGCCGGTAATAAGTCGGATTTGTTTCCTGTGGGTGTTGGACTCCGTCAGGGCTGCCCTTTGTCACCGATTCTGTTCATAATTTTTATGGACAGAATTTCTAGGCGTAGCCAGGTGGCGGAAGGCTTCTTCCTTGGTGGCCTCAGAGTCTCATCTCTGCTTTTTGCAGATGATGCGGTTCTGTTGGCTTCATCAGGGGGGGGCCTCCAGCTCGCAGTGAAACGGTTCGCAGCCGAGTGTGAAGCGGCTGGCATGAGAATCAGCACCTCTAAGTCTGAGGCCATGGTCCTCAGCCGGAAAAGGGTGGAGTGCCATCTCCGGCTCAGGAACGAGTTCTTGCCTCAAGTGGAGGAGTTTAAGTATCTCGGGGTCTTGTTCACGAGTGATGGGAGAAGGGAACGGGAGATCGACAGGCGGATCGGGGCTGCTTCTGCAGTGATGCGGACGCTGCACCGGTCCGTCGTGGTGAAGAGGGAGCTTAGCGTAAAAGCGAGGCTCTCGATTTACCGGTCGATCTACGTTCCTACCCTCACCTATGGTCACGAGCTTTGGGTAGTGACCGAAAGAATAAGATCGCGAATACAAGCGGCAGAAATGAGTTTCCTTCGAAGGGTGGCTGGCCTTTCCCTTAGAGATAAGGTGAGGAGTGCGGCCATCCGGGAGGGGCTCAGAGTAGAGCCGCTGCTCCTCCACATCGAAAGGAGCCCGTTGAGGTGGCTCGGGCATCTGATTAGGATGCCTCCTGGCCGCCTCCTGGGTGAGGTGTTCCGGGCATGTCCCACCGGGAAGAGGCCCCGTGGTAGACCCAGGACACGCTGGAGAGATTATGTATCTCGGCTGGCCTGGGAACGCCTTGGGGTCCCTCCGGATGAGCTGGAGGAGGTGGCTGGGGAGAGGGAAGCCTGGGCTTCTCTGCTTAGGCTTCTGCCCCCGCGACCCGGCCCCGGATAAGCGGAAGAAAATGGATGGATGGATGGATGTATGTCAGTGTCAAATTTTTGCATATTACTGACTCTTTTTTCAGACAGATTATTTGACTACTTGGAGTAAAGCTGTTTCTTTTTTCGTTTAGAAACATTTATTCTGGGATTCATTTTGGCATGGCTTGCTGAAATGACAGATCTGGATGGGACTGTCATTACTGTTATGATTTTTACCTGCATTTGCACTACTGTCAGGGGCAGAGTCAATGAGTACGCATGAGTGTCCACTTTGACCAGAGACTAGTCTGGTCTGGCCCCTGCACGTGACCAGTGGCAACTTTGCACAAACTCGTAGATCTGGAGTTGCATCCATAGACGGTATAAAAGAAGGATGTAGCTACTTTGTGATGTCAGCTGTTGGCTTCAGAAGTCCTGCTTTGTAGCCTCAAAATGAACATTTCCTCTGTTACTGTCTTGGTTGATTGTAAAACCACACGTTCACTGACTAATGACTTGTGATTTACAAGGTGTTAGCCAATGAGTTTGTGGCATATACAATGCCAGCCTTGCTTTGGTCATAAGCTATCTACCCATGATGTTTGGTAAGTGTAGGCCAAACGGTTCTTGAGTTATTGAGCGCTTCAATGGACAAAAATAAATGAATAAAATAAAATAAAATACACATGCAGCTATGTGTGCTCATGTATACAGCATGCTCATTTAAGGGAATGCTATGCTGATATGTAGCCTTTTTGTTTTTTATCACTGAATGTAAGTACAGCTTTGCCTCCTTGTCCAGAGGAGCGTTCTACCAGAATGGCGTGCAATAGGCTACTCATCTGAATGATTCAGAGCCCTGGGAGAGCCCACGGCAGCTTGTCTCTGGAAGAGACTTCTCAATGTTTAATGTAAGGTAATATGCACAAGCAGGCTGCAGGAAGATATTTCTAATGCAAGAGAGAGAGAAGACTTAGTGCTGAATATGGATTACCTTGATTTACCATTCATCCACATTCCAAACAGGGAGACTGGGTCGTGTAAAAGCTCTGGTGCAGTGTGTGCGTGTGTGTTTTGTTTCTTTTTTTGTGCTCCAGTGTCACAACTGGCACTTTACATTAATCTCTTAATACTGTAGCAATCAGTACTTGTTTAAACCACAAACAAGGTCCTTCTTTAACATGCTCCAGTCATCAGTAGTGACTCGCGAAAGTAACTGATGGCCTCAAAAAGTCTGGTTGAATAACAAGTTAGAAACTGCGAGCAAAAAGAAAATCAAGAAGAAGAAAAAAGAGGGAGAATTCAAGGAGAAGAGTAAAAAATGTGTAATTGTTCACTAATGTCCCTTTTTTTTTATCATGTGGGGGCAGCTTTACACATCAGTGTGCTCTTTGTACTCACAGTTTATATAGTATGGAGCTTTAGAGCAAAGTGGCACAGTGGGTATACACATCACATCACGTTGCACTGCCTGCCTTTCTCTATTCCAAGTTGTTACAGCTGAATAATGACTTGTTTACGTGCTCATAGAGACTGATTTGTCTAAGGCCCAAATGTTCACTTTGTCTGATTGCCCACTGAATGTGTTTAAGCACAAACCTCAATTTATTGCTACATTTATTCCTAAAGCGCACGTGGGCCGTGGATTGAGTGGCATTTAAGAAGGAACTAGTTCACTGCAAAAGCTGCTGGTCTAAATTCCATAAAGAATTTAGAGGCAAGCTGGCTGAATGTAACGCAGCAGGGTGAAAAGAGCTGGGTGCTTGCAGAGCAGAGAAATACACACAAACTCTGGACATTCATGCACTCCAGGTTTTACATCTTGCCCCTGTGCAGCAAACTGATTGAGCAAGGCATTTGCTTGTACACTACATCTAATCCAAGATCAAATCCTTTCTGAGCTCTAATGTTAAGCAAAATTACAGCCTTATTCTGGAATTAACATGGAATATCGTAATGATGGTAATGAGATGAGCCCAAAAAAATGAATAAATAAATAAAAATGTGAATTGTGGCCTGAATTGCCGCAACCATAGTGAATCTAACCCAGATTAGAGTGGGGCAATGTCTTTTTTTTCCAATAAATAAATGATCTTAACCCTCTGTTCTTTATATCACATCATTTTATTAAGATCCATATCAGAATCTGAAATTGCCAGGTACAGAAATGTATTTTCTACTTATGTAAATTGCTATGTGAGGTTTTTGTTGATCTTGAAAAGCAGAAAGACCACAAATAATTTAGGGAAATATTTGTTAAAAAAAAAACAAAACAAAACAAAATCAGCTTCATGTTTACTCCTGAATTTAACAGCGCTTAGACATGCAAACCCACTGAACTAAACCCCGCGTGCACGCTGTTTTCTCTATGTGCCGGTGACCTTTAATCAAGGTCAGCTGTCATAAATAATAAGCCGCTGGCGTGGCAGATACAACCACTAGGATTTGGAAATCAGTGCACATTAGTAAGTCAGATTATCTGATCACTGCAAGAAGCAAAATAGGATCAATGAGAACTACAGCTGGCAGTTTGTATAATCAGTATTGTACATATTTTGACAGCAACACAGTTTTTGATCTTCAGGCTCTGCAATTTAAGATTAATTCTAAAATAATAGTGTCTACATTAGCATGTCAGTATTGAATGCCTGATTTTGATGAAGCTTTTTAGAAAGGCTGCATCTTCCACACAATTCTTTCTGCATCTATGTAAACCTACTCTAATTAAAGTTTGGCTTTTGTGCTATTATATATTTTATATATATATATATATATTTTTCCCCCCCTTTCTTTTCTTAATCAGTCAGATCAGAGCAAAGTCAGCTCACCAGCATCATCAGATTAGGCTGGATTTCAGCTGTTGGATGAAATGAAACATTTCTCAAGCCAAAAAATGTGATTTCCTGTATTTTCATGCGAAGAATATCAAGGCCGTGTACTTCAAACATGCACAACTGAAAAAACACTTGCAATTGTTTGGTTTGTTTGTTGATGAATTTATTTTCTCATTTGATTCATGAATTTTTTTAATATTGCTTTTCAACATTAATAAAAAAAAAAAAAAATGAGCTATGTTTTTCCACCGTAAGTGCAGTATATGACATAATAATGAGGCTTTCCATAGAGATTTTAGACTACACAGACACACAACTTCATCCATTCGGCCCATTCAGGGCCATTGCGTAATCAGCACATAATCATTGACACACACACACACACACACACACACACACACACACACACACACACACACACACACACACACACACTTTCAGTAAGCTCTCTTACTCGGTTGCTCATGTCCCTCAATATCCCACAATCCCTCTGTTTGGTTTTAGCAGGTCATACGTGCTACACCAAACTCCAGGCTGACAACAGCTGGCTCTTCTTTGACCAGCTCACTGTTATAAGTCCCCTCCAGCTCTCCATAGCTCTGCTTCCTGCTCTCAGTGCCACTGCTTCCCTCTACTGTCCGCTCTGTGTCCGTACTCTCGGTGGCCTCCTCGCCCACCTCCTCCTGCTCATCCTCTTCCTCGTGATTCTGCACTTCTTTGTGGTTGATTGGCGCTCCCAGGATGAGGGAGTCGGGACGTGGCGGGAGGCTGTGGGAGTTGGAGAGCTGATCTCTCGTGGGAGGGGGTGCAGGGGGGTCGGATGTCGCAACCGGGACCACACCAAGCTGCTGCAGCCTCTGAACCAAGAGAGCATGATAAGACACCTTAGTATGTAAAATTCCACATCTTCCAAATACAACAGTGGATTTGTTGTGAAAATTCATTTAAATACTCAAAATTAAGCTAAAGTTTAAAGCCGTTGTGGGAAATAAGATAAATGTGCAAAAAAAAAATGGAATAAATCTGCAGCAACTTTCAGACAGCATTAAATTTTAACTGAGCTAACTTAAATTCATGGGCCACTGTACACAAAGAGAACAGCACTCACAGTCTCCAGGGCGTGCAGCGTGCTCTCTGTTTTGCGGCTGTTCTCCTTCAGAGTCAGAACGGTTTTCAGGATAGACTGACGAGGGTGCATGGACCGATCAAACTGGTGGTACATATTCCTCCAGAACCTTTTGAGCACAATTTTACACATGTAGATAAGATTCGTATAAGGACAACTACGAAACATTACTATACAGATAGAAGCAACAGCAAAAATGTGAACAAGCTGTACTGACTTGAAATGATACGGCAGGGTGGAGGGCTCGAGCACAGGATGTGCTTCAGAGTATGCGGGGCTGTAGAAGGGATTCAGGTAGTTCTGTTTTTCACTCATTAGAAATGCCCACAGGGAGTGAGTCCGCTCTCTTAGCCTGCAACCCGGAACAGCAGTTAGTCACATACAGCATGTTGACACAGTCAACTTGGTTTGTTCATTGGTTGGCTCACACCCACACCCACATATCTCTTTGTATCCCGGCAAAATGAGAGATTACACATTATATTCCTGCTATTGGGTTTTATTGATTCAGTGATAACAAATCTGTCAGAGGTGCAGCTTCTTTGAGGTTATGCCAACAGAGGGATACATTTCAGAGTTGCACTTTGGAAGACAACTATTTGACAAATCCGTGCGTTCGACTTACTGCAGCTCTTCTCTCTGCCTCTGACTGTTGCCGAGGAAGTTCCCGTATTGACAGGAGTGAACGTGTTCATGGATCTGCAGCAGGAACCACTCGCTGAACTCAAACGCCTAAAGAGAGAACCGCGGTTAAATAAAAACAATAAAACATACCACAGATAATCTTTGCAGATGTTATATACATGTCACACAGCTCAAACCATGCCCCACTCACCTGTGGGAACTGCTCAGTCAGGTGCCAGACGCACTCGAGGAATTGAGTGAAAATAGGCGACACTTCCTTTGGGTCTCCATCCAGCTGGTCACACCTGAACGCACACAATTCAAGCAGAGTAATAAAATACTGCCAGCAGCCAGTGCTGCCCCTCAGCCTCCGTTTCAGAATCTTTAGGCAGCACAAATCCCGTGGAAGCCCAAACTCTAGAACACATAATTACCAGGTCTCAGTAGATCTTAATGGGGTGCATATGAGGTTTAATTTGAAAATCGTAGGGGGCATCCAGGATTTTCAGAAAACTTGACCTTTGACCTTTACTTTGAGGTGAAGGTCGCCGAGATTCAAAATCATCCGAATCTTTTAGTAGATGCTTCTATGGTGTGAATTTGAACATCCATCCATCCATCCATTTTCTTCCGCTTATCCGGAGCCGGGTCGCGGGGGCAGGAGCCTAAGCAGAGAAGCCCAGGCTTCCCTCTCCTCAGCCACCTCCTCCAGCTCATCCGGGGGGACCCCAAGACGTTCCCAGGCCAGCCGAGAGATATAATCTCTCCAGCGTGTCCTGGGTCTGCCGCGGGGCCTCCTCCCGCTGGGACATGCCCGGAACACCTCACCCAAGAGGCAGCCAGGAGGCATCCTAATCAGATGCCCGAGCCACCTCAACTGGCTCCTTTCGATGTGGAGGAGCAGCGGCTCTACTCTGAGCCCCTCCCGGATAGCTGCACTCCTCACCCTATCTCTAAGGGAGAGACCAGCCACCCTTCGAAGGAAACTCATTTCTGCCGCTTGTATTCGCGATCTTATTCTTTCGGTCACTACCCAAAGCTCGTGACCATAGGTGAGGGTAGGAACGTAGATCGACCAGTAAATCGAGAGCTTCGCTTTTACACTAAGCTCCCTCTTCACTACGACAGACCGGTGCAGCGTCCGCATCACTGCAGAGGCAGCCCCGATCCGTCTGTCGATCTCCCGCTCCCTTCTCCCGTCACTCGTGAACAAGACCCCGAGATACTTGAACTCCTCCACTTGGGGCAAGAACTCGTTCCTTTGAACGAATTTGAATTTGAACATCCTAGATCAAATCGCTCTCAAGTTAACACGTTCACAAAGCTGAAAATTGGCTGCCGCCGACAACCCCATGAGCCTTTCTAGGCCTGAAAAACGCCGAACTCTGCAGCACCCAACATTTTCCAGCTGAAACCTCACCTGTCTGCAAACTTGTGACCAAAAGAGATCCAGTCTTTCTCTATCAGTACCTAGAAGAAAAATAAGAGTGAGGATCAAGTTTGAAGCACGAGATCCACAAACAAAGAGCAGTATGCATGCACACGTCAACACGATGTGTCTGCGGCCAGTACCATAAAGCCTTTAATAGTACGATAGTAAGGGTCCATGAGCAGCGCCCCCAGGGCGCAGACTTGGGCGGTTCTGTCCCATCCATCTGAGCAGTGAACCAACACACTGGCTCCTTCAACTGTCACCGCCTGGGTTTAAGAGTGGAAACAGACGGCAGAGGAATGTGGGTATTTTTAAAAAAAAAAAAAAAAAAAACAGCTCCTATCGATCTGGACTAGCAGATATAATACACTTAAAGAAGTATGAAAGGGAAACATTTACCCTGGTGAGACAGACAGCAGCATCTACTATAGCCTTGATATGCCGCAGCCAGCCACTACTCTCTAGTCCCACCAGATAGTCACTCATGGAAAGTGACCGAGTCCCAATCACTGAGAGATCAAAGAGATTTCAGATTACTGCACTGACTGCCTTCTATTTAAAAAAAAAAAAAAAAACAGTTTTCATAAACATCATCATTTTTTTTCTTTGGGTGTGCTTGTGCATAATGGCTGTTTAACCTTCCAGCAATTTCTGCAGGCTGCTCCGCATGACGTGGATGTTTTCAATGCCAACAAACTGGAAGCGGATGTTGGAGTAGTTGTCCTCATTCTCGTAGCCTTTACCTGCGGCTCTGTTAGCAAGGGCGTTCAGCTGTGGGCCAGAAACAAAAAGAAAAGAAAAGAAAAGCTCAATAACTGCAACTCTGTTTTCAAACTACATTCATATAGTGCTGGACGCACATACAGGATATTTAAAATCAAAACCAACTTGAACACTGCTTGTTATGCGGAGAAGTTGTCTGGCTATCCCCACCTTACCTTTGGCCTTGTATCCATGACATACAGAAATCGGCTGTTGTGATTGGCTTTGCTGATAGCCTGCAGCATGCTCTCATCCTCGAGGCATCGTGCACTGAACCCAGAGAGGGGCTGACTGCAACGGCACACTGCCGCCTGTCAGGGTGAAGAGAGCACAATGATAAAAACAAGGAGTTATAAAAATAATAAATATACTGCTGTTAAAATATTCCCTTCAAACCAGAACATTTGAGGCTGCATTACTTCCTTCCAGTGGTTAGCTATAATGGAACAACTACAGCTCCCAGGAGTCTCCTAAAGCCTAACAAAATTATTTATATCAAACTGACAAGGAGGTCAAATTTTAGTAGCAATTTGTCAGCCGTTTTACTTTTTAGGTTAAACTAATAACATAAATATAAACTCTTTAGTTCTCTTTAAAAGAGAAATGATAATGCCATTTTGTAGATAAGACTTTATTAATCTCACAGTGGAGAAATTCACCTGTTCCAGCAGCAGTAAGACAAAGTGAGATAAAAAAAAGAGCAACAGGCAAAAATCCAACAAAAACCAAACACAATGTTTGCTGTGCTTGTGTGCGTCAGGTTTTTCTAGTTAACAGTGATTAGTCAAGACAAGAAAATGTATTGATGTGCGGCAGTGATTAGATTACTGGCACCTGCATTCTCCTAACTGCTGTTTCACCTGAAAATCAGGATTCAAAACTACGCTGCGTGCTTTGGATGGGGGTGTGCTGTCTTGTTTGCGTTGACATTCGCAGAAAAAGCAAAATCTGTTCATCAGTCCCGCTGACATTTTGTTAGAGAACATTAAAAAAAAAAAGATGCAGATTTTCCATCAAATTTCATAGACCCTTGACAGTAGTTACTAATAATTTCTGTGATCTGGTAACGTTTCTTCTACTGCCAGCGAAAGGTCAGAATTTCCATCCATACATAAAACAAATCTAATGAGCAGATGTCATGAAATTTGTTAAGCAGAGTACAAATCCTTTCCATGTTGGACATTTTATGAGCTTTGCTGCAAATCCACCCTTGGCAAAAATCTCAACTTTGCACATGTTAATATGCAATTCCCGACAGGCGGGTTCCCATGATATTTGCACTTTGATATAACCGAAAGAGTTGACCCCATTTTCAGTTTAAGCACTCCTACTTCCATTCTGCTAGAGCCACCTCAGAAATACTAAGATCCAGATTTCTCATCTTGCTCCTTGTGCTCAACAACTTGCTAATGAAAGATGAAATACAACAAGCATGACCAAAAGAGACCCAAATAAATAATGTAAGTGGTTACAGTTTTAAAGTACCTTCTTCTCTTGGTAGAAATAAGTGAGTACAGGAAAGCGCCCTTTGCTTCTGAACTTGGAACTCCCCACGATGATGGGCTTACTGGCAGTGATAGGAACATAGAGGTCTCGTGGATATGTCTCACACACCTGAACAAAAACACACACACAATGCATCAAAAAAAAAAAAATACCAGGACTCACCCTGTTGTTGATGATATATACAAGTATTGCCAACAGTTCACATCAACAAATATTCCTGCTGAAAATTCCTGTGTTAAAATATTGACTAAAAGAGTAAAAAACTATAAAAGGCATTATGTACAGTATTACTGAGAGCAACAGTGGCTTGAAAGAAGGCGTCCAATTTCTACTTTTGACTTGAAGGCCTTTTTTGTCCATCATACTAAAGATGGAGCTAACCAGCAGTGATGCTCCAGCGCCCTCTTCTGGACCATTGCTGCAGCTGTGGTTTGAGTGATTTGCATCCCTTTCTATGTTCTTCTGGCAACTCATTTCCATCTGCAGCCATGATGCAGGCATGCAGACAGTCAATACACAGAAATACTACAAGTCAAACCCCAAATTACTTCATTACTTTGTAAAAAACAGATCTAAGTGGTAACCAATATCAGAAACTGTCAAGAAATCCAGATTATAGCAGGACAGAGCGCTTGCTTGTACTAATAAAAGTTCTATTTTATTATCTACCTTGTAGTCCCTGTTGACATCAGTGAGCTGCCATTGGTCACAGGGAACGCCCATCCTCTCAAACTCTGCCCCCAAGTCGATAAGCTGCCATCCTTCCTCTCTCTGCTGGTCATTTTGTTTGGGGTTGTAGGAGAAAGCATAAAGCTCTTCATAGCATACTGCACAGAGGAAAAAAACAGAGAGAAACCCCACAAGACTGTTTAGTATGTAATTCCATCTCTGTCAACTATTAACTGGATGGGAGGAATGCCTAAAATAAACAGATCATCCATATATCAGAGAACCTGGCCGTAGAAGACGCAGCAGTGAGCTGTAGACGTCGTGGCAGTCTCTTTCTCTCTGTACCACAAAATGAACCACCCTGAAGTTGCGACACTGAATTACCAACGGACAGCCAGAGGTGGTCAGGGAGAGCTTCTCCACAGAGGCTATATGATGATGCAAAATCTGCAGATAAGGAGAGAGGAACCAGGCAAAAAAGAGAGGCTGGTGATTCACAGAGGATGGATCATTATGAATTAGTTTAAACAAAGTCAACATTGCAGCTTTACTCTTTAGGAACATCAGTTCAGTTCAAAATTCTTCTAGGAGGAAATCAAAAGTCAGCAGAAATCAAGTTTTCCAGTCTTCTAAGATCCAAATTTGGTGAGCTTATGTGAACCGTAGCTTCAGTTTCCTGGTCTTAGGTGATCGGAGTGGTACCCGGTGTGCTCTTCTGCCGCCGTAGCTCATCTGCTTCAAGGTCTGATGTGTTGTGCTTTCAGAGATGCTCTTCTGCATACCTTGGTTGAGTTTCTGCTGCCTTCCTATCAGCTCAAAGCATTCTGGCAATTGTGCTCTGACCTCAGGCATCAACAAGATATTTTCACCCAGAGATCTGCTGCTCTCGGGATGTGTTCTGTAAACCCTAGAGAGAGCTGTGTGGGAAAATCCCAACAGATCAGCAGGTTCTGAGATACTCAGAGCAACTCTTCTGGCACCAACCACCACATTCAAAGTCATTTAAATCACCTTCCATCCCCATGCTGGTGCTCAGTTGATGTTGCTGCCATGTGACTGGCTGATTAACTATGTGCATTAATAAGCAGTTCAATAGGTGTGGCTGGTGAGTGTTATCTGCTACATGAAAATAATGAAGAACAGATAAGATGTGGAATATTTAAAGACGTGGATGAACATGTATTTTGAACAGAAGAGTGCTATAAAAAGCTCAGTCCACTTTACCAAGTAATCATGAATTATTTTAATATCGTACAGAAGCACAGAGGGCAAGAGGGTCAGATGCCACACATCACCATATTCATGAGTGCATTTTGAGTCCTACAATCATAGGAAATCATAAAGATGCACATTCATCAGCGCTGGGAATGACTAGTGGGACACACAGGCAAACAAAAGCATGTACACACACACACACACACACACACACACACACACACACACACACACACACACACACACACACACACACACACACACACACAGTGTAATTGCTGATCCCACCAGCTGTACAGACAGGCAGTAACTCAACTGCTGTTTAATCATTTATGAGGCACACAAACATTCTAACACACTCTTTTGATGCACAACAAAGTTACTTTGAAATTACTCCACAACACACACAGTGCTGAACAAGACACACACACACACACACACACACACACACACACACACACACACACACACACACACACACACACACACACACACGGAAGGCCAGGGACGTGCAGCTATAAAAGTGCACGAACATGTTCAAATGCACATGAAACAGGAAGGATGGTGGAAAGGAGGTCATGGCCCAGGTTTTGCTGCACAAAGCATTTTAAACCACGATAATGTTTCCACAATGTAGGCCAGTCACTAAATACTAGAGTTTTTTCTTTTTTTTTTACCTGGATTCAAACAGTGCAATGCAATTGTGTCCACTCCGAAGTAAACCATTCCAGCAAGTGTGTAATATGTCAACTGGACTCTGTAAAACCTATTAAACAGGGCTAGGCGAAGTGTATGAAGTCATTATCACAAATCATAACTCTAATCAAATCTAGCAAATCACGTGTTGAAATTCTTAACATGAGACCTAAACTGCTGCAACCAATTTCCCAGTATTAAATAACCTCTTGTGTTCAGTGGCTCCTCTAGGCCTATTGCAACATGCATCTCTCATAACCCAACACTGCCACTTTGCTGCTACTGTACCAGAAATAAGTTCATCAGCAAATCTGAATTTTGCACGCTAGATGTTATTAACCTAGTTCTTCCAGTGCTCTGACAGCGATCCTCTTTCACATACACACACACACACACACCATGTGTGCACATTTTGAAACTCTACCCTGCTTCCTTTTACCACACATTAGCTTTCATAATCTCTCTCTCCTTCCAACAATAAACTCTGTCCGGTTGCAGGCTTCCTTTTAGCGGTCACATTAAAAACTCCTCATGTGGCTGCACAGAGGCAAGAGCAGCGTCACCACTGAAGTTCCAGTTTCTTTATGGCTCCCATTCATTTGCATCAGAAACATCTGTGGATAACGTGACCTCTATTGCATGCTTTCGGTTACCTCTGGGTTTGGAGATCCAAAAATATGCCAGCTAGCTCCTGGCAGCTACAGTAATCATTTTGCGAGCAGCTACCGGCAACATTGCACCGCACTGGTTCCTCCAGCGAAGGAGTGTATTAATAACATTTTGCAGGATGATAAATGTTAATTACTGGACTAAAAAGAGGCCCATATTGTCTAACAAGCACACTTAAGTTTGCTTGAAACTGTACGATCCATTAGTATAATATTAGTATAATGTTGCATTCACCTTAGTGACATCCACATACAAGTACTGTGACACCTGCACTACTGGAGGTATAGTCGGCACCAGAGCTACTCACCCAGATCTCCTGTCCAGCAGAGGCTGAGTTGTTAGAGCTGCTCTCCACAAAGATGAGATGCGTGGCTGTGAGGTACAGTGTGCCATGTGTGGATTTGTTGCTGAAGCGATCCAACAGCCGCACCTGCTCCACCTGCAAGGACAGAAACACATACTGGTAAGACCTAAACCAATCAGGAGGACGCTTTGCTTCTTCTGCTGGATGCACTGAAAATACAAGAGACAGGATCTTGCGAACGGGGACGCCAACTAATCCCGGCCACCTGGCCCTCACTATCAGCTGCCAGGTTTTTAATAACTGCAGTCACAAGTGACATTTTCTGCCACCACCTTAATAAATAGACCACCTGGCCCTTAATTAATTCTATCGTATCTACCTTAAGTCAAACACAACTCATTATTTTTACTTCCTTCTTAAGAATTCATATTCAATAGCTGCAATAGTGAAGGAAAGAGCAACTAGACAATATTGCTAATGGACTTTTCTCTGCACTGCTGCATCTATTTTATTACCTTTTGCATCACTGGGATACGACACATTAAAACAAATGCTCCAGCCAGCTACACGCTGCAGTCAAATCGCAACTGGAAAGTCACTGTTTTTGGACTGTGCACTGCTGTCAGCGCTAACTGTGCAAATCTGTGATTCATCACACTCGCTGCTTCCGGCTGACTCAGACATCCTCCTCTTGTTGCCGTTTTTCTGAGATATGATGAAACGACCGAGCCTCTCTCTGTCTCCCAGGAACCTGAGGGTCGCAGCGCTGTCATAAGTCGGCTTTTTGGAACATGAAGGAAGTCAGTGGCGTGTGTGTGTGTGTGAGTGAGTCAATGAGTGAGTTAGTGAGAGGGAAAGAGATCGCCTCACACTATCTCACAGGGAACTTAATGGTAGAATTTGTGTTTACTTCTTTTATAAACTGATGCACTTTAAACTATACTTTTGCATTGCATTCTATAAAAGCATTCACCTGATTCCTACAGTGAACAATAAGCAGCTTGTGTCTTTTTTTCTTTAACACAAAGTGTTAACAACGTTTCTGGCATTTCACAAAAGCAATAATCTCATCTGATTTCATAATCCAGACAAACAACTGAAAGGTGTGGAGACAGATGGGGAACACCCATTCTGCAGGCAATAACACCCACCCGATCTCAACATCTTTTTTTTTCTCCACTGACAAATAACATAATTATCCCTGAGCCTCAAGAATGATGTCACAATGCTGCCCAACATGGTTAAAGAAAAAATACACATGTTAAATAAAATTAGGCCCACTGAGGCACCGTATGGCAGGTGAAAGAGAATGAAAATTACATTTGACTGGCTGGTGACAAAGGTCCATATGTATTTGGACAGTGGCCCGTTTTTGGCTCTTTGAACACCTGTATATTAGATCTTAAAGGATCCTTGATTTAAGGGTTAAAGGGCTTAGCTCGTTAGCAAACACAAAAGCAGCAGCAGCCACTTAAGTTTATTTTCTAGCAGTACAGGCCTGGCAGGGCTAAACCTGTGCTGCAGCACTGCTCGGGTCTAGCCCTTTTTTTTTTTATTGGTAGGTTTGCTTTAAGCCTGGTCTTCTGTGAGTGATTTAGAGCCCAGCCAGGCAGTTATACAGCTGAAACTGTTTGATTACATATAAACAGTGCTGCCAGTCTCACGGTGATCACCCCCCTCAGCCTTTTTGCCATACAGTCATACCTGTGTGTTTCCTTTCCTACTCTAACACACTGGATTTATTGGCTGTATTGACAGTGGCAAGCTGTAAATATAAATATATATAAATATAAATATCAGGGCGTGCAAGTAGTAAAATTAGATAGAGGAAGCCCGTCTATCTGATGAACGGGGGAAACAAACGGCTCATTGATGCTCGTCACGTCTGGCTTTTGGAGCCGCTGGCGACACCTACTACCCGTCACGACATAACGCCGATTCATACAAATCCACCCCAAGCACTAATAACCAGCAAACCGAACCACAGTCGAGGCTTTCAACACAATCGGAAATGGACAAGGCCGAGCTGCTGACCGTATCCCATCCATTTGCAGTTAGCAAGAAACGTTAGCTACCTTTGGCGTTCGGATATGCTCCATTTTCCCCCCTCCCGAGACGAAACAGCTGCCAACGACTGCAAAGCTTCAGACGACACCCTCCGGATCGAAATGTACCATTGATGATATGACAGCTTCGACTCCCGCACAAGCCGCCTTCACTTTTTCCGAGGCATACGATATATGTTTATTGTCAATTATTTTTACTCCATCCGCGTAAAGTTCGCGCGAAGCACGTAATCGCTTGAGGTGGTGGGTTTTCAAAATAAAAGCCGAGTTAAAAAAAAATTTAATTTCACTCGTTTAACTCTTTGGGGGTTTGTCCTTTGGATACTTCAGTAAGAATTTTCACAGGGAAAATAGAGAAAAGATTGTGGTAATTCATGAATCTGGCAAAGGCTACCACAACCTTTCTAAAGACTTAGGTCCACAAGAAGAAAAACTGTCTACTTCTTCTTTCAGCTGCTGCTTTTAGAGGTCGCCACAGCAGATCATCTGCCTCCATCTCACTCTGTCCCTCGCATCCTCCTCTGCCACACCAACCCTCTCCTTCACTACATCCACAATCCTCCTCTGAGGTCTTCCTATGTTCCTCCTGCCTGGCAGCATATTCAACATCCTTTGCCCAGTATATCCACTATCCTTCCTCTTCGTATGTCCAACCCATCTCATCTCTACCTTTGTCTCCAAACCGCTCGACCTGAGCTTCCTTTGATGTAGTCATTTCTAATCCTGTCCATCCCGGTCACTGTGAAAATATTAACATCTTCAGCTCTGTTACCTTTCTGTTTGTCAGTGCCACCATGTCCAAACCATAAATCACAGCAGGTCTCACTACCACCTTGTAAACCTTCCCTTTCACATTTGGTGTGTTATCCCATCTGTCAACTCCTTCATCACCACTGCGAACAAGACGGGGTGTCACTCCAATTTAAACACATGCAAAACTATTTTACAAACCCACACATCACAACCTGAATAGATATTAATAATTTTCACACAAAAGCTTTTGAAAAAGCTTACTCTGCATGCAGATGTCTAAAAGTATTTGTGAAATTCATTTCATGTACTTACAAGTTATTAAATGTGTGCGCACGAAGCTCCTGATAAGACATTTTGCACAGAGCAAAACAAAAAAGAACAGCATAACAGCAAAAGAAAAAGCGAAACAACGAGACAAGTGGTGAAAAGCTCAAATAATAATGTTTGAGGTGAAAATTACATTAAAAAACACATTTGCAACATATTTACTTTGATACAATTTTGATTTTGACAAACTATTTTGGATACGTTAAATGTGTGCAACATTCAGCACCCCTGGGAATTATACACACAATGACAATTTTGCAGGAAATGAACAAAAGGGTATGTGACAGAAACAGCATTGTGCAACCAGCTTTGGAAATACATGAGTGTAGCCTGAGCGATTAATCTAATGTGGCCTTCGTTAAGCTTTTATTTAGAAAGAAATGCCGGATTCAATTTGCGATCTTTCGTTGAAATTGACGGTTTTTAGACATCCGCTGTCCGGGAGTGCGAGAGTTGAAACCATGCGCATGCGTGGCACATCACGGGATGCAAAATCTGCGGGGACGATGGGTAACGTAGTTGGAAACAAAAACATTGCCCTCAACCGTCTTAGAGCAAGTCCCTAACTGGACAGTCCGTGCACTGCAATGAACCTGAATCTGTCCAACATGTGTTTTTAAGAGTGGCGGGCCTATGACCGGGACTGGAAGGTATTATAGAAACTTTTAAACAGCTGAAAATTAATTTTAAGTTGGAGGACGGTCTTGAAAAGACGCTCCCGCAAGTTTATGGGCAACTGATGAGATGAAAAGAACAGGTTCAACAGAACCTATTCTTTTTTTTTTTTTCTGTCCGGCTCCTGATCCACACTCCAGTCCAGTAGTTGGCGATAATGCACCTTTTGAGCTGTTCAAAAGAAGAAGCACTACATTACCCGAAATGCACTAGTATTTAGGACATACCAGGCGGGGAATAAGAAAAGTGGTGTCATGTGAGAGTGTACCCTCCGATAATTGTCAAGTTTACGAATCTAGAAGCAGAAGAGCAGGTTTGGTAAACACGACAGGCTGCAGCAGAGCAGTTTGGGGTTCATGTGGAAGAGCTTGTTTCCGAGTCCGAGGATGTTCCGGTGAAGACGGGACCGCGGGTTCGGCCCTCACGCGGGCGTCAGAAGCTAACCGTTAGCTGTGATGTTTTCACAAGCCACTCGAGTCCAAATAGTCAGTTGCTGTTGACTGTGTGCCCTTTAAAAGAAAATGTCTGGATTTAACTTTGGCTCGGGGACTCTTGGGTCCACCAACACGGGTGGAGGATTCACGTTTGGGGCCGCAACCAGGTAAAGGCAAATTTCACATAGCCGGCTTAGCTAACGTTAGCATAGCCAAAGGAGTCCTGGCGTTAGCGGATAATACAGCTTGCAAATTTCCAAATGAGTGCTGTTTAGGTTGTTTTCCGAACTAAACAGCAGTTTCGGGTTTTAGATGAAAAATCTGAAAACTCATGTAATTTCAAACGCTGCATATGTAGGGCGAAGCGCAAACATCCGCGACTAATTAACCAGTCAAAACACGTGTGTTTTGGCTGGGTTGTCCTTGTAACTACTCTGGCTTATGATATCCAGCGGCAAATCAGATGTTGGATTCTGAGCTTTAACTGAGATTTATCAGGTTTAACTCTTGCACACTGCGGGTTGTCATGAGAAATGTTTGCGGTAACAGTTGAAATACAGTATGCTAAATTGGATGGACTTTCATTTGAAAGATAACTTAAAAATTTGATTGGGGTTAACGTTTGTCTTCAAATCGGTAGGTTTTCTTGAAGAAATTTAAGATCCTTCTACTTTCTACTACAAAATGCTAGTAAAATATTCTGTGTGCTGTGAAAATAACACAATGTTCATCCTTTATTAATTTGCGATTTGATATTATAGAACAATGTATGTGACTAATCTTATTACTTTTTTCTTAAGTGCTCCTGCGGCCGGTACTGGTGGTTTTTCTTTTGGGACAGCTTTGGGTACAGCAGGTGCAACCCCTGCTCCCACCACCAGCACTCCATCTCTTGGCCTAGGAGGCAGTCTTTTTGCTCAGAAACCTGCTGGTGGATTCTCCTTCAATACACCTGCCTCAAGTAAGAATGTGCTGTAACAGTGAAGTAAAACTATATGTGATTAACATTTCTCCCAGTTGCCTGTCTTATGTTGGGATGTTGTTGTCTTTCAGGTGCTGCTGCGCCCACTACAGGCCTTACATTAGGTGTGTGTGTGTTTCTTTATTGGGGTTTATATATATATATATATATATATATATATATATATATATATATATATATATATATAACAAACAAATAAATAAATCTTTTTTTTCTTTTTGTCTTCTCAGGTGCCCCAGCTAGTACAGCTGCCACCACAGGCTTTAGCTTAGCCTTCAACAAGCCTACTGTCTCAGCTGCGCCGTTCTCCCTCACCGCTACTACCACCTCTTCGACAGCCCCCGCTGGGACAGGCTTAACGTTTAGCTCTGTCCTGACCTCCACAGCTCCACAACAGCCAGCAGGCGCTGGCTTTACCCTTGGTCTCAGTGGCACGACGACCACCACAGCATCCTCCACAGGTTCATCACTGGGAGGAAGTCTCTTCTCCAGCACTGGGTCTACAGGTGAGATACAGTCAGTTTTACAGGGTGAAGCACTTAGAGCTGATGTGTTTATATACATAAGCAAGTATTCAATGCAAATGAAAGCTAATCAGAAGTCATCACTGGCATAGAGAAAGTAATAATTTTTAATTTCTTTTGAATTGGATAAGCAAAGTGTGATGATTAGGTAGTACAGTGACTACGTAGAAATACTGAGTGCTCTTTTGAATGAGTTCTCAGTCCTGTAAACTGTATGCTTACCTCTTGTTGCAGGTTTGGGTCAGACCACTCTTGGAGCAGGAGGCGGGTTATCGTTCAGTTCTCTGCTGGCAACCTCCGCAGCATCATCAGCAGCTCCTGCTCCAAGTATTGGCCTGGGTGGAGTCGACTTCAGCACTTCCTCTGAGAATAAGAGTGATGCATCATCTGGCGCTAATGCACAGTACGAACTGCTGACCAACATGATCCTTTACTATGTTTTGAAATAGAAATGCTGTGATGCAGAACAATAAGTGTAAATAACCATTTACTGAGAGACATTCAGCATCTCACTCTGTTCATTATCACTGACTATTCCTTTCTTTCTCTCCCTCAGGGACAGTAAAGCTCTAAAAGATGAGAACTTGCCCCCAGTTATTTGTCAGGATGTTGAAAATTTTCAGTAAGTATTGTATGTGTTATCTTTTTTTTTTTTTTTTTTTTTTTTTTTTTTTTAAGGTTGAACGCAGCACTATGACCCAAACCAAATCTTATCCAGTGAGCTGTCTAGGCCTTCCCCATTCTGTGTAAAATTCCCTCATGAAATCCCAAATTTATAGAGGTTTGAGTAGTAGCACTTTGAAAGCATACTATGATAGCTTTCCATATAAGGTTATCTGTTCCAACACTTGCCCACAATAAAATGGGTGGGTTCAGACTAAAGGCGCTATCTTATGAACCGTGTATCAGATCCAGATGTAAATACCTGGAAATAAAAGCTGAGATGTTGATCTTTTGTCTCATATTCATCTTTTAGAGTCAATCCTAAATGGTTTCAGTCTACAGCAAAAATAACGGGATTTGCCTCACTGTTCCAATACTTTATGGAGGGGAGTGTATCTCAGAGGGCTTTTGTCATCTGCGACTGATTCCTTCTTTGCTCCATCCTTTTGCAGAAAATTTGTGAAAGAGCAGAAACAAGTTCAGGAGGACATAAGCAGGATGTCATCAAAGGCCATTTCTAAAGTCCAAGATGATATCAAGAGCCTCAAACAGCTTCTGTCTGTCAGTGCAAGCGGCCTGCAGCGCCAGGCTTTGGCCATCGACAAACTGAAACTGGAGACAGCGCAGGTAAGAACAGTGTATCTGTGTTGGCACAGGTTCTTATGTCTGCGCATTTTTGTGTTATCAAGTTTCAGCAAATCAGAAGCTCACATTACAAACCCTAAGTGTATACATGTGTATGTAGTGTTGCATATTATCAAAGTAGGGATTCACAAGGATGCTCCAAGTTATATACAAGTGGTCATTTCCACCAAGCATCTGTAGATAGACTGAAATATTATAAACCTTAAAATGAGATTTCTGTTCTCACAAACTAAAAATATGAAATTTTCCCTCAAAACCGTAACAAAAAGCTTTTTTAGGTGTTTGACTTTCTGCTTTGCTTTGTTGTGAAGGAGCTGAAAAATGCTGACATAGCACTTCGTACACAAAAGACCCCTCCTGGACTTCAACATGAGAATACAGCTCCGTCAGAGTAAGTAAGCTATTGAATAAAAGCAAATCTGAGGTCAGCGCGTGTGAAAAGTTGTTTTTTATATTACTTTTGAATATCATAAGACATGGCTTAATGGATTTTTTTTTTTTAATTTAAATTGTATGTTTTGTCAAAATGTCCTCTTAGTAGTAGACCTAAAAAGTTAATTATGGACACTGCATAACGGACTGAGATTTAAACCATGTGGCCCTTTTTGTGTGTTTAGTTATTTCCGTAGCTTGGTAGAGCAGTTCGAGGTGCAGCTGCAGCAGTACCGGCAGCAGATAGAAGAGCTGGAGAACCACCTGACAACCCAGAGCAGCGGCTCCCACATCACACCTCAGGGTAAGAACACATTTGTGTGGCTGTTAACATAACCCTGGTCATGTTAAAGTTGAGATTGATCCTTGTGTTACATGTTTCATTGGCAAACAGGCTACTGATCCAGTCAGTTTTTTTTTATTTAATATAAAAATATGACTTCATGAATTAAAAAAAAAAAAAATTATTTATTTTTGGTCATTGCTTCCATTCCATTTTTATTGAAGTACATCAAATGTGTACTGAGACATTATTTATGCTTTTATTTGCAGATCTGACCATGGCCATGCAGAAGTTGTACCAAACATTTGTTGCACAGGCTGCCCAGCTCCAGTCTGTCCACGAGAATGTCAAGGTCAGTTTATTTCCTCCAGCTTTCTCAGATAATAAGAGTCTCATCTGCACTGTTTGAAAGTTTGTTTAATAATTTTATAGGGCTGGGTGATGAGGCAGCTGTTGCATGATCATTTAACTTGTCTTTTTCCTCTGATGTCTTGTGGTATAGATTTTGAAGCATCAGTACCTCTCCTACCGCAGAGCCTTCCTGGAAGACTCTACGGACGTCTTCGAGTCTAAACGAGCGTCTAACAGGAAATGGCAGAGCACGCCACGAGTCACTACTGGGCCTGCACCGTTCTCCAGTGTGCCCAATGCTGCAGCTGTGGCCATGGCAGCCACTTTGACCCAGCAACAGCAGCCAACTCCAGGTCTGACTGCCTACAAGTTTTAGAAAGTTGATCTCCTTTGTTAGGAGAATAAAAGAGAGGAAGGAGAATCAATAATAAAAGCAAGTTGTAGAGTGGACAGGATCGGTGTGCTCTTAACACATTTTGGTAGCAAATAATTCAGAAGGGTGAGACAGGATGAGTAAAACTAATTAAAATGACAACAGCCTTATCTGGTGTTGAGGTGACTGCTTTCTGTAGTGAAAAAAAAGGTGGCGAAAGGAAGAGATAAGACAAATCTGTTGCTTAACTCTGACAGGAGACATTTGTGCTGCCTTACCCTCTTGTGTCTGGCTCTCGGTTCGAGGGTTGGAAATATGTATTTTATGCGCCTTATAATACTGGAGTGAGGACATTAAATAGATGGCTCCAGTGCAAAACGAACACTGAAACACTGAAAATTCCTCCTGCTAATTTCTCTCTTTCTCTGTGCCCTCTCTAATGGGATACTAGTGCAGCTTTATAGCTGACATCAGTGGGGAAATTGCATAGTGGTAGAGAGAGTCTAGAAATCTCATTTTGACTCTAGAAACTTTTAAACCTCAGTTTTAGGGTTTTATTGTGTTAAAACGATGCTAAAAATGAGCCTACTCAGTTAAGGTTGTTGTGTAATGCAGTTTGAATGATTAATACACTTGCTGTGATTTTTTTTTTTTTTTTTTTTTTTTTTTTTTTTTCTTCTCCCCCCCCCCCCTTATTCTCTCCAGTGGTTTCTGAATGATTAGTCCAGATAATGGTGCATCTTTAGATTTTTGTCAGGTCAGTCTGAGTGGTGGGTTGGTGTACGTCTGTTGTAATGCAGCCCCTGCATTCTTTAACCCAAATAAGGTCTCAGACATGTGGGGAGCGCCAGTTAATCAGACACCAATTCAGCCGTTGCCGTTTTTCCAGTAATCTAATTTAGGCCTCGACCTACATTGTAGAGAAACTTTGCTCTAAATAATTGAGCATAAAACCTTAAATGTAAAATGTGACTATCATGCCACTTTTTAGGTTCTTTCTACCTTCTAGTAGTAAAAACAGTACTATTACTAAATAATGTTCTACTCAGCGTCAAGCATAAATACACAGATGATTGTATTGTTTAATAGAGATCGGCATCAGAGGGAATTGGCATTTTCTAGGACTTAAAATTAGCCCCTTATACTGATAACTCGAGGATGCATAAATTTAATATCATTAAACAAATTACAACCAACATAACCTTAAGAATATTTACTTCAACATCTCTGAGGTGTTCAAATTTTTAGCCATTTCTGTAGGCTTTGGTTTGTTGGGTTGCAGTCCATTTTACTGCATACAATGAACACTCGAAGCTCCTGTGTATATTAGCATGTTTTTGAGATCTTTCTTGTAAAGTTAAAACTCAGTTCAAAAATTTTAAAGCAATATATTAATAGGATTACTTTGTAAAGGCAGTGAGGTTAAAAAATGTTCCTGGTCTTTCTCACAAAGCTCATCAGATGTGCTTTGACTGTTATCACGTCTGCTGCCCACAAGTTGTTTGCTAATTTTTTTTTGTAATATTCACATACGTTTGACCACGTAGTCGGGCATGCAGATTCAGTTTGTTTTATTTATATTTCATATATATATATATATATATATATATATATATATATATATATATATATATATATATATATATATATATATATATATATATATATATATATATATATACACAAACTATTCAAAGATGTGCCAAATAGGTATGGGACTATTTTACTAATCCATTCCTTAGCCACAGTTTACTGGGGTGGGGGGGTTGAAAAAACAAAACAAAAAACACTTAACACACACACACCACAGTCGTTATGATTGTGTGGTAGAAGTGCACACTACCTTGGTGCCTGCTGTTTTTTGTTATTTTATTTAATTAAAAGCCAAATCATTTTTTGATTATTTGTTAATTTTATCCATATGTGCTCTGGGTGTGCTAGCTATCCAGCAAGGCTGTAATATAGTTTTAAGACACTGCAAATTATTTGTGTCTATGGTACTTGATTGCTTTATTAATTTTGCAAAACTCCCATTTCTTTTGCCATTTAGTAGACAAAGAGACGAAGCTATCTGATAGAATAAGCCTAGTCACAGACTAGCGTATTTATTTACCTATTTATTTTTTCTGCTTAAAGGTGACATTCAGCTTATTTTGTTACTTTGTTAAAAATGTTGAAAATTTCAGTCAGTTTCACATATGTGCAAATAATCCCAGTAAACCAAAAGCTCACATTTCAGAGCTGTAAATGAAAGTTTTCAAACTTTTTTTTTTAACTCATGTAACTGTATGTCATAAGTAAGGAAGCTTATTTCTGCCACTGAACTTTTTTTTTTTGCTATCCATAACTAAATTTTGACATTAACTCAGAAGAGGAGAAGAAATTCTTTAATGCCATTGCACATTTCCATGCAATGAATGAGAACACCATATATATATATATATATATATATATATATATATATATATATATATATATATATATATATATATATATATATATATATATATATATATATATATATATATACACAGAAAGTAGCATAAAATATAATCTGCATCAGTTGACCATAATAATTAAAAGCCTACTCCTCTAGAAACTCCATCTAACCTAAAGTAAAACAAAGTTTCAACATCAACTACGTGGCATTGATTTTGTAAACACACCACATCAGCCAATCAGATAATGGTATTCACGTCACGTGACCTCACCGGTCTATTTTGAGGAAAAGTCAACACCAGAATATCCTTACAAAAATCACAGATCGAGCATGTAATGCATTAAAATTTATAAATTAAATTATAATTGTCAATTTAAGATGTTTTTACAGCATAATGATGCAATATATAGAAGATCTCATGAATACGTGTTGGTTTAATCGGGCAGAAATCATGTGCATTTTTCATTCATTTTCCGGTGGCCATGATGAACCAGCCAGTCAGACCTCCTAAATTCCGACGCTCCAAAAACCACTTTCATATCTACAGATTTGAATGAAACTTCATCAGCAGGAAAAAAGACTGGATTAAATTCCTGCATACCTTTGAATCAATACTATAAGTCTGAACTGTGACTTTATGTTGATTGAATTGGAGCCAAATCTTCAACGCGACCAAGCTGAAATCTTGAACCAAACAAAAAAAAAAAGAGGGCCGGTGTCCTGCAGGTTTTAGATGTGTCCCTGATCCAACACACCTGAGTGGCTGAATGGCTGAATTACCTCCTCAGTATGCAGTCAAGTTCTCCAGAGTCCTGCTAATGACTCTATATTTGATTCAGGTGTGTTGTGGATGGCATTTTTTTTTTTTTTTTTTTTTTTAAGTGGCAGAAACAAGCTTCCATACGTAAGGGATAAGGGAGGGATTGTCTTTATGGTCATAGCAGCCCCACTCACCTCCTTTTAAGTTTGTTTGAGAGGGGCAGCCAATCAAAAGAAAGCTGGCTGAAGGGACAGTGGCCTTGAAGGGAGATAAGCTAAAATGCCTTGTTTCAGCCAGTGGATGAATGGAATGACACGTTTGACGGTCCTTAACCATGCGGCAGGCTGGAGTTTTCTTCTGGTAGATTCACGTTTGACCAGTACACATGCCAGATGAGCATGGCCCCCCCACTGTTTAGATTACAGTAAAGGTGCCAAAAGACTCAGGACTGAAAATATAAACTAAATATCAGCTGTAATTTGAAAAGAAGTCTTTAAGTTACTCCAGTGGAAGGGAGGCTGGTAACAGTGGAAAGCCCTGGTCACTTGTTGCTGGCCTAAATGAAGTTTTAAGCATTGTGAACAAAGAGCTGAGGTTGGAAGGTTCATTTACATTATGAATTCTCAACAGCGACAGTAATAGGATGCATTATCTCACTGTTCAATACCTTGATATATATGGCTGGTTTGGTTGTAATAAAGGCCATACCGCTGTTACTTGATAAAGTGATTTCACTTAAGGGCTACTGTCAGTGCAACAGGGCTGGATCATTTCACATGGAGTTCATTCCAGAGAAAATGTGGAGTTAAAACAGCTGTTCACAGGTTGTGATTTCAGGTATTTTATCCAAGGTGATGGTCCTTTGTACAGACATTTGCTTCTCAAATCTGTGAAAAGTCTACTTTGCTGTTGGTTTGACTGTTTGGTAGTTCAGAAGAGAACAATTTTTGCTGCTCACACTGGTCCATAAGTACCAGTGAGATACATTAGTGCCAAAAGGAAACAGGTCAATGTGGCCACATTGGGTGTCCACGTGTCTTGATTGTATAGGGGGTTATTTTTCCCACCATTTTCTCATCTTAAGGATATAGTGTTGCTTGTTGTAGATACCTGTGAGAGCTTAGTAGTATTGGCACTCAGAGGAATAAAGATGGAAAAACTGTAGTTGAACATGTTGCGATTATAAACCGCACTCACTACCAGCAGTCATCTGCATATTGCAGCTGTTACGGTGGTGTTTGGCGAAAACAGCCTAATCGATGGTTTGGTTTTTAATGAAGAAAACTGCTGCTTTCAGACAGTCCGGTCCTCGTGTCAAACAACGCTAAAGTTTTATTTTGTAGGATCTAAAGGCTGAGGTGGGTGTCTGTTACAGAGAGTCCCAATCCACAGGCATCCAGAATTTGAAATTCTGTGCAGTTTTGCTCACACTTTAAAATATTGTCTTCCACATACAATAATGCACAATAATGACATATAATATAATAATTATTGGTCTGTTTGGACTTTAAAGGTAATTGTGGATATTAAGCCACTTTAATGCTATAAAATGATAGTAGGTATCTTATCACTGTCAGTTATATGTATGCAAATGCCGTATTTTGAGTGTGATTATAACAGCTGGAGTTGTTCCCATTTACCTCCTTTAAAAAAAAAAAAAAGAAAAAAGTGAAGGAATTCATATGTGACTTTATTTTTTAAATGTTAGGCACACTGCTGGTGTCACAGTTTGCCTACAGGACTCAACATGAGTTACTCAGTAGTGAATCTGAATCATACCTTTTGGTATCTTTTGTTTTTCTATGCGTTGAACTTGAGCACAACAGTTCACAGTAACGGGCCTGATTAGTTGACTGAATGTTGCTATTATCTCTTAAACATTTCCACATTCTTTGTCATGTACTTAGGGTACATCTATTTTTATAGTGTTTTTTGTTGTCGTTGTTTGTTTTTGTTTTTTTAAAGAGGTATCACTATTAAAAGGTGCGTTTTGGAACAACTAGAATTTACAAAACTGAAAACGTTTTAGGCGTCACCTCTGTAAAGTCAGACTTGATCCAGCAAAGAAGAGTTTGTAGCTTGTAGTTATCCACAATGCAGCTTTTGTGTTCAAAAATACATGTAAAATTGTCTGAACAAACGTGACAAAGGTCCTTCAGTTTGTGTTGGACGGATGACTCGAAACTTGACCACACTGACTCCGGCAGGCAGACTGAACCAAATCACTGAGTTTTCTTTTTTGACCAGTTAACACTGAAAGGCAGCCGTGAATGCCATTTTCACATTTCTTATCTAATTCTCCTGTTCTTTTACTTGTAATCGTGTGTTTTAATCTTATATATCCAATGCCTGTTGATACAGTATATTTAATCTACAATATGTTGTGCCTTTTTAAAGATATAATCAATAATTGTGTGATACTTTTTTCTTTTTTTTTGGACATATGCTAGTTCATTCACTCTCAGAAATCTTGAATTTGGAAACTTGTCAAATGCAGTAGCACTTAGCAATTTACAGCCACTTTCTTTTGTTCCAAACTGTTTGTGTTTTATGTAAGTGGAATTGCATATTTAATTGAAAATAAATCAGTTTTTAAACGAAGAAACGCTTGTCCTTGTTTCTTTTTCACTGAACTTGTTTTAACAATGCAGACTAATTGGAAACCTCCCAAATCTGATAAAGATAATAGAACGCATTAAAAAAAAAGACAAGTTTCTGAGTGAAAGAACTAGCTGTGCCTTTTTCACTAGTTTGTCAGCAGTGATAAATGCGCTGCTGATTCAGTGGAACATTATAGTTGAAAGCTTTTCTAGTAGTAAAATACATATTCTTATGTACTTTGTGAAAGCCTGATACATTGCCTAATTATTGTCATATTTCAACTCATGTCAGGTTGCATAAATCAGTTAATTAGATGCTGCAGTCTTTTGACGCCCCTGTCAGCGCAATCGGTATATTTTCTTAGAAACAATGTCTGCAGTTGGTTCAAACACTTAAAAAAAGCTGTCAGCATAACAGCAGTGCAGTTTATTTTTTTATTTTTTCCCCTCACACAAAAGAGGAGTAAAAGCCTATGCTCTCTCTTTGTGCCTTAGGGACCCAGGCACCTTTGGGGGCAGGGTTTGGAAACCCCTTTGCCTCGGCATTGGGCACTAGCTTGGGCTCTTCTACCCTGGGAGGTATTACCTCTGCCTTTTTGCTTTTTTTTTTTTTTTATGAATATTTTCTGTTTTTTGCTAGTCCCCTACATACTTTGCTATTTCCCTAATATGACCTGGTGGTTAACTCAAAGTGGCTTTTTCTTTATTTTATTTTTTTAGGTTTTTTTTTTTTTGAGTTTGGTTGTATGTCAGACTAAGTAGCTGGTGTGTATGTGTCTGAGAGAGTGGTGCAGTCAGAGCTTAGCCGTTTTTCTTTTCTGTTCTGCCTTTTGCAAGGAGTCAAGTGCGTTCACACCACAAGAAAACTGCAATCCTATCGCACAGGTTTTACTTTGTCAACAGTTTTTACCCGATCATAGTGAAACGCTGGCGTTAACACACAGGCATGTCAAATTGCAAATCCACTTGACAGTGTGGAAGTAAGTGGTCTGAGCGCACTCAGTCTGTTTTCTCATAGTTTGGGTATTTGGCCAAATCTGCCGTTTCTCTCCCTTTGGCCTTTGCTTTGCGGTGTAGTGCACTGTGAGTCCTGTTTGATCTGCAGTATTTGGTCAGGAGTTAAGCAGAGTGTGGTGCTGTGTGGGTTAGTTTGTGGCTTTTTTTTTTTTTTTTTTTTTTTATTTATTTATTTTGCCTGCTTTTGTTTGCTAATGCCTGCCAGTGTGTAACTCCTGAGGCACTTTATGTTTTTGTATCTAGTGTAGGCTGTGTGCTTAGACCAGTCTGACTCCCATGTCGCTCTCTCCCACAGGTTTTGGTGGTGGGCCAGGATTTGGTGGGGTGGGGACTGGGGGGTCTTCTTTTGCCTTCTCTTCCACCAGTAAGCCCACAGGAGGCAGTCTGAGTGCAGGTACATACATGCTGTTTAAAGCACCTTAACACCTGGCCCCCCAAACATGACAGCAACAAAGAATAACAGCACAGTTTGTCATGTGTATGAAAGTACTTCCTGAATTGTGATAATACTCTGAGTTGTAACAGTTTCTCATCAGTGTAATGTAAATTGCATTGGATTAACTTTGTATTTCCATGTTTTAAAAGTTGCTATGAGCGTCACAGCAATGTGTAAGTGTAAGCAGGCTTATACACAGGCTTACAGACCTTGTACATACAGTAAGTGTGCTGGAACTTTAAAATCTGGGGTTTTAAAGTAGGACAACAAAATGCTTTATACAAACTGGCAAATACAAGGATCTGAATTTCATCTGACCTTCCTTCCTCTAACACTCTGTCCCTCCATTGTTTATGCTTCTCCTTCAGTTTTCTCGTATTTGACCTTTTCTGTTCCTTCTCTTGCTTTACTAGGTTTTGGTAGCACCAACAGTTCAGGCTTCAACTTCAGCAACCCTGGCATCAACCCCTCGGTCGGCCTGACGTTTGGCGTGTCTAACCCACCTGCTGGAGGCTTTGGCACAGGAACACCCCTACTCCAGCTGAAGAAGCCACCAGCTGGTAACAAAAGGGGCAAGAGATAGAAACAGGAAACGATAGAACCGTGTGTCTGAGCAGCTGACCAGCTTTGGGTTTGTAGCAAGTACGGCCCGATCTCCCAAAAGCATAAAAGACAGTGCTAAAACGATCATTATCCAGTTACTACTGAGGAAATGTAAATTTGAGGAACATGTCAGGGAAGTGACGGGCTTTAAAGCAACACTGGAGTGTCCATTTGAATCATCTGGAGCCATTTGCCCGTGATACACGCAAAAATTCGAGCGGTATCATTTGTCATGCTCTATTCTGAATGGTCCAGTGTTCTACATGCATTTGATTCCTTTTGAATTTCCCCACATTCACATTTTCCTGTTGGATCCAGCTCAGCAGAGATTAGACTACATGGGTGACTCTTTTTTTAGCAGTGATTAGTGTTGCTCTTGGTAAGGAAGGTGGACCCAAATCTGTGCAGAAGACAGTAGCATGTAAAGACAGAATAAAATAGAGTTTATATAAATTTAAGCATGGATTGGCTCATTTGCATTGCTTCAGAATGTTTTCTGTTCACTATGGTCTGTGGTGCTACAATGCTTTTGGGAATGCCGGATCATTTACAAATTGCTCAGTTACCTGTGAGGAATTGCTTAAGCCAGAATATTTTACAAGACAGACATGTTTTTTTTTTTTTTGTTTTTTTTTTACACTTTAAAACTGATAGTCTGGTTCTGTTGTGCTCCACAAACTGTCAATAACAGAAATGCACTTGAGCGCTTCCCAAATTGTCACGTGGCCCAAGGTTCGTCCAGGAAAGGCTAAGATGAGGTAAAGGGAAAGAAGCTTACGGGGTAATATTTGGTTGGGAATAGCAGAGTTCCTGTCGGAAAGTATCAAAGGAGTGAATAATCTGATCCTAGATAGTTTTATAGGCACAGGAGTGTCCAGGGTGGGTTTTTTGGAGCAGCACAGTTTTATTTTTATATCAAGTAGAGAAAGACGTGAGATTTGAGTGGGGGGAAACGGGGTCTCGAACTTTGAGCTCACATAACCTGTGTTGTTTTTTGCTACTGTCCATCCTCATTTATTAATTAATTTTAGAAACCCCACCCCCCCTGTGTACTATTGCAAGAATGTGAGAGAAGAAATGCTGTGCTCTTTGTATTACATGACCCTCATTAGAAGTTAAATTGGTTGAATCTGAAAGGGATTTCATATGCATATTGTACCTGCTCAGTTTCTACATGTGCTAGAACAATTTTGCACTTTTCAGTGTATGTGACCTGACAGTGAATAGTGTGAATGTGCATGTGTTTGTCGCACAAGTATGAAATTGTCTCTCTGGTCTAATCATATGTTTTTGTTTTGAGTATTGGGGCTGGTCGGGGGTTGAATATTCTGCTTTTTTAAAACTGTCCATGTTGTACTATTATTTTCTTATCCCAGTCTGTGGAATCCTGTATTTTCTAGAAGCTGTTTAATAATAAAATCTTCAATATGATGTTTTGCCTGTTTATGGCATCACTTCAATAAATGTGTGTTGACACAGAAAAGCCCTGTCATTATTGTGTTACATTTCACCTGCTTTGCAGCTGCTCTTCCTGTTTTTGATATGCAATTTGAACTAATAATTTTCTAAATTGTGGTACATAGTAGATGATAAAAGTAGTAGTAATTACATTTTATTTATATAGTGCCAGATTACAACAGTCGCCTCAAGGTGCTTTATATTGTAAGGTAAAGACCCCACAGTAATTACAGAGAAAACCCAACAGTCAAAACGGCCCCCTATGAGCAGCACTTGGTGACAGTGGGAAGGAAAAACTCCTTTTAAAAGGACGAAACCTCCAGCAGAGCCAGGCTCAGGGAGGGGGGGTCATCTGCTGCGACCGTTTGGGGGTGAGGGGAGGGAGACAGGACAGAAGACAGAGATTAATAAAAACTAACTTTATTATAAAGCACTTTAAAAACGGCAACCAACATGAGAACAAACACAACAGCACAAGATAAAATACAATAGATAGAAAATTACAACACAAGATAAAAGCATCAATAAAATACAGTTAAACAGGAGTAAAACAAATACAATTGATTAAATGCAGAGTGGTGAATAAGCAGTGAAAAGAGGTGAGCGAAGAAGAAACACTCTGTGCATCATGGTAACCCCTTGGCATCCCAGGCCTGTTGCAATGTAGCTAAAGTTAGGGTTCAGGGTCACGTGACATGATGTTTGACCACCCTTTGCAGCTGTAGCGGCTACACTTTTTCTGGGAAGGGTTTCCACGGGTCTGTTTAGAGTGTGTTTGTGGGAATTTTTGACCATTCTTCCAGAAGCAGCACTGATGTTGGATGAGAAAGCCTGGCTTGCAGTCTCTATTGGGTTGAGGTCTTGCTTTGAGCACTGGTGCGCAGTCATGTTGGAACAGGAAGGGGCCATCCCCAAATTGTTCCCACAAAGTTGAGAGAATGAAATTGTCCAAAATGTCTTGGTATGCTGAAGCATTAAGAGTTCCTTTCACTGGAGCTAAGGGGCCCAACTCCTGAAAAACAACTCCACACCACAATCCTCCCCTCCAACAACCTTTACACTTTACACAAGCTCCTGAGAGACACAATCGAGACACAGGAGATACAGCTAGGCCACGCAACATAAATGACCAGCCTGTAAAGTAACTCCTGGGCTCAGAAGCCACTTTAAAGGTTGCTTATGTCTGTGTGGCATTTCTGTCTTAAAACCCTGATATATCCCAAATTCATATTTCCAAAATATCTGTAGATTTCCCAAAACATATCTACATCTGATTTTAGTTGGCTAAATGTCAATTACATACATTAAATCTGATTGGTAGCTTATACACTCACTGACCATTTTACTGGCCCCACTGAAACTAAAATGATAGATTTCAATGACTTTATCCACTGTAAAGTCATTGAAATATGTACATTTATGTGATATGATCAAGGAATGTGAATCTAATCTATTACAAATGTGAACTGTAAATAGGAACACCTAAAGCATTTTAATATGTCGGCTCTGCCATTAATTGTTTCTGGAAGCCTCTACATTTCCAGTTTTTGTAGGATTGCTTTAGAAATACGCAGGTGTTACCAGTTCTGGTAAATTCACATTTTTAATATATCTGGATAAACCCATTGAAATGTATCATGTCATTTCGAATTTGCTTTTCTAACATCCAGCTAGTAGAGGCAGATGGCTGCCCTCCCTGAGCCTGGTTCTGCTGGTAAAAACTAGTTTGTCCTCTTCACTGTCACTCATTGGGATTCGTTGGGTTCATAATGACATCCTAAGATTTTTTTTACCTAAATCATAAAAGGCCCTGAGGTCATTTCTTCCTAATAAAGTGGTGAGTGGGTGGACATATGCTCTTATTTTGGGATTACCACAACATTCCTTGGCTGCTGATAATAGCATCATGTTGTTTTGTGCCCAAATGTGTATCACATTGTTTGTGCCAAGACATTGCTAGAAACTTTGTGGAGTATCATTTTATCAGAATACGAACCATGTTTTGATTTTTTTTTTAGTAAAATCGGAAGCGCTGCTTCTGCTGACATGACAGTACAAAGGTTTGTAGATTGTAGGACTACAACATAAGAATGTAACTGGGTACATTTACTCAGATTTAACGCACCGTAATGTACCTCATGTTTCTGCTTTTACTTTACTATATTTTGAATACAATTATTGCACTTTCCACTTTATACTTTCAATTTGAAAGCTTTAGTTATTTATTATTCTGCAGATTAATTATGATAGATGAAGCTACTAAGCAATATATACAAGTAATTAAAATAATCAACAACTCCAAATTTAATGAGATATACACATCAATAAATCTACTGTGATGATCCCATAATACAACCCGTGCACCCCCCACCCCCAAACAACAACTACAACAAACCAAACAAACTGGAAAATGATCTTGTAATTCGAAATTATAAATAATTACGTTACTTGTTCAAATACGAACTCACCCCTTCACCACACGGCTAAGCATGTTACGAGTTACCTTATGTTTGCTCCACAAAGGCAGTCTCAGCACACCTGTGCTGTGGCGTAGCGTGTCTCACCTTTTTCATCTGCATGGGTGCCGCTTTATTCACCACAGTACAGTCTGTAGTCCAGTCTTATCGGCAGAAGGGGGCGGTCGCGCATTCCTCATGGGATTCTAGTCTTCCCGGGGAGAAGAAGAAGAAGAACGCTGTTGCTATGCGACGATAAATAATCACTATTTCAACGGTTTCTGTTCTGCTTTTGCTCGTATTCATCATCCCAGGTAACGTTACAGTTTTAAAAGGCATGTAATAATTTAGTGAAGGTTATTTTATATTGCTGAGCAAATGAGAGGGTAAAATGTGGTAGAAAATGTTACTGTGATTGCTTTGAGACATGATTAGTTAGTCACCCGGTTTTCCCACGCTACTGAGCTCAGAAAATTAAGCTACTCAAATCTGATATGGTGTCATGAAGTTGTTTTATATCGAGAGCTGTGGTTAAAAGTTTACATCCACTCATCGTGGGCATGGACTGTGGTTTTTTCCATGCTTGGAATGAATGTACAGCGCACACCTTAATGTGACTTAAAAAAACAACGAAAACAAGAATTGGGTGCACAAGTTTGAATGTATTTCGGATTTTCTCTAATCCACACAGGGTCAAAAGTATACATACTAGGGCTGCGACTAATGACTATTTTGATAGTCGATTAGTCATCGACCATTGAAACGATTAGTCGACTAATCAGATTATGAATCACATAATTATGAAATGAGGTTATGTTTTTGGTCATTCTGTCTGTAAACGTGATAGCTCGAAAAGCTTTGAATACATTCTGCTAAAACTTTGTAGGTGTGTAGAGTGGGGTCATATCAATCCAATTAAATTTGGCTGACACCCATCAAGATGTTCAAGGTCAACTTTATGATTTATTGGTTGAAAATTAACAAAAGCATCATAACTTAGAAACTATGATTCTTACAAGTGTGGTGTGTATTGTCAACATATAGAAAGTACCATATAAAGATTTAAAATATCATGCCACATTTGACCTCTGACCTCTCCTTCAAGGTCAATAGAGTGATCTGAGGGTCAAAGTGATAATAATGCTATATAGGGCTATTTAAATGTCACATTACTTTTGACCGCTGACCTAACTTTTACATTTCACATCTGCCCTTCCTTCAAGTTCTCCCCAAAAAGTATTGTTAAGAAAGAGAGAATGAGCTGCTTAGTTTGTAAGACGTGTACTGTAATATAATATATAACAAGCTCAAGTAATTCATGTTCAGTTACTTACAAATCAGAGTCTGGCCATTCTCCTCTGACCTCTGGCATCATCAAAGCAGAGAACTGCCGCTCACTGGATATTTTCTCCTTTTTGGTCCATTCTCTGTAAACCCTAGAGATGGTTGTGTGGGAAGATCCCAGTAGATCAGCAGTTTCTGAAATATTCAGCCTTATCATTTTTCGTCTTGATCGCACCTACGTGCCTAAATGCATTGAGTTACCAATCTATGCACATGGTTGATTAGATATTTGTGTTAACAAGCAGTTGAACTGGTGATAAAGTGTGTTTTTGCAGCTCTTAAGCTCACGTCTTTGAAACACACTGTGTTCATGATCTTACATTTATATTCCTGTCAAACTCCCATGGGTGGCTTAGAAAAGTTTGGGACACCAGAAAATAATTTTTATATAAATTTTTATCATCAGTGTGGATAGTTTTTAGTTGGGAGCTGTCATGTGTTTAATTTTCTCATGGATCTGTTTTCTACTATTTCTTTTCAGCTAACTGGACATCATTGTGTTGTTGATATTAGAGCCATGCCTCTTCCTGACACAGTGTACAGTGCCCACCAAATCAGCATCCCTCCCGGGCTGCTAGAAATCCTTAAAAACTTCACAAAGGCAGCCATCCGAACCCAGCCGGAGGATTTGTTGCAGTGGTCTGCAGCGTAAGTGTTAATGTCTGCCAGTGACGGTTTGGGTTAAGGGTAGGGATATGTGTAATTGAGTTTTATTCCATTTTAATTCTCCCAAACAGGACCATAAACTGTCTCCAGGCTACATTACTGTAGGAAAAGCAGGTCCCTTTCACCTGTGCATGTCTTATCTTTGCATTGACTAGCTGTAATTAGATCCCAGGGGCTTCCATGTTAGTGCAGTGGTTAAACCATCTCACTGTCTCCAGTGAAGAAAAAAACATGCTAAAAGCACTAGATGAAATTGAAATATTCATGTTATTTTGTTTCTATGACTGACCAGTGTAGCTTGGTTTTGTTTATAGCAAAAGGCAATAAAGTGAGTCATACAGTGAAGCACAAAAACAAATCAAGTGTCTCCCGGGTGACGAGATGTTTGTGTTATTAAAGTAATACCTGGCTCAGTTTACTTTCAGAGATGCTGAAAGTCTTGCTGCCTGTAAAGTCCTTATTTCTTGTAATAATTACGTGAGATATGCCGCCATATGGCTGCGAAACTTCTCACAAACAAAAGCAAAAAAAAGACACGATGATTTACTGAGCTGACGGTGCCCACAAATCAGACTAATATGTCACTCACTGTCTTGCTTAACATGCTCAGTTTTTATCACTTTATTTGAATGGCATGCTCAGGAAGCTTGGGGGGCAAATGAATTTCAAAAAGGGTGCTGCTAAGCCCAGTGTTTATATATGTGTGTCCTCTCCCAGATACTTCAGTGCACTGTCTAATGAAGGGCGTCTGCCTGTCAAGGACAGGCTGGAGATGAATGTCGCCGCCCAGAAGAAAGACCATGGGCTGACTCCAGGCCTTCTGAAGATCCTCCACAAACTGGTATTTTCTCAACATCATGATCACAACCTGTAGAAGTGGTCGCACAATTCAAATTTGAGTCCTAGTGTTGCTCATGGATTACCTGTCACTGCAATACTGTTTTGCTTTTATGAGTATAACTATAACTTCCATTGAGTTTAATATCCAACTTTGATTACTCTTCTATTCTTTTATGTGTGTTTTTATGTGCGCGTGTCTCCATATTGCAGCGATGTTTCCCGCGTGGGTCATTAAAGTTTCATATTGTTTTAAATCCATTTTATCTCACCTGGGCTATTTACTGGCATCTTGGTGTGGTGGATTCATTAAAAGGACTGAATAATTATTATTTCCAACACGTAAGCCAACACTTGAGCAACAGTGTTAAAACCTTGTGAGAATGCGGCTCTCTTGCTGTCTCGAGTTATTCAGTTTTGTAACATTTTTATCTGAAACAAATCAAGAAAAATTGAATGCGCAACAAATGCAGAAGTGTATCATTGTTTGGGGTAATAATATTAGCGTTAATATCCCGAACACGTGTGCCATGGAGTTGGATTAAACCCCACTTCTTGCAGTGTGTGTCAGTCTTTGCTGTTGTTAATGTCATGGCTCTCCACATATAAAAGTCTAGAGTAAAGGAAAGAGAGTGTAAGTAAACGCAGCTACAAAACCTGCCTTTTCTTTGAGGAAATAAGATTCATTTCAGGTTTTATCTAGTAAAGTGAATAACTAGATTTCTCCCTAAAGTCTCCTAACCCCCACCTTTTCTTATCTAATCATAGCTGTCCCCCAAGAAAACATGCAGCAAGGAGGAGCTACAGAGAAACTGGACGGATCTGTGTCTACCCATGGCTCAGCTGGAGACCCTGCTGTTACTGGGCAGCTTTGGCTCAGATATCGACTGGATGGAGTTTTTTGCCCTGGGCTGCAGCGTTCTTGGAGGGGTGAGGTGTTACGTAAGGGTGGATATAAATGCAAATACGACTTTATAGACTACTTCCTTTGAGCCTTTAAACCTGGTGTGAGGCCAAGCACAGCTGGAGATCCTCCAGCAGCACACTCTAGTCTCCAGGTGTTAAGGCTAGATCCAGAAATTTGTAATGCAGTCTCCATCATCGGGGTCCCCTGGCTCCAAAAAAGAGTGACTGGATAAATCCTTTACCAACTTTTTGAGTCTCTGCTGCTCTGTTAAGCCAACGATTTTGTGCTTCAGAGATGCAGATAGAGCAGCAGTGACAGATCAAAGAGAATTTATTTAAGCATGGAGAACTTTACAGAAGATAAGTTGGTGTCTGCGAAAGCAAACGCATCTAAGCATTAACAGCATTATGTGCTCGGTGTTAGTAATTTGGATAGAAAACTGCTGCTGTTTTCAAGGCTGTTGAACACTTTAACCACATGAGGGCAGTCTTATTCTACATAGGTTTAGCTGTCTGAGTTACCGCCTGTGCATGGAAGTGTGTTTGCAGTGTGCCTTGCTTAAATGGGATGTGACAGTAGACTAATTCGCTGTTTCTGTGAAAAAAATAAAAAAATTCACAGAACCTTATGAGCTCTCTTAAGCATGCCTGTGAGATCCTGACAGAAGATGAGGAGGGAGGCGCCGCAAGGATCCCCTTCGACACCTTTGTCAGACTCTACACGTACCTGGCTCACCTGGACGGGGACGTGCCACAGGACCAGATTGATAGCTTCCTCGGGAGTCTGAGACCACAAGTGTATGCGTCGTTTTTGAATGTGTGTGTGTGTGTGTGCTTTCTCCTTGATGTATAGCTGTCAGTCACACCACAAGCAGAATGGATGTAGTGGTTGAAAATTGAGCTATTTTGTATGCATCACCCATTTTTTTTTTTCAAACAGCATAATTACTTTCCTAATTTGAATTATTTCTTCAGCCCCAGCCAAACTTTTATTTTACTCTTTTGTAATTCAGTCATGACTCTGGATGTGCTAAGCACTACTTTCGCTCTGTTGGCCCAACATTTCTGCCAGTCAGTGTCAGTTGGCTCAGAAGCACAGACAGTTTAAGCGCTAAGCCAGGTCCCACTAGCCTCAGATAATGTTGTGAGATTGCGATGTTCAGTGTTGTGAAAATCCCCGTGCTGCTGAGTGGAGCTGTTGCACTGATACACTGGTTTCTCTGCCCAACAGCGACGAGGAGGGCACGATTGAGGTTTCCAACTTCTGCCCCAGCAGGAAGGGAGGGAAGCTGAGGCGGTGGATTAATAAATGGATTAATAAATGGACTTGCTAATGCTCCATCAAGCACAGCTGTTGTTTCTGAAAGAAATTTGTCCCATTAATTGTTGGCATCAGCCACTGTGGCCAATTATTCATCAGTGTCCGGCTGAATCAAGCTGCTATTATGAGTCAGGTTGGATTCTTTTAATGAGCAGCAAGGGAGGCACAAAGCTGCCATACACAAACTGTCAGGTAGAGTGTGTGTATGCTTTTTATTTCCCATTCCCATACGACTCGGTTAGCCAGAGTTAATTTATCATGCACGCCACCTATCAGCTTGCAGGCTCGCCACATTTGGCCTCCGCGCTTGTGTCTGCATTATGCCCAGCAGACCAAAAAGAGGCGAGTTAAGGAGATAGGCACTGAACACACAAGAGTGTCATTTTCAGCTTTTGTTAGAGACTTATTCACTCCTCCGTGCAAGCACGGTAAACACACACATGCACACACAGACATGTTTTTACACCGATGAGAAAGCACACAAAATGACAAGCAGGGCCACAGAACTACACACACGGTTAAAGTATTGTGCGCAGCCTTGCCGAATTCCACTACAGAATTACATATTTAAACATTAAAAGACACAGGTTTATGTGTAAGCGTGAAAGGTCCAGATACACAATTGCGACTCTTACTAACATATTTTCTCTCATACATAAACACACACACAAAACTGGAAGTATTTCATCAGGCAGGACAAGAAACGGGATCAGAGGGACATATTTTGGAGACACATGTGGAATTTGGTTGCAGGGGTGGAGGATACAGCACAGACAGATACTGTAGCTTACCCCTTCCAGGACTGCAGCTGGGGTCAAGTCAAAGAAGACAGATAGAGCCTCCGATAACTCGATAACTGCAGGCTCTTTTTGTGCGACGCCCACATTAGAACTGTGTAAATGAGTGTGCCGAAAATAACTCAGCATTAAGTCTAATCTATTCCAAATGCTTTTGTATTTTGGAAACATTCTGATTTGCATTGATAGATTTTTGTCTGGGTGAAGTCTGAAACAGAGATAACTCAGCTATCAAAGATTGAGCTCATAATTTAGCTTCATTAAATACCACGTCATTCAGAGACCAGGAGGATGTGGATGTGGACGGCCCAACTGGGAGGGCCCAGTTGGTTAAATAGAAACAGGATCTTAAGATAAACATTATATTGCATTCATTTACTAAAGCATAATGGGATTTGTTTTTTGTTTTTTTCTGTATATCAGTTGCATGGAAACAGCAGAAAAATTGCATATATTCTTGTGAAATTACATTACACAAACCAGTCCTGACTGCACTGATCATTTTTATGTGCATTATAACCCCCGTCTAAGGCCCCATTCTGAAACCAGAAAAACCCTGTGGGGCTATGTGTATAGTTTCTTTTTCCCAAGAAAAGTACAGGCTTGTGAGTTGGTACTTTCCAGTGACCTAGGAATTACCCTTAATGCTGCTCTTACTGTTTACAATAAAACACTAGGCTGGAGACTACAAAATGTATTCATTTGCAAGCAAGCACTGCTGCTAGCATAAGTATCGGGGACTTCTGTTTGGAAACTTGTTTGATTTTGCTGATCTTGTAAATTTTTTTTTTTTTTGCTGTTGTTATTGTTGTTGGCTGGATGTAGGTGCGGGAAAGCGTTCTTTTTTTACTCTGGCTACAGTAAAACAGAAAAGCACCAAAAAATATGTCTTTCCTCTGTGCACATCTTGCTTCAAGAGCTAAATCCCAGCCTGCCGATAGCAAATTACGAAGAGCAACACCGTGTTGACTTAAATCAAACTAAAGATGGCAACTGTGTGTGTGTTTGGAGACGTGACATGTTCTTGTCAGTCACACCTGTCTTGGCTGACAGTTGTAGTAAAGTAAATATACAATCCATCGAGGACGCTGTGGATTACTGTCCTCCTCCTCCTGATCATCATTTTATTTATTTAAAATCATGGAAAACATGTTGAGGGATAGCCATAGAGGTGCTGAGTAAGATGTGGAAGTAAATTTGTATAGCAGCAAAAGTAGAACACATTGACCCATAATAATAATAATACCCATAATAATAATTGACCCTCTTCACAAAGCATTTGTTGATTTCTCTCCAATAAAAACGTCTGTTTAGATGCATCTCGTAGTACAATAGTCAGGTTTACAGTTACAGTGCTGTATGCCCCCCTTTGTTTTAGGATGTTAGAACATGGAAAAAAACATGATGTAATTGCAAAGATGTCAGTGGTTTAGGAATCTTAGCTTTAGGGTGGACCTTGTTGCACAGCCTTTACTGCTTCTCCGACTTTTGCTCATAACATCACATCTCCAGGGACATGACAAATGTTGCGGGGCAGTGCAAAAAAAAAAAAACCCCTCATAAAAACCACAAAGGCTTCATTCTGCTGTGCCTCTGTTCAGCTGTTGGGTAAGAGATTTCAGGGTAAGAGTAAGGGAAAACATATTTCTAGCTGTTTTCTGAAGTTGCAGAGCATGGATATTTAATCATTCTGTGAGCTGTATTGTTGTACTGAGTAGAGCCAGACTGAGAGCATTGTTGGTTTGAAAGATTTATATTTATGGGTGGGTTTTACCAAGTAGTTAGTTTCAGTTTACTTGGAAAAGAAGATTTAAATAAGGAATGGCATTAAAAAGAAAGTAATCTGTGATAATGGGGACATTTGCATGAATTGAGAGATGAAATGAAATGAAATGTCGTGGACGTCTAACGTGTTTAATGCATGTATGTTCCAGGGAGCAACAACACGGGATGATAAAACCACTGGACTTTATCTACTGGGACAATGTGGATTCAGCTCCGTGAGAAATGATAAGCACTGAAGCTGCAGGTTTAATTGTGGCGGTGGAGTCAAATCCTGAAAGTTCGGTTTGCACACAGCTGCGCCTAAAATAAGGAAATCATCTGGAAATACCCTCTACATTGTAAATGCTAAAAACAGAAAAGAACTATGATACACTGTCAATGATATCAGCCTTACTTTGGGTTACACACTCACCACCATCTTTAAGCTAGGATTGACAGGCACCTGCCAATCAAGCAAACACCCCCAAAGCATTTTCTCTTTGAGCCTCATTATCTTCTTAATGGAACAGTGATCTTAAAATCCCCACTGTGACACATATCAGCAGGTGTGAATTTAATTACTGAGACCTGAACTTGTTGAAAAAAAATTATATGCAGTAATTACTTTTTGCATTTTAAGAGAGGACCTTGGACCATTTAAAACAACTTTAAAAGTCCCTTGTACAGTGGCGTTACCTACATCACTGTGCACAACAGTCATTAGCTGCTCTGCAAGAAGGCCGGGAGTTTCACGGTCACCTGAAGTACACCCTTTTTCAAATCTAAGGTTTCAGAACATAATACCACCTCAGATGAACAACGTACGACATATCACAGCGTTGCTATTTATTTAACAAAAATGAAGTCAAAACGTAGAAGCAGTGTGTGGAAAAACTAAAAGCAGCCTATTATTAGCTTGTAGTATCAAATTAACAGCAATAATTTGAAGTAATGGTTTTCTGTGTGGCCTTATCAGTCTCTCACATCACTGAAGAAAGTTTGGGTTTGTCTTCTTTACAGCATTGCTTTAGTTCATTGTGGTTTGCAAGCATTCGTTTCTGCACAGCTCTCTTAAGGTCCTGGCACAGCATTTCAGTCAGGTTGAGGTCTGGACTTTGGGTCTTTGCAACACCTTGATTCTTCTCTTTTTCAGCCATTCTGTTGTAGATGTGCTGCTGTGCTTGGGATCATTGACCTTTGGCACGACCCAGTCTCAGCCAAGCTTTCGCTGTTGGACAGACGGCCTCACATTGGACTCTAGAATACTTTGGTATACAGAGGAGTTCATGGGCAACTCAGTGACTGAAAGGTGCTCAGGTCCTGTGGCCGCAAAACAAGCCCAAATCATCACCCCTGCACCGCTGTGCTTTACAGTTGGTATGAGGTATTTGTGCTGATATCTTTGGTTTTTGAAACTAAAAGTCTGAGATGTAGCTTTGTTGTTGTTGGGTTTTTGTTTGGTTTTTTTTAACGTTGGGTGAATTTGCTGGGACGTCCACTCCTGAAAAGGTTAGCGGCCATCTTTATGCTTTCCATTTGTGAATAATCTTTCTCACTGCAGACTGATGGACTTCATATCATTTGGCGATGGCCTTACAGCCCTTCACCGATTGATGGGCAGCTTCTCTAAGCTCTTTGCTGATGTCTTTCCTCCTTGGCGTTGTGTTAATACACACCTGAAGGTTCCAGACCAGCAAACTGCTAAAATGCTTTTTTAGAGGTGCTCACACTTCCCAGTGATCAGTTAATCAAGTGCATTTGATTAGCAGCACCTGGCTGCTGCTTATGATCTGCACAGAGATTGCTGTGGATGGATGTACTTAGTTATTTTGCACACTGTTTTTGCATTTGAAGACATGGTGTATTATGTCATGTGTTGTTCTTCAGCTCAGGTTGTAATTACCTAATTTTAAGACCTGTTAAGGACCAGATTTTTTTTTTAATGTCATGACCTGAAAGAGGGTGCACTTTCTTTATTTGTGCTGCTCTAAGCGGTCACATTTACCTGTTTTGTGAAACACAAACACATTGCTTGCTTGTGTAGATTGTTTAAGCCTGTGTAATATTTTTGCATCTATTTACTAGACTGATTTTGTCTTTGGTCTGATGTCATACTACCAATAAATAACATTGATTGGTCCGGTCTGCATTTGAGTTTGCTTTTTTTTAAACACATGAACACACACTACTTAATTAAAGGCCACTAGTGATTGATTAAAATTAGTTAATTACCACTTGTAGACTATTGAATTTTTTCCCCTAATTAACAGGCTAAAAAAGCTTTCTCTAGCCCAGGACTTAAATGCTGCCCTCAGCTTCTAAGTAGGAGCGCTGGTAGTGATGTCTATCCTGGCCTCATTAACTGATTAAGCAATAATATCAGGAGTTCCTAATCAATCTGTTAATAATCACCACATTAAGGCCACTGCGATGAAGTGTGTGTGTGTGTGTGTGTTATAAAAGCCATAAACACTTGAGTTTAGTCACATTTTTAGGTCATCAAACACACATGCACAGACCTACTGAGTAGATCATTGTGGGGGACTCGTGCTATGTAGGTGTTTTGTGTGTGTGTGTGTGTGTGTGTGTGGGGGGGGGGGGGGGGGGGGGGGGGGGGGGGGGGGGGCAGGCATACAGGAGCTTGTCTAAATGTACCAGCAGCAGTAAGGTCATGCTGTGTTCATGCAGAAAAAATGCAGTATGAGAGCTTCCATGAAAGAAAGTTGAGTTTAGACAAACATAATTTTTTATATGAAGAATATTCCATAATAATGTCTTCATTAGAAGGACTATTACACTGCTTACAGACTAAGGCACATTTTAAGCAATCACCTTGAGGACATTTTGGTCCGGTACAATGTTCTGCAGAAGTTCCACACAAGTTTGACTAACTTGTGCTTGGAAGTTTCTTAATATACAGTTAAGTCCATAAGGTTTTGGACAATGACTCATTTTGTAGTTTTCAGTAGAACACGCACATCCAAAATTAAAGGGTGCAGATGCACCAATGTATGTATATATTTTTATACATTCTATTTTTTGTATATTTTACACATTGTTTATTTCTGTATATCTCTTGATTATATTGATCATACTAGATTATAATATTTTTATAATATTTTTATTTTAGAGAGTTTGATTTTCTGTTACATGGCACTGAACAGGAGTGGCCCTCCAATCTCATTGTACATCCTGTATAATGACAATAAAGGCATTCTATTCTAAAAACGAAGAATCAATGGAAAACAGAATTCTGCACACCGGAGCGCTCCTGGACATTTTTAATCTGAACAGACCTTATGAGCTCTCCTAAGTATGAGCTCTCTTTTTAAGGTTTTTAAGATTAAAATTTTCCAGGAGCACTCCGGTGTGCAGAATTCTCTGTTTTTCACTTTGTAATTTTGCCTGTGTGTACACCACCACACTGGAGTTTACATCAAGCAGTCAGTATGTGATTGAAGTGCAGACTTTCAGCTTTTATTCGAAGGGTTTGAATTCGAGCAATTTTAATACATAGCACCCTGTTTTCAGAAGTAATTGGACAGACATAATTTTACATATAAGGATTGTTTTTTAATACTTGGATGAAAATCTCTAGCTGGAGGTTACGAAAGAAACAAAAGAATTCTGAATCCATCCACATCCGTTGTCTTCTGTGCTTTTCTGGGTCTTTTGGTGCTGCTGAGCTGGCCAGCACATTCCTACTTTTTGAGAGTGTACCAGATTTTTGATTTGGCCACTAAAATTTTGCTGTCTCTCCAATAGGTTCATTTGGGTTTTACAGCCTAATAATGATTAATGGTGTCCTTCAGTTGCATCGACATCTTTTGGGACCTCATACTGAGAATTCCAGCGAAAGGCTACTGAATACAATTTCAACACTTGGAGTCAACTCCAGCTCTTTTATTTGCTTGTCATGGAATAATGAGGGAACAGGACTCACAAGGACATGAAACTGCTTGTCAGTTAATTGTTCAATTACTTATGAACCTCTGAAAATGGGCACTCTGTATAAAAATGACTGTAATTAAACCCTATGAATTCAGGCTTAGAGCCTGCAATTTCTGCCTGAATTCAAACATCTTGATTGTTTGTTTTTAAAAATGGCCAAGGTGGTGTACACAGACAAAACTACAGAAATTGCCATTGTCCAAAAACTTATGACACAAATGTATGCAATGGATCAGGGACCCAGTAAGAACCTCACGCTCACGAGAAATGCACACATACACAGAAGGCCTCCAGTCAGCTGATCTGCTTGATAGAATCTTTTTTTTCTGTGCTACCGATGTGCTATAAACAGTGCCAATAAATCTCACCTGACTATAAGCAGTGATGAGGTGTTGACCTGATTCATACTTAATTCTGTGCTGTATTTAATTAAAGTTGCTTAAATTACATTTGGGCCTTGCTGGTGGTTCAGCTACATTCATTCACTTTTTGTTTCATTAACTTCTGAAATTACAAACAAGTTTGGGTCAGAGTAAGACAGCAAATATCTGTTTTACCATTGCGTCTGAAACTGCTTTTGACAAGCCCTGCCCCTCTTTCTGTCATCATCCTGATTTCTGGGTGGTCTCTTGTCCTCCAAGCTCAGGTCCTCTACCAGAGGATGCTGTTCTGCACAGAGATCTCAGATGTTGTTCCTCGGATCTGCTGGAGCCACTCTCCCAGTTTGGGGGTCACTGCCCCGAGTGTTCTGATTACCACAGGGTCCACTGTTACCTTCACCTTCCACATCCTCTCTAGCTCTTCTCTCAGCCCTTGGTATTTATCTCCTTGGTAAATCCCACACTTGATGGTAACTTGTGCAATTGGCTTGAAGTTTTCCTCTAGTGTTGTTCTCCACATCCCCATTGAGTTCCTGATAAAGACTCTTAAGGTCCTGTTGATCTCGTACAGTTCTAGGGATTCCAGGGTCCATGTATGACACGTGTTTTGTTCCTCTAATGTTACTGCCAATTCCTTTCTAGGCCCCCGCTCATGTACTGAGCCATGTGCCTGCTCATCTTAGCTGCTATGATGCCTGACAGGAGTTTCCATGTTGTACTGAGGCAGGTTATTGACCAGTAGTCCGATGGGACTGGACCCAGACCAGTTCTTCATACGTGAGACTCTTTCCTCGATGTCTGCCACTGTGATGGTCACTGGAGCCTGTTCAGGGAGGTCGCTGTGGTCTGCTCTTAGGGCCACTAGCCACTGAGCATTGGTGTTGTGTGTTGCTGTGATGCTTTATCATACTGAATTTTTTGGATATGTAAGGCATACAGAAAGTGGATGTCTGCCACTGTAAAGTGTCAACATAAATTTCCCTACAGCTGTGTTGCTGGCCCAGGCCTTTGTGCTAAAATGAACCCTTGAAAGGGATCAAGCCTTCTTATTCTAAATCATCCCGCTGGCCTTGTTAATGTAACCTTCCATTTTGCCAGGACTGAATGAGGCCCACCAGCCTCACATACGAAAAAGTGTCACTGCAAGCATTAGCGGGTTATTTGAATTTGTAATCCAGCTGTCTAAACATCATGTACATCATTATGGAAAACAAACACAGGAAATAATAAATGCAGGAAACACAACCTGCAGTGTTTTGCGTCAGAACGTATAATATTGTGCCATCTATGAATCCCTGCACTTTAATGGGCTCTAGTTATTAAGTTTAATCCCCTGAAGTGTAGTGCCAAGCAGTGTTAGCCAATTTCCTTTTTACTGGAAGAAAATTGTTGCTTTCACTGGAGCTTTATTCTAGTAAACACTGCACTGAATAGCACTACTACAGCTGAGGGATGGCTCAAAATGTAAGACTGGAACAGAATCAACTTGAAGTATTAACACTCAATTGCCTGTTGGTTAGGTCTACTTAGCTAAATGTATTGTGGTTGGGCACCGCAGCCCTGCGATAAATCCTCCTTTGTGACTGTTTTAAATGTTCAGTTGTGGTTATTTTAGAGAGGTGTGGACTCCACTTTATGGTTATTTTGTGGTTTCCCTGAATTGTTTTGCATGACAGTGAGAGGCAGTGAGAGGTAATTTTGTTCCCCATTTTATAAGAATGAGGATAGATTAGTTATACGGAAATATTGTAGGAGAAACCAGTGGAAAGAAAAGTAAAAGACCCTGTTCCAACTGGCTGTTTTTTTCCCCATCTTTTATGATAATACTGGCATGCAAAATACTGTGATTGATAATGTTTTTACCACATGACCTGTCTTTTGCTTTATTCTGTGCTCAGTTCAATTTAAAATGATATATTGGGATGAAGGGCTGTTGCCTCACAGCAAGAAGCCACCTTGGCCGGGACCTTTCTGTGTGCGGAGTTTGCACAGTCCTCCCCCTGTGTTTGCTTACTCCAGTTTCCACCCACAGTTCAAAGACATGCACTTAGTGGGGTTAGGTTAATTGGTGAGTCTTAATTGGCTACAGGTGTGAATGTTAGTGTGAATGGTAGTCTGTCTCTCTTGTTAGCCCTGTGACAGGCTGGCGACCCGTCTGGGGTGTACGCTGCCTCTCACTATATGATAACTGGGCTAGCCCCCCCCCACTGGTAGATGACACACTCTGTATTTAAAGGTACAGTCAGTTTTTTTAAGGTTATTTAATAGAAGGCAAATGAATATTGTACTCATAAATATACAAAGATTAGTGCATACTTATGTCTTCCAACAAACCGATGCAGTCTCATAAACTTGGAATTAATCAATTAAAACCACATAGGAGCGGGCACCAGTTTGTGGAAGCTGCCATGTTGCCCCATCATCTTGAATACAGTTGCTGAGATGGACATCGCACTTTATGTATGTGGCTAGAAACTGGACACATACATAAAAGCAAAAATGAATGAATGAATTAACACAGCATCTGGATAACATGTCAAGTCTCATCTCCTGAATTGAAGTCAGGGCTCTAACACATGCAAATGTGCATTAACACGCTTACTTATTCCCGATATTGTCACAATTACTTATTGTCAGCAGATTAAACATGTGACCCTCCCGTCTCCAGACAACAAGACTATGTGAGGCCTTATCTTTCTGCGCCTGAGTTTTCTTTCTTTCTTTTGCTCGCTATAGAAAGTGTTTGTAATTGCAATGTTGCAATGTCACTTTTAGGCCTCTTCCTCTAAGTTTCCACACTGGTGAGCTAGCTTGGTTTGAAATCTATAAAGATTAGTTAATGAATCTATCAGCTGAAGCCATGAAGAAAGGGAAAAAAAGAGGCTGCAGCTTTAAACTAATTCAAAGATGGAGGTGAGGCATTCTAGTCTACCATCTACTGCTCTGGTGTCTTTGAGTCCTCTGTTGCCTTAGCAGAAAGTTAAATTTTACAGATATATATTTCTGGAAGGTCTCTGGAAGTGCTAATAGTGACTGATACCCACACCGCAGCAGAGTGATACACCAGAGATGGATGAGCCACAGGAGAGCAAAGCTCTCAGCTGGGCGTAGATGAAGGTATAATAATAATGGGGACACACTGGGACTGTTATGCACTTAATTCTTTTCCAAAGCAGATGATGTCAGCAAATTGATGTTATTGTTACTGAGGAAAAAAAAGAGGATACTGCATGAGAAATCTGTCTGTGGCCTATCGTTAACTGAATATTGCGGTATTTGAAAAAACTCACAGAAATCGTGGCTCGCAGTGCACAGTGAAAGGAACCAGCCATCAAAATCAAGCAGAGGTCAAATGTGTTCAGCGTGCAGATCTCAGTAGGATCTGTTTTGATAGCCAGGTCCTACCACAGATCCAGCAAACAGCAGAAGCTGATACAATATTATCAATCAACACCATTGTGCATCTATGTTTTTATAACTTTTAATCCCCCCCAGTACAGTGGTGACACCACATCTATAATGATGGATGTGGTGGGATTAGTACTGGTCCAAATGATTTTTTTAGGTAAGGTTTTAGTCATGTTTATGTAACAGGTTTCTGTGGTTGAGCCCACACAGTCATTTTATTTAGCCCACCAGCTGAACAATATTTATTTTCCTTCCAAATTAGTGTGAATTTTCCATGAGATGAAAGTGGTTACACAAAAGCACAGACACAAGCCACAGTTCAGCACCGGGTATTGAAGGCCAATCTAACTCTCTATTATCTGGACTGGCCCGTGGCCCACAAAATGAGAAAGAGATAGCGAGAGAGGTGGCTGAATATAATGTGCTGAGGCTGTTTTTAAAATAAATTACCTCCGATTCATACAAAATATGATCATGGGAAATATAGCCCATGTGCAATTACTTTTTTGAAACCCAATACGAGAGCCTTCTTCGGTGTTTGCTGTATTAACCAGGTACATATCAGATAAAATATCACATATTGACTTTTACTTCTGGACTCTGGACTCAAGAGCAATCCTTTAAGTATTGCTCTTGAGTCCTGAAAAGATTGCATGAAGGGTGTCCCATTGAATGCATAGTCAAAATCCCTATAATGTTCTAGGAATATTGTTTCCAAAGGCTGCATGCAACCAGCAGTATAATCCAAACACACGCGCGCGCGCGCGCACAGAGAGAAATAGAGAGAGGTCCCAGTCATCTCTAATCGGATTAGGCGACTGTAGGTTAACATACTGCCGCCTCTCTCCGCCCTAAATGGGACGTCCCTGTGTGCAGCACTTGTGGTCCGTTTTCTGCAGTGGCAACACTTTTGAAAGTACGCAGATTGTTTTTGTCACTCCCGTGTTCTCGAGCCGGATAAGTCAGAAGTAAAACTCAACGTGGTTTCGTTTTGAGGGCGCACGAAAGCTTACTTCGCGGGACCTCTTTGGTTCGTAAATCTCCAAACTGATAGGTGGCATACCCAAACGCGCAACATGTTCAACTAGTATGATATTACAACTTCAGGGCTTTGTGTAATTTAGGCTCTCGCGGGTGCTTTAATGGACTCTTTGTGCGCGCTATTTTAATTGTCTTGGAGAGACAGCCAGTCTGATGCTCGCGCCCTCTGTGCCAAGCTGCACTCCACCCCGCGGACAGTGCCCTAGGCTCGGGGGTTAGATGGTGCTGATCACGGATGACAGGGATGGAGGAGGCGCCTCGTCGGTCCGAGTCAAACAGCTACAGCAGCGGCAAAAAGTCGGGGGAGGCATCCGGCAAATTCACCCGACCATAACTGAGGAGCCTCTGTCCCACTATGAGGACGAGGACTACCTGGGCTCGAGCGAGGAGGACACTGAAGATGGAAGCGAGGAAGAGCATGATGAATTCGAAGAAGTTGACTTTGAGGACTTGGATGATTGTCGGAGCATCGCGTCGGACGACTCCTTCTATCCACCGGATGATGCGTTCGCGGACTCGGAGCGCTCCCCGTCTCCGGACAGCCCGGAGCCTCTGTCCTTTTTCCAGGCGTGCTGCACCAACAATGCGGCCATAGTACGGATAATGATCCGGCATGGTGTGAAGGAGGAGGAGGTGAAGGAGACTGACAGGAATAACAGGGTATGAAGCACATAACAGAACCACTTTGAGTAACTTCACACACGTGGCTTTAGTGCGCCTCGACAGTGACACCACGAGTTATTCATATGAAATATGAAATCGTGCATCTCAAAACAGACAAGTTTCACAAGACGCTGTTTATGTTTAGAGATGGTTCGGTCATTTCTAATAGAGGATATTATTATTTTTTTTAAATTTGTGAAGCACATCTGTATTCCATGCAGTGCAACAAGTGCACCCAAAGAGTCTCACACTGAAATAATTAAACGTGAGCTTTCTGCGCCTCGGTGAACTGGCTTACTCACCTATTTTCAGTCCTTGGGAAGGTTTGACCTCTATAACCTTTAAGGCGTGTCAGTAGGCCTACTTGTAACTTATTTCTAACGCCTGTTTTTGCTCAGTTTTCCCGTGTCTTTTATTTTCATAATGAGCTCACACCTTTATCTGATGGCTTTTCACATAAACTGTATTTTCTGAAAGGCCTGTGTGTGTGTGTGTGTGTGTGTGTGTGTGTGTGTGTGTGTGTGTGTGTGTGTGTGTGATGACAGACCTTAGTTTATGGGGAGCTAGAGTGCTCAAACTCTTTAAAAAACACTGAAGGCTCTTGTGATTAGAGGAACACACCGCTCTTTGTGTGTGTGTGGTCATACAGCTGTATTTATGTGTACAGTTTTGTGAAACAGCGAGTGCTCCGTCTTTCAGTTCTAAGGCTTCATATATCAGCAAAATTGAGGTCTGGACTTTGGGTCTTTGCAGAACCTTGATTCTTTTCTTTTTCAGCCGTTCTGTTGCCTTCTGACCTGTTTTTGGTCTTTTATGTGTGATGTTATTGTACAGCACTTTGGTCAGCCCTGTTGTTTTTAAAAGTGCTTTATAAATAAAGTGGTATGGTATGGTATGGTAAATAATAAAAAATATATATATTAGTTAAGCAGGTCTTAAAATTAGACAAATGTAAGCTCAGATGGACCTATTACACTGTGTCATTGTTTATTTAACCAAAATGAAGTCAAAATGTAGAAGCAGTGTGTGGAAAAACTAAAAGCAGCCTATGAGTAGCTTGTAGTATCAAATTAACAGCAATAACTTGAAGTAATGTTTTTTTTCTGTGGCCTTATCAGTCTCTCACATCGCTGTGACAGATTTCCTCTTTACAACATTGCTTTAGTTCATTGAGGTTTGCAGGCAGCTTTCTTAAGGTCCTGGCGCAGCAAGATTGAGGTCTGGACTTTGGGTCTTTGCAGAACCTTGATTCTTTTCTTTTTCAGCCGTTCTGTTGCAGATTTGCTGCTGTGCTTGGGATCATTGCCCTGTTGCATGACCCAGTTTCAGCCAAGCTCTCGCTGTTGGACAGATGGCCTCACATTTGACTCTAGAATACTATGGTATGCAGAGGAGTTCATGGGCAACTCAATGACTGAAAGGAGTCCAGGTCCCGTGGCTGCAAAACAAGCGCAAATCATCACCCCTGCACCGCTGTGCTTTACAGTTGGTATGAGGCGTTTGTGCTGATTTGCTGTGTTAGGTCTTCAAACGTGGAGCTGTGTATTACGGCCAAACATCTCCACTTTGTTCTCATCTCTCCAAAGGACATTGTTCAAGAAGTCTTGCGGTTTGTTCAGATGCAGCTTTGCAAACCTAAGCCGTGCTGCCATGTTCTGCCAACTTCTGCTTTTAGAGGTGCTCACGCACGCTGGTGATCAGTTAATTAAGTGCACCTGGCTGCTCTGAATTCATAATAGATGTAAGGGTGTATTTAGTTTTTTACACGGTTTTTGTATTTTGCCTTATTTTCTGTTAAATAAATGACATGGTATAATATGTGGAGGTTGTATTTTAAGACCTGCTAAGGATCAGATGATTTTTTTTTTTTTTAATTATGTAAAACTTTAGAATTGAAAGAGGTAGCACTTTCTTTTTCACATGACTGTACATGAGTATTATTCTGAATGCTTCATCTTATGTTGGAGGTGGATTCGGTTCGTGGGAGTCTGTGAGTAAACATATATCAGTGAGATGGTGATATCAGTTTAACAAAGAAAATTTTGACCAGTCAGAGCCAGGATGCATTTTAAAGCCGTAACGTCCATGACGGGGTTGGATCCATTCCTGTTACAGCTGGCTGCATTTCAAATATGTATTATAGAATCAAGTGCAAGCATAAACTAAATGACATGTCAGTTAATTATATGAAGCAGATTGTCCTCTTCAGTCATTTTAGCCAATGATACTTACAAACTAAAATGAATGCTAGTTTTAATCAATTTGCAGTGGAATCAATCTGTATCACTTCAGTCCTGCCAAACAGCTGCAGCTCAGGGCAAAGAGATCAATCCATAGTGATGGATGCTATACTTGTATTTATTCATCAGGACATTTCAATAATTGTAATTGAGCTGGCCTTCGGTACGGGACGGGCAGCACATGTCTGTCATCGTGCATCGTCTTTTATTTAGAATGCTGTGACTTTTATTCAGCAACGGTTGGAGAATCGCTTTAGCCCAGTGCCAAGCAGCGCACATGGCCGCATCTTTATACAAGGAAAAAGGCAAATATGTAAGCATGCTTTTCTGCTGTTGGCAGCTATTTGAAGTAGAGAGGGCGAAGTTTCACTGAACTGTAGATTCAGAGAAATCATGTTTTTGTGGTCTTATATCACAGATCTGCTTCTTTGACCTGGAGGCCAGCCCCATCTGTCTCTTCAAACATTTCACCGCCCTCTTTTCTAAACATCTGTCTCTCACCGTCTCCTTGTCCTCCTTATTTCTCTGCATTTACATTGTGCATACAGTTGTGAGAACATGTGACATGAACATAAACACATATAAGGTCAAGGGTCTTGAAGGCACTTGGATTAGCAAGACACATGCTTGTATATAATGTGCGTGTATATTCAGGTGTGTGTGTGTGTGTATATAGCAGCAGTGAGAGATGAAGGAAAAGGACTCCCAAATGACTAGGATGTATGGTTGTGCATTTACCATTAGCTTTGTCATGCCCTGTGACCTTGAGGATATGCACATACTCAGAGACACAATACAGGTTAGGTAACACATCTACTGGAAACACATCCTGACACAGATGTCAGCATCTTAATATAGCTTCGTCAAGTGGCATGCAAAACAAAGAAGGGTGTTCCATCCCTGGCTTTGACTGAGTACAGCATACACAGAACTTCCTCTGTGATAAATCAGCAGTTTTAAAGGGAAATTTACAATATAAAGATTTCTTAATCTAGGCAAACAAAGGAGCTGTGGTAGGATTGTACATTATAGGTGCAGTTGTCTGGTGTGCAGAATAATCACTGATGCACAGATATATCAGGCCAATCTGAGAAGGCCAGGCATTAGTAATAGTCTGTAGACTGTTTAACAGGCTCTGCAGATGCATGCATGAGTGTATGTCATCTAATTTAGTCACCATTTCAGGTAATTTCCTCCAGTCCCCTTCAAGAGGAAAGTTAGAGGACAAAGTCAGCTACAGAACTGCAGCCCAGAAACTGAGTTATTCTGTTATTCTGTGTTTTGCAAACAGGTACTCCAGCAGAATGGATGTTTTCCAGCAAAGAGAATAGACCCAAAGTGTAGTTAAAAGACTAAAGGAGCACATGCTTCATATGGCCCCTCAGGAATTCAAGGGGAATTTGACAACACTGATTCACTGAACACTTCAAGCATGCATTTTTATTCAAATGTTTTGCGGTAATATGAGAATAAATTGTGATGGTTGTGACAGGGCTTATCCTCTAAAGGATATTTTTCTTTGGAATCACTGATGTCATAAAACAGGGAACTTTTTTTTTTATACCTATTTGTCATTTCCCAGTGTGCTTAGGAGGCCTTTTCGGTTATTCCAGAAACCCACGTTTCATCTCAACAAAACCTATGAAAAGCATTGAAATTGTATTTTCTGCTGCCAAGTGCACATATTGAAACTTAATTAACAGTCTGCATTCTAAATTTAGGAATAAACATAATGATAAGTGTGTGCATTTAATGTGTATCAAATTCTCCAGTGATATGATTACAACACCATTTGTCAGAATCCCCCATATTCTCATTGAGACTTCATGGCTGATGTGATGGATTAGATATCAACAAACTATTGGCATTCTCAAATGTAAATGAATAAGGTAAACATCAGTGTTAACTCATCAGTGTTGAGTGTGTGCTAATGTCAGGCATCATCTCTGTCCTCAGGCCCATCTGACCTTGTTTAGTACAGTGTGTGTTCTCCTTGCAGTCAGTTGGAAAAGTTGTTGTGCTCATGTGAACTCAGCAAACACACAGAATCACACACAGAATCATATTAGCCTTTCTTATATACAGATCAGATACAATAATTACAAATTTCCAAATAGATTGGGATCAGTTGACAAACCAGGACAGCAGCAGTGTGTTTCAGCTGTGCCTGCGGAGACATCAGCCAACAAAGTTGACCACAGTGTGTTCACCGAACAGAGCAGCTGACCAACACAACGTATCGACCAACAGGCCGGCAGGCAGCTAGACTAAATGAAGCATAGGCAGATAGAGACAGAAATGTGGCACTGCAGATGGTAGCGAGCTCGATGCTGCTAGCAAATACTGATGAGTGGAAAAATCAAAGCGACAGTCATATACATCTGATTTGATACAGCCGCATGAGCGCTCAGCTGGAGACAGAAAGACATTCAACAGGGACGATATTGACAGAAACATGGCCGTGTATGTGTCATTGGTGTGTCTGATGCGTGGGAATGAGGGTGGTGTTTAGCGTGCCCTTGAACACAGAGGTGTACTGTAAAATTCAAAATGAATGAAATTTTTATGTATTCATACTTGGTTTGTGCAGGGATGCAGGTTGTCTGCCACATTTAGGTTTCCATAAGTGCAGAAAGTAGTCGGAATAGTTCCTTAAAGAAGAAGGAATGTATTAGGGCACCGGCCTTTACGTCCCTCCAGGGTAAAGGCCAATACCGCTGGAAAGAGGGGTGTTTTTTAAACACGCTTTCCTGCTCGTATTGATATGTATTTTGGTAATGCTTTTGCTTGCACGTCAGCTTTTCCACCTCATTGGCAGAGTGAGCAAAATCACAGGATGTAAGGGTCAACAATGTATCAATACATACTCTAAACTCTAAAAAGAATACTGCACAGAGTCTGCTGTTTCTGTAGCTTCTCTTTTCTTTTTGGACCAGCCTACATTAAAAAATGTATCCGTGCTGAAGATACTGTGGCATTGCTGTGGTACTAGTGCAAATGTTTGTTTTTTTTTTTACATTGATTGGAGAAGGCTGGGTTTATTGTGTATCAAAGAATTTGAAAGGTTACACTGGGTCCCGCATCATATTATGTCATCCTCTTTGGAGCGTTGTCACATTAACTGTAGATACGTGGTTGTGTTTCTCTCTTCCTCCCCCCCGTCTCTCTCTCTCTGTCTTTCTGACTGATAAAGCTAAGCCTTTCTATTCCTAGCAAGTGGATATTCTTCAGATTACTTAGCGTGTGTTTGTGTGTGACTTCATATATGTGTGTGTGTGTGTGTGTGGTCTAATAAGTCCAGCCAGACCAGTATGTGTGCACGAGTGTCTGTTCATCAGAACACAACATAATCTTGATTGTGAGATGCACATTTTAATTATTCAACCTAACTTTGTCAAGACCTGCGCACATATTTCTTTACTGAAAATTCATTTACTATTCTGTTATTATATAAGTGCACCCTCTGTACATGTTTGATCCAATCATTTCTGCTAGCAGCTGATGACATTTTTGAAATATCAGCTTCCATTATTTTGCGAGTAGAACCAAAACCCAACGCTATCCATGTACCAATACATTTAATCCTATGAAGTGATGGGCCATTTTAAATGCTTTAAAAGCACATTGATTCAACTTAGTAACTTTGTTTCTGTGTCAGTGCTCAAGAAGCACAGGGTATGTGCACAGAAAAATAGCAGTTCAGATATTTTCGATGCAAACTACTTTAATGTTTACTAAATCACTGAATGCAGTGATAGGAATGTAAGCAGTTGTTTAGGGGAGGGCTGGGATAAATAAAGAAGCTTGCATGTGTTTATACCTGCGCGTGACGAAGGTTCACTGGGAAAACACAACAAAGTCGGACGATTTAGATTGCTCCAGACATGCTGCAAGGCATGCTGCTAAAGTACATCACATCACGACTGGAGGGCTGCCAAGAGTGTGTGTTTGTGTATGTGAGAAAGTGTGAGAGACATAGACAAGGTCTACGTGGGAGTGTCTGAGCAGAAGGAACTATTGGAAGCTGTGCCAGTGGAAGTGAACTTCTCTGAGACAGTCCAGTAGTTACTCCACAGGACCTTTGTCAATGGTTTTTCTCAGGTCTGACAAAATTAGTGTGACTGTGTCTGGCTACACACTGGCTTGTTGTAGTCTGCAGATCAGTTTTTTTTAATTTTTTTATTACAGCTAAGATATGTAACCTGTAAATTCTGTAAGGGATAATGAGCCTCCCTTCAACCTAAACCAAAAGCTTATCTAATATATTTTAATAGGAATCTTAATGTTCAGTGTGATACATCTGATTAATAGAAATAAAGGCAGTGTTTAGGCAGTCTTACCCACACTGTGACTAAAACCTATAATTATATGATTCATCAAAACATCAAATGTTTTGTGAACAAAGACATATTGTTGAAGCCTGTTAAATCTGAAATCACTAAAACTTAAATACTAATCCTGTGATTTTTTTTTTTTCTTGAGGTTGTGCTGTTTTGACTGTAATTAGCAGCCTATGAATGTGCATACATTTGAGAGATTTATATAGATCTTCAGGCCTTATCCATCCATGCAAGCTTTGCATTATACATTTATTATATTTAATATTTCCACTGAGATTACATTTGAAATTACTTTTGATCGCATTGATACCAGAGCTGAAAATGATTAATTAGTGGAATAACACAGTGTGACTAAAAGCTTATTGTGTCAAGAAGATGCAGAGCATCAGGCTGTTCTCTCAAAGAGAACATCATGTTTTAAAAGTCATTTCATAGTCATGTCCACTTAAGGAATGTGGAACAAGGTGTGGCAGCTTACCGAAACACTACCATACTTTACTTTTGCTAGAAAAGCTTGTTGGTCTTTCCAGCACTCCTGGTTTTAATGAAGTATTTATGTAAAGTCCAGGTAGGGTCTGGTAGCTTGTTAAGTAAAGAACATGTTGTTTGCCTCCAAATTCAGAATTAAGATTTTGTTGCTTCCTCTTCTTGCTCATCTGGATTGAGTACAATAAAGCTACAGTGATTTCTAGCTGTGCACAACTCAACAAACTCTTCTATTGTATTGGAAGACAACTGCTTTAATTCTTTATGAGGTAGTTTCAACATCCCTCGGAGATTTTGGTCCGTACTGACAGCATCACACAGTTGCTGCAGATGTGTCGACTGCACGTCCATGGATGTGAATCTCCCGTTCCACCACATCCCAAAGGTGCTCTATTGGCTTGAGATCTGGTGACTGTGGAGCCCATTTGAGTGCAGTGAACTCAGTGTCATGTTAAAAAAACAGTTTGTGACACGGCGTGTCCTGCTGCAAGCAGCCATCATAACACGGGTACACTGTGGTCATAAAGGGATGGACAGGTCAACAAACAATACTCAGGTAGGCTGTGGCTCACAGTGTTCCAAGAAAATATCCCAGACACCATTACGCCACCAGCAGGATAGATCCATGCTTTCATGTTGTTTACACCCAATTCTGATCCTACTGTGTAAATGTCACAGCAGAAATCAAGACACATCAGACCAGGCAATGCATTTCCAGTCCCTTTATTGTATGATTTTGGTGAGCCCGTGTGAATGGTATAGCCTCGTGTTCCTGCTCTTAGCTGACAGGAGTGGCACCCAGTGTGGTCTTCCTGTGCGTCCAGCCCATCTGCTTCAAGGTTGGATGTGTTGTGTGTTCAGAGATGTGGTTATTTTTGTTACTGTTGCCTTCTTATGAGTTTGAAGCAGCCTGGCCATTCTCCTCTGATTTCTGGCACCAACAAGGCACTTTGTCCCAGAGAACTGCCACTCACTGGATATTTTCTCTTTTTTGGACCATTCGCTGTAAACCCTGGAGATAGTTGTGTGAGAAAATCCCAGCAGATCAGCAGTTTCTGGAATACTCAGATCAGCTTGGCACCAACAACCATGCTGCATTCAAAGTCACGTAAATCACTTTATTTTGACAGTCTCTCTCTCTCTCTCTCTATGCAAGTTCATTACATTGCATCATCTAACAGATATTTAATATGTTGTCTTCTAATTTGAATTTCCACCATCCATAGACACATTACTTGTATGATATATCACTTGAGAACTCCGTGTTCCTAAATTGTACTTGCTCAGGTAGTCAACTTGTTTGTCTTGGCTAAGGAAGTGTGCACCTTCCAGAAAGTCCACAACTTTTGCAGGAGTTTTCCCACCTCAAACACTGACCAGGTCTCATAGATTTTCACCCACACACTAACCTTCACAAATTTGTCCACACACACGTATAAAAGGGCACCTATTCTGGCATGAACACACACAGGCACACATCCATAAAAAAGTACGCAGCATCAGACAGGAAGGCAGCTTTTTTTCTTTTTTTTATAAACTGAGTTCAAGAGTTCTCACTGAAAACACAACAGATGTCATGTTTAATCACATATATTAGTTTTGGGAGCTGCACAAAGGTTCACTGGTCTTGTGGATTTTTACTGGCACTGCCTTGATGGCATTTTTCTTCATGCTGCTTCGTATATGTCAGCACTTTATTGCACTTTTGCTTCGCCTCCTTTTTCTTTCACCTTAGCATTTTTGCTGATTCTAACTTTAAGTCTCTCTCCCGTCCCCTCTTCTTTCAACTGTTGTATCTCTGCTTCCTGTCCTGTCACCTTTTTTGTCTCAGATAGGGCTGTTGGTTGCATGCTACCAAGGTTATGTGGACGTCGTCCTAGCGCTGTCTCAGTGTCCGTACCTAGATGTCAACTGGCAGGACAGCGAGGGGAACACAGCTCTGATCACTGCTGCGCAAGCAGGTAACACAAAAACATGCACAAACAGAATTTTAAATCACAGCTCGCTGTAGTTAAAACACGGACGCTGACAGGCTGCTTCACAGTGCTGCTGGACTCTTGCATGTACAGATACAAATATTGAACACACACACAATATGGAACTAATGCTGATACAGATGAACACACATATGAGCACGAAAAAAACTGTTTGAACTGGCTCTACTCACAGACTGCGCTGCCTGGCCATTCGTATGGCTGTCAATCTTAACCGTCCAAAATATTGTGGACAAGTGTGAATGCATATTGGGCAACTCATTTCATTGTAGTGTTGTACTGGTACTGCTTATTTCACTCATTTAATTTAAACAAAGGCTGTAAATAAAAGATGGATGTAGCCACCATGGCATCAACCAGTGGTTTCTGGACTGTAGTTTTGAAGCCTCGTGTTCAGCGTTTTGGTAATTCCTGCCCTAATTTTTTTGGAGCCACATGTAACCAGATTTGCATGAGAGGTTGTAGAGCAATGTTTTCAGCTTTTGCTGGCTATCTAGGTATGCAAGGTGCATGCTTACACATGTGGACTGTACCAGTGTGTTGCACAGAGGTACCCAATCACTTTTAGAGCCAGCCTCAAGTGGCCATCGGAGGATCTGCATTATTTGGCACCTTTTGCAGACCAACAGTAACTATTTTCTGTCCCTCTGTTGTTCTAGGACACATAACAATCACCAACTATCTGCTGAACTATTACTCTGGGTTGGACATAGAGAGAAGAAACTGCCACGGCTTCACCGCTCTGATGAAAGCCGCCATGCAGGGCAGGATGGAGTGCGTGCGCTCGCTCATGATGGCGGGTAAGGAAACGCGTGGAATTACATTAAATGTGCAAAACTCCACAGCAGTCAGAGTGGAGATGTATCTGACACTTAATGCTTGGAATGGATCAGATTCTAACCACGGAAAAAGTTATTTTCAGAAATTTGGTGGACAGATGGACTATTTGAATACATTTAGGTAGTGATCCAGATTTGTGTTAGACAACATTTATTTATTAATTTTAGTCATAACTGGGATTTATGTTGAGGTTTGATGCCAGAGCACAACAGCAGGGGGGGTTTGATGTCAGGACGGATTGCATTTCGAGCCCATCATTTATTTATTTATTTAAACAATGAGCTGCTTCTTTTTCTTTGCATTTACACAAATCTGCTAACTGACCCTGTGAGAGTAAGAATGTGGTATACACAAGCTGCACTTAGCACAGCGAGACAGCTTGTAGCCTCAAACTCACTCTGTCCCCACCTTCTTGTCTTTCAGCCTACATGTTTGCGTCCCCACCTTCTGTTACAGTGTCTCAGTTCACTGACAAATTAAACTTTTTCCTTTTGTTCTTTTGCTTATCCGCCAGGAGCCGCCCTGAATGCAAAAGACTTTGGCCGCCAAATGACTGCCAGGGAGTGGGCCTTGTTTACGGGCCGTTATGAAACTGCATGGGTGATGGCACGCTTGATAGAGCGGCCCTGTCCGCACCAGTACTGTGATACATACAGGTAGAATTCACAGCTGTCTGTGATAAGCAAGTTCTCGGCAGTATTTATGAGAGCATTTTCTAAGAGAAGAAAATATTGCTGATTTTTTTTTTTTTTCTCTGATTGATTATTCGCTGCCCTGTTTACTTGTAAGCTTTACATAGTGGTGTCACAAAACTGTGTGCAGCTATGATGCACCTTTTCTCCTTTTCTTTGCATCCACTCCCCAAACTTCTGTTGTACATCATCTATCCCTGATAGCAGGCTGTATAGAAAATAAATGATTTTGAGTAGCCTTCTGAATATGTTGCTATCATCAGTGTTTCTAGACAAGGCTTGCTTGGCAGTTTCAATTTCTTTTTCTGGCTTCTTACTGCCAGACTATGAGAAGGGTCAGTGCAATTTGCCGTTGACTCATTAAAAAGAACAAATCACACATTCAGCACAAAAACACAACACAGAAGCCTTATTAAGGAAGTTTTGGTGATCTCAGAGAGCTTCAGTTCCTCGGTGCATACGTTGACATCAATATTGCTCTCCTAGTCTAGAGTGGCCCCCGCTGGCATCACTGGTGGCCAAAGCCCAGGAGCCGCGCAGCTGCTTGAAACGCTTGTCAGACACTGTGCGCAACGTCTTCAACATCGCAAACGTCACCAACCCGGAGGATGAAGGGGCTATTGACCACATGGTTTCTATTACAACTGGCATTAGGAGCCCTTTCATTGCTGTGGCATGCCGCACAGTGAGTAACTAAGCCCTAGAACACATTTACTCTGCATTATCTCTATTTATTAATCAGCATTAAACAGGCTGGATCTTCACTTATTTCCTCACAACAAGCATTTTTCAGCCATCACCTCAGATAAGGTATTGAATTGATAAGGTTGCTCTCCGTGTTATTTCCAGTGATGTGTGCATACACTCGACATAGTTTGAGATATCAGGATGTTTTCTCTTATCTTCAGATGGAGCCAAATGTTTTTGAATAATATGGAAGCAATCTGCCACAGACTTCAAGTCCATTCTGTTTTTGAAGTGATCAAGTCAAATGATAAAGCAGTTCTGTCACTATATAGTGTAAAACTCGTGTGCATATGAATTATTGATGATATTGTGGTAATAAGACTTAAAATGTGGCACTAATTTATCATTTATTGTATCAACTATTTTTATTTATTTTTTCCTTAGTTCATAATAATTAAAGGATATAATTAACTCCAGCCTTATCCGATAGGGTTATTCATGCAGGATTAACTGTCTGCAATATGAAAACAAAGGGGTGATTGACATCCAGTCACCAGTATTGCTTCTGCAGTGTGACTGATATTGTACCAATCAGACACTGCTGATTTTGTTCCAGGTGTGTCCTGACAGTCCTCCAAGTGTGGGCAAACGGCGCTATGCAGTCCCAGAGATCATCCGCCAGCAGCGCACCAAGGAGCTTCGCTCCATCAACCCTGACAGGCTGGACAGCCATCTCAGACTCTTTGAGAACTCTCGGGTGACACTCGTGGCCAAGAACTCATCAGACCGCCGGGCCAGCCTTCAGCCCCAGAGCGTGGTGCCTCGGCACAGGAGCTCCAGCTTGGGTTTGGTGTCTTATAACCAAGCCATGGAGCTACGGAGAACCAGCTTGCTGCCCGTGCACATGGTGCTGAGGAGGAGCAGTGTCAGGCCAGGCTTCACCATACCTAAGGTCAGAGTGTCCAAGGCTTCGCCATCGACTTATGAACCAGCACAGATTCGAAGGAAGAGCAGCGCCAAAGACGGAGCGGGGAACTTTCTCCAGGTTCCAAAGTGGCGCTATAAGGAGCTAAAAGAAGAGAGGAAAAAAGCCGAGGAAGTTGAGAGAAAGAGGCTGGAGGCTGCAACGAGACGACATATTGCTGCTGGGAAAAGGAAATAATATCATTACCTCAGAGGATATTGTGTACACTAACCCCCCCCCCCCCAAACAACGAAAGCCACACGGGCCACGGAGGCAGACAGATCTGGCTTTCATGGTTTTCAGCTTTATACAGTAGGTGCACAGGGTGAGCTTACAATTACCAACAGTGTTTGGATGCTGACTGACCTCTTTTAAAAAGGGCTGTCGCTATAGTGACAGCATTCGAAGTGCACAACGCTGACGTCAAACAGCGAATACCCAGGGGATTTGATACTTGAAATGTTTTTAAGCTAATTTATTTTTCATATTTATTGCTTTTTAATGGATGGCCAGGCCTATATTTTGTTATGCCTTGGGTGCTCATTATTACAGCGACGTTTTTCTAGTATGTTACACTGTGTTGAAGCAGAAGACAATAACACACGCTCCTTCCAAATGAAACCTACAGCAAAAAAAAAAAATAAAAAATGTGTTCATTTTTCTGCCTAAAATAATTAAAAGCAATTTGTTAAAAAATGTTGGAAAATATCTTTGAAACATTCAGTGAAGAATAATAATGAGCTCATTATTATTTGCTGAGAAAGCCAAGCACAAGATCTGTAAAAAAAAAAAAAATCTTATGGCATCTGAAAGCAATATTTTATTTGACTTTATTATTATTTTTTTTGCTGTACATTGACATACCCTGAATGTATTTAAGGTATATATTTTCTATATATATATAGAGAGAGAGATTTAAATGCTTTTGATGACATTTTTAAAAAAATTAAATATGGACCTAAAAAAAGAGCTTTTAAATCTTATAAGTTGGGAAGAAAATTCCAGATTACTGCCCAAATATTTACAGTTCAGACCCCCATCGTCACAGGTCAGATTAGTGCTAAACTTCACGCAATGACTGAGACGTGTTGTGCGCACAAGGTGTGGATGGTGCGAATGAAATAAACCGTTCCACTAACAGTGAGTGTGGACTTGACTAACCAAGCCTTATTGATGTTTTATAAATGCCTCAGCCACGTAGTGCTAGAAAGGTGATGATTTTTTTTTCCATAAGATTTTAGGAGCTCTTTTCACCCAGCTAGGAAAAAAAAAATACACTAAAGCAAGTTTTCACATACAAAGGAGAGCCTGAAGTGATAATCTGTAACGTGTGGCCCCCTCTGATCATAAAGACAGCCACCCCATTATAGAGCAGAGGGGTCAGTTTCCTGCTATAACATTAAAACAGTGAAAATAATGGGGTGAAAAATAACCGTGATTTAAACCCACAGAGCCATGGGGAGAGCAGTGATATAACATTGTCTGGAATTTCGAGAGCACAATTTCACGCTCCTAACTCCTCGTGGCGATTGGGGCTTAAGTGCTATCCAAGAGCGTGTGTCTAATATACATGGTGATGAGTTGCTAAGGGGTTACAAGGGCACTGCACAGCCAAATCGTTTCTTCAAATAAACTTCATTGACTTCAGAGTGGCAATCTGCTTAGATACTGCCCAGAGGAAATAATTTGAACATGACAAAAGATGAGCAAGCTGCACATTTACTGAACTCTACACTTCAGAAACTCTAAGTGGCTCCAGGATTAGCATATTTAACATTAACATGTTTTATATGAAAATGGATTTTTGCTGGCAGTGCAGTATCGCTGCCAACCCAGTCTGCTGTTTGCAGTTTGTCACGAGGCGACCGAGGTTAACTTGCCATGAATAAAAGCCAATTTCATTTACATTAGACTTTTGTGTTTGTCTTTTGTCAGTCAGTCAACTTTTTTAAGAAGGCTTTCTGTGGAATACAGAACGCAGTTTGGGTACTTTCAGATTCATTACAGGCTTATGTCTCTGTGCTGTTACAGCTTGTTCACAAATCCCATTTTCACACAAACACAAAGTGCTGTATGAGTGTGTTATGCAGTATGGGCAAGAGGCAAAACCTATTAGCCCTGAATGAATCAGATAATATTTAGGTCATCGTTGTAGCTCAAACAGCTGTTGGCTTAGATTGTAACCTGGGATTATGAAGAGCCACAGGCTTGGTCAGCAATCCCCCACCAACCACGACCCAAATCTCTCACAGAAATTTCAAAGTGGCAAAATATACAGAGCGCCGTCCACTGGTGATGTGACAGCTATTATGTCATGCTGTGATGCCACAGGCTGGGATTTTGACAGGGTGACCTGATTCTGCATCGGCACTGAATGAGTGTTTCTGCCATTCCTCTGAACCTGACAGGGAATCCTCAGCATGGCGCCCTCTGCTGGTTGGCTCTGCTATAACACTTTCAGGCTTTTAAGTTGAAAGACTAGAAGTAGGTAAGTAATATGTCTTTATCAATAAAAGACTTTTCATGAGCAGGTAACAATATTTTGAACTAGTTAGATTTTTTCTGGTTTTTGTCTTTATTAAATCTCAGAAAGCTGTCCTGCTTTGCATACCCAGTCATAAAAAAGTATCCTCCTTAATATTATCGCTTTAAATTTGAATGCATTCTTTTATGCTTTGCCCACTGGAACTGATATGAATACCACAAAAATAACGCAAAGATAAATACGACAGTAGTTACCGCATTACATTGTCGCTGTGCACAGGTAAATAGGTGGATCTTAAAAATACTGCAGAGAGCCAGCTCTAAGGCCTTATTATAAACAAAATAAGCTCAATATTTTCATTATACTCACAATTATCCCTCCACATTCTCTCAGGTTTAGCAAAAACCACATGCAGTCAGTGGAAATTAAGTAATTTAAAAAAAAAAATGTGTTCTGCAGTCAGGAGTGAAGTAAGACTGCCATTCTGAAAAGCTGAAAATGATTAATAAATGATCTCACAGTTCAATCAGAATCAGAACTATTGACTGTGAGATCCTAAAGCGGCCTGACTCGTAAGAAGTAAGAAAGGCTTTACATCGAGCAGCTTTCTCTTATAAAAGATACAAACCTGACACAAACACTGAGCTACGCTCACTGTCAGACATTTCCAGCAGCAACACTTCAAAAAGTTTTACAGAAAATCCCATCGATGTAATCGATGGGCACTGGGATCCATGGTGTCACATAAGGCTTAGAATGGAAGAAAAAATGGGACTGGGGATAGCCAGCAGTTTGTTTTCTAAAAATGGAGCCAAAATGTCACTGTAATTTGGCCATTTTCACCATTTTCTGCCTTATCACAAAAGTGCACAAAGTCCAAAAACAGTCTGACCGGACTGATAAATGTCTTTTGCTCTCTGTGTCACAGAAATGACCTGCCTCATTCAGCTCAAGCCTGCTTTATATTCCTGAGAGCCACACGGCCAGCAGCTGGTAGTGTATACTTTGGACTAATGTAATAAAGTGATTCTAAATGAGAGTGACTTGGTGCTGAGGCTAAACAGTGACTTACCAGTAACCTTGTAGCCTGCTTTTGTGTTTAATGGCGCTGAAGGAATAAAAAAAACCCCAAAACAAAACACGTTTCACAGGCTGACGATTACGAGGAAGAATTTTTGGAAATCTCTCCTAAAAGGGAGGCCAGCGGCTCCTCATTGGGCAGCGAGAAGAACCAACCCGAGCCAATCAGTGAGTAAACAGCTTAAGCAAGGCTGTCTCCCTAAAGACTTCACGACTGATGTACACACATGAGCAAAACTGGTTCAGGAGCACTTTTTCTGTGCTTAGAGTTTCTGCAGTATAACCAGGATCTCACACCAATCTTCAGCTCTTAACTGCTGACCAATTGTTCACTGGCTGGCCCAGCAATCAAAATTTCTCCCCTGGCTAAAACAGTATTTAAGAATAAACTACCATCTCAGTTTTATACTCCTACAGCCAGAAATTTCTGAGCCTGGGACTATAATACATTTTGAGCAGTGTCTCACTCTCATTCTGTTCTCCCAGCCGGTCTAATAAGGCATGGCAGGGAATGAGAGGCCTGCCACACTGAGAGAACTATATACAACCAAAGGGAGCGGAGGAGATTGTGTCTGCTTTAATGGGGAGTTTCAAGCCTGCTGACAGAGGCTCGTACCAACTAAGCCTGCGCTGGCTGGTTTATTGGGCTAACATAAGCTGACAGAACACCTGATTGCAGATGCTTGTGTAAAGATGGATTACATGCACTAACACCTGGTGCAGTGTGCGTGTGTGTGTGTGTGTGTGTGTGATGAAGGGAAAACAGCAGATAGCTCTTGGAAAGATGCTTCTGTTTCATTTCAAAACACCACCTGAGCCCTAATCCCTCAGTGCAGGGTGCTAATTCACCATGGGACTCTCAAATGCTCAAGGTGGGGTACAGCCCACAATCCATCAAGTGGGACTAGTTTGAACTTTTCAGACATATTAGACCATTTCTCTTCTATAGTACTAAACTGAAAAGCTTTTTTTTTTTTTAAATGTTATGAGTCACAAGGGAGCGACGTTTCTGCCCCATCATTCATTAATAAATGTAAATGAAAACAAACTAAAAAGGTCATTTTTTTAAGATACTCCATATCTTTATTTACTATGACAACCATACCTAATGCCTAAGTCCACTCAATGACTTTATACAATTTGAACAATTCAAGAAAAAGTACTGAGAAGAAATAACAATTGAAATAGAATTAAATTAACACAGGAAATCATTTCTTCTTGGCAACATAATTTCTTCCGTTGTTTCTTTCCTGGAAACCTGAACATTAGTGTTGCAACAAATAATACTCGAGCGCAAGACGATTTTAAGGAAAAGGGTGTTTTTTTTGTGTGTGTGTATATATGTGTGTGTGCTGTAGCGCATCACTTTCTCAGGAAATCCCATGTGGATTTTCGAGTGTTGTACACGTTTTCTGATATGTGATGAGCCAAGTAGTGATAAACATGTTGCACCTTCTTTGTACACCGACAAACAGTCACATGGCCGAAACGTCTTTGCTTCGACGCGTTTTGTATGGAATGTAGAGACTTCTCTTTTTCCCAGCCTGTGCTGTTCTCCTTTAATGTTCCCATTTTCACCTTCATCTGACAGTTTAATGCCTCACTCTTTCCTCAACTGCTTCTCTGTGATGCTTTGTTCACCTTGTAATTAAGTCCCTCGTGATATCTGAGCTAATGTTAATGCAATCACAGAGCGTCCTGCAGCTGGTGGTTTTCTTTAAGTTTCGTTACATATTTGGCTGCACTTTCATTCCGTCACAGATAAACATGAGACTAATGAGCCCGCGCGTCTTAAAATCCAAGCGATGAGGCACCGATGGTAGAGTTTTACCGTCAACAGGTTAAGTTTACGTGTAAAATCGATTAAGACTGCCAGGAAAAGAGAGATATCAGTACAGCTAAGGCTGATAACTGTGAATGATAAAAGGTAAGAACGGTGACACTGGAGGAAACGGTGATAAAAGCTCAACAGGTTTAACGGTGACCCGGAAGCTTCATTAGCACGTGTTGACTGATGACATCAAGCATGAAAAAGCTTTTGGGTAATGGCATCAATATAGCAAAAAAGGGCTATCTAAAATATCTATAATATATGTGTGTGTGTGTGTGTGTGGGGGGGGGGGTATTCACAAGATTCAATCAAGCATTGCATTACTCATTCTCTTACACATTTCTAGCATTAATATATAATACGGGTGACCAGGTCAAATGGAATGCTTGTCAAAGCTGTTGGTAACTTAAGCACTTGGGCTAATGATTACTTATTGCTGTCATGTAATTTGCTAGTCTTACTTTCTCTAGTCTAAGCTGCTGAATTACACATTCAAAAGCTGCTTCCTGTGGTCTTTTTGGTTCGGAGGGTTGGTAAACAGGCATCCACCTCGTGATTTCTCGACTGGTTCTTTTGTGACGATCAAAGCATCGTAGCGTGGGCTCGGTTGGTTAAGCGGGCTGATTGAGAGGTTGCTGTGATTGAATGGATGTGGCGAACGTTCCCCCAAACAGACTCAGATCTGAGATCAGTTTCTCTGTTAATATTTGATTTGTGGAAAGAGAACAATTTTAGAAGGCTCTTCACCTGTTTACATCACCTTATGACTATTCAACTGGAAAACAATCCTTCATAAGTGCAGAGCTGCTAGAGCGGCACCAATGCAGCAGGGGTATTAAGAGTGGGATTTGTACTGGAGCTGTACTGACTTCAAATATCTGTTGCTTACTTTCCCAAAAATATAATTACTCTTATTATTTAAAGATCTGTGCCTGGTGGGGAACCGTTTTCATCCTGTGTGTTCCATTTGGAAGGCCGGCTGGTGGAGTTAGTAGCTTGGTGGCTTGGTTGTAGATTGCTGCCTGGCTCACTTGCGGGGTTGGTGGATATGCTGGTTGATGTGCTGGGCAGGGGGCAGCTTGGGTACACCAGGCTGGGGCTTGTTGTGGGCCACCTGGGCAGCTGCTGGGGTGAAGTCCTTATCACCCTAAAGAAAAACAACACCACAAAAAACAGTCAGGACAAAAGAGTGAACTGCACTTAAGCCACAAGGCTAGCAGTGTGAGTAGGATGAAACGCCACGACCACAGCAAAGGCAATCCAAAGGAGACTGGGAAAACAGCAATAGTAATAATACAGCACTATACAGTGTTGTTGGGACCTTTCTAAAACATTATTGGTGGAACACTTCCTGTGTGTGCGTGTGCAAACTGTGTTTGTTACCAGCTTGCGTGGTTTGTTTCTATCCCTGCGTGATATGATACAGTATGTGGATTTTTAAATCCTTCCCCACTGATCTCCTAAAATGCATGACAGGTACAGTATGGAGCACTTATCTGTTCTCCGGGTTCAAACTATTATTCCAAGGAAAATGCACATAAACAGCCCTGCTGCTTCTAAATCCCATCAACTCACAGAATTTTAATCAGCAACTTAGGAGAATGACAGTTGGATTTCGTCCTCCTTTTGTCGTTATCTCCCCCCCCCTTGTGTCTCCATCTTTGCCAGGTTTTCATTTCTCTCATTTCCTGTTTCTTCTACCTGCTCCATCTGCTGCTGGCATCCCTTTATGCTTAGCAGCAATGCACTAGTAGCGCACTCACATATAGCCATGGGTATGAATAGGAGATTTTATCTACTGTACAGTTATATAGGTTGATGGTGAGCTTGATTAAAGCTGTAAAACCAAGTTCTTAAAGTATAAAAAGCACACAGTACACATACTGCATTGACTGACTGGATGGCTGACCGTTTTAATTCTTTCATCTGAAATCTTTGGGTTTATTTAAACTGGCAATTTGCTGATGCCCTCTCATCTGTCCAGATGTTACCATATGTGAATGTTACTCCATCATAAAAATAACAACACACAGTTCCTTGATATCCTCATTTCTCAGGATGTTCACATGGATGGAGTTATATAACTCCTTTAATCAACCTTCTGCAAACAAACACACAGCCTGTTTTTCTGAGCTTCTTGCTGAACTTTACTCACCCACCCCGCCCTCGCTTGACCCTAATCCGTTCTGCTTAATGCGTTGGGTTTTTTTTTTTTCTTTTTTCACTGCATGTGTGGCTGCGTGCCGCTTTTCCAGCAAGTTGGTGTTTGCGTGTAGGCGGGCACACAAACAAAGTGTGCGTGTCTGTGTGTGTGTGCTTCTTTCATTTAAAGAAAATTCCAGAGCTAACTCCAGGGGATGTGGATGGAATTGACCTCCAATTAGCCTTCACTCTCTTCTGAAGCTCAAAGCTTTCCCCGTGAATACCTCTGTCCTACTGCAGAGGTGTGGGAGGGAATATAACAAATTAACTGTGTTATTGCACCACGCTGTGAAAAGAAGTGAGGGTGACTGGTATGTTTGGGACTGACAATGCAAAAATCATCAAAAATGTGTTTGATTTTCATATGTTTAATTTAATTATTGATTTTTAAGAAAATAATTACAGTATCTACAGTAAACATCAAGCCAATGAGGCCTATTCTCATCTTGGAGGATTACACTGGCTTGTATTAAGTCCATAAAGTCTTTATAGCACTTCTTCATATTGTAGCAGTGTGGTTTGAATTGTTTCCACTTGATTAAAACAGACTGACAGAAAGCTCAGTGTTATTGTACTCTGCACACATTTGCTTGTGGAATGGTCATTTTCACACAAAAATAAATAATTAAATACACATAAAAAAATTTGTTTTCACTAATATTAAAACCAAACCTGCTTTACTGACCTTCAACAAACATTAAATGGCTGAAATTCAAATTTTCATTTGCTAGGTGCTTGGTGTCAGGAAGCACACATTTTCCTTTTTTCAATGGCAGCAGGTGGTTGCCAGGGGCTCACTGACTGCCCTCTAGGCCTCTGTGACTGTGACTTCAACAAGAGGGCAACTGTTTTAATAATACACCCTCTACTTCAAAACCAAGCCAGTGTAAAAATGATGCTCGGTGAAATTTTCTTTAGCTGCAGAATATTATAGTTTGCCTTAAATGAGGACAGTGAGAAGGAGTTTTCACAGGACTCAGTGCAAGCCAGTGAAAAATTAAGTACACCCTTACATCTCCCATAAGTAAGTAGCAGTCAGGTGCTGTTAATCAAATGCACTTGAATAACTGATCATCAGCTAGCGTGAGCACCTCTAAATTTTGGCAGCTTGCTGGACTGCAGATTTCATGTTTGTCACATTGTGTCAGCACAATCTTCCCAGGAGAAACTCTACCCAAAGGTCAGACTGTGCAATGCTCAGAGAAACTGACTCTACAGGTCTCAGCGTGTTAAATGTTAAAGTTCGTGACAGGGAGATTAGAAAAAGGAAGGACTGCCCAGAGAAAGCCTCCAGCTTAGGTTTGCAAAGCTGCATCTGAACAAACCACAAGACTCCTGGAACAATGTCCTTTGGAGAGACGAGACCAAAGTGGAGATGTTTGACCATAACGCACAGCACCACGTTTGAAGGCCAAACACAGCATATAATAAGACTTCATACCAACTGTCAGCACAGTGGTGGAGCTGTGATGATTTGGGCTCGTTTTGCAGCCAGAGTACCTGGGCATCTTGTAGTCACTGAGTTAACCATGAACTCCTCTGTATACCAAAGTATTTAAGAGTCAAATATGTGGCCATCTGTCTGTTGCAATGGTTCAGTCAAAGTCCAGACCTCAACCTGACTGAAATGCTATGGCCTTAAGAGAGCTGTGCATAAATGAGTGCCTGCAGATCTCAGTGAACTGAACCAATATTCCTCCACAATGATATGAGAGACTGATAGTCATACAGAAAACCATCACTGAAGTTATTGCTGCTAAAGTGCATTCTACAAGCTACTGAATCATGGGGCGTACTTAGTTTACTTTAGTCTATTTTACGACTTCACTTTTTTTGTGTGTGTGAAGTCTTTGAGTGAAGTCCAAACCAAAAAAAAAACAAAAAAAAAAAACTATTCATGGACAGGGAAGGAGTATTGCTAGACCTGTAATGTCCTCCCTTCACTTTATTTTCTAATTTCTTCTTTAGCTAGTCTTTCTTTAGATGCTTTACTCCTTTGCAATAGTTATATTACAAAAAATGCATTTCAAAATCACAGAGTGCAACTGAATGAAAAATTAAAGGTACACAGCCAGGAGGCATCGTTTGTTTCTTTTTCTAAGCAAAAAAAAGAAAAAAAAATCCCTGCAGACCACACACACAGGCACCCACACACACACAGAGTGAAGTATTTCGCTTTAACTCTTAAAAGGCTTTTCTGAGGCTTTGTGCACTGCTAGCCTCTGGGCTTGATGGCAGTGATAGGGGGCAAATGGGAGGGCTAGAGGAGGATCGGGGGGATAAATGGGATGCCTGCCACCTTCTGATATCACTGCAATCTTCCGCAAACAATCTGCCTGGTCTGACACACACACAAAGCAGGGAACGAAGCCATGCAGGCAGTCAAGGACACTTTTCACGCAGACACATGCACGCAGACATACAGCCAAAAAGAATTAAACACAAACAGCTATTCACAGAGTTTGACCCACTTTTCAAAAGCAGCAGGTCAGGGCTGTAAAAGCCTAAACAGACACTCGGGGGTTGATGCAGTTCAAGCAATATGTGGTTAATATCCAGCATTTTGCAGTAAAGTGAAGTTCTGGTTAATGTGCAGCTTGCAATGTTCAGTTTTCATTCAGCTTTGTCCGAGGAGTGGATTTAACTCTGTGGTCATTTTTGATTTTGCAGAATGTCTTGGTTTTTGTATGGCAGTGCAGCATTTCACTGCCACCAGATTCACAAATAACAGATAAGCCATTTTTCCTTTTCTCATTTGGCACCAATGTTCTCTCAATTTTCCTTCAGTCCCCTGCTTTTTCCTCCCGTCTCTCTCTTGTTCTTCATGAACACTGAGCCTCTAGTCGTCCCTGTAGAGCTCCTGTCCCAGATATAAACCACCTTATAATGCTTATTTCAACACTACTGGTGGTCTGTATAAATGTGTGTCTTACCTTTGTAACCACTCCAGACACAATTACAGGGGCTCTCGGTGGACTAAAAAAGGAGACAGAAAAGAGAAATTAGAAAGGACAATCACTTTTTTTTTTAACTGGGTCAATGTCTGCATATAGTTTATGCCAACATTTACGCAAGTTTACCTACATCTAATCCCCCCAAAGTAACACTGTACCAAAATAAGAACACCTCAGGTTGTCAAAGACTTGTAACACCCACCCACCAACACACACACACAAACACCTACACTCACACCCTGGATGGACCTGCCAGCAGCTTAAATAGCTCCCATTCATTCTGGCCAAACACTGAGGCTCACAGCTTCTCGATGGAAAGGAAAAGAGGGGTGTAAGAAAACTAAAGCTATGAAAGAAAGAGAGTTAAAGTGGCGCCTGATGATGATGATGAAGAAGAAGAAAAAAGATTTAGGAAGGAGGAGAAAAAGGAGAACCGACAGAAGAAAGGACAAGGAGGAAAGAAAGGAGATGAGGGGTGAAGGCAAGACGGGGCAAACAGAGAAGGCAGAGGAGGAGGAGAAAGAGGGCAGAGGGAACCGGGGAGTGAAATACCTATATAATAACAGTGTTAGAGGAGAGCAAAAGAGGATGAAGGAGAGAGGCAGGCGAGCGCTCACTCAGACATAGAGGGAAGGGATGGAGGCAGAGAAAAAGATGAGGAGGAGGAATGCAGAACCTGAGGTAAGTATCGACCTTGACATGACAAACGAGTGCCGTCTAATTTTACGGCATAGTCACCCCCCCCCGGCTAAAAGTACAGTCAAGTTAGCCACCTTCAAAACTCCACTTAAGGACATTAACTATAGCAGCAAGCATGTCCAGCTTACCTCATTAACAGCCTAATTTAGATTGGAAAAAAAAAAAAGAAGAAGATGAAAAGTTTCTAACACAGACTTCAACCTGCAGTCTCAGCAGTCAAAATAAGAAAATTTCAACCATCTGCTCCTTTCTTTTTAATATTTTTACGATTCACTCACAACTTTTCCCAATCACGGCCAATTAACAGTTCAGGATTTCCAGCATATCTGTGAAACACCGAGCTCACCAATCAGCATCCAGGCGCTTATCTTAATGAGAAAATTCACACCTTGGTATTACATTAATGCTCAGATACATCAAATATCATTGATTATTCCACGCTAGCCGCTCGTCAAAATGTGAGGTTGAGAGGTTCTCTATTAGCAATTCAATTAACTAAAAATATAGCATATTAGCACCACAAGTGTTCCTCATTCTAATCAATGCTAAGTTAGATGGGAGGAGGTCATGGAAATAGAATTTTAAATGTGTTAAGGTTAGCTGGGGAACAGATGGAGGGTAAATTAGCAAGTGAATATGAAGGGAAAAAAATGTGATTGAGCGCTATTGCTCTTCAAATGAGAACGCAGCCCTGTTAAAGTGCTTTTCTGAAGATCAACTCAAACGACGGCATCTAGAATATTAACTTCAACTCTACTGATCCATGCAGATGCAAATAAAAACATGTAACACACATGTAGAGGACGCTGCTTCAGTTTCAGGTTCATGTGAAGCGACAGTCAGGTGCAGCACTGGGGTTGAGGTGAACTGGGATGCTCAGCTGGATATGTATTCATATCCTGGCACAGTGTGGACTCACGCTGGGCAGTCACACGCCTCTGTTACAGTGAGTGTCTATCTCTACTGTGTGAGCTGTGGTGAAATCCTGAGATATTATAAGACAGACAGCAAAGTGAGAGGTGTTACACCCCCCCAGGGTTAAGAGAAAGGTCAGTGCATAGAATTAAGCATATTAAGTATACTGTTTCACAGGGTGCTGCTTGCTTCTGGGATTGGGCATTAGGGCCATAACAACAGACAGATGAGACATGTCTAGACAAACTGGGAGGGTTGGGGGGGGGGGGGGGGGGGGGGGGGGGTCTTAGCATTCAGCTCCTTCAGGTCTTAAGAGATTTGTTTTAGAGCTTGTAAGCTTTGTACTTGTCTGGATGATCACACAAAAGTTGTTTTTTGGGGATTTTTTTTTTTTTTTTTGAGGGGGGGGAATGAAACATGCATTACCAGAACAGCTTAAATCCACCTTGGCACTATTTTTCCAGGTCTCTGGGACTTTAGTGGAGGGATGGAAGACTATTTTACCAAATGATATTCTCTCATCTGGTGTTTTCACGATGATGGTGGAGGTCTTCTCCAAAAATCTCCCATAAGTATTCAATTTGGTTCAACCTGGTGACAGAAGGCAGTAGCAGATTATTTTTTAATGCTCATTCCACCACTTTTGTGCTGATTTTTTTCTTTGACCAAGCCAAAGAGCTTTTAGCCAAAGTCAAACAAAAATCATTAGAATTACTAATGTCTTTTTTTTCTCATGCATAATAGAAATTTTAAATTTAAAATAACTAGGAACTGCACAAGGTAACACAGACTCATTGCCTTCCCTTTCAGTGCATCAGTTGCACTTACATCTGCAGTCATGTCCCCACCCGAAGGCCAATTCTGAGCCTGGAAAAACGACGATCAAACCATGCACTGATCCCTGGTGCCCTGTGGATGAGAACGTTGCCATTCTGGAAGAGACCACTCTCTTCCAGGCAGAAATGTTTCATCGGAGCATAAAAGGTGATCACAAGCAACAGTATCTGTATTGATTTGTAGTGAACCTCTCCTCTAATGGAACGAGTGGCCCTAAACCGTGCCAACAAACGCCTCTCCCAGCGCAGCAGAGCCACGGATCACCTCACTGCAGGGTCAAGGGTTCCGATTTTTCCTGTAATTTGTAAGCTGTCCGCAGCTACTGCATAATCACAAGCTGCAGACAAACACTAATGACAGGTTTTAGTCACACTTGATGAACAGATAACGGTAACTCAGACTTATTAATCAGAGATTAGTAAAACCACACCATGACAAGCCATGAATGCTTGATCTAGATACCACACAAAAGCATTATCCTTCAGATTAGACTACTGACACCTTTTTAATCTAATCTATCTGCATGGCAAAGAGGAACGACAGAAAGGCAGAGAGACGGAGAAATCAAAAGTTACAAAGACCTCTGCTGCTGGTGTGTGTGCGCGTTCACGGGCAGAAAGAGTCTGCAGGGGGCAGTAGAGAGCTGCATGGGGCGCTCGAGGAGGCTTTGTGCCAGGAGAGGGGAAGAGTTAGAGGAGAAAAAAAAAGAGCGAGGGATACGGGAGGAAAAGAGTGAGGGAGAGACAGAAATCTCAACTGTTAAGTCAAATGAAGAACTGTACAATAATCCATCCATGTGGCATTTTCTTTAACTGTTTTTCAGCCACTGCTGCTTCTACCCCACCCATTTCTCTGCTTCGGCAGAGCAGGAAGTTTGTTGCCGTGGGCGAGGTGCTGGTTGCCATAGAAACTGATGCCTGTTGCCTGTCTTCCCCCTTATCTCGTGTTCTCTCGCCTCTCAACTTTTCACCATGAGCTGTCAGCCTACTGCACATCTCACCACAGCTCCTGCGTACAGTGTATGTGTGCAGCAACCGAGTCGATCTTTTTTCCAAGTCCCTGGTACATATCCACCTCTCACCTAAAACCGGTAGTGCAACCAGCACTAAAGCCAATCACCTTGCACATAGTTTTTACACGTTTAGCTGACAGTCCCATCCAAATGATGTGCGAGTACTTCTTAAACTTCAAGAAGTGATGCACCGAGTGGCATGCTTTTTTCCACTCCTCGGACTCTTGCTGCATACATCACACTCTACCTGAATGTTCCATATAGTTACTCCTGATGGCTTTTGAGAACCACTTTCACATGATGAGGGAGCAGGAAGCTTCAGGTGGAACGCCAGCTTATGCTTCCCTTTCTTGCTTTTTTCCCCACTCTTTGCCACCTTCTCCTCCTCCATCTCTTACCTGTCCTTTTCCCTATCTTCATACAGCCATAGCACCCCCTTTCCATACCATAATAATCCCCTCCTATCCTAATCCTTTCCTCTCCATAATCCCAGCCACCTATTTCTCTCCTTGCTTCATCTGTCCATCTCAGCTAGATTGGGAGAGGCAGGTGCTCCCCCGACTACAACGCTCCACTGGCTGCAACTAATACGAAATTTACCCAGTAGCCACCTGCTAGACGTCCATCAGTGTGACACAGAGAAGGACCGACAGAAGCGTGTGTGACCGAGAGTTTCACTGATTGTATTTAGTGATGGAGTGCACTTACTCAGCCTCTCTTTTTTTTTTTTTTTTTTTTTTTTTAGAGGTCTTGACAGGTAATCTTTAGATCACAATAAAGAATTTGCACCTGCACTTCTGCAGCAGAAGATGAGAGCAGGCGGGTTCAAGACAGGGTGACTAAAAAGATCCTATTTTTAAAATGAGTGTAAGGAGCACAGGTGATCATCCTGGACTGCAAGCTCTGAAGGACAGTATCTGGAAGAGGCCTTGGTGTTTTAGTATTTCTAACTGTACAACTTAAAGCCTCAATTATGTCCCAAAGTAAGGCTGCAGAGGCTGCAATGGATCCTTGCACATTAGGAAAAGATGAAAGGATCTCCCCTTTGCACTGACAGTTTGTTTTTATATACTCTGAAACAACACAGCAAAATAAGGAAGTAGATACTTGTCAGGCTGGAATGGTGCTGATCACCATCTCTACAACAGGTATGAACTACAGTCTGCATGCTGTTTTGTACTTTTGATACCTGCTTGGCCTCCCTTTTCACTTTAATAACCTTTCTATTATTAGCACCAGTCATGTTGGCAGAAAAGAAAAGAAGACAACAGGAAATGACTTACTGGCACTGACGGGCTTGATGCTATTCCTGCTTTGAATTACGGGATAATGCTCAACCAACCAGCTTTGCAGATGAAGACCATGAAATATGTCAGCATGTGTGTGTAAAGTTGTGCACAGAAAATTTCCTGACAGTTGGCAATGTTCTTGAACCCTGCTCACTGCTGTGCACTGCTTGTCACTTCCAATTTACCACCTCTCATTAACACACACACACACACACACACACACAAAGACAGATATGTGGTGTGAATATGCCACCTGTGCCGATATGCACACAGCTGACGTACCCTTATGAATATTGAGGAGATATGTGAGGGCGTACGAGCACACATTCAAAGACAGACACACGCAGCAATGCTGAAAATAAGGAACTTGCAACAACACAGTTGCGGAACAGAGTGACCTCAGCACAAGCAACGCAATTCAAGCAACAAAAGACGAACATGCCGATGCAGAGACGGAACAATTATTGTCTCTCGGAAATAGAGCCAGCGCGATGTAAAACATTAAAACCGAGCCTGTTTATAGCAAAACAATAGCGACTGCTGAATAGGCTGTTCGAGTTAATGCTGTAATTATGCAGTAATTATGTTGTTTACTGAATTAGCTGGCGACAATACATGAAAAGTCTGCTGCAGATCTGCCTACAGTACAGCCTTATGGAAAAAGTGAAAGATGCTAAATGGCTTGGTTGGCAATTTGCAGGGCGTGTTTGTGATTAGCAATTTACAAATCACCACAGTTTAAAGGCTGCACACAGACTAACAGATATGTGTTTACTTAGGTCTTATAAGAAAGAATGTACAAACATGACAAGGCCCTGCACCACTCCGCTGCGTAGCAGTTTCATTTTGAATCCTTGTGCAGTCCTTATGTGTCCAGGCTCTTTTGTCTGTGTAGCTGTAGTTTTCTGCATTCCTGTGCAAACTTGCTGTGTAGTTATTTCATCTCTGTAGTAGTTTTGCCTGGCTTTTTGATAATTATCTGTCACTGTGGTTATGTTGCATGTATCTGCTGTCATTTCCATCTCTTTGCGGCTGCTTTACATCATTTGATGGTCCTTTCACTGATTTTCTAATAAGAAATGTTTAGTCACCACAAGCAGAGGTTCTACCCAAGGCGTCTCTTGGCCGCTCGGGCCTCAGGACCCTGCTCTAAAGCACGTTACCTGCTGCTGACGTACTCCTCGCTGTCATCTTTCTGCGGTGGTTCTGGGGCAGGAGTCGGCTGGTGCTTCTGCACTATCCTCATACCGCCTGCCTTTACTGGAAGACACCCACACACAGAGGGACAAACACATATGCAGTGATTTAAAAAAGGTCTCACTGTCAAAACAGGAACTTAAAAGTTAAAAAACAAGGGCATGGGTGCATGGACTGTAGAAGTGACTATAGAAGAGATTCATAAGTCTATTAATGACTGGCTCGTGGGCCTCCCACTGATCACAGGTTGGGGGCGAGGTGCATCTGTTATCTTACTGTACTATCAGTCCTGCAGCTGCTGTGGCCCGCTGCCTGCTACAGCTTATGTCCACGTACACCTTTTCCGTTTCTCTTCAGCCCGTGGCCTCCACGTCACCGCCACTCAGCAGCCATTAGCGGCAACATTGAAACATAAAACCTTTATAAGCGACGGCGGTGCTTACCGATTGCTACAATGTCAGCAGTGTGATGTTGCAAGATCCCACGCAAATCAGGAAGTAGAGAAATGTGCGAAAGACAATTACGGCACATTATTCTAAACGCAATCTGGACGGCACAGACGATTTATAGTCCGAGGCATCTGCCAGTTTAAGGGTTGCATAAGTATTAATCACCATCATGTGATTATTTATTTATTTTTGGGTCTAAGACATTGCAGAAACAAAGGCCTTCAGATTTATAGGCTTTGACAAACAGCACCACAACACAGGGAGGTTTACCTGCAGGGAGATGACCGCCTTTGGTTTCGACTTTCTCCTTCGGCGGCGACGACATGCTGTCTGCTGCGAGGAGGAAGCGGATCCTCGACTTAAAACCAATTCCTGCTTTATTCTGCCTGAAACTGTGGGCTACACTCAAGTCTGGATCGTCAACGTGGCTTTTTCCTGAGCATTGTTTGGAAACCATGCGTGATTGCGTCACGTGGAGCCGTAAGAAGCGCGCTGACGTCAGTCGCAAAAATCTTAAATCGTGTAGTCACATTGTTAAAAATAATTAACATAATACTTTTAATGTATTATTATTATTATTAGTAGTAGTAGTAGTAGTAGTAGTGACTTGTGTTTACTTTTAGCAGTCTCTTCTGGTCATTTATATCTGATTTATTTGAGCAATAAATCCCAGCAGTAGAATCACTTTCACTGTGTCCGCAGCAGAGCTGTCAGTAAAATGCTGCACGCTATCATGGAGGGCTTTAGGAGCAAAAATGACACAGATCTAATTGAGCTCATGATTTAATCTCTAACTTCATTACTATGCAAATAATAGTTGTGAGAATGACTAGTGTTGCTTTCACAATTCATAAATGTTTTAAACGCACTAAGAGCCCAGGCTACAAAAGAATAAATGAAACTAAATGTGTATCTATAGTAGGTATCCACCTACACAGCCTCTAATGCAGTGATCTCCTCTAATGAAGCAGTCTGTTTTCAGCTCGCACCAATAAACTGTCATGCTGAAGCAACAATTGGCAGACTGAGGAAAAAAGCACGAGAAGATTCAAGACAGGAAAAAAACAACACAACCACCAAGGTGTATGTGACAGTGATGACACCTACAGTACTTTCTGTTTTCAGACCACAAACCTGCCATTGTTCATTAAGTGGCTGTAACAGTAGAACTTAGATTTTCAGTCAGTTACCAGTTGCATATCTGAGAAAAAGTAAAACTAACTAAAAAATAATAATGTAAGGAGAAAAGTTGCAAACATCCATCTTGTTTCTGGTCTGTGGTGGTGATGGTTGACCATCAGTTAATTTACAGTTCTCATAAAATTAAAAGCATCAAGGTTAAAATTTAAAACACAGTATCATGGATTCAGAGTTCAGTGAATGTAAATACATTTTATATGAGAAGTCATATGATTGCAGTGTGTGTGTGTCTGTGTGTGTGTGTGAGACAGAAAGAGAGAGAGTGGTCACAGTGATGCATGCAGGCCAATCATAAACTCTAATGGCATAATTGCTGTGTCAAGTGGCAGCTGTGTTCTTCACTCAGACCATCAGAAAAGTGTTCGTCACACACTCATTCCATACATACTCTCGTGAATTTGAATATGTCTCTAAAATACACACACACACACACACACACACTGAATATAGATGGAATCATATAAATTCACAGACCTGTTTTTCCACATATTTTAGGTGGCACCTGGCATTGCTGTACATACACACACACATACACTACTGATGAGCAGTGGGTGTTGGCAGAGGAGAGGTGGTCAGCATCATGCTTGTCCTCGATGTGGGCTACAACTGTAGCCAGGATATGACTCCCCAAGGAAGCTGCTGACAACCAATCAACAGGCCAGGAGTTCACTCGCAGGTCAGGATGCAGATTGCTGAAAAAAATGATTAACTGTGATGTGTAATTTAAATGTTTGGATGTAGTTCAAGACAAGTCATTCCTACTGACAAAATCAGCCAGCAGGAGGACTTGTTGAATTTCTTTTCCTACATTTGACCAATTAATAGAAATGAGATTTATCTAATTTTAGATTAAAGAAGGAAAGCATGTAATTTTTTGTCTAATTATTTAAAAAAAAAAAAGCAACTCCCATACACATCAAAATAATAGTTTCTTTTAAAGGTACTTTTACTTACCTGGTAGAAATATCTCTTTTGGCAAGAAGAAACTCTCAGCTGAGGAAAGTTAAATGTATACTTAGGAATTTTTTAGTATCTCCATAAAGTCAGAGTACTGTAAAGATTTAAAAAAGACTGCTGAAAATCAGCGTGATGAGATGTCAGAGATATTTGGTCTCTATATGGATTAAGAGCCAAGATTTCCCACATTGCAACTTGGTAGCATCTTCCACTGAGACCATGTCTGATGAGGACTCGGCAAACAGTAGATGGATCACCTGAAGGGCCAGATGCATCTCTCAGGTCCTATTTCTGGTCTTTGCTGGATTTTCTTTCTTTTTCTTAAGGGTATGACTTTCAGATACTTTTCATCAGCTGTAGATGGTTGTTTAGGCCTGGCACCTGTTTTTTCCTGTTTTTTGTCCAGTTTCCTCAATGTTTTTAAGGACACACTGCACACCATGCTGAGGTATGCCAAGTTTGCAGCTAATAGCTCTTTGGGAATCACCTTGTTGGTGCAAAAATACAATTTTATGCCTTTCAAAATGTTATTTTTGGCATTTTCCACAGATTCAACTAAAGAAATGGGAATACATGATGTGTTTTTGCAACAGGCTGCTAGTAAAGTGGCTGAAGAGCCACCCACCCCTCCATCCATCCATCCATCCATCCCTCCATCCACCCACCCCTCCATCCATCCATCCATCCTCCACTTATCCAGTTCAGGTGTTTTAGACATTAGGTTGTTTTATATGGGATAAAATTATGTTTATCAAAACAGAATTGCTTATTTTTACATACAGTACATGACTGTCTGCTTTAATGGTTGAACTACAGCTTATTTTATTTTGATTTATTAAAAATGTACATTCATTTTTTCTTCTTTCAGATATCTTTGTATTATCACTCAAATTTTTTCCAGAAGGCTTTGAGTTTCTGTATGATTTAGATGTGTGTGGGCCTTTGTCTTTGAATTGTAGCCCCTTCCAGAGGGTTAATATTTTTTCACATCTGCTGTTTGATTGCCACACAGGGCTGGTATTTAATCTGATTCCTTGTATCAGACTCTGATGAAGACTTAGGTGATATACATTGGTAAGCTTTTTTCTGCCGAGTTGCTCCAAGAATAAACTTGTCACACTATTTTACCAAAAGACAGGGTGCCCAAGTAGCCCTTCTTTGATATTGTGAAGAGGTGTCCACATTAGAAAATGACGGATTTGTTACATTTTTGAAGACAATTTATCTTTATTTTATCATATGCTCCCCTTCTGGTTCTGTGACCCTAACCTTATGCTTTCCTGCACTACAGCCTGATTCTATCTGCCATTCTCTTCCAAGAAATGTTGCCAAATCTAATTGAGGTTGTTGTCTAATATCAGTTCACTAGCAGGAATCAGTTGTTTCTTGCCATTTAATACAGTTAAATTATAAGCAACAAAGAAAACAAATGTTTTTTTTTTCCATGGGAATGAATTTTCTCAGTGGAAAATTCAAATATATTTGTGTAATTTTTCTTAAAAGTAAGCCACATTAGCACTCTACAACCAATACAATGCGTGTCTGTCATTTATCTGCTACTATATATAATGCTGGTCTAGAAGCAAGTGGTACCATCAAGCACAGAGATTAGAAAGCTGTTTTTTTTTTTTTTTTAACCTTGTCAGTGTGACAGTCGTTGTGATACAGTGTATCTGTCATTATTTCATGTTACAAAGCCCCTCATGCATTTGATTTTTTTTATTTTTTTATTTACTGAAGTAGTACATTTGACAAAAAAACACAACATTTAAAGTCTGATTAACAAGGGTCGATTGCCAATGAAAATCAGTTGAATGAAAGTGTGAAAAAGGAAAAGAAAAAGCAAAGTAAGACATATAGATAGAAACAGTAAACTTGTCATGGATTTAGGAGGCTGCACAATTTCCAGTTATTTCAATGACTCTGGATGCTCACTATCTCAGTGTCGCTACCTGCATTCCTGCTCTTTCTGTGGTGCCCAACCCCAGCAAGCAATGACTGTCTCAGCACCAATCAATATTCCAGCACTGAAAGAAGCCTTAAAAATCACCCTAACCCAGATTTGGTCAATGTTTAAATTTTTCAGAAGGTTTTCACTGAGGGATTTTTGCTCAGCCATCATTTTCTGTTACATGCAAAAACCTTCAGTCAGATGGACAATTAGACAGCCTGCTTGCCACAAAAGTTAAGGAGGAGTTCATGATTGGCCCCTTTCCTCAATCACCTTTACCCCCTTTTTTTGCATCAGCCTGTTCAGTGTTGCAACCAGGACATATTCTGGAAAAAAAATGTATAGTCATCATTGATCTATCAGCCCCTCGTGGTAGCCACATCCCAAGCATCAGTGCTTATTTTCTGATGATTACTTCCCCCCAAATACTCAACCTGAACCATGCCATCTCCCTCATAAAACTTGCTGGCAGAGGTGCCTGGCTTTCAAAAGCCGCCATCACAATTGCGTTCAAAGTCCTGCCAGTTCACTCCAACTTCTGGTGCCGTTTTGGAGTCAAGTGGAAGAGTGTGGAGTATTTCACAGTTAGGCCTACATTTGGCTGCAAGAGCAGCCTCAAACTGCTTGACTCTCTTTCCAAAGACTTGTGTTGGATCCTTATCCACAATCACAAACTGCCATATCTGATTTCCTGGTTATATCTCCTGCCACATCACCCCCAGCTCATGGGTTAATCACCCTGAAATCAGTTTTTGATGAATTTGGTGTTTCCTTGCCAGAAGAGAAAACAGAAGGTCTTTCGATGGGCCTGGACTTTCTCGACATAACCCTCAACACTATCAGATTTCTTTGCCCACAGAGAAACTCACTCACATTAATCTCCTCCTCTGAAACTTTCTCCTTACTCCTTCTTGCACCAAATAACAGCTGCTCTCCTTTTTAGGACACTGAACTTCACTTTATGCATAACCTCAAAAGGCCATTCTTTCATTTCTCACGTGCTTTCACTCACATCATCTAAACCCTCCCTTTTTGACACACCAACTTTAATGGCGTCACCTTCTTTTATGACACTCAGTTGTCCTGCACTGATGACATTCAGTGCTACACAGATGCTGCTCTTTCTGATGCTGAGAGGTGGTTCTCCTCTAAATGACCTTTCGTATTCAACCAGTAACTTCAAAACTGTTTCCCATCATCATCAGCTGTTTATGAAAGGGCAGAACACATTCAAGGCCACCATAAGGCCATCGCTGACTCCTTTTCTCATCTCTCCCTCCAGACATTCAAAGCCTTGGCCTCACATGCAGAAGCAGATCCCACGCCAGTACCTCAATTTCACCCACAGTATTCGAGATCCAAGCCTCATTATCACAGAGCTCATTAGCCTATCTCAAGAAGCCATCATTAACACCCTTGTTCCCAGCACTGTCCACTTGCTGGATTGCTTGGAACTAATTCCATTTCTTTCACTCCTGCTTCAGCCTACTCTTCCCATCCTTCGACACTGCTGCATTGTCTAGCTTTGCACCATACGCACACCAGTCCCCATCTATCAAAATCACCATAATTAAATCTTATCTTAGCCACATCACTTTCTTCACAAAACTGCTCACGGGTTCCCCCCTGCCTGTCTTCTACATTATTTTGGCTGTCACTACACATTAAAGCCCTCCAGCATCAGACATCTCCTACAACTTTCAACTTTTCTCTCACTGCATATCACACTACAAACTCACCCCTGAGCCCTTATGAGTCATTAGCCCATTACCTCCAGCTTCAAAAATTCCAGCTCACTTCCCTTCACACCCTCCATTCATCACTGAGTCTGGCCACTTGGCTACCAGATTCTGGTTCTTCTCACACTTCTCAAAATTTCTCTCATTGTCTGGACTTTCTCCTGATCTCATCTCTGGCCATTCCTTCTATATCAGAGCAGCTACATTTGTTTCACACAAAGGGATCCATGACCACCTGATTACGGTCCTGGACAGTTGGTCATCACAAGTCTACCAGTTGTATATTTGCAACAATCTTGAAGATCTTTGTAACGCTCAGTCATCACATTTTCTGGGAGACGCCGTCTTTGGGGATCTGCCCAGCATGGGAGTTGCTGCCAGTCCTCACTGAGGCCTTCCCCAACCCGCAGTCTCAGGGCTAGCTCTAAGATTAAGATTATTCTATTCTCCTTCAACAAATGTTGCCAAATCTAACTGAGGATGTGTTCTCTACTACTGAAATGCAGTCAAGCTTAGAGCGTATGATAGAAGCAAGAGGAGGTAGAGACAAACATATTCTGAAATCCTCTTAATATCATGTTTATTTCCAGCCCTAAGTGCAAACCAGTCCCTTGTGTGAGTGAGCACATGTGGTTCCGCCTGTCACTGCACACATCCACAAACGTATGAGTGTGTGTACATATGTGGCCACTAGATGGAAGAATGCAGCTTTACTTCATCAGAGTAGTGTTTCCCGTGAAGTATGTGGGAGTTTGTGTCCTGCAGGATTCATCATCACTGTCATTCTCACAAAGCTCAGGCTGTGATGCCCCAGAAAAACTGAAGAGTCACTGCACAACTCTAAAGCAAAAGACAAATAGAGAGCTCCACGCCCAGCTCATTTTGCCCTCCCTCTCACACTTGTGTGACACTCTCCTTCCACCCTTCTCTCTGTTCCTTGCATTTTTCTCTGCCTTTACACACAAGACTGAGAGCGAGGGAGAGCTTTCATTACTTAGGTGAAAATACATGGCATGCATTCAAATTGCCATAGGTGAAATCCTCTTCTGAAGTCAGTGATCTCAAACACCTGCCCGCGGCTGATATCAGTGTGTGTGTGTGTGTGTGTGTGTGCTGCCTGGGCCTTTGAGAGGAGCACTCTCAGTGACGGCGTACAGAGAGACAGAATGAGGACGTCACAGGTGAGTGAATTTGTTCAAACTGACAAGTGCACACACACACACACACACAATGTCTGACGTACATAGTCTCTCTCTCGCACACACGCAGGCACGCACGCCCACACACACACACACACACACACAGTGATTTAGCTCTGTGAAAGCCAGCTGGGTCTTCTGCAACAGTGCTATCACACACGAACAACCAAGGTTTCTGCTCTACTCTGGAGCATTGACTATTCGATACCTGACATGGCGCCTTATGTTATGTTGTGTGTGTGTGTGTGTGTGTGTGTGTGTGTGTGTGGGAGAGAGAGACAGACAGACAGACAGAGAGAGAGAGAGAGAGACAGAACCAACCACAGGAGCTTGCACTTAGTTGCGTGGGTCCATGTCAGTCGCTGTCAGTCTGTAACAGGGTAAAATGTGAGGAAAGAGAAGAACCAGAGCAATAAGCATGTTGATTATCAGTAGCCTAATGTGAAGCTTTAGTGAGCATCATTGCTTTGCTCCCTTTGCTCTAAAGGTTGAGCTCAAGTTTAGTTAGGAAACAGTGAATCAGTTTTTCTCTGAAAAGTCAGCTACCTCGAGAATGGCTGTGCCTGAGGTAACCTCATTTTAATGGCAAATGAGACTCCCACATCTCTGAGGTTTGGAGGTATTGACGGAATCGCTTCTGCATGATTAAAACAATTGTAAGCAATTGGAAAGTAAACATTTTTTGTGTGGAATGGACACTTCTGGGATATTGATTGCTATCCGTGCTAGCAGCGGTCTGCGGGCTGATCCCCTTAACATTTTCAACTTAAATTATCAACAGTTGTTGGACTGATTGCCTTGTGCAGACATTCAGGGACGGCACAAAATGTTTCCTGAAGGCTTTCCTGCACCTTTTGTCAAGCAGTTCCATTAGTTTAACTTTTGCTTGTTAAATCAATAGATCAACAATGCTTGAATAACATGCCATGAAATTAAGTACATGCCTCCTTGGTTGGCCTGTAATTCCTCCATTTTTCAGTTTAATAATAGTCTCAGCTTTGTGTTCAGTGATAATCAACTAGTTATCACAAAAACATGCTGATAAAGGTAAACTTCATTGCTGCTGAACATTTGTGGTTTCACTATGAGTATGCTACATTTCAACAAATCATCTTTGTGACTTTTCACAAATTGACTTAGTGTATTAAGGTTTGCCATGCTTTTATATTCTTTGATATTTTTCCTTATTCTTGCAGGCAGCTATTGTTCATTCACTTTAAATTTTCACACTCATAAAATGTTTTAGTTTTACAACCAGCGAACCAGTCTGCAATCATTTTGTTCATGTGTCACATGAGAGCAGACGCAACTGAAACACGTGCCTGCCAAGTGTAAAAAAAGTCCGTGCTGATACATGAAATGCATCTACACTGCAACGGAGACTTAAGGCTCTTAACTTCTGATGAATGCAAAGAGTCATGAAGGGCAGCATTTAGGAAGGAAATGTGGGCAATTTAAATGTACACAGCACTGAATGAGCTTTTGTTAATTTGTTCATGAGGCAGCCTTCTACATCATGAAGTTAAAAAGAAATAAAAATGAACCAACGCCATTAAGCGCAACTGCTTATTGAATGTTCGACCTCTTCATTCACTCGGCAGTGCGCTCTCTTTACTGTAATGTCTTGTGTAGCATGTGCCCAAAGGTTTTCCATCACTACTGACTTTCTAAGGCTATCTTCAGCTATATTAATAAACACTGCTCAGTGTAAGCGCCCTGTGAAAAGAGCTTTTTTGGCAAGCATCAAATTGAAACATCCTGCCTCTTCGCACAGGTGTAAATGAACCATGATAACACCCATGTCAAATGGGAGAGAACATCTTGCTGTAGGGAGGCTTTCTGACATTTTTTATTTCTGATACTTAGCTGGTAGACGCAGCAGAATTTATGACAACAGGGAAAATGAAAACTGAGAGGTACATATCCTTGATTCAAATAAATAGGGATTTCAAAAAATGCTCCTGAGAGTCCTGTTTGTCTGCAAAAGCCTGTTTGCCTGCTTTTCTCCTCTTCTGTAGTGTACTTATCGGAGTCCTCTCAAATTTTGCCTCCAAAATAACCAGCAACACTCCTTAACCCTCCTTCTCTGTACCACAGCAGCTTTTCAGTACTTGCTGCTAACCACTAAATGCAAACCCAATGGTTAATGAGGGTAAATGTGTGTGTATTGTTATGGCAGTTTTAACTTTTTTTTTTTTTTTTTGTGGTGAATCTGTGTAGAGCCTACAACATAACCTATGCAAGTGGCTGACACCTTTGCCAGGGTTCTTGATTGTTAGTCCTTATTGTGAGGCGATGATTGCCATCCATCCATCTTCTTCTGCTTATCCAGACCCCGAGGTGTTCCCAGGCCAGCCGAGAGATATAATCTCTCCAGCGTGTTGTGGGTCTGCCCTGGGGCCTCCTCCTAGTAGGACATGCCCAGAACACCTCACCCAAGAGGTGCCCAGGGGGCACCTGGCTCCTTTCGATGTGGATGAGCAGTGGCTCTACTCTGAGCCCCTCCCAAATGGCTGCACTCCTCACCCCATCTCTAAGGAAGAGGCCAGCCACTATTTAGAGGAAGCTCATTTCTGCCGCTTGTATCTGCGATCTCATTCTTTCAGTCACTACCCAAAGCTCGTGACCATAGCTGAGGGTAGGGACGTAGATTGACTGGTAAATCGACAGCTTCGCTTTCACGCTCAGCTCCCTCTTCACCACGATAGATGGGTGCAGCGTCTGCATCACTGCTGCTCCAGTCCATCTGCCAATCTCCTGCTCCCTTCTCCCATCACTTGTGAACAAGACCCCGAGTACTTAAACTCCTCCACCTGGGGCAGCAACTCATCCATGAGCTGGAGTGGAGACTACACCCTTTTCTGAGGACCATGGCCTCAGACTTAGAGGTGCTAATTCTCTCTTGTTATTCTCTCCCTGATAAATTAAAAAAAAAAACTAACAAAAAAAACGCATGTATAAATGCATGGGAGGAATTGACAGTTTTGAACAGGACAATCACAATAGTAGCGGTCAATGTCGATGAGACCTGTAGTTACATTTCCAGGGAGGTGCACATCAGGTTACAGGTTCTCAGAGGGGTTTGTGATTACGATGTATTTATGTGGTAGATTCAACACAGAAGTGAATAAAACAAAGAATGAGAAAATGAAGAAACAAACATTAAACTTTTTTTTTTTTTTTACTGGTGCTGCTGAAAAAAAGGCCTATGGGGATTGAAAGTAACAGAGAGACTAAGAAGAAGAAAGCAAAACTCAACTAAAATTATGACAACAGCTACATTAAATTTGGTTTCATCGCTTCTGGGGATACTAATGCTCCAAATCCCTTGTATGTGGTGTGCGTGGGGAGAAGCTACCAAATGAGGCTGTGAAGCCTTCAAAGTTACTGGAGCATTTGGAGACTAAATATCCTACTCTGAAACACAAGCCGGTGGATTATTTTCAAAGACAAGACACGACAATCAGAGGCAGGTGCTAAAGTCTGCAACTTCACTTAACATCGCTGCTTTGAAGGAGTCATATGTGGTGGCTAATTTTATCACCAATGGGGAGCAGTTGATTCTTCCAGCTGCAGAGGACATTTGTTTGAATCATTCTGGTGAAGGAGCAGCTAGCAAAGTTGGGCACGTTCCTCCCTCAGATAACACAGTTAAGAGGAGGAGAGATGAGATGGTAGAGGATGCTGAAAGCCGGCTGTCTGACTCGCTGCATCCCTGTGGTGGATGAGTCTATAGCCGTGGAAAACAAGGTGATTCCATTAGTTTATGTTAGGTACATCAATCAAGATGACTTGCAGGACTCATTGTGTGCTTTAACTCTGCCAACAAAAACAACAGGAGAGAAAATCTTTAAGGCCTTGAATAAATACATGTCTGATAAACTCAGCTGGGACGGCAGTGTGCATGTGGGCACTGATGGCGCTGCAGCAATGACTGGCTGCCTGTCTGGCTCCATCACTCGCGTCACACAGGTTGCACCAAACTGCGAGTCTGTTCGCTGTTTCATTCATTGTGCAGTACTGGCATGCACGAAACTGTCACTGGAGCCCAACCAGGTGATGAGTGATGTCGGTGAAATAATACATTTTGTCAAAACACGAGAACTGAGCACACGTTTGTTTGAACAATTTTGTGACAGCGTGGATGCAGCACAAGAGCGGCTCCTTTTACATATGGAGGTCCCAACTCGCATATTTGAGCTCGGCCAGCTGCTCTCTGTGCGAAACGCTCTCTACTCGCTGACCGCTTCAAAGGCAGCGACTGGATGGCAAAATTGCCTTACTTGTGTGATGTATTTACACATTACATTGAGCTCAATCTGTCACTTCAAGGTAGCACATCAACATTATTTAGAGTGGACGATAAAATTGATGCTTTTAAAGCAAAACTGGATTCTTGAATGAAAAGAGTGGAAAGAGGTGTCTGTGAGGAGGGATCTGCGCACCTGACAGATGCTGCGCTTGCTGTCATCCAATGTTGAGAGATGTTCCTCATCGGTAAAAGGCCGAAGGTTCGGGAAAGAGTGGAGATGTGATCCCATTATTTCCCAACCATCATCCAAATCATTTCTCACACCAGTGCAAGATGACAAACAACTGGAGTTAAGAAATGATGGAGGACTAAAGACTTTATTCACAGCCTAATCTATCCTATCCTCTGGATAGGATAGATTAGGCTAATTAGTCACCTTTAATGTGAATACCCAGAACTTGCCACAATTGCACATCCACATACTTGTGTGAGGCTGGATTTTCTGCTTTGACAGCCACCAAAACACACTGCGCCTGTCACTCACAAACTTAGTTCCATTATATGACCACCTCCAGAAACAGGCTCAGGACTCACATAGACGGTGAGCTGGTATTGATTTTCATGTGGGTTGCACACTATTTAAATTTAGCTTTAACTAAGCTTTATATAGCTTAACATGACAGTGGCAGTAATTAATATCAGGCCTGTAGCACTTTCCCCCCACATGTCGGGCCCATGGAGTCAAAAAAGTTGGGAACCCCTGCTATAGTTCTGTGTTGAATGAATAAGATTGGATGTTACAGTGAAATGAGCTGTGACTATCAAGCTCTTATAGAACAACTTTAACTCTATACAGCTTTACCGAGATGTTAAATGTACATGCTCACAATCATATATAAAGTTTAGCAGCTAGCTTGTAAGCATAGTGGCGGTTTTAGCAGATGAACAGATGAACATATTTCATACACATTCAGTGATACCACTGAAAATGAATGCCGGCGACACACTATTTCTTCTGAAAGTCGGGATCATCTTAAAAAAGTCAGCATGGTGTTATGCTGACAGGATGTAGCAGCTATGATGCCACTAAGATGTGACCCATGGTTTTGGGGAGCCACATATTTGAAACCTCAATCTGAGCACTTTCACCAGTGCCAGTTTTGAAACGAGACATAACGAGCTCGAGGAAGATCGTAAACCGAAGGACGCTGCACGCTCATACTGTCAGTTTCACCATGGCGCGACCCATTATTTTCAAAGCCACATTTTTCAAACCTTGAGCTAAGTGCTTTCACCAGTTCTGAAACCAGACATCATGAGCTTGAGGAAGCCTAGTGAGTGAGCCGATAAACTCATCAGTGTTTACTGAGGCCATGGATCAAGAGAGCTGAGGGTCATTTCCTCATAAAAAAAAAATGCAGATATAAAGCTATATGTCTTTTTTGCACAGTCTATGGGAAGTAGTAGGTGTAAAGTTATTTCAATGCAAAATAAAAGTTCCCTTTTGAACAGTAAGCTTAACTTCACTGTTTAAACTGCTGTATTAACATTGTTTCCCTGCATTTGACTCTTGCATTTGGGCTTGATGGCTTGCTCATTTTATTCAGCTGGCATGCCAGAAGGCATCGGGGTGTATACACACCACAGAAGAATTTTAACTTGTGACATGTTCATACCTTTAAAGAAGAAGAAAAAAAAAACGAGTAGCTATAAGATGTGAACCTTTGTTCTTAGAAAGAGTCCTTGTTTGAGCTGCCAGGTGTTGCAGAAACATTTGACAGACTGCTCAATGGAAAATTTGAGCTATTTTCTAACATTTATTTTCACAGCTCAAAAAGCTGGCCTGAAGTTTTCAAGTTTTTCTTATTCTACCACTGCTGCAATTCCTCTGATTTTTGTCCATTATTTCCTGTTCAATGTCAACTGGTAGGACCTTGTGTCTCTTTCAGGCTCCACCCTTCCTTATCCTTCCTTTTTGGATGAGAACAGTAATTTCTCAAGGTTTATCTTTGGCACACAGTAGGACTGTGTGCCCACACTTCTCCTTAAACACAAATTGATTTCACGCTTACATCTTCACGGTATAAATCACAGACCCTCCACCTGCTCCCCACTACAACCGTCTCCTCCTTTTCCCCTTACATCTCATTTAACCCGCTCTCCCCCACCAACACCTCGCTTATGTCCTCCCAGGCTCATGTGTAGACACACACCCGCGATCCTGAGGTGTGTCATGACTGAATGGTCAGGGATGCTATAAGAGCAGGGAAAGAATGCTAGGAGAGGAGGAGTGAAACAGTGAAGGCCGGAGGCATCTGCAGGGTGTAGCAGGGCAGTTTCCAGAAAGGCTGTGCGTAGGAAAATTGAGGAGCTATTTTCATGCCACATTAAGTTACACCAGCCTTCCACTATGGGACTATGCTCAGACAGAGGAGGCTTGCCTCTATTGTGAAGGCTAATAATCAACGCAATGGAGTTATTACCCAGCACTACATTTCACAGGCCTAACCTAGACAGCATCAAAGAAGGGGAAGAGAGGGAAGGTGGGAGGAGGGATAGACATGAATTCCAATGGATTGTAACAAATGCTGCTACCTCCAGCCCAGCCTCATTTTATATGCTTCAAGTTCAGCTCAATACAAATTGATATCTGGGTGAATGGGATGAAAGTACTAGAGGTAATGCAAAAATGATTGGCAAAACACAAAGCGGGAATTTCATTCCATTACTGCATCTTTGATGTCTGTCCGCTGTCAATAGTGCAACAATAGAGGCTGGTGCTTGTAGGAGCCCCTGCATCTTCAGACATCTCTCCATTATTAACACCACTCTAAGCACGTTGCACTGCTGTCACTCTGGGGCAACATCACAGTGAAATATTAAGCCCCCTGTCGTGCCTATCACTGCTACGCTGTGTAAGTACATTAACTGTACAGCATTTGAAAGGGGTCATTATCAGCCAAAGTGTGAACAGGACTGATATGCAAAGCATTATCATACAGCATGTTCCCACAGAGCAGTCAGTCAAGTCCTCAGTGAATATGTTTGCGTGAGCAGATGACGGTATCAAGATGTTAACTGCGTTGCTTGTCAGGGCCAACAGTGGCAAATGGTCTGTGTAAAAGGCAATTTAAATTTATTGACTATTTGAATTTATTGTGTTTTGTCGCTGTTGTCTGTGGACCTTTATAGCTAAAATGCTATAAAATTATTACGTCGCTAAAAGATAAATGATCAAGAATACAACCAAATAAATTTGCTTCAACTCCGTAATGTTCATTCCTGATGGATGGAAATACAAATATGCTAATGTGGGTGCTTTGTAAGTTAAATAAATACTGAGTTTGTGGCATGTGTCATGTCAAGATGTTTTTTGTAATGTGACTCCTGCTAGTTTAAGCTTAAGGTGCTAAAAACACTAGCTCATCTGTATCATTTGATCCTATGCAAACAAGTAGAATTTTAGCCAAACTGACCCTTATTGTCTTACTACTGCTTTATTTTCAAATTTTGAACTCTGGCAGCATAACTGCATTTTTTAAAGATGCTGTCAAACTTAAATAGCATTTGTAAACTGTATAATCTGAGCAAAACAGATATTCAAATTGCAGTTTATTGATGTATTTTCTCTTTATGTGGCTATTATGAGTCTATTTATAAGGCTAACAGAATGCCACAGTGAAGCACATCAGTATACATTGATGAATGATGAGTGTAAGAAAAGATTAATAGAAAATCTAATTTAATTGTAAAGTTGTGGGAGGCTTGATAATGCTTGTTGCTTTGCACGAGTTTTGATTTTTCCTTCAAATGTCAAGAAATGTGACAAGAGCAAAGAACGCAACCTGCTGCACAGCAGTTCCCAGAACAATGAGAAATACATCAGGCTGATGAATAATGGAATTATCCTATTACTCTGCTGAAATAAGTCTCTGTTTTTGGATATAGATGCAGCTAATATAAACACTCAGCGGGCACTTTGCTGGTACTTCCTTTTGCCTTCAAAACTGCCTTCATTCCTCTTCTGCATAGCTTGGTTGTAACAAGTGATTATTGTTGTTACTGCCGCCTTCCTATCAGCTTGAAGCAGTGCGGCCATTCTCCTCTGACCTCTGGCATCAGCGAGACATTATCGCTCAGAGAACTGCTGCTCGCTGGATAATTTCTCTTTTGTAGACTTCTCTGTAAACCCTAAGAATGATTGTGCAGGAAAATCCCAGCAGATCAGCAGTTTCTGAAACACTCAAACGAGCCTGTCTGGCACCAGCAACCACGCCACGTTCAAAGCCATTTAAATCACCTTTTTTACCCCCCATTCTGATTCTCGGTTTGAGCTTCAGAAGGTCACCATGTCTACATGCCTGAATGCATCGAGTTTGAGTTGAGTTGAACAGATGTGCCTAACAAAGTGGCTGCTGAGTGTATATAAGTTATTGCACGACCCACTGCAAATACCCTTGAACAAATAACTTTAAGCTGAATACTAGAATTTTTTACTATAATGCTATCTGGGCTTTCAAGTTATTAAAAGCTGCATAGAGACACAAGTTTAATAATCAAATTTTAGATCAATTTAATATGTCTATAATGGGACATTTAAAGTGTTTACAGTATAAACACAGATATTCATGTTATTGTACATTTCCCCTTTGGCAAATCTACATATTAACAGTATTTACAACCTCCAAAAAAGCTATTTGTTCTGTAATAAGAATCCTATGGTTTTGCTTGACTTAATTTGTAATGAACTTTAATATTTGTTATGCTTATTTATTTATTTTAAGAGAGTAGATTTTAAAGGCTGCCTCAGAAACCACAGGAGGAACGCGGGAAGGAAAATATTCCGACATTCTGCTATTCCTTCTTCAAAGGCACCTGAAGCCCTTTTGAACAAAGAAAAACAGACTGAAGAAAATCGCACAAGAATGTGAATTAAACTAAAACACATCAAAGTGTGTCAGATGAACCCACGCATGCACCGCGTGCAACAGTTTTGCCTTGTGAGAAAAAAAAAAAAACTAATACAAATCTCTGTGAAAAGGAAAAAAAATAAAAAAATCATCAAGCGCATTGGAGACTGTGTTGTTTGATTGCAAAGAGTCTTTATTTTTCCTTGTGTTCAAGTACGGTCCTCTCTCAGCAGGGTCATCTAAGAAGCATGGACACACAATAACACACAACTCGCACCAGAGCCTGAGCATCTTCAGGTGGGATTTCTCTTTTGTCTCGACTGGGGTGGGGGGTCCCGATCTGCAGTTTCCATGTTTAGGTCACGTGAACAAGAGTCCTGTTGTACACCACATGATTTTTTTTCCTCCGCAAACATTTGTTGCATTTAGTGACACTGACATCAGCACATAAAAATTATATATATATATATTTATATATATATTTATATTTATATTCATATATTTATAGATTTTTCATTCTATATCAACAATTCCTTCCAGTGATTTTTACCTTGGTTTTTCATGTTGTAAAACTGTCAGTAGGAATGCCTTGTTTGGACATTGATTTATACAGGAATGCTCACACATACACGCAACAGAGGCATACGCACACTACTACACACATGCATGCATAGATACGCTCGCTCAAGTTTACGTGTACACACGGGCCACACACTCTTTCACATACATGCACATGTACACAAACACGCGTGCGTGCGCACTCAGGTCCACACACACACACACACACACACACACACCCACCCGCATACACACCCACATGTGCTCAGCCAACACAGAGAGGCAGGTCTGTACATCTATGGGAGGGAGACATTACCCATGATTCCCAGCAATAAGTACGGCTTCACCTGATTAAAACACAAGAAAATAAACGTCACAAACAGCAGAGTGCGTCAGCCAGTCGTCGTCATCTGTAAACTTCGACAAAATTTCCCTTTAAAGTCCTCTTGGACTGGTCCACTGTATGTCAAAGTTTGGCACAAGGTCTTTCTCGCTCTTCTTTTATCTCTACTGTACACTGAGCTGTACAATACTGTGGTGACTTTCATTGAAAAAAAAACTTTTTTTTTTTTGTTTTTGTTTTTATGCAGAGATGATGATGAGAAACCACTGAAAGTTGACATTGTCAAACATGTCAGATCCCCAAAGTGAAAAGACAAACCTTTCCAAGGACAGAGTGTGCTTTAAACATACACATATAATCTTTAGGCAGTGAAAAAGCACTTTAGTTGACGGGAACTCTGGAACACTGCTGCTCTGCCAAACTGATGCTTTGGCAGCTTTGAACTGCTCTTTAGTATGTCCATGGCAAAATTCACTCGATGGAGAGAGAAAAACACAAATATCGCAGTGCTTCGTCTCTGGCTGGGAAAGGGGGCAAAAAAAACCCAAAAGTGTCTGCTGACACCCATCCTGATGATATCTGTCAGGGCCGGTTCTCGCGTTCACGTTTCACGCTTTTGTTGTTTCAGTCAGCAGTCAGTCATGGAAAATAAATCATGTTTTCATAAGTGGCCCATCAAAAACGTGTAATATACACACTATATCACCTTTAACTGTACACAGAAAATAAAAAGGTGTTTGTTTGTTTTTTGAAAGTGAAAATTTAGAAAAGTACAAATAAAAAAAGATGTAAAAGAATGACAAAAAAAAAAAAAAAAAAAAAAAGGTCTCTTGAAGATGACATTCCTTGAAAACAAATTCAGAAGCCTCTGGAGGCGGCAAGGCCATTGCAACAAAAAAAAAAAGGGGGGGGGTAAAAGCAGTGCTACGTTTGTCACTTGGGTGAAATGGTAAACATCCACTTCTTGCTTGTTGCCTGATGTGCTTTCATCTTTCTCTGTGCTTTTATTCTTGCTGACCTCTTCAAGAACCCTCATGCCATCTTTGTCTCTCATCTCCTCCTCAGGTCAGACAGCTCCCTGCTCCCACAGAGTAAGAGCTTTCTCCCTTTACCGCTTCTTATTTCTTTATCCTCGCTGTCTCTTCTCCTCTCTGGTCATCTGCATACTCTATCCGTCGGGCCATTTTCTCTCTTATTATATTCCCTTTCCCATTCTTTGCTCAACCTGTCAAACACACTTCGTCGTATCTACTCCCACTAGCTCCACTCACTGGTGAAATGGAGCTGATTTTAAAGAAATAAAGAGTTCTGGAAAAAAAAAAAAAAAAAAAGGAAAATGTTCACATGCACATGCAGTCTCTCTTTGTCACTCGACCTGACTTCACTTACTAACCCTATCCAGTTCTGCCTTCCCACTTATTTTAGAGAACATAAATTTCCTGCCACTGGCTACAAGATCGCTTTCAAAATACCACTTATAATCACTGCTGATGTCTTGCAAAAAAAAAAAAAAAAAAAGAATCCCTTTCACACAAGCGCACACAGACTCTTTCTTGCCCCCCCAAATAGCAGTCTAACTAGACCCAGGAGTCAGGCGAGGCCGGGTAGTGGCTGGTCTCGTAGTTTAGTTCGCTGTATGGCCGAGAGGCCGAGTAGAAGTCTACGTAGTTGCCGGTTGATTTGAGACCCAGATGCATGCGCAGATCTTCCCGCGGGTCCCTGGGTGGTCCAGTGGAGTTTGGAGGTTGCTGGGGTTGGGCCTGAGGCTGGGCCTGAGCCTGGATCGGTGGCTGTGGCTGGGATGGTGGAGGTGGCGGTGGTGGTCCTTGGTCCTCGTAGTAGGCCTCATCAAAGCTCCGGCTCTGGCTGTGAGGTGGAGGCTGTGGTGGCTGAGGCTGGGGGAAGGAGGGAGGGGGAGGGTAGGGGTCGTAGTCTTTTAGCACGGTTGCTGATGGACTGTCCGGCTGGGGCTGAGGGGGCACGACACAGGGCTGGACTGGACCCTGGTGGGGGAGTGGTTGAAGTGGAAGAGTGGTAGGTAGAGGTGAGGTGCAGCAAGCAAGAGAATGGCGATTCATAGAGATGTGGGTAGTGGGAGCAAAGTGAAAGAAAAGGGGAGAGATAAAGAGGGAGAGATGGAAAGGAAAGTGACAGGTAAGAGTGAACACAAGGGACAAAAGGTTTTGAAAGGCAGGCAGTATGGGTAAAGAGCTCAGAAAGGAATCAGTGGGGAAAGGGCGCATGCTGTGAATTCTCTATTACATGCAGGCACTGAGGACGGCAATGCATCTCTAACACTATAACTCTCACAGTCTAGTTGTGTGCGTGTGTGCGCACGCAGATGTGCGAAGAAAATGTGTTTAAATGTTTAACTGCCAATGTTGAAAGTTTGTACCCATACAAATTCACTTCTGCTTTAATTATAAACTTAGAAGAGAAATCAGGCCAAAATTTCAAAGTCAATGACTGCGATGCCTTTTATTCCCCTTCCCTCGGTACCAGCGGAGTCATTTAACAGGAGCAAATAATTAGTGCAATCAACTGAGGTAATGACTTTAATTGCCAGTCGGGCGTGGTTTCAGGTTGCAGTGGTTTGATGCTGCTTGAGCTGAGGGTGTGCCTTTGTCGCACACTCTGCCAGCGCATCTCTTATCACACTGGGACACCTTGTTTGTGCATATATGCGTGCATTTTCTATCCTGCTGCTATCTCTCCTAGAACCCACTGAAATGCATGCACTGCTAAAACACTGCATTGGTGTGCTGCTACATGTGCATACAAAAAAGTGGAATCGTAGAGCACCGTTAACTCACCTGGTTTTGCTTGATATCATCGCTGGCGGTCAGGTAAGAGTTTCGGAACAGCGTAGATGTCCCACAGGAAACTTGAACTTGATGGATTAAAAAAACAAACAAAACTATATCATCTTTTTGTCAGTTAATAACAAAAAAAGCTACCAATAATACAAAGATCAGCAAAACTGCAGAAAACCTGGCTTAGCCAAATAAGAGCTTATCAGGTTGTTTAAAAGTCCAGCTATTAGCGTGCCACTTGTGACGTAAAGAGATTATTGTAAGAGAAAGACATGGGAAAAATAAAAATAAACGGACATAAAGGGAGAGATAGATTAGGAAAAAAACTAAAAGAGTGCAGAGATATTGAGAAGGTAGAGGAAGAGAGAAACTGGAAAGAAAGACGGGGGAAGATTGAGAAGAATCAAAGTGTGCCAGAAGAGAAATGGCATGAAGCTGAAAAAAAAAACAGATAAGTGAAGAGGGAAATAGGGAATGAATATAGAGGAGAAAGAAAGATAAAGAGGGGGATAAAATAGAATCATTTAATTCATCTCCATCACACACACACACACACACACACACACACACACACACACACACACGCACACACCTGCCATGCCGTCTTTCCGGGATGTGTGCTCTCCTTTGTTGCTATGGAAACCGGCGTTGGTTGCCGTGGAGTCGTAGTCCATCTTGCGTTCCTTCAGACTCATCATCTCTCTGGGGGAGGCTGGGGCGCTCGCTACACACACACACACACACACACGCACGCACAAAATAATGAGCAATAAACCCAGAACAGCATGAGCCTTCACACTCTGCGCGCTTACACTGGTGCGTCTGTGTGTCTTCGTCTTTTTCAAGGTGCACAGTCATTATTCATCATTTAACTTGTCAGCAGAAAGGGTCACCTCCAGCATGTTAGAGGTCTTCTGGGAATTCTCACACAAGGATGCACACAAAGATGCACGCGGACACTTGTTTTTGAACACATTACTTAAATTTGTTTCCTTGTCTTCTTTATGTGTTTAAAGTTCATGTTGAACATCCAGGTGTCTGACAGGCTAGCTACACAGAAGGAGAAGACTGAGCAGTCTTTGCTTGCAGTGCACTGCACAGATCATTGTACCGTCACACAAACAGGTCTCATTTTTCTGTCTTGACAAAGGTGCCTTACCTTGAATAATTCCATGACTGGCTGCAAAATGATGGAGCTCTCTAGCAGCAACGCAGTTGCAGCAGTGTTAAAATCCTAAAGCTAAATAGAGAAGTTCAGCTGCTAGTTTGTTGGTTATCGTGACAGCAAAGACATTTCTGAGTGGCCTCATCCCAACATGCAGTCCTGTGTGTGTGTTTTCCAACTTAGCTGCACTGCTAACTTTACAGTAGAGCTAAGCTTTCTTCCTAGACTCAGGCTTGTTTACAACCTATTTAGCATCTTCACACCTCACAATGTTACTATTTATGTCTGTGCGCACTTACACAGATATGCATGTGCGCAGGCAATGACAAACCTGGCTCTCATACTGTACATATACTGGTAATGTCCCAGTTTTCCTTTTTAAACACACACACAGACATCTTAGCGCATCACAAGGTAATCCCCTTTTTAAGTGCTTACTCAGTCCCTCTTATCTTAACACTGGATTGAATCCTGTCCACCTATTTCAGACTGCCTATATAAAGATTCTTGAAACTAACCACAATGTGTACATATGTATACCCTTGAAAATTAGTAAGTTTATTCTAAAAATAAGCTTTTTTGACATGCCCAAACCAGTTTTGAGATTTACTTAATACATGCTGCACATTCAAATATACAGCGCGCACACACACACACACACACACACACGGGAAAGGCACCATTCTCAGCAGAAACACTTTCCATGCTTCTGGATTAAAAAAAGCAGAAGTATGCTACTCCAGAAATTAGTGTATAATTGTCTTTGTTCTCTTTGGTTGTTCTATAGTGTGATTAAAGGTTAGTGAAGAACAAACTCGGGTGAAAACACTTACAAATATGACTAGCCAAATGAAATAAAGGCTTTTAAAGTGATTTTTGGAGAGCCATTGAATTTCAATTTATCTATTTGAATACTAAAGGACCCCCCCCCCTTTTTTTTTTAAATCCAGCCGTCAGTGTTTGACATGAAAAGCAAAGGCGCATTGCACCCTCTTATCTGTTCCCCAGCCTTTTCTGCATTTTGACAAGACATTGTATTACACACACACACGCACAGAAATCACTTTAACAACGGCACATAAACATAATTATTTTGGCTGCGGTGAGCTAGACTTTTATAGCATTTTAACACGTTTCATTTTTAATTTTATCATCCAATACCTCTGTAGCAGATTCCATTAAGGTAGAATCTCAAGCCTTTTACAGGAATCTCCAGTGACAGTGCCATCACTACTGGTTACCTAGGGGACCGGGCTTGTAAATGCTTGATAGGACAGCCTGGGAGACAAATTCTATCAGTGCAGAACACAGCAGGACCCTGTGGGGGCCGTGACACATGCAAAGGTCTCTCTCTCCTCCTACTGCAGCCTCTAACCTCCCCTTCTCTGTCACAGTCTTATTACTCTCTTCGCACATCAACTCTTTCACTCCTCTTCTCCCAGCGTACTTGCACACCATCATTACTCCTTCTGCTTTGATCCATCTCTAAGGAGTCGAACTACAGTCTGGAGCGTATGCAGAGGAGAGATATAGATGCATGTGAGTGTGTGTTAGTGTGTGTGTGTGTGTGTGAAAGCACACTGAGGTGGCCTATAAAGAGTGAGAGATCAGAGGGAGAGGTGAGAAGAAAGCAGGATTACTGCAAAGGGGAGGAGGAGGAGAGTGAAACGAGTGAATGAGAAGGGGCGGACAAGCTCAAAGGCAAAGGGGGAGACATTGTGTGTAGAGAGGGGAGGAGGAGAAGGAGAGGAAGATGGGAGTCTCTTCCAGCAATTGCTCAATTTACCCCCACTGATCTACTGTACAACAGAGATCCACAAATTTCTCTATGCACTGTAATCTGAAAACTGCTTATTTTCAATGTCGCTGGATAAAGTCAAATCCCCAGCCTTCACTTCTTCACTTCCTCCTCCCTGCATTAACCATCCCTCAATCCCTAATTCTTCTTGCCTTTTCTCTTTCTCTTCCTCCCTGTTTATCTCATCCCTCCTTCTTTTTCTCCTCACGCACAAAAACACACATTTTTTCTCTCTCTCTCACTCCCACCGTCTTTCTCTCTTAGCTGGGTCCTTGAAGACCTTTCTAAGCCAGGAGGAAGGAAAAGTACTTTTCTGCCTCATCAGCTTGCTAAGCCCAGTGTGGAGAAAGAACAGCTAAAGGCTCTTCAACTACCAATGCTAACAGCTAATGCTAATGTGCCCTTTGCAGAGCATGAAGGCCAGTGGGCTTAAGTTAAGGGCTAATGATAATCATATTTTGTAACATAAGCCTGTAATGCTGTGAGCTATTTAGCAGCGGTGTAATGACTGATCAGCTGGTAAATGTTAATGTAGATGACTAATGTCTAAATGATAGCATCTATGTGCACTGTACCTTCTGGTTGTACACCTGTCTAATCTACGCAGATGTAACCTTTTATTGGATTGATTTCATGAGACGCTTTGTGACTACAAGAAGTAAAATTCAGTAAAGCCTTAAATTTGAATGCATGCCTGTTCTATTTGATAATCAGGTGAAGTCTTAAAGGACTATTTAGACCGAGTGGAAAAGATGCGTACTGATTTCCCACAAAGAGAGGTGAGTGAAGCTGAAGCAGAGGCAAGGTTATATATAAAAGTTTAAATATTATTTGCTATAACCTTCACCTTAATATCATTTCTCTAGATACTCATCCATCTAACTGGCTGTGAGGAAAAAAGAAAAAAAGAAAAAATGTCTTTCAGTGCTTTTTGTTTCAGAAAAGAAAGATTTTGTCAGTTTGGTGACGTGTTCCTGAACACCTTAAGACCTCAATACAAAGCCTGCAGTTTGGCCATGAAGATACAACTTCTTTAGCAGGATGAACACATAAAAAGGACCCCTAGTTTTAGGTATTAAACTTATAAGATGACCAAGAATGAATTAAAACACACATCTGTATAATAAGTGCCACAAGTTTCTCACCAGAGCGGTTATTTGGGGATGTCCTGACAGGAGAGACAGAGGGAGTTCGTGAGGAAGAATAGGGCCTCTGTCTGTCTCTTTCTATTGTTGAAGCAGAGCCCACAAAGTGATACTGGGAGTAACCATCCTGTAAAACAAAACGAGGAAGAAGCTTGTTATCACCTGTGATAGGTAACTGCACAAATACATAATCTCTCTTTAATTATTATTGTAATTACATATGACAAGAAAAGTATCTGTATTTGTGTCATTAGTGTGACGTATCGGTGCAGAGGCACCAAAGATATTATAATTATTTTATTTTTTTAAAATGATCAATCATCCCAACCTCCTATTACATTACCTAAACATGTAAAAAAGATGGAGACTTTAGGAACATGTATTTTTTTAACCCACCAAAAAATGGTGATCCATCAGTCTTCAACTTTGGAAAAAAAAGAGATTTGTAGCTTCCAGTGGATATGAAGATATAAACTGTTATAACAGTTGGTGACGGAACAGCACCCATTTGATTGATCATGCAGCAGGAAGTGGCACTTTACAAAGGCTATATGACACAGCATGTCTGAATGACATTTCTAGTGGTGTGTTTTGGAGATAAACCCCTGCATGTACTCATGAAGTCCCACTTTAAAAGCACAGAATGGTTTAAGGACACTGTTTTAGGAACAATGGGTAACAAACACACAAGTGGAAGAAACGCAAACTAATGGGACCGCAATCCAATTTCTAGCAGGAAGAAGAAGGGTCACACTGACAGTGAAATGCTCAAGAGAAAATTAGTTTGTCTTCAATCTTCTTGGCAATCACTAAAATAAAAAATAAAAAAATGGTGATTTTCTGCATTTGTTAGACTCGATTCCCCAAAAGAAAAATATCTTAAAAACATTTACTGAACAAACTGCATTTAAATGTTGTACTTATTGAGATAATTATCCTGTAGTAGGTAATTAAAACATTATTCTGGACACTGGAGAACACTGATAAATACACTGCATGTATAAGTGAGCATACAATCATATACATGCCACAAATTAACACACTTGCCTCAATTTTGAGCTTAGTAAATAACTCATTCCCCTCATAGAAAATACAACTAACAACTCCAAGCATAATTACTGCCAAGCGAATGACTTTGTATCAGCATTAGTTTAGTAGTCATTGGAGCAAAGCCCTTTTCATAAAAATGGATTATGAGAGTCAACAACAATCACAGAGCTGGAACCAAATTCAATTTAGCATTAAGATAATTGGGTACCTCTGAAAGCAAAGCACAAGCAGATAATAAAAGATACCAGAGACATGTTCCATCATAGCTTTACTGTCTAGGGGCCTAAGCTGAGCAGTGGGAAACTGGTAAAAAAGCGATGACTGAGAGTACATGGGAGAGGTGAATCACTCCAGTACAATGAGGCTGGAGAGGAGGACACGGAGGACAGGAGAATGAGAGATGGAGGAGATGGGGCAGAAAGAGAAGGAGGTGAGTACTAGCCGAGAGAGGCAAAAAAAAAAAAAATGGCAAAAAATAATGAGAGCGAGGAGGAGGAGGTGGGAGGTTGCCGGAGAGAGTAATGGCAGCAGAGCAATGCTAGCGAGAGGAGGAGAGAGGTAACAAGAAGGAAAGGTACGGATGGAGAGGTACAGACACAGCCGGAGAGAGCAAGAACTAGGCTGGATTGAACACAGTCCCATGCGCTCCCTTGACTCTCATTTCCTGGCAGAGCGCTGAGAACTAATAGGAAGCTGGATCGTCTGACACACAGCAGTTCAAAGTTAGCTCATTTCTAGTCTCCACCATCCCTCCCTCCCTCATATTCACTCCATCTATTTATCCACCTCTCCTTCAGTCTTCTCACTCACCGTGTTTCACATTCTGGTTGCACCTTCCCCCCACCCCGCAGCAAATCTCATTATATACAATGTTACCTCCTTATGGTACATTGGAATGCCTGCTGTCAAACTGTCATGCTGCTCAAATGAACAGAGTCGCTGAATATTGAACGATAAATGTATTTTACAGAGTGATGTGTGCAGAGTGCTGACTGGAGATGTAGCTCATAAATGGGGCCCGGGAATGATCGTGGGGGGGGGGGGGGGGGGGGGGGGGGGGGGGGGGTGATAAGGGGTATAGAATAATATATGTAACATTTTCTAAAAATGGGTGTATCCACATTAACTATCTTTCTGCATAAAGTGATGAACTTTACATTTTACCATAATTTTATTCCATTCTTTCCCTTAAGAGTAAAGGATTAAATCATTATTTTCTGCACAGTATTTTATATTCTGGATGAACTTGTTCCAGCTTTTCATTGATTTTAGAATATTTATAGTCTGAAATAGTCTAGCCCCAAATTCTCCTTATATCATACTGACAGACTCAAATCTTTGTAAGAAGACCCACTAGACTTTAATAAATAAATTCTGAGAGTTTTAATATTGATTGGCGCAGCATTACTTTGTAGCGTGTAGCCCGCACACCAATAAATATTAAACCAACATTAAAATTTCACCAGGGACTAAATCACCCAGTGTCTCAAGGTTTGGAGTGTATTAATTTCTTTGCCCAGTATCCATGGTCCAGTGTTTGTTTAGTGTCAGTGTGTACTGTGAAACTTACAGTGTTCGCAGTGCCCTCACACCTACATTCACATCTACAGTATCATTCCTGGTCTTTCTGGCTCTCACCTATTCTCCTCATCTTACCTGTTTTTTTTTCTTCTCTTTTCCACCCACCTTTATTTTTTTCTTTCACAAGCTCTATACTCCAAACACTCCTTTTCAACTCCTACTGTAAGAATAAGAGAGGAAAAAAAAAAAAGAGCATGGGTTGCCAGGCAACCAGTCTGCCTGTTGCTCTCAGCATCACTGGATGGTTAGTTGAAGGTCGTAGGACTGCGAGGTAAAAAAGCGATTATTGCCCCAACAAATGAAGAGTGTGTGCGTGGGTGTGGCGGCACTTGTGCCAGACAGCAATTACGGCAAAAAAATTGTACAATGTTACACATGAAGAGTTGAGAGTGCCCTCTGGGTCACAGGAAGCACTGAACATTGTAATTTTTCAGTCCTTCAATCCATGTCTCTTTCTTACTCGTGATCTATCTGTCCTCTCAGGAACAATGTGCCCCCTTGACCTTTGCATCCTTTATGTTGGTTGCTTGTGGTGTTGCTGATTTAGCAACTGACCTTTTATACTATGTGGCATTGATTGCAAAGGGCCCAGAATACTGTGAGTGGTGCAGCTCTGCCTCTCCATCTTCCTAAAATACAGTTGTTAGCCTTTACCCTCAAGACAGCCTATCTCAACAATCCTCCATCTCCGTTCTCTCGTTCCCTCCCTGTCTGTGTCTGTCCACTGTAAAAACCAGAGAAAAATCAGGCGAAAGACAAAGTCAGCTTCTGACACTTGAGGTGGTTATGATATCTAATGCTGCTTTTAAACATCCTTCTCCTGCTTTTTCAGTTACACAGTTTTTGTTTTCAGGTGTATAAGCAGTGGATGATGGGAGAAAATACATCCTATCATGTTATTTTTGCAAAACAAAAGTAGCATAGTGGAACATTTATACACCGCTCCAAAAAAAAAGAAGACAGGAACACTTTGAAAACACATGAGATCTCAAAAGGAAAAAAGAATCATGCTGGATATTTATACGGATATGGACTGGGCAGTGTGTTAGAAACAAACTTACGTCACATCGTTTGATGGAAATGAAATTTTCAACCGACAGGACTGAATTCAAAGACACCTGAAAAATCCAAGTTAAAAAAAAATAAAAAAAAATGATGTGGCAGGCTAGTCCATTTTGCCAAAATTTCATTGCAGCAGTGGCCTGCTGGAGATCATTCTGCAGGGCTCTGACAGTGCTCATCCTGTTCCTCCTTGCACAAAGGAGCAGATACTGGTCCTGTTGATGGGTTAAGGACCTCCTGTCCAGCTCTCCTAGAGTAACTGTCTCCTGGAATCTCCTCCATGCTCTTGACACTGTGAACCTTCTGGATATGTATTGATGCGCCATCCTGGGGGAGTTGGACTACCTGTGCAACCTCTGTAGGGTCCAGGTATCACCTCATGCTACACTGACCCTAGCCAAATGCAAAACTAGTGAAAAAAATCAGAAAAGATGAGCAGGGGAAAAAAATGTCAGTGGCCTCCACCTGCAAAACCATTTGTGTTTTGGGAGTTGTGTCATTGTTGCCCCTCCAGTACACCGGTTATAAAACCGAAGCAGCTGAAACTGATTAACAACCTCCTCTGCTACTTAACCAACCAGATCAATATCCCAGAGGTTTAATACTCTGATTAAAAAGTGTTTCTTTAATTTCTTTGGAGCAGTGTAGCACTCTTCTATCAGATGAATCCATTTTATTTGCAGGAACATCCTGAACATTCTGGGTACAGTGATCATGCAAAAGACTAGGCTGTGCAATCACTGACCTCACACACACACACACTACTTCTCACTTACATCACATCCACATAGTGAATTACACATCCTTGGAACATATTGTAAAACTGTCACACGTGTGACAAACACAGCATCTCTCTGACCCTGAACTCCATCTGTCAAACATGTGTGCATCTGCCCTGGTGATTTGTGTGTGCTTGTGATGTTTGTATGTAATATGTAGGTGGATGTGTGTGTGTGTGTGTGTGTGTGTGTGTGTGTGTGTGTGTGTGTGTGAGAGAGTGTGAGAAGAGAGAGAATGTGCCTGATTAAGTATCCAAGACAGATCATTTATCAAGAAATGAGGCACAGCACCCAGCAGAAGTTATGCATTGAACAGGGGCATGACAAAATATAACAGTGTGAATATGAAATTTTAAATTTACCTTGTGTGTGTGTGTGTGTGTGTGCTTACAGAAATAGAAGGGCGCATATGTTTGTGTGAATGAGTCAGAATCTGATCTCTCTGGTCCTATTAAGAATGGGTTTATTTACAAAGTGACCATGTCTCAGTTCCTTGTTTTCTCTCGAAATCCCCAGTTGAACTGTACTGCACATTTGCTGTTTACTTAAAAGATGACCTGTGGCTACACTCCAAGAACTGTAGATGAAACACTACATGCACAGCAGCATAAACACACACACTGAATGAGGACACATCCTGTCAAATAGTCCAAATAAACTCTGGTAAAAGAGGGGTTTTACTGCACTCTGGAGAGTATTATACATGATTTATCCTCAAGTCAGTGCTAGTGTTGGTACAAACACATTTTGGCTTTGGTTTATTAATGACTGCTGCACAGCAGATCTTTCAAATCATCTCAGATGCTGCATTCATATGGAGTTACTGTTTATTCATGGGCTTGCAGCATTTCGTTTTACTGTGCTCAAACACTGCGGGGCAGCCCTGCACCCCCCCCCCCCCCCACACACACACACACACACACACTCTGTTGCAATTCTCTTTTCTTTCTCCCTCTCTCGCAGTCTAGCCTGCTCCCACAGCACTGCTGTAGGAAGTGATTAACTCTTCTTACCGCATTTTGATAAAAACACACATTTTCAAAGACACGCGCTCGCACAAACATACACATTTACCCACACCCGTAACTTCAACACAGTTTGAAAGTGTGTTTGAAAATGCTCTCATTACTTCAAGACTTCAAAGCAAAAAAAAAACTCTTTGGCAACACAGCTCAAACTGACTCATTATTGACCCTACACTTTTCTCTTCTTCCCAGACCCACAAACTCTAGCATTCTTATTTTTGAACTGCAACAAGAAAATCATGAATTCACCTCTCTTTCTTTCCTCACTCTCTCCTTCCCCTTTCTTGTCTTTCTCGCCACTTTGCTTTTGCTCACAAACACTTTGCAGAGACATCCCACTCCACTCATATAAACTATATGCTAATCCATGTCTGGATTGGAGGCTAACAGGATTTCTGCTGCACCTAACACCCATGACCTAATATGTCACGCAGGGATACTAGCAGTAAAGTCACTTATTTTGAGTTCTGCACTCCGGTGATAAAGTCAGTGTGCATCTCTAACACAACAATTTCCACACTTACAAAATTAGACTGCTTTGTCATGAGCCAGGCAGTTTATGAAGTAAATAGTAAGGTATGGTGTCTATCACCCTTTAAGCACCATTTTTAGAGAGACTGTATATAGAATAATACAGGAGCTTAACTAACCAAACTACCTAAAAGTGCAGGTTACAGAATTCTAATTGGTTTGCTGTATTTAATCAGAGTTGTACTGCATACCAGCAAGATGTTAACCAGTCACAGATTACAAGAGTTAAAAAAGGATACAACTGGGGATTATAAAGCAAGACAAACTGCAGATTATACTCATCCACCTTAGTTGTCTCTGTATTAAAATTGTTAGACAAACCCCCACCCAAAAAAAAAAATAAAAGAGGCCCAGATGGGTGGGGATTATAATAAAACAAACAAAAAAATTGTAGCAACCTTTGTTGATTTGGAGTGCTGCATAAAGCTACTGCCCTTCATTTCTGATCACTGGAGTGTTATGCCATCCAGTCGGCTGTAATGATATCCAGTGGCAATGATTACAGGAGTGTGAAGCAGATGAGGCTCCAATGGGCCACATGGGGATACTGCTCTGCGTAATACTGAGGGATAGGAGGATGACGAATGAAGAGAGCGACACAGTTGTCAGGATGAAGCGAGAACACACTGATGCCATGGGGCAGCCTGTCCTGAAGTGACTTGCGTAACAGCAAGATGTCTTAAGACCCTAACCCTTGGAAAGTGAGCCCATGACAAAACAATCATGGAAAGGAAGTTGCAGGGTTACACATTGGGTCATATACAGTACTGTACAAATGTCTTGAGCTACCTGTCACTTCTTTGTATTTTATTTCTATGACTTTTTTGGAATTTTTTTTAAAGTGGTCTTGAGAAATAATTCTCCAGGCTTTCTGAAGATCTTTTAAAGATTTTCTTTGGACATTGGCTGCTTTTTCACTCATTTTCAGTCTAGTCCTTGTACCTGACCATTTTCAGAGGACTTTGTTGTTGTTTTTGTTTATTGAACCACATACGCTGACCTATGAGTCAATCACGCATAAACTCAAAAAGACTACTTAAAGAAATGACGAGAAAGCTGCCTAAGAGTTCAGACTGCTGAAGAACAAAGGCGGTCATACCAAATAGTGACTTTCAAGCTTGTTAGAATTGTGCAAACTGTTACTGTATTTCCATGTATGTTTGCACATTTTCAGCACAGTTTGGTACCTTTTCATTTTCTTTTAAAACTGACGGCCTAAAATAGGTGAGATCTATTTTCAGTAGTTTCTAATCCAACCATAAAACATTTGTCATATATATTCCACTACTTTAGTCAAACAACAATGAGCTGTAGATGTTTTGTTTAATTTTTAATGACATTTTTAGATTTTTTTAGATTTCTTATTTATTTATCTTTTTGACCTATATGGCTGTTTTCTGTGAATATACCCAGGACACACTTGAAAAAGAGATTTTAATCTCAATGTGTTTTTTCTTCCTGGTTAAATAAAGGTTTGAAATGAAATGAAAACATATGGATAATATATGAAAACTGACCCCAGTTGGAAAGAAATATATATATATAAGGTTCAAAGCCTTATTGACACAAATGATGTGCAGTGCTTAAAAAAAAAATATAAGCTGATGGTAAATATTTACCTATGAAATGGAAGAAGACAATTGTTTTTGCAGCTAAAATAAATAATCTGCTTTATCCTTTTTTCTTTTCTTTTTGCAAACGATGAAAAAGACACATTCAAAGCCAAGGACACCTCCTTGGAATGAGTAACTGCAAAACTTCTAGCAGTGAACTGAGACTCGTTGATTACACCTCTAAAGCTTTATTGTGCTGAATGGGAGATAACCTTGGTGGCAGACATTCACTCAACAGCACTCATTACTGACAAGTGAAAGCAAGAGAACATCTGTTATTACTTTTAAACAAGTTTCAGGTGTGTGCAGGAATTTCTCATGTCAAAGCAATTAAAAAAAAAAAAAAGCATGAGAAACAGATAGTGGGTTTGGTCACAAACAAAACTCTGTCTTCTAGATTTACACAAACACAACGATAATCAGCTTTCACTTTTTGTTTGTTTGAGCTACACATTTATTACCGCACCAACAGTATTAACACCATTCAGTCCTCATGATCATCTAAATCAAATAGATTTTGCAAGTATGTGTGTGTGTGTGTGTGTGTGTGTGTAGCTTGAAAGAACACAAAACAAAAACACACTAGGGCTGGAGTCTAACATCAGCCTGTCTCTGTGAATGCTGTTGCTCAGCTGTGATGGTGCCCAGCAGACAATCCCATCATTATTCTTTTTTAGGATGTACTGACCTCAAGGAGAAATTACACAGACTCACACACAGAGGTGGTATAACGCACAAAAAAAGTGACCAATCACCAATCTAATTTCATTTGCAAGTACATTCCCTCAGGGACCCACACACTTAAGTGCTTGGTTACACAAACACATGCACACATTAAATCTTTAAATTTATAGAGACACCAACATAGTGTCACACACATAAAGACAACAGTGGACGGACTGAGACGAACATCTGTTGAATAAATATGGAAACCTTGAGTCTGTTTAGAAGGACAGCTACTTTGGTCAATTAGTTATAAAATACCTTCACTCATATCCATCTATAAATCCATTATTGGTAAGTCACATTGGTGAATTTACAGAATCAAGCTTCTGAATAAAACCAGCACCCAATGAATAAAGTGTGAGTATCAACCCAACAAAATAAATAAATAAACTAAATAATATAAAGTAACTTGGAATTTATTCGTCAAGTCTCTGGAACTGTATTGGAGAGATGAACACCATTCTTCCAAAGGAAAAGAAATTTCAATATGTATGTTGTGGATAATGATAGTGTTTATGACTGCCTAATGGCCCATTCCCACTTCTCACGTCATTCAAAACTTAAAATTGTGGGCAATTTGCTCACAACATTAGAACATCAACAGTCCTTGATGTCGATATAACGTAAATAGCCAATAAAGATCGCCAACTTTTGATCACGTGATGACATCAGCAGCTCTGTGTTGAATCTAAACACTGCAGTCGTTTTTTTAAGTCCAGAAAAAGGGTGTAATGAGGTTTTATTAGAAACTACAGCACACAATTACTATTTTCACCACTGTATGCGGTTGTTTGTATGTTTGAACGAACAAACTGACGGCCTGCTACCATTACAGTCTATTATTTTGTTATTTGCACTCTGAAAGTGATGTTGTCAAAGTGTGTTTTCTTGTGATGTGAATATTTTTGAAGCGCTGGAATCGCAACAAGAGCTACAACATTATCTGTCTTTTTCCGTATGTTGTGTTTTGTGGGAATGTTCATTAACATGTTGGTCCAAAACTCCCATAGGTGTTTATTTGGGTTGCAATCTGATGACTGTGAAGGGCATTTGTGTGTAAGTCCCAAACCAAGCCCCAGAGCATAACACAGCCACTGGATCTCCTCACTGTAGGGGCGAAGGGTTCGGGTTGTAGGGGTCGAGGGTTCAGGTTTATTCAAATTTGTTGCTCACTTTGTTGATCACTTATAAACCTATTTAACTACAAAAACAGCTGATTGACAGTGGTTGCTTATGGGAAGCACTGGAAATGTCAATTTGGATTGGCAGGAATTAGCTTTGAAAACGTCACTCTGTGTCCGGAAGACGAGACTTCAGGAAGATGGACCGAGACAGTACAGCTGTGAAAGAAGCTAAACAGCTTTTATCAGCAAAACTCTGCTTCTGTCTGAAAAGAATTGAGACAGATCACAAACTGCAAGCTTAAATCCCCCCATTCCACTAACAGCTTGCACCCAGCCAACGGCCTGAATGATGGGACATGCCTGACACGTGCACCTTTAACCAATCCATCAGCGCTAGCCCACCAGCTCCACCACTAAAGCAGGTCCTGGGCCCCTCCACAGCTGCCCATCACATAGCCCCCTCCTCCCCTAACACAAGGATGTCTCTTTCCCGCAGAGAAAGAGACATCCTTTCCTGGAGAGAGATGTTAACAGACTCTTCAAGAGACAAACCCCCACAAAGCAGCTGGGTCAGACTCTATGTCTCCATCCACCCTAAAGCACTGCGTTGATCACGTCTGTAGTGCTCACAGACATCTTTATACCTCACTGGAGACACGCCATGTGTCAAGACCTCCACAATCATTCCTATCCTCAAAAAAAAACAAACAAAAAAACAATCAAGACCACAGGACTTAATGACTACCAACCCATCACTCTGACTTCTGTAACAGTGAGGTCATCTGAATGCTTTGCACTGTACCACCTCAATGCCATTGCTTACCTCCTCCTGGACCCTCTGCAGTTCTTCAGTGCAGTAAACGTGACCCTAAACTGCATCGTTTGGAACCCCCATCCCATGACCCCATGCCAGGGTCTTGCTTGTGGCTTTAAGCTGAGTTGTTAATAACTATCATCCTAACAATCTATCACTGCTGAGTGTTCCTCACTCCACCTGCAGTTGGGTCAGAGACTTCTTGTATATAAAAGGAGGCTGCACATGAAGCTGGGAAAACACATCTCAGACTCCCAGATAATCATCACAGGTTCCTCCTAAGGTTGTGTTCTTTCCTCTCTGCTAGTGATGTGGGCAATAGAGTTAATGTGTGAATGGGGATGTAAATATTAACATTCTGATTAAAAGCAGATGGTCTCAAAGTGGCGGAAATAATAGCACACTAATGAGAAAAATAATAAATAATGATGATAATAATAATGATTCTCTGTTTTTGATGTCAGGCACAAATTAGCAGAATAAGCTGTCATTGTGCCAATTCTGGGGTCCATTTGTATTTATTTAAAGCATGCTTACTTCACTGTAATGCTACAAAATTGTATCATCACACTTACAAGTAACTCATTAAATTGAAAATAACTAATTTCTTTGTTTGGCTAGCTGGTGGATGATTAATGGCATGCAAATGAGGCGTTACTACCCTCTACTCTTGTACACCAACAGCTGCACCTTTACAACTGCAGGGTCACCAGTCTGCTCCTAAATGTTCACACTTTTGAAGTTTGAAGATGACCTGGTGCAGAGCTCAGTGCTACAAACACAGCTGCATATTTCAAGAAGCCCCCACCCATCTGTATGACTCCACAGTTGTCCCTCAGCTTCCCGGGATTATTACCACCTTAAGGGGAGTTAAACATCAGCCCCCTATCAGGTTCTAGGATATACTTCTTACAGCAAATGAAGAGGTTTAACCTGCTGAAGACAATGTCTAGAGAAAAAGCCTGTTCTCAGGACAAAGGCAGACTGCCTAGAAGGTGATTAGATGCAATCTGCCATCACTTCAGTAAACTGTAAACATTCTCACATTTCACATTTCTTTGTTTTTTGTTTTTTTGTCCTTTCACAATCTATTAAGCTCCTTCATTTAAAAAAATATACATCATTTAAATGTTTTAGATTTTATTTTATTTTTTCTTGCTACATTTGTTATATTTTATCCATCACAATAGCAAGACATATCCCTTGTATGTGTAAAGTAACTTGGCAATCAAGAATCTGATTTGTATTAGTCTACCAGACAAATCACAATCCAAACACTGAGATTTCACAATAATCATAAAGAGACCAAAACCTTTAGATGCCCAAATAAAAAGGCAAAATATGCAAGAGGGTTTTAATTGCCACAATAATCATAATTTCAGAAGAGAGTCATCCTCACCACATAGTTTCAATTTTTCAAGTATAATCTGCATCTAGCAATACATTATATTATGTGAGAAAGAATTTACCTGCTCCCTTTGTAAAATAATATTGTATAATTGTATAATAATGGCTGAAATCAATTAATTCAACAACAAACTACATTGTGATTTATCCATTATATATTATGCATATAGTGAACCAATCACATTATTATGTGATTGGTTCACTATATGCATAATATATAATGAACCAATCACATTATTATGTCTGTAGTTAATGAAGTTTTAGGCCAACAGGTAGTAAAGATATGTAAAACATACTTATGAAGGTATTTGTGCTGTGCTATCACTACAAAAGCACCAGTACACAGTTTATGCTACACCTACCTTCTTGTAGAGAGAGCGCAAGTCTCTGTACTGCCACATACTGCTGAGGACTTGAGAAGCTGCCTTTACTACCTTTGCTGAGTGTCTGAAGAGGGACAGAGAAGGAAGAATTATTTTAAATGGACCCCATATCTTTGTCATCCTGTCCCCTGCCGTTACCAGCTGCACAAAGATGCGTGCAGGCAGGGAGCACCTGTGAAAGCTTTAAGCCTAAGACAACCATTTTCATTGCACACCAACAGTTTTCAGATGAGTTTGAAATGACCCGCTCTACCATGCTAATGGTCCCACCCCTGCCACTCAGGTGAAAAATGACTCTAGTTAGTCAGTTCATAAGCCCTGCCCTTCCAACAGCTCCAGAGGGAAGCAGAAGGATGTTCATTTTCAATTTGCCCAAAACAAAACTCCCTGTCAAAACACGCTTCACTCCGAGTTTTACAATTTCACACTAAAAAGAACAAGGAGAGTTTGGACGAGTGAACAATGCAGCGATGGTATCACCAGTAAAACGCTGCACTTGCATTAGTTACACATGAATAAAGTGATTCCCCAGAAACAGCGTGCAGAGCCTCACTGTTAGATCAGGAAAATAATATTTAAATTAGACTGTCAATCCAGGGATTTACTACTGCAAAGTGAGTTCAATGAACACTGGGAGCACTGGTGTCTTAAGCAGCATTGATCCGCGCCAGATTACGATTACACAGCAGACATTTTGACATGTAATCGCAGGAAAAGCACAGGTTTATTAAAAAAAGGGCTGTGAGGTACAAATATTCAGAAAATGAAACAAAAAAATTGGGAACTTTCAAAAATCATGTTATTTATATGGCATGGATGTACTTTGACCTTTCCTTTTTCCAAGACTTAGGTTTTAACCAAGTATTTATAATGGTATTATATTGCCTATGTGGAAATGTTTCAGTTGACAAACTGCCATTAATTGTTGCCTATAGTTGTACTGTAAAGGGCATTTCCCAATCCACTGTGTAACTGTGTGAAAGTAGCGTGGTATTGCTGATAATGAGCTTTTATTCTCAGTTTACCTTCCCCAAGAAAATAAAGATGTGTGGGCTATTAGCAGATAACTACACTCACCATGAAATCTGCTTTTATGGAGGTTTCTTTCGGTACCTCATCCCTCTCTGTAATGGTGCCCTTGAGCACAGTTCCCCAAATAGACCGAATCCCTTATCGTAACAATAAATCATCGTTTGACCTCCGTCTGATAACGTTCCGGTGTCATGGCAACCCCTGACCTACTGGTTGCCATAGTAGCTAGGGAGAACACCCTACCCAGTCTCCCATGGAGTTATATTTTGGCTGCATTGTGCTTGTTGTTTTCCAGCTGTCTTCAGCAGATGAATGGTGATAGGGAAGGCAGGCTGAATGATAGATGTGCGGTCACATGAAGGCACTGGTCATTACTGACTAAATTGGGCTGAGTGATGTTGTGACAGGTAACAATACGATACTGAGGCCATTATAATACATCCTAGGATTTAAGCTACTTGTTATTAAGATCTAGTTGTGTGGTAAAAGTAACTGCAGTGCAGTCTAAATCTGTTCCTTTTGCATGTTTTGGTGGCAGTATTAGAATTCTCTCTGTGAGGCATATTGGAAGAAATCAAACAATCCCCCTTCATACAGTTTTTTTTTCATATTCTTCTCTATTTACTGTGAAGCCAATCCATGCTGTGAAAGTTACAGGAATTCCTTCCTGCTTAAATTTGGAAAAAAATAAAATATCGCATATGTAAAACGTGCTGTGTACAGTGCACAGTGTAATAACTACATCAGCACATCAAGTCATTACATATTGACTTTTCAGCACCTTACACCTTATCTGCTCAATAGATTATACTTATTTATTGTACTGCATTGTTTAATGAGCTATGTTAAACAATGCTGTAAACTAAACCTATTCTCAAAATATGAAAACATAATGTCTGTTCAAAGATGAAACTTGTTTTTTTATATATTTATCAGGTTCAACTGATCCCAAATAGCTAAGGGAAGGTTAAAAAAGTATTCAAACAGGGGCTCAGGTTTCAGGTTAAAGAAGTTTACTGCAGAGTCTGATTGGTGGTTTAGACACGCATCTCAGCAAGCTGTAAAGCTGGATTATCGGCTCTGCTTAAATTATAGATTTTAACCCTTAATTTAATGGAATCATCCATATAAGTTGAAAAAGGACAATGGTATGGATGTCATCTTAAAATATAAATGTTTCTAATATGAAAAAAGAGGGAGAATAAATATCCCAAATAACCTGTTAATCAACAAGTACACCATGCTGTCCTGCAGACAATATTTCTAAATTTTAGCTTACTCACTTGTCTCCTTTGCTGCGGGCAATGCCGATGAGTTTTTCGATGCCACCGGCATCGCGTAGAGCTTTTGCGTTCTCCATGTTCTTGGTGATGACTTCATGCAGCGCGCAGCAGATGGCAGTTACCGTGTCGTCCGACATGGCCTTGCTGGGAGGGCCTGTGGTTGCGGTTGTCCCACTGCTGGTTGTATTATTGTTGCTGCTGCTACTGCCTGGTAACCGATGGATCAAATCTCTCATTGCATATTTACCTGATGCGTGTGGAGAAAATGAAAGAAAGGGACAGAAAAACTTACTGACGTTTAAGCTTCACACAGTTTTGCTGGAAGCACATCTGATTGTTCCAATAAAAAGGGTGACTTCTGGTATTTCGGTGAAAAGGCTTTCATATTAAAAAAATGACATTCAAAGAATTGGAGAGATCGAAGCAACAGAAAGGGTGCAATTGAGAAGTACAGGAGATGTCAGGTAGGAAGCGCATGAATTATGAGAAAGTAAAAGAGATGGGGATGAAAGTATTTAAAACCTAGGGGTGCAAACCTGCCAACAATACTTGTACTTTAAGTTCAACCACAGAGGAAGTCAGTAACATTCTTGTGTGAGTTATCTATAGTTTACGTGAGAGATGTTTACATCACCAACAATATCTGAATCATCCTTTCCGAAAGTCGCTGTGTACGACTGAGAACGGGGGCCAATATCAGAGAGATCGACAGTTATCAGAGCAAATATGTGATGACGAGAAGGAGCAGAGGGACCCAACAGATGAGGAATTGTGCTGACTAAGATGTTGGGGGATGTGAATCAAACATGGCCAGTAGTAGGAAACACCTTGACCATCACAAAATCCATCACAGTTACGCCTGAGTCAGGCTGAACCCCTGAGACACAGCCCACAGGTCATGTTTCATGTAAAGAACAATCAACTTGGACACAGGGGTGAACACTGAATAATGAATAATAGTTGAAATGTGGTTAATTTTTAACAAAGCCAACCAACAGAAAGATGAGGATTAGCCTTTTGCTCCAGAGCACACAAAGAGGTGCGCTTCAATCAAGTGAACATCTTCACAAGGATGAGTCAGTGTGTACCCCCTTTATGACGTGTTTTGCTGGAAGTGACAAAGCACGCCACTTTCTTTGTATACACGGCTCAATAATGAACAGCTTCCCGATGTGACTCATCTATCCCTTTAAAATTCATAAAGTGCAAGTCTCCCACAGGTGCTGGATCAGATGAAAACAGTAAGTGCTACTGTTAGTGGTTAAATCCACTGTTGAATCATCTTCAAGCGGGCCATTACAGCCGCTCTGGCAGTGAAGAAAACTCAGGCCAAAATACTCAATTTGCTATAAAGTGCTTTTGGATTTGACCAAGTGGTTTTTTTTTTTTTTGTTTGTTTGTTTGTTTGTTTTGGAGAAAAAAAAAGAAGCTTCTAAACAATTCACTTTGAATGAACACTACAAAACTACCAAATACTCCTATATGACTCCTACTTTGTATCAGAGGTCCAGTCTTTGCAAATCCATGGTTTTATTTTATTCAATCTTAGAGAAAAAAAAAAATTAAAAATAAAACACTACAGACACAAAGAGATTGGTTCCTTCGGGTGTGGAATTCATTTGGAGCAAAGACTCAACCTAATATCTCTTTCTCATTTCCTGTCTATTCTTTATTCACTGTTTATCAAAAAATTTTCTGCATTATATTGAATGATTTTCCCAGACCAATACATCACAGCCTATCCACGTAGGCCTTACAGCCTGATGGTAAATCCCTCACTTGTATTATGTCTAGCAAGACTTTGAGATCTGGAAAAGATTGAAACAGCAAAACAATATGGACAAAAGGGAATCACATTTTATATATATATATATATATATATATATATATATATATATGAATGCATGCTGGCTAATGATTGCCAGAAGGTTTGCTGTGTCTCCCAGCACAGTCTCAAGAGCAGATTCCAGGAGACAGGCAGTTACTCTAGGAGAGCTGGACAGGAGGGCCTTAACCTATCAGCAGGACCAGTATCTGCGCCTTTGTGCAAGTAGGAACAGGATGAGCACTGCCAGAGCCTTACAGAACGACCTCCAGCAGCCAGTGGTATGAATGTCTCTGACCAAACAGTCATGAGGGTGGCCTGAGGGCCCAATGTCCTCTAGTGGGCCTTGTACTCACTGTCTAGCACTATGGAGAATATTGGCATTTGCCATAGAATACCAGAATTGGCAGGTCCACCACTGGCACCCTGTGCTTTTCACAGATGAGAGCAGGTTCACCCTGAGCACATGAGACAGATGTGAAAGGGTCTGGGTTAGCCGTGGAAAATGTTATGCTGCCTATATCATCATTCAGCATGACTGGTTTGGTGATGGGTCAGTGATGTTCTGGGAAGGCATATCCACAGAGGGACGCATGGACCTCTACAGGCTGGGCAACGTTACCCTGACTGCCATTAGGTATCAGGATGAAATCCTTGGACCCACTGTCAGACCCTATACTGGTGCAGTGGGTTCTGGGTTCCTCCTGGTGCACGACAATGCCTGGCATTAAGTAGCGAGAGTATGCAGGCAGTTCCTGGAGGGTGAAGGAATTGATACCATTGACTGGCCCCCATGCTCACCTGACCTAAATCCAATAGAACAACTCTGGGACATTATGTTTTGGTCCATCTGATGCTGCCAGGTTGCTCCTCAGACTATCCAGGAGCTCAGTGATACCCTGGTCGAGATTTTGGGGGGATATCCCCCAGGAGTCAGGCATGCATTGTATGTGTGCGACTAGGTGAATGAGTGGTAGAACTTTGAGTGCTCAAAATTGAGTAGTAAGGTGCTTTGTAAGTACCTTTCCATTTACCACTCTCTCTTTCACACACACACACACACACACACACACACACACACACACACACACACACACACACACACACACACACACACACACACACACACACACACAAAGCATGGAGTTGTGAGTTAATTGGCCAAGTGTTATCACAGGCCAGCAGGTTGAACAGAGGTTAAGTGGTCACTGTCTTTTGGCTGTGAAGACACAGTTAAAGTGCATACCAAGATAAAGACTGATTATTTGACTGACTTGAATCAGACAGACTAATTCTTGACTGATTTGCTGGCTGATGATTGATTAATTTGCTGGTGAACTGCTTCATTTAATGATCTGACTAAATTCTGAGTGAGTGACTCAATTATTTACGGCCTGACTGCATGACTTATTTACTGACTGTCTGACAGATAATTTACTCCTTGAATGACTGACTGCATGATAAAGTTAGTGACTAATTTATCAAGTGACTGACTGCAGGTAATAACAGCAATGACAAAATGAGAGTATATCTGAGTCTGTTAATCTACATATTTTCTGCCTATAGACAGATATGCTGATAAGCTGCCATACGGCATATGCCTAAAATATGCTTGCATAAGTGTGTGCGTGTGTGTTTGTTTGTATACACAGGCGTGTCCATGCAGATCCCTGTTAGTCTCACTAATGCTTCATTCATGACCGACAGTAGAAATGAGAAGATTATAAGGAATGAGGGGGGAAAGAGGTTGGAAGAGGAAGGGTAGTCTCCTATATTAGAGAAAGGGAAGAAGATGGAGATGATCAGAAATAATGACTCGAGGACAGAGAAACTCAGGCAAGAAAGGGAATGTTTTGCTTACATATACATTACACTGAGACGGATGCAATGCTGAAGAACCAAACGGAGAGGCCCTCATTATTTCCAACCCTTCTAATAACAGTCTTGTTAGAGGAAGAGGATGCCTCCTGATAATCACTGAGTGCTAAGACAGAAATCTTCCATACACACATACACACAAACACCCCCCCCACCCCGACGACACATACGCATACAGTTATGCATACACACCAATACACGTCTCATCTCTAAAGAGACGGTGCTCATTATCTGGCTTTCTGTTTGTTTGCTTCAGTTTTTGATTTGTTTGTTCCGTTTTTTTGGGAGGATGTTCCTTCCAGGCTACCTGTTTTGATGTGAAATAAATAAGACAATATTAATATCATATTTTGAATCCAATTTTTACTAGATAATGTTTTGTCTCTGGGGAGCTTTATTGTGTTTTTATCAGCTCCCAGCATTTATCATAAAACAAATATTAATACTGTATAAGGAAATGACTCGCAAAGCCTAAATTAAAGCAAAGCTACGCTCAGACACCACTTTAGCCAAATAAAATCTGGCCTCTTTCCTACACTGAGACATATGATACCCAGAGCCTGCAAGAGGCTTATTGATGAATTATAGATTAATATAAATGAGAGGGAGTTGCTGCACTTTCCTAATGTCAGTACAAAATTCAACACATTTTATAGTTTAATCTTTTGATGTGCTCATTACCCTGCTGAAGATTCTGCTTGTTAAAGTGCTGGAGTTTACTTACTACTAAGTATACCGTCCATCTCTCGTAAGTCTTGGGTATTTAGATGAGAGATAATTAGAAATGGTTCGAATGAGTACAGATATAAATGAGTTTAATAACTCACCATATTGTAGTACATACAACCAGAAGCCGAGCTGAATGCCAAAGCCAGGAACTTTGTGAAACAATATTTCATGTAATCTCCCAGTGATCATAAGTACACACACGCACACACACACACACACAGGAGGAGCAAATTAAGAAGGATTTTTTTTTTTTTTTAATGAGTGGGTTGTGACTCTGTTTTAAAATCCTGGTGTGGCACAGACAGCATCTCCACATGCTAGCATGCAATCTCCCCTTTACTCTTACATCTGCTTCCTTTGTCACTGAAATGTGAGCTAGACCCAGAACATGTCCTCAAGGAGGGAAACAAGCCCTGTGCTGATCACTGCACAGTCTAATAAACCTGTATTACAAAACTCCTCCAATATAGCTATCTTCACCTGGGAGGCAGAGCTGGTAATGTATTCCTGTGCTGCATTCCCTCATGTGTCGCTAACTCCCGCTGAGCAGGGCGTGCTTCATCAGGGCCATAATGGCTGATTTGATTTAAAGAGATCCAATTACCCTCAACAATGGAGCGATTTGATTGTTTACTGACAGAGAAGGGAAAGTGTTATTGAAGTAAAATTGGAGGTAATTGTCTCAGGGAGATGTGGGGAAAGATGAAACGGCTTGATTGGTTGTGGCGTCCGGCTGTCTGAGAATAAAGGATGGTTAATACACAGTTATCAGTGACTGGGTTGGGGTCCCTAAGGTGGGCTGATGTATGCTTACTGGTATCAAAAGCTTCTGGCAGCATTATTTTTCTAAAGCTCTTCTGTGTTTTCTGAGCATGTTCTGGGCTGAATAAATGCTAATGATACCATGAAAGTTTGCCAGTCGTATAAACAAATCAAACACGACTAATCGCAGTGATAACTGTTTTCTTAAAAGGCTAATTGTGAAGATTTTTAGACCAGATGGAAAATGAATACACCTTAGAAATATAGTCACATGCACTACTGAAGAGTTTATTATAGTGCCTGGTAATTGCAGTCTAAATAGGGAAAGTAGCCACTATAAAAATCGTCTGTGACAGATCTAATTCTTCAGTGTCTCTGTGTGATTTAAATCATCATCGTCTAAGGGGTGATTTCATCAGCAGTACATCACCTCATTGACAGGGGGTGCCAGATTCAAAGCAACAGGGTGTGGGTTTCTATTCAGATGGGATATTCCTTTATTGAAAACATACATGTGATGTGGGAAACATCCTTTGATGCCAGACGGTCAGATCTCAAACTCAATATATGACTACACACCAAGATCACATCAACACACAAACCCTGGAGACATCAGTAAATATTAATACTGTCATTCGGAGATGGGATATGATTATTGACAAAAACAGATATGGATTTTCTTACTCAAATTACAAACACAGAAAAAAGAAAAAGAAATAGAAAAAAAAATGCCAGTCCTATGAATTCTGGTTAATGGCGTGTTTGGAAAGCACATGAACTGAAGTTCATGCCCACATAGAAGTGGAACTAGCAATCACATGCACCCTGCAGCCAAATGATCAAAATCTTCATTAAGCAGAAATAAATATGAATAACCTGGAAAGACGGACTCATTTCCCCACTGCAAAGGGAAGTGCATTCCTTTTAACTTCCAAATAAATAAATAAGCTGCAGAGGAGAGTACAGACATGAAACACAACGGGTTTAACAGGTCAGAAATGGAGGTAAATTGGAAAGTGGCGTGCTGTTGCTTCCAAATTATAAACTCTTCTGCCTTCCTGCACTTGGTTTTTCACAGCAGTTATATCTTACCCTTTTGTGTCTGTCTTTGATGTCTGCAGTTGACGAGTTTACAGTTTAAATTGTGGAAGAGGGAGAGAGCGAGGCAGAGGAAGCATTAGATAGGGATAGTGGGGAGGAAAGGCAGGGCTGTTTTTTTTTCCCCCACTTGTGAGGAACTTGTGGTTTTATTAAAGACATTCTGCATACATAAAGAAAACGCCTGCCTGGAAAGACATAGACACTCAAACATAAACACACTCAGTGTGACAGAGATCAAAGAATGAATTTACTTTAATCGGTAGATAAAGCTTTGCTATAATCTCAATGATGAACAGTGGGAGGTCTCTTCAGAGGCATTTTCATGAAGAAAAGAATGTCATTAAAAAAAAAAAATGCTGATCATAACTGAAGTTATGTGTGCACCTCCAAAGATCATCTAAACATGAACCCGATCCTGGAGTAATAACTAAGAACCTGAAGAAGAAAAAAAAATAAAAAATCGCATAATCACCAAACAGTATTTCTTCTGTTTGTTGCTTTCCATTTCTATTTCTCTTCTTTGACATGCTCCCAGTCTGGCAGAGGACAAAGAATGCCAGCGTGCTGATAAAAGACATGCCAGACCCTCGCACACGAGAGATTCATCCCAAAGGCGACAGAAAAATTTCATAAAGTGCTGCTGCAACAGGGACAGTGTGTGTCAACTTTGTGTGAGTCAGCGTACATGTCCGCACTGTCTTTCAGCCTGCTATCTTTGCAAAGTTGTTTGTGCTTACCATTGTGCAGTCTGTTGACAGCAGGGATGGGAAAATATGTAAAAATTGGCGTGGGAGAGGAAAACACAAAATGGACATTCTGTGGTGATCTATAAATATTTGCTTTGGCTGGGAATGCACAAAGTAGAAGGAAGCATGTAATGTAATTTCCCCTCCCTGCTTAGTGCGATCAGGCAGGGTACCACATCGTCAGTGTCCTGGAACAAAATGTTTAGATCTGAGGCTTAAAAACGGTGAGCTGTCAACACCTTTCCCTTTTTTTTCAGAGGCTGACCTCGAGCGAATACACACTGACGCCTACACACACACTTGCAATCATGCAATTAGTGACATCCCTGTGGCGCACTACATTGGTTTCCACAGTAACACTCCCCAGCACTGATGTCATCAACGCGAGACACAAAGAGCAGGAGACTGCAATAGAGGGAAGGTGAGGCGTTATGAGCTCATGTCTGAAACTACACGGAGATGAGACGAAGGAGGAGGAGGTGGTGTGGGAGTGGAGAGGGAAAAGGAAGAAAGGAGTAGTGTGAGATGGAGAAAAAGGGGTGTAGGATTCATGTGAAAGAGAGGAAGGTGGGCACAACAGTGTATAGTGAAAACGAGTGGAGGAGAGTGGGAGGAGAGGCTTAAGCCAATAAGAGGTGCGGTTAGAGAGGAGAGGACAAAGAAATGGGAATAGAAGTGGAAGAAGAGAAGATGAGGAAATCATCATTATTAATCACTCATATAAACTAATAGTCCTGATTTTATTATTGTAATCAAAGTATAATTTATCATCTGCAAACATTTAGCAGTCAGAAAGAAGATTGTTTTATCAGTATGTATTCTGATGTGATTCTAAATCCTGTTTCACAGATGCACTCTTTACATTAAGTCACGAGGAAACCGACCTGTGTCTGCACGGCAGAACGCCATCGCTGTATCAGACTGATTAAGTCCAGGGTGTTTGAAAAGGAGCTTCTACACCTCACAAACAAGAGAACATCCTGACAAAGCAAAGGTGTGCACCACAACAAGCACCCGCTGATTCATGTCAGAGAGGTGCTTTGGAGCCTCTTTCAAGTGGAGAGCTTTGTTTGATGTTGGGGGTCAATTACTCTCGACCAGATGCAGAAAGGAAGCCAACAAATCCGGTATTCACAAAGCTGACTGGTTAGTTTTTTTTTTTTCCCCATGCCTTCTGTTGCACTCTCTCTGCTTCAAGCAAACAGACAATTTTTGTGACTCTTCCTGAATGTACTGCACTGTATGTGCACAATATCACTATAAAGAGTTCTAAAAACTCTCAATGCTTTAAAAAAAAAAAAAAAAAACAGTATCTGCTAAAAATATCATTCATTGGTTTAATAGGTTTAACTCCAAAAAAAAAAAAATATCACAGAACTCATGCATTTTTAAATTCCAATTATAGGAAATTCCATCAGGAATTTGTGTTTGGAATTAAATTGAATTAAACCCTCACGCTGAAACTCAGAGTTTGCAGCGGGAGCGGGTCACTTTTTGCAGGGACATTCACTTATTAGATGTCTTAAACAAATGTTTGTATTCATTGGTTTTAAGCACAGCGTTTGTGTTTAAAATGTTGCTGTATTTGGGGGAAAAAAAAAATACAGTGTCTCTTTGGCATTCAAGAGCTGTGCCCAATTCATGTGTGTCAAATTACTATCTGTAAGTAAATGGGGAGGAATTGCACTGACAGACAGTGTAGCAGTGAATGGGACTCATTTATTGCTACACAGGCGTACAGTACATTATGCAAATCAAAAACTATGAAGGAGGTGAAATCAGGAGAGAGACAAAAACGTTGACAGATGAGAAGAATGATTCTCTGCGACATCAATATGCTACTAAATCACATTACAGGGGGATTGGAATATAAGCATACATATGCATTTAGGTCTTAGCTGTCACTGCTCTCTCTCTCTTCTGTTTCATTTTCCATTCCTCTCTGCTCCATCCTAGCCTGACTTGGCCCCTCTTTGCTTTTTTCTTCAGCCCTTCTCAAGTCTTGCGCCTTCCCTCTTGCTTGTCTCGCCGCTATCCAATCACACAGTGCTTTCCAGAGGATCTGACACTGAGGTTATTGTATGCGAAAGATGGTTCTCATCTCCGTTCACACTGCTGAGCTCTCACGCAAGCTACCACTCCCCCGTGGTGATGCTGCCAAACTTACCGGCACTAACAGCTTATGACACAAGTTTTATAAGCTGAAGATTTGGTTTTTGCTTTTAGAAAGAGGTGATTTTCTCTAGATTAGCCATGCAAAATGATATTATAACAGGGTGGAACTTTGATCTTACAATGACAAGAAACAAAGAACAAACGGCTGTGTGAAATCGCTTTGTCGCTTCAGGTTAAGCTGTTGTTTTACTGAAGTATGGGGCGTAAAGTAAAAAAAAAAAGGTGTCTGAATCAGAGGTTAGAGTCACTGTAGTGAATAAAGTTTTTGAACACTGGCCAAATGGGGCTTGTCTCAGGAGTGCCTGGCCTCTGCCTCTTTTCTGTCAACATGTATCAACTTACACCTTGCCAAGAGCAAAGGCTCAACCCCGACTATTCCCTCTCCTGTTTCACTTGCTCTCTCTCGCCCCATCTTCTCTGCTTTTTTCGAGACTTTTTTGTCAGTGGGTGCCACTAACACTGACTATCCTTTCTACTTTATTTAACAACCTTCACCATGAGATATTTATCTTTTAACTGCTTCATGATTTATGTAATTATTCAAATAATTTAGGATAGATAAACTTGGTTATTGTACCATCACTCCCCTAGTCATTATTTTAAAAAAATCCCCAAGAAGGTTTATGTTGTGTTTGAAAGTCCCATTGAGAGTCAAAATCCCTCATCCTTCAAGTAGTTTGCAGCACAATAATTTCAGTATTTCCAATATTTTCAGTCTATAAAGTGCAGTGTAATGTGTTTGTAGTACTTTGAATGAAATACAGGGTTTAAATTATTTGCAAATGTTTGCATTCCTTTTTTTAAAAAAAATAATTGTCTGTGGTATTGAGGTATTGGGTGGCACAGTGGTACAGTAGTTAGCACAAGAGGGTCCTGGGTTCAAATTCATTGGCCAGCTGAGGCCTTTCTGTGTGGAGTTTGTATGTTCTCCCTGTGCCTGGGTTCTCTCTGGGTACTCCAGCTATTTCCCGCAGTCAAAAGACATGCGTGCTGGGGTAACTGTTGATCCTAAATTGGCCACAGGTGTGAATGTGATCGTTAGTGGTTGTCCATCCCTGTGTGTTAGCCCTGCAATAAATAGACTGATGATTTGTCCAGGGTGTACCCTGCGTCTTGCCCTATGACAGCTAGGACTGGCTCCATTTCCCAGCAACTCCGAATTGGATAAGTGGAAGAAAATGGATGGATAGTGTCTGGCATTACCGCTATAGGTGGAGAGCAACAAAAAAGATTGGCACGCAAAGGTCCTTGATTGTTTTTCACAGTGATGCAAATTCATTTAGCTGTAAGGTCACTGCCATCCAATTACCTGATGATACATTTGCAGGTGTACTGAGCAAACAACAGCAACAAAATAAAACAAAAATCATTCAGATTCATTCAGATGTCTGCATGCTAAGGCTTCAATTATCTGTAATCCCCTGTTGTGTGCCAGCAAGACCGTCACAGTAGGGGGCGTATTGAGCTTTGCCAGTGGCAATCCCTGTTGTTCTAACAACACTCTGCAAAACCACAGAAGCACCAGAGACCCCGTGTCTGAAACTGAGGGTAGCAGGGTTGCTATAGGAACCACTGAGCCCATTAGGAAGCCAAGATTACCCAAGATAGCAGAGACAGAGAGGGGATATTACACATTAATACATACATGGATATGTTCACGTGTGGTGTCTGTTTAGGCACATAAAGGCAGAAAAGGGTGTGTAAAAAGATCTCTCTCTCTCTCTCTCACACACACACACACACACACCTACCTCTTTGGGAAACAGAAATTACACACAAACAAACACACACACACACACAATATACAGTACAAGTGTCTAAAAGCGTCAGGTTAAGAAGCGATCTCTACTCCCTGGATGTGTTGATGCTACCAGACTGACTGAGGCTCACTCATTACCACAGTGTACTTTTCAAAGCCAAAATCAAGCCTTTGATCTGCTTGTCTCTTCTGCTCTCTCCCACTCTCCTGCTTTGTTCAGCCCTTCTCTCTCACATACATATCAACCAACTCTTTATTTTACTGCACTTTATTTGTTAGTCTAATTTTCTCACAACAAAAAAAAACACACCTTGGCTCCAGTTAAATAAGTAATACAATCATTTAAAAAAGCTATGATTTTGCTCTGTACATTACATAGCAGAATAAACCAAACTGTTATATGTTTTATATGTTCTCCTTAAGTAGGACACTTCCATGATAGTTGAAAAGCAAAGGACTAATCCTTAGCTCACATTTTAGCTCATTATATGCACTCGATTGCAAATTTAATTTTCTCAAAATTGCACAGCTGATCACCAATCTAAACTTGACTAACATGGCTACTACCAGGTGAGGCAGAATAGTCCAGAGTAGAAGAGCAATATGAGAATGTCATTTGGGATTAAATTAATGAAAGGACCAGTGACCAAAAAAAAAAAAAAAAAGATTTCATCTAAAAGAACTGTTTCTCCACCAGCCCTTGGATAACTATCAGTACTCACCAATGAGCTCCTTGTTCCTGATGTCCAAAGCCATGTTTCTGAGAGCAGTGGCAACAGCACACACAACTTTGTCGTTGTCTATCCTCAATAATTCCACTAGGATGGGAAGGCCCTTCTCCTTACGCACAGCAGCTCGAATGTACACTGACCACTGACAGGACAACACAAGAAAGACAGTTTCAGTGTTAACAAGTGATACCATGATAAAACACTAGCAAAATACAAATCAATTAGTGCCATGTTAAAAAAAATTTTTTTTTCAAAAAAAATTTTTAAATATTTTTTTTTATAAAAAAAAAACACCATAAAAAAAAAGAATTAGAAAAAACAAACACTAAAAAAAGACTGCAGTGTGAAATTGTTCTAACAATACTTTGCTTAATAAGGTGGTTATGGGAGCTTCATATAACATTGTTTACACTCCATAGATTTAGGTAGTTCAGGTAAAAGGTAAACGAGGCAGAAAGAGCTCAGTGGTCAAATGGGAGATGTTATATTCAGCAACTCACAGATTATGCTGTGTCACAAGTAATATACTGTGAGAGGGAGAATTATATGAACCAAACAGAAGAGTTTTAAGCTTGGAGACCTCTCTATCTTCCCTCAACAACTATCAAGGTACCCTCAAATGGCCCACTCAGCCCTGAACAGCTCAAATGGATCTGCCTTATAGGTCAATTGCAGACAACTGGGGAGGTACTGAAACACCCAAGAATGGGTATAAGTGGGTAAAGTGCGAGGCTGAAAGTTTCTGTCACATTAATAATTTATCTTCCCAGAGTATGTAAAGGTTAAAACACAGTATTGTTTACAAACTATGGCTCATGTGTTCGGTTTAGAAAATATTTTACCGTTATGAAATGATCATATGCCTTTGGCAAGACATACATGGGCAGAGTTTAGTGTGTGTGCCCCGAGTATGCCAACACTGCTTCTCCAGAAACTGTTAGCAGCTCTAATCTAATTATAAGAATACTGACAGTGAACCTGAAGACACAACAAAGCACACACACACACACGCATACACAAACACATCCGTGCATACAGTTTGGCTCTTTAAAAAAATAGACAGTGCGATTCCCTGAAGACAACCTACCCCCATCATTTCCTCCTCCTCCACCCTTGATTATTCTAGAGACCCCCTCTTCTATACCTGTCATGCTCCGACTGTCTGTCTACTCTACTGTCAGTGGAAATACCAAATCAAAATGAGTTACAAACACATCCCACACACATCCACAGGGCTGCTGAAGCATACCCCCACAGCGCCTCCCCTGTCTGTCACTCCCTCGTAAGTTCAAATTTTCATAAACTGCAGATTTTGGATCACATAAATACTTCCATTAAGTTTCTCACAGTCTATTTATGACCAACGATGTCTGGTGCAGCTCTTTTTTAATTTTTTTTATTTTAGTAAGGTCAAGCCAAGATTATACCCACACACTTTCTGCCTTTTACCCTTATATAAACCTCCCTCAAGGCTACAGCTGCCCCCACCAGTGCTCTCCAATATGACATGACTCATACATTATTACCATCCAGCTGCCTCCATCAGTTGCCTGCTGTTGAACCCTGGTTCTACTCCCTGTGTGTACAGGTTTGGAGCATTTACATTATTATAGTAATTACACTGCTACTGATTAACATGCAACCGTACATTAAATAGAAGACATCAAAACATGTGACTGAGCTCAAAATATTTTAAAGTCAGCTGGATGCTGCAGTGAGCTTATTTCAAAAACCATTATCTTTTTAGTACATTCATTTATGTGGTTGGATGGTATGGTATCTACCAAGATAGGTTTTGCTACATATACCTGGGCGCGATGAAGCTGTTGGCAACAGGCATGCTTATTCACATGCTCGCACACATTCCTGTAGGCTTATACACGCACACTTAAGAATTATGTCCAAAACATAATAAAATTTGTGCACAGTGTGTGCACTGTGTCACCACATTCACTGCACAGCTATGTTAGGACAAGCTACGCACATCTGCATTTGCAGTTGTACACTCAGCTGAGGTTGTATAATTCTATGAGTTATATATGATAAAGAAATGATTACTCAAATAGAGAAAATATAACAAGGCAAACAATTTGAAAACATCTTAAATTTAGCGTTACCTTCCAGCTGCCTGCTGCCAGGTTCTGCAGAGCCCCAGCTGCACCCTCTAGGGTGTCAGGATTTGAGCATTCAGAAAGCAGGGTGAGGTAGGGCTTGACGATGGTGGGGTGCCACAGCATCTGAACTCCTTTGGGGGGCTCTGCTGTGTCTGGAAAGGGGCCCACGCCATCCCACTGTGAGAGATGAGACAGAGTGGAATAGATTTTTTTTTTAAATGTTAATTTATATTCATGAAGAAATACTTTAAGGAAAACTGTTAGCTTTTTTCCAGCAAGCACTTTTTTTTTTAACCCTTCAGAAAACTTTTTTGTTTCCAAAAAAAAAAAAAAAAAAAAAAAAAAAAAAAAAAAAAAAACTGCATCTTTTAAGCCTCTGGTTGAACATTATAAAGATATCTTTCACAATATCCAGGAGAATAAGTGACTTCTGTGATGTCACAGAGTCCCGGAGTTTCTATATAATAGGATGTTTCCGTTTGCAGTTCTTCAGTGTCAAGGATGCACCACGATTTTATAGAAACCAGAAACCATTCATGAAAAGTAGAACTCTGTGAATCAATATGCTGCATAGTCTTGTGTATTTAAATACACGTTTTATGTCAGAGTGAATGAATTCACATGTGACGGGAAGCTGCGCTGCTGCCAAGTACACGCTGACCTATTAGAAAAGTTACTGAGACACTGAGAAAATCTCTCCCTGTCAACTTCAGAACGGGGATGGATGGATGAAAGGTGTTGAAGGGCAAAGAAAGAAAAAAGACACATGATCTGAAAAGACCGTGAGAGCAACAGAAAGAGAAGACACTATGAATGCTTCACTGCTACATTTGCTTTGAGCAATAAACATAAAGCTTTACAGCTCTCTCTCACTTTATCTTTTTCCATTACAGAGGAGTTTCTCGATGTCTGAACTTTGCTGACTGGCATGCCAGCACCTTTTTCATGTATGCATGAACCAACAACTATGTGTCTTTCTCCCTACATTTTCCCCCATACATCTTTCCTCTTAATGCTCTGTTGCATGTCATTTATTTCTTCCCTGATTTTTCCTCCTGTTAATTCTTTCCTCCCTCTCTCTCTGTCTCTCTTGTGATTTCTCGGTCTCTTTCTTACATGCTTGGCCCCCCTTTTCCCTATTTTTTTATTCTGCTTCCATCCCTCTCTTTCCGGTTCTCAGTTTTTCCTCTCCCTATCGACCTTCTTGGCTTCGCTCTACTGCATCCCCTCCTCTTGTCTCACAGTAAACCAGGCTAGAGTACAGGTTGAAAGAGGTACTGTGGCCTGTGTGTGTGCTTGTGTGCATGTATGTTTTTATCTATATGCTGATTTGATTATAAATCATAGAAATCAAAGAATTTTTATAAAGTCTGTAGAAGCCCTACACCAAGGAGATTCATATGATTCACAATACCCTGGAGACAGTCTACATACTTAAAATGCATATACAGTTATACTCCCTAAAGTAACATTTTAAAATGAATTTACTTTGGTATGGAACACTAAATATTAACCTTTTCATCTTGGATTTCCTGTTATGACTATTTGCACATTTGCATTTGTGATGCATGCTGGGTCTCCTCCATTGTGTGAAAAAAAATGCATCTTTAACTTAAGTTTTATTTTGGGGAAGAGGACAGATTCAGTAAGTAGGATGAATGAAGAAAAAAAAAAAAAAAGAATGTGTTGGCGGGGCCAAAAACATCTGTTCCAGATCTTCTCCCTAAAATGCCTCTTGGATGCTGCAGAAGAACTCCATGATCACATTCTCCCCCCTGGGGGAAGAAATCACAGTGCAGAACCCTGTGAATGTCAAGGAACAACAAGCACGCTGGCCTGGTGCCCTTGAACACATTTGCCTTTTAAGAAGGTCTGATGTCCATGGTAATATTGCAGTGCAAGTGGTTAAATTTCTATGACATCTATTCAAAGACAACAGAAGCCCTCGAAGCAAAGCAGCAATGAACTAGGAAAGGACCCTGAAGGGGGGATTAGCACAGTTAGATCAGACATGCGTTTTGTAAATCTGTTAACTAAAATACATTTAAGATGAAGTCATATGGTCAGGCTGTTGCATACCTCATGAGAATAGGCGATACTTTGAATACTGAAGATTCTGACCATCTTACAAAGCCAATACCACAAAATATCTACGATCACAAGGAAGCAATGTCTTAGTGGTCCATTTGGATTGTTTAGGTCAAGTTCAGGCTCCCTGATCTTAACCTCTTACACTTACCTGTTTTCTCTATCTCTTTCTTAAGCAATCTCTTCACTTCAACTCCTGACCCTCTCTGTCTGTCAGTCACCCACTAACTACTACCCCTGTCTCATTTTTGCAGAGTTTTATAGTGTTTACCTCAAGGATTTGACCTTTTGCTACTTCCCATTGTCTGCCCCTCTATTCATCAGTGTGTATTCCCTCCTGGCAGTACTGCCTGCATTGCAGGTTGGAATTTGGCCTCAGATTCTTTTCAAATGTAGCTTATTAATATTTTCGTTTCATTTAAATACAGCATTGAAATTACACTGCATGGAGCAACAAATAAAAAAGAAATATTCTTGATATCTTGCTTGGTTTTGGCCTTAAATATCACTTCTGGTCTGTCTAGTTAGCTCTGAAAGATGCAAGTAATCCACTCACAACCAAGTCTTCTATATGCCACAGTATGCTTTCATTGTATTTGATTTGGTTTAGGATGGACTGACAAGATTCATGACAGGCAACCAAGATGGAAAAAGGATAGAAAATTATTAAGGAAATTAGGAGAAGCTAAGTGTGTTGAGGCTTTTAAAGAAAGTTCAGATCAAAAAGATTCAATTATATGTAAAAAAAAAAAAAAAAAAAATTAAAAACCAGCAGGAAAAAAAAAGACATATGAGCCAATTCATTATAAAAGAAGCCAATGCTTTTCAGATCAGCTTGAAGAGAAACTGTGATCTGTGATTTTAATTTACGACAGATCCCTGTTGAAAGGGATGTGCGGTAGATTGAAGACTGAAGGGCTGGCTAGATGTGGTCACCACAGACTAATGTCTGGCTGCCCTATTGGCCATCCCACACAACCAATGGTGAAGCTCTTTGAGCGCCATGAACATAGCATATTCATTTTTACTAGAACTTTTTTTGCTCAACAGTGCAGTTCAGTGTATTTCCATTTCCCAGCTGATTAGCTCTCATTTTCTTTGTCTTTACCTGGTCAGCTCCCTTCTTTTTCTTCTTCTTCTTGCCCCAGCAACCGGAGCTCTCTCCATCACGTCCGTTGGCATCACAAAGAAGACCATCCAGCTCTTCCAACCCCCCTTGCTGACCATGGGAAGTCTCAGCGGCCAGTCGGTATGACAGGTTCCTCAGGATGCAAACACAGTTCTCCACAGTCTGTAGATAGATTGAGATGAGAGAGAGATGAAGGAGGAAGAGAAGGTGGGGAGAAATAAGATGAGACAAATAAAGAGAGGTTTAAATTAAACAAAAAAAAAGTGAGAAAGTTGAGATGGAAGATTTGTGTTTGATGCCATTTAATGAAACATCTTGCTTGAAAATGACGAGCAAACTCAAATTCAAAGCGCGGTAATAAAAACCACCCACTCTCTCACTTTTACACTATCAGCCTTCCACCCGCACTCGGGAGCCAGACAGATGGAGAGAGTGAAAGACAGGGAGGGAGACAGCAAGTGAGAGAGAGAGGGAAAGGAAAGGACAACAATAATCTCACTGGTAATATTCTTCTGCATATTGTTAGCTCTGACTTTGGAATGAGATTAGAAGAAACGCAGGTAAATGACAAACCCAATATATTATATCACGCCCCATTAAACACAAAGTTTAGAAGCAAACCCAGTAGCCAAAGAACATGTGGGTACGCCTGTGCCTGAGTGAAAGCCAGTTCTCTAATAGTGTATATTGTCTCTTCTTAAGCGTGTGGTTTGACTGATTGTGTGTACTTGCATATGTGTGTGTACCGCTGACAAAGGGGAGACACCGAGTCAACAGAGTGGAAATTAACAAAGACAAATCATCAATCTTCACTCAGTCTGACTGTTGGTTTAGACAAAAACAACTAAGGAGTGTAATTGAACAGCCTCAAGAGATGCTACAAACAAAACAATGTCTCACTCCAGTGAGCCGCAGTCATATTTGAAATTCTATTCTCACGCTGTTATAGACTGATGTAAGAGAAGTTACATTTTATTTACAATTTACCGTGACATTTCGGCTTTTCGATCTGTTATTTCACATTTCTTCAGTACCCTTTTATTTCTAGCTCCACTGTGCAGAGAAAATAATCTGGGCTGTAAAATGATTATGCTATATGTCTTGTCAACACAGGAAGGTCAGAGGTCAGGGCCAGTTACAGATCGGCACCTACTCGATCTGGGTGGGATTCGAGAAATTGTGCTCTACAAACTGTAAGAACAACCTCATACTAAAGCACAGCTAGCGTTCACTGTTCACGTCTGCATGACCTTGTGGTGCTTTCCAATGTAGGATCTTCCAACCTCCTAGTCCACACAAAACAGCCCTGCAGTATACTTCCCTCTGCAGTTAGACACACTTAATGTAGGCTGTTAAATATCAATATTATATATCAGCATTATGTTGGCTGTGCATGTAGAATGATGTGCCTAGTCTATTCAGTCTTGCACCATCAATTTCAATTAGTGTGTCTGCTAAGTTAATTGACTCCTGGCAGTGTGCTATTAGATAGCGGGAAACCTGATTAAATGTCCTTAAAACTTAATTGCTTCTGTGCCTTTTGTGGAGCAGAATGGCATTTATCTGGAGATTTTGTTTAATGTTTAAGCTATGTCACACTTTATGAAGTGACTACCCCTCAGATCTTATGTATCTCCTTCCAGCATTATTGAACATCAGCAGAACAAAGTGTTACACTGAGGGCAAATCTTTGGGAGCGCAAACAAACAGAAAACTTATTATACAGGCACATAAACTGGTACAATATAAACAACAGCACTGCTGAGTGGGTGCCAACACTCGGCTGTTTTGGACTCATAACCTGGGGTCAGGGTGCTGTTACAGTAAAGGCAGTGGACAAGTGTATGCAATTTGAACAGTACAAACATCTGAGGTGAGATTGTTCTGAGGTTATCAGGGTAAAAGTGGTGAAAGAGTCCGCAGAATCTAGTTTTAGTCAATTAACTCTATTACTATAATTACTATTGATAACAAGTTTTGATAAAAATTAAAAATGTTATATTGTTTTTGTGAAGAAGTGAAGAAATAATGGCTTCATTTTTATCTAGTGTGGCCACTGGTTTGACTGGTTTCACCTCTCATCCAAGATACTTCTTCAGTTCTAAAACCAAAAGGTGAAGAATCCCAGGTGTTTAAACTCTAGTGGGGGTTGTCCCCTTTGGAAGTGGTTATTGACCCAGTATTGATGATCATGTGCATCATCACATGAGCCAAGGTGTGAAAAAGGTGTGGCTCATTACCACCAGGGATTTCTGGTGAAACCACTGAGACTTTGCCCCACCTGTTCAGGTGACCCTAGTGAATTCACCTGAAATATGGTATAAGTGGGGGCTGAAACGTCTGGGTAGGGATCTGAAGACAGCATTGTCGGAGGCTGACAGCTGGTGCCGTAAGCCACCAACTCTGCTCAGTGATGTGGACATAAATGGCTTCTTTCACCCCTCTTTCAAAGCATCTGTCATCTTGGTCCAAAATGTGAACACTGGCGTCCTTGAAAGAGTGACCTTTTATCCTTTAGGTGCAGAAGTACAGCTGAGTCCCGTCCTGTTGAGATGACTATGTCGTGCCATGCATTTGTTGAGTGCCTATTTGGTTTCTCCAATGCACAGATCCGAGCACTCCTCACTGCGCTGCACAGCATACACTAGCTTGTTTAGCTTGTGTTTGGGAGTTTTGACCTTGAGATGAACCAGTTTTTGCTGTAGGGTGTGACTGGGTCTGAAGTACACTGGGATGTCATGCTTGGAGAAGATTGTCTTGGGTTTATGTGCTCAGTGAAGGCTTCTACTATCTCTTTGAAGGAGCAAAAGGGATAACACTTGACCACTGGTACAGATATTTGGATGACACCTGGGTGAAAACCAAAACCCAAGAAGTAGAAGCCTTCACTAGCCACATCAACTCAGTGGATAAAAACACAAAGTTCACCAGGGACAACAGGCTACCGTTCCTGGACTGTGCTGTGCTCATTGATGAAGATGGAAGCCTCAACATTGAAGTTTACTGGAAGCCCACTGTCATGTCCTGGGCCGTTGGCCCAGCGTTTTGTGTTAGTTTATTTCCTAGTGTTGTGATATGTCTGTGTCTCTGTCCTGAGTCTGTGCCTGTTCCCCGTGTTTAGTCAGTATGTTCCTTGGTTTGTCACTTCCTGTTTATTTTGACAGTCTGGTTTTCCTGTGCTTTGTGTTCAGCTTTGCTTCCCCTGTGTAATTAGTTTCATTTGCCTCACCTGTTGTTCCCTGCTGTTTCCTCTTGCCCTGATTACCCAGTGTGTACTTAAGCCCTCAGTTTTGTTTTGTTCTCTGTTGCGTCGTTGACGTTGTGTGTCCGTGTGTTCCTGTATTCCTGTGTTCCTGTGTTCCTGTGTTCCCTGCGCCTGCCCTTCGTCTCCCTGTGCCTCCCTTCCAAGGTTTTTGTATTTTTGTGTTTCCCCGGTGAAATAAATCCCTTTTAAGTTACGCTGACTTCTGGAGTCCTTCGTGTCAGCCATTCCTCGCCTGTTTCCTCCCCGGCCATGACACCCACACACAGATCAGTACCTACTCTTTGACTTCCACCACCCACTGGAACACAAACTCGGGATGATCAGGACCCCAAGTTTGTTTCTTAGCTTGGATGTGCGGGCTTTCACTGACCTGAATCAGAACAGCCTTTATTGTCATTGTGCAGCGATGTGAGGACATCACTGTCTCCACCACGTCCCCGTTGACAAAGAGAGGGGTGTGGTCCACTCGGGTCCGTCAGAAGTCTACAATGATCTCCTTGGTTTTTGAAGTGAACTGGGGGGTTACCACATGAATGCATGGCACAACAGAGAAGAGCCACCTCGACAGGATGCGACTCAGCTGTACATGTGCACCTAAAGGATAAAGGTCACTCTTTCAAGGATGCCAATGTCCACATTTTGGACCAAGAAGACAGATGGTTTGAAAGAGGAGTGAAAGAAGCCATCCGTGTCCACTGTGAATGACCATCACTGAACAGAGGTGGTGGCTTATGACACCAGCTGTCAGCCTCCTACAACGCTGTCTTGACATCTCTTCCCAGGCACCTCAACCCCGACTCACACCTTACTTCAGGTGACCTAGGTTACATTATAGGGTGGGGCAAAGTCTCACAGTGGTTTCACCTGAAACCCCTGGTGGTAATGAGCCTCGCTGTTTTTCACATCTTGGCTCATGTGATGATGCACATAATCAATAATGGATCAATGACCACCTCCAAAGGGAACAATCCCCACTAGGTTTTAAATACCTGAGATTCTCCACCATTTGGTTTTGGAACTGAAGAAGCCTCTTGGATGAGAAGTGAAACATCTTTAAGAACTTTAAAGAAGTCCAGTCATCTTTTCTTCAAGCTCTTAAGACCACTGGCTTCACGATGGCCAAAAAGCTCAATGAGAGAAACCACCCACAGTGTCCAAAGACTTAAATTATGGGACGTGACTGCGCCTCCTAAGATAACCGACATTTTTCTTCCAGTTAATGGTAAACTCTAGTGTCATGACTGAAGAAAAGAGTGTTGCATGTCATTATATTATAGATATGATATGGGAGTGTTCATGTATACATACATATACATACAAGTCCCAATCTTTAAAAAAAAAACAAAAAACAAAAAAAACAGCACACTATCTTGCTTATGCTTACAGTGTAGTCTGAGCTGCACAGTTATTTACTCCAGCAGCAAGGAAACAGATGTAGCAACAGGGACAGGTTAGGAAGGACACTGAGCACTTTTACTAATCATTTTATTCTAGCTTATCAGATTTTATCTTGTGAATGGCCTTTCTGAGGCAGTTTGTTTGGAAGACACTGATCTCACCCATCATTACAAACATAACAGCAAAGTCACCTCAAAACAACACTTTAATGAAGAATATGATTTTTGTTATATCGTTTTCTACACGGTTTTTATATGTATTTTTTTCAGTTACCACAGTTATCTACTTATTCTCTGTGCCTCAATTTAGTGTATAAGGAAAATCCTTCACCCGCCCTCCAGTTTACAATTTTTTTGTGTTTGTCACACAATAATTTCAGATCTTCAAACAAGGTTTATTAAAGGACAAGGACAACGTGAGCAAACAGAGCACATTGCGATCAAATCATTTATGAATAAAAAAAACCTAGATCAAATACATACTCCGCTGAAATAGTAACTCAATTATGGAACTATAAATTCTACTTTCTGGAAAATCATTGTGTAAACCAACGCGTAAGGTCTATTACACCAGTCTATTATCTGAAGCTCAAGAGAAATTTGGTCATGTAGCAAGTAATCTAAAGCAGAGCTTTTAAAGTGGCCTAGTTAAAGATGAATCTTATTTAAATGCTTTAGCGGGACTTTAAATTGGAAGTCCGTGCTTGAAAGCTCTGTGTGATGTGTAATTTAAACAATTCTGCAAAGAAAAGTGCACCAAAATTCCTCTACAGCAAGTTTAGTATTGTTTGTCTGCAGCTGTTGCAGATAAATTAGGCACAGTCAATTATCTTATATATTTTTCTCTCAATAAATGAACAGATTATTGATCATTGTTTTATACTCATGTTGTCACTGTCTTTTATAAAAGTTTATTTTAAGATCTGAAATGTGTGAGAAGTGCACAAAAACAGTGTACTGTATTATACTACTTGAAGAGCTTACATATCTTAATGTGTGCGGTGTTTAGGGGATCAATTTGAACAAAGTGGTCCTTTAAATTAATTACATGTTATATAGATCTATTTTTTCTAAGTATTTCAGGGATAGACTTTTCTAACTCAATAAGCTGAGTGAGGAAAATATAATGTGCACAGAGCAGGAAGGAAAAAAAGAAGGGTACCAAATGACCACATGGTAAATGTGACTGCAATAGTGACCGCTTGGTGGTTTGTCTGCCAATCAGTCTTTGTTACTGTGGTGACAACAGTTTTCCTCTGGTGACTGCAGTTAAACAGTGGAGAGGGGCGGGCGGTTAAACAGTGATTAAGGATGGCTATTTAGAAAGGCTGGGAGACAGGGAGACCTTGAGAAGTCAGCCATCCACAACGCTGTTTATGTAGTATTGACTGGCCCACACGTACTGCCACATGAACACACATGCACTGCATGCCAACGTGAAAATGGCCTCACACAGAAAAATGCAACGGGAACATAAACCCACTCGACTTTGCCTACCACCAGAGCTACTGTAAACTGGCAGGAGGAAATACTGCAATACTTTGAATCTGAGAGCTTTAATTTGCCCTAAAGATTTCATGTTGATGAACTGAACACTTTCTGAGAACTAGAACTCTTCTTCCTTGTGGCTGCTGGCAGTGAAAAGAGGTTCAGTCATTTGTTTTGTTCCCCCTTGTGTGCTAAAAAAGAATTCTGCAATTTGTCCGATGAAGAGAGGATGTGAGAGACACTGTGATGTAGTCTGAAAATGTGCATTTTAGTTATAAAAACAAACTAAGATGTTTGGAGTCACACCTTGCTGTCGATCTCATTGCTGCCCAGAGAGGTCTGGATAACGTAGAGCAGAGCATCTGTCAGCCCATCACACTCCCTCATCCTTCGTCTCGCCTCCTCACCTGCTGAGCTTACATTCCTGCAATACACATGACAAAGAAAACTGCTTGAAAAGTGTGTTTTTCTGTGTATATGCTTATGCGTTTGCCAAGCAATGAAAGAGCTGATTGAGAAGGGAAGATGAGACAGAAAGACACATGAAAGAAAAAAGAAAGCTGGTAATAAGAGGTGTGTAGAGGCTGAGGCAGAGGGAGAGAGAGTGAGAAACAGATCCTGGGGAACCTGGCAGCTCTCCCTAAACCAAACAATTGAAAAAGGAGCATTAAAATTCTGGCTACATCTCAATCTATGCCCCGAAGGCTCACTTCAATTTAAAGCACTTGACTTGAGTCCAAAAAAAAGGGAAAGGGAAAAAGGGAAAAAAAAAGCCACTTTAGTCAGACAATTGGTGGCTGAACTTCACAGCCAACAATCACACCAACGCTGCTTTGATAATTTGACAATATTGTTCAGTATATTATTAGCAGCTTTGCCAATATGATGCACAGAAATAATGAATTGAATTTTGATTGAACTGGAAGTTCAGGTGGGCGTTGGGTTGGATTTTGTTTGGGTTTCAACATGGAAGTGCCTGTGATACAGAAACACTCAGTACCAGACAGTGACTCATTTGTGTTTATAAAATAGAAAATGAAACTGAGGTGAGCAGCATGGGCTAAAATTAATATTCTACTTCCCTTAAATACTCACTTTTTTTTGCTCAGTTCACACTAAAAAAAAACAACATATCACAAAAACGTGACACAACCTACTGTAAGAAGTGACCCACATCAATATGAACAACACAGCAAAAGACAGACACATGCAAATGTTTGCAAACCCCCCCCAAAACAAGCAACCTCTGATTTAAGGTGACTCATTATTAGCCACAGACAAAACAGCACAACAGTTACACTGCAGTGAGTGACTGCAGTGCAGGCTGATAAATTATGAAATATAATTTATGTAAATTCACAATGATAAACTTTACATTAACAACACATATCTCAATCCATCTCAGGCCTTCAGCTATGCACAAACTGAAAAAAGTTACACATGCTGACAAGCAGAGTCATAACCAGCATAGTTTAGCGTGTGCACAGCTGCCAGTGAGAACATATGAGCCAAACATCTACATGCAGTCTTTGAGGCTCACTGTCTAAAGGCCCAGTGGATTAGAAGAGTGTTGTCCTTTGAAATAAATGAAATTAATCTGCACATGGCAGCAAGATTGAGGAGTGCTTAGAGTTTTTAAGGTGATTTACCACAGCACACCCGCATCAATCATCCAATCATCCTGGTGAACACAAATGATTTTTTTTTTTTTAATATAACTATTCACCTTATTCAGTATTCATTTCTACACTGCTTTTTTGCTTGAAATTGTTCTATTTTTCACTGAAGGCTCTGACCAGGCTGCAGTTAGATAATGTCTGCTGCTGTTGCATAATAGCTCCACATTAAGATAACTTTGCAAAAATGGTGATGTCCTCACCCCACTTTATTCTGGTCCTCAGCTACAATAAAACCATGTGAATGTTGGCTTTTATGTTTTTGCTTTTTTCACTATATCTACTGGCTGATTGTTAGAAAGCAGACCAATGACATGAAAGAAAAAATAAATAAACTGCTACATTTATCATACCTTCAAAGCCATAAAATTTATATCAGTTTTTACAACCCAGGTGTGACAGGTAGAACCAGCGCTATTCAAACCTCAAACATTTAGGGGTTGGTGCTCTCTTTGCTACTAACTTGTGCTGACCTACAGAGACAAAAAGGTTGTGTAATGATTTTCTATAAATTATTCCACTTTAAGAAATGTCAGTTGTCCAGGACTGGCTGCAACAGCCAAATCATCCCAAGAGCAAGCTGTCTCATACAAGAAAATATCTGAGCAGACCCATAAATTTCACTACAGGATCTACAAGAAACCCCTGTAACTGCTGCTGTCAAGGTTTATGTTTTAACAATCATTGAGAGATAGCACAAAGCTGATCCGCATGGTAGGTGTCCCAGGACAAAACCTCGGCTGTTCAAAAAGGAAAACAAACTACAGATTGCCAGTGAAGATATATAAGCAAAGACCAGACCGGCTGGAATAACTCACCCTGGAAAAATAAAATAAAGAGTTTTCTGGTCACAGTAACAACGGACATACAATTTAGTGCAGATCAAATTCAAAAACCAAAGACCAAAGGCAGCTTTTAAGGAAAGGATGCTCATTCCCACTGTGAAACATGATTTGGACTTGATTCAACATCTCAGTGACCAGACAGCTTGTTGTCACAGATTCAGTTATGAAGTCTAGATCAAATATTTAAGTATTTTAAGATAACGCAAGGCCATCTGGAAGTCTAAGTTGCACTGAAAGCTAACCTTCATACAAGGAAAGCATACTGAGAAACAGACCAAGAATTGGCTCAAAAATAAAATATATAGCATATTTAAAAGACCTTTAATGCACCTGCACAGTGCTTGCCAGCCACAGTTAATTAACAAACAACAAAGACGTGTGCTGGTAACTACCTAAAGTTTAAGTTCTTCAAAAACTTAAGAGTGTGAACTCCACCAGGTAGATACACCTGTGAAAGGTAAGCCACACGTTTTCTGCAACTACACAGAGATTTGCAGTGAGGGATGATTTCTGAAGAGCAGTCGATTAATTCTGAGTAAATATCGTAAAGGATTTTTGTTTGAAATCCCCATCCCTAATCTGTGCTATGTGAGTACAGACAAAGGAACAAACAAAAGAACAAACAAAACAATTATTAAAGACCGGTGACATGAGTTTAACTTTCATTCTTTTGAAGCTGAAATGTCAGACGAGAGACGAGACAATGCCATGGTATAGTACGCACTTATTCAAGTTCATCTATCACACTGGCATAATAAAGAGATCACCAGTCTAGGGGATGAGGTCTTTCAAATATTGCACTGATTAGAAAAAGAGAAAAGAAAGGGAAAGACACAAGAACTCAATTAAAACTTCACGTTCATGCCTCCCTGCTTCCAAGAGAAGGTCAAGTCATTTTCACCCACTTTGAATGCTAATGGGCAAACAAGCGCAGGATGGAAATGCCGCTTAGCAGAGAGCTATTCTCTGTCAAGTCGATATAAAACAACAGTGAAAACGCTTCACCTTAACTAATGTTTAAGCCGCAAAGACAGGCGGTAGGTGGGTGAGAAAGAGGGAGGGTGAATTATTTACTGCTTTAACACCTGCTTTAGCCTTGAATATACCGACTTCTACAGAGATTTGCATCGGGTTCTTTTATATGAAGCGCCATCATGAGTGGAGGAGAAGGCACTTGGCAACATAAACGTTTTATTTAGAGAACTTTCACAATATTGGGTCCTTTGCCTGTATACATGCAAAGTTAAGGTTTGACTAAGTAAATGGGACTGTATGGTAACTGTCTCACAGACAGGGACTTAGCTAAAATGCCTGTTTTGTCTTTTCCTTCTTTTTATAAGCCCGTCTCACTCTCAGCTTTCAGCCAGTCAGCGTCTAATGATGGAATCAGACTGCACAATATTTTTGCATAGCAATTATAGACGACATGTTCCCTGAGCAGTACTGCTTGCTGTCTTTCACAATGTTCAAGAGGTCATCAGGAGGGAAGCACTAACTAGTAATACCCAGGTAAATAATGTGCTGCTCCATTTCACGGCTCCTCTTAGCTACACAGCCAATATCACTCCATATATGGTTACATTTGTACACAACTGATGTCACAAGGTGCTCCACATTCAGCGTTGTTTTTTGTATTTTATGAAACACATACAAGACACAACAAATGACTGTTGTGCTCAATGACCGGGCCATATTCAGACTAATATTTTTGTCAGGGCCCACAGCACACGTCTGTATTTAGTCTGGACTTTTCAAGAAGTGGTTATTAAGAAGGCAAATGAAAGAAAGAAACAAAAAAGTTCCAGAATAAAATGAAAAAAATGTGGGGTTCAGGACTGAAGGCAGGTCACGTAATTCTGCAAATTCTCAGCATACGTCATTTTTTTTTAATCACTATATGGTTATCAAGCAAGCTTGTTATCATCACACTTGCAGAGATTCACAGTGTACATCACAGGGCAGGGGCCCCAAAAAAAGAGGGCAAAAGGTGAAATCACATGACTTCATGGGCTTCAGAAAACACTCATGATAGAAAAGGTTTTCAATTACTCGTGCATGGTGATTGTGTGTGTGTGTCTGTCTGTGTGCATTTCCTTAAATTTAACTGGTAATCTCTACTATTTAGTGAGCCCATTACAGGTTTACAATTCATCCTATCTGATGTCACTCCTCATTAATTTAGTCTAACTCATTAGCCTGCATCATTAAATAATTACCTACTGAGCAAAAAGGCACAGAACGTGATTAAGCATCCCATTCAAAATTGAACAGTTATTTTAGCTGCAGTGAAGTGCCGTTCAATTGGTGCCAGTGCCAATATGCAGTACCAGTCACAAGTTTGGACACTGGTACTGTGTGTGTATATAAATGAATGCATAAATAAATAAAATAATTAAAAGAAAAAGTCTGTATGGTGTTGTGCCAAAATAGTAAAGGCAGAGAAAGACACATGTATGACAACAAAGTGCAACAAAAAAGGGAATGAATAAACTGAAACAAAGGGAATGAAGAGAATTAAGTCCATGACAGTTAATTAAAGCGAATCAAATGTAAGATGTGTCAGAGGGTGCAAAAAAGCACACCTAATTAATCTTTGATCACAAATCCCAGAAATCCTGAAAAATCATATGAAAACTTTTAGGTTATTAGAGTAAAAGACTCAAGTATCATTAAATGTTTTTATTACAACTTAACAAGACATGTACAAGAGACTCAAAGTATTTTGTCTCTGGTTTCTGCTGTTGGTGTCTAATAAAGGCATAAATGAAAAAAAAGCACATACACATATTTTCACAGCCAGTTGGATAAAGGAACTGCAGAACGTCTTATAGTATGTACAACTTATGTACATTGTTTAAGGGTCATCATGCAGCAGTATAACACCCGCTATCTTCAAACCTTTAGGCAATCTATTTTCTACAAAATTAAAATATAGACTATGCTATTGCTTTGGTTTGTCAGTGCATACATAAGAGCACCATTAAAGGTGTTACTGAGCTTATATACAATGTTAAACAGTGCATTATTATTTTCTGTAGCATCCATGTGTAAGTGAGAAATTTTCCACTAACAAGCTTCCTGCTGTCTGCAGAAGCTGTCTCAACAACTATTAAAATGTTGCTAGTTGGATTTTTTTTTTTTTTTTTTAAATACCAATTAGACTGTTTTAAAAATACAAGGACATTTATACATCTTTCATTTGACACTGATTTTCCTTTGCGGAGTGCAACAGCATACCTCGACAAACAATCTGAGAGTCACTGATCAAAGTTGTTTTTCTTTTATTTTTAGTTGTTATAAGATTTGTGCAACATGCATTGGATTTATGTGGACACGAGTGAAACTGTAGACAGATGGTCTTCTAATGCTGCTCAAGGAACAAATGACTACTGAGTGACTTTGTCTCAAACAGCTGGCGTGTGGTGGCTCTGCATAAGTGTCTGGCCATGTGTGTATGCATGTCATTGAGGGCACAGGCAGCAGAGGGTCCGCCACCAGATGGAACGCATGCAAACAAACCTATTAATATCCATGAAATCAATATGGAAACAAACTCTTTCGTGACCACGCATGCAATTCTTGATCAACCAGAAACCAGTCCTCCTCTACACACATCTGTTGGTGTGTGAATGGAAACAAGCTGAAAGCATTTATGAGTAGAACAAGAACATGCAAACACATAAAAATGGTGTGTGTAAGACACCAGGTAGTATTTTTTTTTTCCCCTTTCTTGCTTGGCTGCAAACCAGCAACCTGCAGGGAGTTAAACAGCCTCTGAATGGAGGAGAAGACCTTGTGTCTGGCCTGATAACACTGTAACAAGATGGAAAACAGTGCTGGGCTGTGAAGGATTTGCCATAGTGGACAGTCTGATTGATTATAGCTTCCACACTTTTTCACACACTGACTGAAAAAAAAGCATATGTGCCAAACACAATCACTGAAAAAATAGCTTTAAAACAGTATATACAATTCCCAGTCTGGGAGGCCAAAAACAGGTATGCAGAAATGCACACGTTCACACATACCTGAGCTCCTGATTCCAATCCATTCTCATTATCAGCCACTCCCACTGGCCAGCTGTGATTTCTTTCTTTTTTTTTTAGTGGGTGCAAAATGTACATTTGCATGCACAGACACACTTGAGCATATACTGTATAGGCAAGCACCAATAAACACACACAGGCATATGGACACTTGCGCACATACACATACACAGCCACACAAACACACATCAAGGGGATAGTAAGAGGGGTGAGAGGTCTGAAATTGAGCTGAGGTACACTGGGACACGAACACTGTGGTCTTATGTCACTTCAACCCTCCGAAAAGACGGCGAGATCGAAAACAGTCCCGGAGAGAAGCAGAAACACCTTCATTACTCTGTGTTAGTCTCTCTGTCTCATTGTTCTCCACTTCTAAATTCTCTTGCTTCAAATTTTTCCCACTTTTTTCTCTTCTGTCCTCTTGTATTCCCTCTCCTGTAGCAGCTCTTGCAATTTGATCTGTAACTTTACAATGTGGAACAGCACAGTGACAGCATCATTTGTCTTCTTCCCCCGCATGTTTAGGTACCTACACACACACACACACACACACACACACACACTCAAGTTCTATAAACAGTTTAGTGAGCTAGGGAAGAAAAAAAAAGCTGAAAAGCTACATCATGTCACCAATGAAAGCTGATGACTTGTTCTTAAAGTATTGAGGAAGTCTATCTCTAGTGCAACAAACGGGTAAAAGAACAAACCAAGAGCCACAAATGATGTCATTCTTATGCTGGACAAATCTTTTCAAAACCCTCAAAAACATGCAGTACCGATTAAAAGTCACTCACCCATTCATAAGGGTGAATGTAAAATAGCTAAATATTCAGCTGTAGGTGAATAGCACGCTTGATATGAAATGAAAAATCAGCAGCTCATTTGGCCTTAAAAAGAGCATTTAGAAATTCAATTAATATGTATATTTTAAGTGGCGCTCCCAGGATACATCGCCCATTTAGGATACAAAACTCATCTGTGGTGCTCTGTATAACTGCAGACAAAAAATGAGAGATATTACACACAAGAATAACTAAGTTGTTTAAGTTTCCATTAAAATAGATATAGATATCTTTTTTTTTTTTTTTTTAGAACCTATGCAATTATGCTAAAGCCCTAAAAATGTAACATTTTGTTAATCACCTCCAAAAAATGTGGATATACATTCTAGTTAATAATATAACTGCTCTGATGAATCCAAACACCACAACAGAATTATATGTACATGTATATAATGTGCATCACAAATACAACACAAATCTATAGACGAGTAAATAATTTGTTTCAGTGTTTCAAAACTATGACAAAATTTGTTCTGTTACAGTCTTTGTCATAAAGTTGGAATTGAGTTAATTCATCCTGTATGTAGGTGTGTAACTTGGACTTCTGTTATTGTTTGAGCACAAGGTGTCCATGCAATCATATCACCACATCTGCAGCTGCATCTCATAGATGCAGGTGACGAGAGGAGCTGAGATGTCAAACGATCACCACCTGGAGGTGATTTGGATCCGATAGCGAGGGTAGATGTCACCCAGGCCTGGCATACCCATACATTTGGTGAGGGTGTACTGGGAGTGTCTGGCCTCCACTTGTGGGAGATCAGAAAGAAGGTCCTGTTTTCAGATCTTGTGGTCTCTGGGCCCTGTGTCTGCATGGGTTTCCACTAAATACCACAGCTTCCTCCCGCAGTCCAAATACTTGCACTTTAGGTTAAATGGTGATTCTAAATTGGCTGTAGGTGTGAATGCACAGAAGATAAAGCATTTAAGTATAAAGTACAGAATAAAGTGCTGTATGAATATGTGAAAAAAAGGATAAAGTGGCTTGAGATGTTGAGAGTTTCAACTGGTAAGTGAGACTAGAAAAGCACAATATTAATGCCATTCCAAAGGAGGTGAGGGACCTTGAGTTTGAATGGACCGTGTTCTACGCTTCCATTACTGAGGTTGCTGTGTGAAGCTGTGGCAGTGAGGTGGCTGGTGCCTGTTGTGGAGGAGGATCCTTTCGAGCTTGGTTACCTAGTGAATTTCTGAATACATTCAGCAGCTGAAGCTAACTATCTGAAATAGCTTGGCAGGAGTTCTTCAAGGCTGGTGGGGCGAGGGTTTAATCCACATGCTGCTGGTGGTTTATTGAGTACATAGCTCAAAGAGAGCTGGCCAAGTGGAGGTTTTTTTTTTCCTACAAGTATCTCAGTCCTCTGTGGAGTTGGTGTGAGAGTGTGTACACAGATCAACAAATGTGATCAAGAACAAATGACAAACTTTCTGCGCTAACAGCACACAAGCCATCAAATAATTAGACACTAATTTTAAAGATCAGACCAACTGTCAAACTGCACAGCAAATGTTTTCTCTGTGATGCTTTGCATTGAGCGTAGACTTTTATCTTCGTTCTAACGCGCATTGATTATGGACATATGTGGTTCCAAATAACAAATCTTTTACGACGGTTCACTGCTAAGATTACCTGCAGCTATTTTTCATCTTTTATGTCTGGTTAGCATAGCCAAGAAAAGAGTTGTGTGAGCTTGTGATTTAAAAAAACAAAAAAACCCCAAAACTATTTTATAGCATTTCTGCATGAAAACTCACATACAGGGAAGATTGGAGTATTTACATCCACAACCTAATGCTTAACTCATTGTATGGAATTAGAACTGCAATAACCACTCTGACAGAGCATGAAGTGCAGCTCTTAGTCACATAAGGATGGGTGTTCACGTGACAAATAAAGGATGAGCACACTGCAACTGGTCAAACTGACATGCTGAATAGATGTGGTGTAGCCCATATTTACACATTGTTTAAAAATTTGAGATAAGTGTGTCTAATCATTTTTATAACAATGAATATGTCAGTCTTTTAGTTTGCTAGTTCCACGGATAAAGTAAAAGCAGCTCCAACATTTTATAAACTGACATTTACGGAGCTTTAACACAATCAAATTTCCACTATGAACAGATATTAAATACAGTGTAACTAGGCATATTTTCAGTGCAGGAAGTATAACTTCCTATTGTGATAAATATTTTTCTTCTTCTCAAACTGAAATTCACATAAACACGGTAATCTACAAAGCTGTACATTTTCCTTCATGATTTCAAACTATAACAAAGAGACAATTTAGAAGCACAATGCACCAAAAAGAAAGTCAACACACAAAGGATCCGAGCAAGTGGAGGAGTTGTTTCTATGGTGACCAACACAAATTAGTGCGAGTCTGAGTGAACGAGCGTGAAGGAGAGCAACAAGAAAGAACAAAATATGCATATACGGTCTAAGTTATGTGTATAATCACACAGTGGTGAAGATTAGGAAATGTCATGTTTGACTCTTCTGCAAAAATATTTGATTACTCTAATGTGAGTACTGAGAGTGCGAGATGTAAGAGGGGAAAAAAAAAAACACCTGAACCTAGACAGGATTGTGCACTATAGGAGCTTGTAAGTGTGTGTTGCTTACCTGAGACAGCCTGTAGCATTGCGCAGCACCTGGGAGGTATGAATGTGGAGCTTGCGGTCATCGTGGTGATTTGGGGAGGAGTCCCAGTTAGAGTGGGGTATGATGACACTATTGGTCAGAACGGCCAAGGCATCCTGGATGATTGGCATCTTCAGTGCGTCACATGACGACAGGTTCCAAAGCACACCTGCATAAAGCATGCATTCAGAAAATAAACATTATATTTATGTCTTTTTAGACTATTCTGTCCTATAACGCTTATATCTTTAGTTTATGTGTTTCCTGACTGATCTGGTTAGTTACTGGCTCCCAAACCTGCTCAGCATTTACTATTTGTTGTTACCCAGAGCTCATTCATTCTCCACTCTCCTCTCATTCTAACTGGCTGAGACATAAGGCAGCCTACCCTGAGTCTCCTTCTTAAGTCTTAAGGTTTTACTCCTGTTAAAGGGGAGTTGCTGTCTGAATTTTAGACATTAGAGGTGCAGGTTAGAACACAAATGTTAATCAGACACAAAATGGTCTTTAACCCACCAAATCCCCTCGTACAATGTCTGTGTGTAGTCTGATTGAGCCAATTTGCTGCTATGTGAAAACAGTGTTGGTAGTAGTTCACTGAATTCACAGCCAGCAAGTGCATGCTCTACACAGGCAGCACCTTTGCCTAAACCAAACAGAACACTTCCTGTAGCAAGACAGAGTCTGAAGCAGACTGCCTCCTGTTGTGTGCTACATTGGATAATATCCTGACCTAAATCTTCCACCGTTATCCAGATTTCATGTGTGGTACACATATTGCACCAATTTCAAAATTTCTGCTGCAGTATGATCTAAATATGGCAGTGGCATGATTTAAGCAGCTTACTGTCAAAGCTGCTGTTTGCTCAGTTATATATCATCATCATCATAAGGAAGGACTGTTTTAGATGCTGCTTAAGAAAATGATGTTGCACATCAACTTAAGTGTGAAAGAAAAAAAATCACAGGGATATTTTCCTTTAGAAAACTGTCATTGACCGTACGCCCTAAGGCTACTCCCTTATTGTTTGAGTAAACTCTGGGCCTTTTACTACCTGTGATTCCCACTACGCTCTCCTTGCAGTCCTGTCAATAAAGGCTAAATCAGTTAAAAAAACAGAACCTGTCATTGCATTGCCCATTGCATGGCCAAGAACAGAAGTGTGTGGGATTCTTGTTTTAGTCTTTATTGTAACAAACACACCGTTCATAGTTGGAATGATAAGATTTGAACATCTGTAAAGTTTTATCAGATAAATTACATTTGCAAAGTTTATAAATAACATCATTTAATTAATTAAATACATTTTCAAGAGCCCGAAATATTTACCCAACCGCATCGCCTTGATCAAATGATGTTTGAAGCTCTTCTATAAAAAAGCGATTAACCATTATTTGATCTTACATACTTCATTAACTGCTCTGCTACAACTTTCTCCAAAACCAAATAAAAATGCATTTGGTTCCATTTGTGTTCAGATATGTACATATGAAATACATTTGGCTGCATCTTGGGAGTGAATGCAGCTAATTAGTCTAAGGAATTAAAAGAACCTAAAACTTTTTTTTAAACCAGAGCGCAATGATATTGATCTTAGACAGACCTTTGTAGAGCAAGTGAAAGCATACTTCAGGATTGGAAAAGCTAACCATAGTATATTTATCACTTTTGAGTAAGCCACCCACAGTTTTATTTTTGAAACTGACTGTTGATCCTGTGAGAAACTGGCATTATTTATCACATGGTGTGCTGTAGAGAACACACACACAAATGTATGACCAAATTAATTTCATGGAAATGCATAAACATAGTGAGCATACACAGCTGCATGGTCATATAGATACGCTGGCAGAAAAACAAGTTTTTATATACACATGTTACACTGAATCACCTGCAAAGACACATGGATATACAACACACACTCACACACGCACTTTTTTTTGCTTCCTATCAGATGGGATACCAGATGCCTTTTCACAGACTGGTGACAGCAGTAGCCCTGTTGGTCAGCTGTGACACACTCTTGCAAATATGAAACACACACGCACTCGCGCGCGCACACACACCCGTATCTGCATACACGCACAGGCTTCATCAGCGTTGTCACATTCTAACTACAGTGGGGAAATAATTATTTGATCCCCTGCTGAATTTGTACAAATATCTTACAAAAAAAATGAACAGTCTCTAATTTTTATGGTAGTTTCATTTTAATGGAGAGAGACTGAATATCAATCAAAAACCCAGAAAAACACATTACATAAAAGTTATAAATCATTATCTGTATAAAGCGCACAGAATTAATTTCTTCCATTCCAGCCTCTCCACCACCACCATGGGTAAAACCAAAGTGCTGTCAAAGGATGTCAGGGACAAGACTATAGACCTGCACAAGGCTGGAATGGGCTACAAGAGCATCAGCTCTGAGAAGATGACACCTGTTGGTGCAATTATTCAGGAATATAAAATGACTATCAACCACCCTTGGTCTGGAGCTCCATGCAAGACCTTGGTTCATGGGGTGATGATGATCATGAGAAAGGTGGTGGATCAGCCCAAAACTGTCTTAAGTTTGCCAGTGAACATCTAAATGATTCAGAGAAGGCTTAGGAGAAAATGACGAAGGAAGAGAAATGCTGAGTATGACCCAAAGAACACCATCCCCACAGTCAAGCACAGAGGTGGAGCCTCCTTCCCTCAGCCAGAACACTGAAGATGGGTCGTGGATGGGTCTTCCAGCATGACAATGACCTAAAACATACCACCAAGGCACCAAAGGAGTGGCTAAAGAAGAAGCACATTAAGGTCATGGAGTGGCCTAGCCAGTCTCCAGACCTCAGACGTATAGAAAATCTGTGGAGGGAGCTGAAGCTTTGACTTGATGAAGCAGCAGCCAAGAAACCAGAAGGATTCAGAGAGTTTCTGTAAATTTCTTTATGGATTTTGGTTGATATTCTATTTCTCTCCATTAAAATGAAACTACCATAAATAAACTTGTTCATTTCTTTGTCAGTGAGCAAACTTACAAATTCAGCAGGGGATCAAATAAATATTTCCCCCACTGTATGTTAGTTAGCTGCTGCTGCTTTGACTGATCATCCCTTCTCCCCGAGGCAGTGACAGAAAACCAAACGCAGCAACAAACAATAAGGTAAAAAACATGGGAAACAGAGCGACAGAAATAAAGGACAGACAATAAAATTAAAAAATATATATATAGATATATCAGGAGGACTGAGAGCTTAAGGAGCTGAGAGACTGCTGAGAAATAGGAACAGATTGCAACAAGAGGAGACAACATACTGTAACTATGACAAACTATAAAAAGCTGTGGTGGAATAGGTCATCATCATCATCTCTTGTGTATTTGGTGTCAGACTCCAGATGTTGCAGGTCCCAGATGACAGATGTCATTCATTTGCACAGTTACCAAACAATTAAAATATGGGCACAATTCAAGATATGCTGTACCCCACAGTTCACAGAGGCTGTCATTGACAAAGGGGTTGGAAGACAACGAGGCCAGAAAACAGACAGAGAAGAGTAGAAAGGCAGAATAAAATGAAAGTAAAGCAGAAGTCACAGAGCAAGCAAATATCAATGCTGCTGAGCAAACTGGTTAATTCTTAACTACAAATGTGCAGCTGTTCAGCCCAAATGAATTTATATTTAATAATTTATATTTAATACACCATTGCAGAAAACAAATGATTAAATAAGTTTCTGCAAGTATAAAATTATGCAAGAAAAGTAAAGACAGGGAGATATAAATGAGAATTTGAAAAAAATTAAGTTTAAAAAGATAAATGGGGAAAGAGAATGAAAGAAGTGGCTGTGTGGATGTGTGTGTGTGTGTGTGTGTGTGTGTGTGTGTGTGTGTGTGTGTGTGTGTGTGTGTGTGTGTGTGTGTGTGCGGGTGTGTGTGAGAGAGAGAGCACGAGCGTGAGCTTGAGAGGACAAGAGAAGGAGGGTGACAATAACACAATGACCTTGTATGCTGCTTGGCAGCAATCACGAGCTTGTACTAAGGCTGTAGTATGTGAGTGTGGTAACATTTGCCTTCACTTTGACTAATCAGCCTCTTGTTTCACATCTCAAGTTTCTGTCTTTCCACTTAATCCTGCTATTCACACAGGCTCTCCTCAAACCAAAGTAAAAGGAAAAAAAAGGCATTAAGCTCGAACATATGCAAACACACATACACTCTTTTGCCACCTCAGAGTGAAGACACACATTCAGCAAAACACTTAACTTACAAAGCTCAGTGCTGTCAAACATCACCTCCTGTATTTCTCTCTGCTTCTTTCTTCCTGTGTCGGTCTGTTACTCGAGTGTTTTCAGTGGATGATTGCAATCAGGTTAAAACAGTGTTGTCTTTGATGAGCTGACAAGAACCAGCACTCAGCAGCCTTTCTCTATCTGCTCTGGCCAATATATCTAAGCAAACACAAACACACACACACATTCAGACACAATGCATGCTCAGGAAACAAGATGTTGATTTTAATTTTTTTCTCTTTGCAGGAACAAATGGAGAAGAAGACTGATTAGAAGTACATGCATAAAGGGGTAGACTGCTCAGTTTTGTGTTTCTGGGGCAAAGGCATTGTATCGGCCGCTGTCCAATAATCTGCGACTTTAAGGTGCGCACACACACACACACACACACACACACACACACACACACACACACACACACACACACACACACACACACACACACACACGCCCATTCTAGAAATAGATATGTATTGCTTCACTAAACCCGATGTCCTTATGGGTATAACATCAATGACCAACAGACAATGACATCATACTTCAGACTTCAGTGTGTGTGTGTGTGTGTGTGTGCGCTATTTTTTTCCTTTTCTCTTTCCTTGTCCTTACACCCCCACCCCCCCACCCCGACTAGTTCCCTTTAGACATTTGACAGACAGTTTCCTAGGAGCTGGGCGGTTTGGGGGAGAGAGGAGATGATTGCATGAATTCATGAATAAATGAGAATGTGACTTGTAAGGGAAGAATGAGACCTGTTAGGCCTCAAGTGGTGATGTTTTATTAAACAGCCTTCATTTGTGCAGCTCAGTGTGAATTAGTTAGCTGCTGGGTCACAACCTGGTGATGAGGAATGCCAGAGATGACAAATTGCATGGCTGCTGTGTCTGCAAAAAAAAACCTGTGAATGAGGAAATAAGTAAATAAATAAATAAAATAAAATAGTAATTTTGGATAACATTTTTCAGACAGCAGGTTAACAACTGCTGACTTAACCCCAGAGTCATGCAACCTTTATTCTGGCAGCAGGTTTGTCGAAGCCACTAAGCAGCACGAGGTAAAATCATGTATTCTGGGTAAACTGCCACAGCAAATATTAGAGATTTTATTACAACCAGAGAGTTTCATGCTGAAAACGTTGCATTGAAACTTCTTGAAAAACGGCAGCATTTGGAGCTTGGAGATTTAGACACTGACAAAGGAAAGCTTTTTATGCCACTTCTGTACACATGGAGCTATTTTCCACTGTAATTCTTAATCTTTTATTTTCATTACAAAACTGACTTCTGGAAATGAGCGCTTGCTTGTGCAAGGGAATATATGTGAGGCTATTGTTTTCATGTTCAACACAATTTACCAAGACATGCAATGGGATATGTCTCGTAGCTGAGAGAACCCAAAATGCACAGTTTTATAAAGAGAAAGTGGATTCGATTGTGGCTAATTGAAGCATTAACAAGTACTAATTATAATAATCTGAGAAGACTTGTCCAAATGCAGACTTTTTGGACACGGTTGTCTTCAGCAGTTGCTTCTCAGCTCAGCCATTTCAGAGGAGGCAGCAACAGAAACTGCAGTCATGGTCCACTGCATTCAAGGTGAGCCCACGAGTAAGGATAGCATCTCCTATTGACATCCGAAGCCTCTGCATCGACCAGACTTTGACTGACAGGCCCAGAAGCCTTGACTTCATCCTATCTACCTCAAGCTCAGACCCAGGAAGCCAATAAAGCTTGTCTAAATTTAAACTTCAGAACCGACAGAGAGATAGGGCAATTGTTAGGGGAAGGTTTTCTTTCGCCCCCCCCCCCCCCCCCAAAAAAAAAAACCTTATACCTCATTTCACAAGACATACAAGATTCTTTAATCCCACATTTGAGGGAAGGGTTACCATGATGAAAGAATAAGAAAGCTGATTTGGTAGAACACAAGCATTATTTAAGGAACATGCCTTTGGGCAGCAGAGTGACACAGTCCCAGAGGACTCTCTCAGCCCCCGTTTGCACGAGAACGATCCAGTTGAAACGGTGTTTTCGAAAAGTAACATGTTCAGACGGAACCATTTAAAAATGCGTGTAGTTCCCACTGCCAGGCCGCAGGTTGGCGGTGTGGGTATAGGAGTCGCAACCATGGTGTCATGTGCCTCTGTGCATTGCAGCTTCATTTTTATTTATTTTTTATAAAGTTAACTTTTGGAGGCTGTGCTTGAGGCTGGAAATGTCTAACCACACAAGCATCTGAACGCTGCATTTATTTAAAATTGCATTAAAGTGGCAGGATCGTGTCAATGGCCAATTCAGCATAAAACACTGCTCCCAGAATTAACTATCTGTAGTCATTCTCTATATTTGTGACATACAACATCAACCTAATTGAATAACAGAATAATTATGCCACAGTTCTTAGAGGTGAATTACAGCAACAGCAGGGTGTTCCACAAGGCAGATTAAGACAGACTTCAAAATATGGCTGTACTGTCGTGAAAGCATTTAAAACGTGGCGTTTAATGCCAAGCGCCGGAGGAAAAAGACAACAGGGTAGACTCATGCATGACACTGAATCACAGACGGGGAAGTGCAAAGACAGGAAGAGTCAGGAAACGGGGGAAGTGGAGATAGAATTTCACAGTGCACGTCTGTTTGTGTGAGATGACTATATAAAAAAGTCAGAGCTCAAAATATGAAACAGTTTGACTTGGGGTGAATTTATTTCACTGGTTAATCTGTTTACAGAGCACAAACACTCCTTTTCCAAGCTATTGTTTTTTTTATATTTTAGTCTCTCAAACATGTTTTTATGATCACATAAAATCATCATCAAAAAAAAAAAATCGTCTTCTTGTCATTCCTACTTCTTGATTTGTAATTATTATTATTATTATTTTTTTTAATGCTGCAGAGATCTCCTGCCTACATGCAGCTTGTTATAAGGGCACCATTAACAGTGAAAAGGTTAGAGAGGAACTGTTATATTTTCCAGACTTCCTTCCTTCCTCTCTGGTATCCTTCTCTACCATTCTCTAGCAGGCTGTTATTGATATCTCAGGAGTTTGTAAAAGGAGGGAAAAAAAACCCCTCTGCACTTGCTTGCTACCTGTCAGTGTGTTGTGATCCACCAGATCCTCTTCCTCTCAAAGAGCAAGCGACCTACCAGGATGGATTTTTGATTGCATGACTGAAGAGGAGCTCTGTCTTGCTAAGTAACAATGGAGACAGAGGTCAAATTGAGCATGAGAGTGCCCCACTGACCTAAGCACAGTATTCTTTGTGAAGGTGCTTTGTGTGTTTCTGTGTTTGAGTGAATGTCTGTGCTTCTACTTTATCCCTGAAACTCTTAAATCTACTTGTATGAGGTCTTATCTCAAGACTAACCAGCTGTAACAAAGAGGGCAAATACAGAAAAACAATAGTGAGACAAATGCAGAAACATACAGTCCAGGTCAGCATGAAACAAACACGAGATCACATAAAAACCCAGCATGCACATGGATAAAGAAAAACAGGAGTGTGAAGAGGAGCAGAAAAAACACAAGCGAGAAGATGCGAGATAACAAAAGATTTGAGTGAAGGACAGAAGAAGAGAGAAAGGTCTAGGCTCTCTCGTGTTTTATCACAGTAACTGTACAACCTGCTGGTGAGAGCTGCTTATAGGAACCTCTGTTAGGCTGCTAGCAATCAGATCCCCACTTACGATAGCTCACAGCTTGACCGAGTTTGCCAACTGTGCAAGATACAGGTCATGTACCTTGTGTGTATCTGATATCAAAAAGAAGGTAAAGTTCAAAGAGAGGTGGGGTCCTAAAAAATTACTGTCACCCTCACCTTAATGTTTGGTTGCACATCCTTTGGAAAAAACAACTGAAATCAACCGATTCCTATAACCATCAAGAAGCTTCTTCCACCTCTCAACTGGAATTTTGGACCACTCTTCTTTTGTAAACTGCTCCAGGTCTCTGATATTTGAAGGCAGCCTTCTCCCAACAGCAACTTTAAGACCTCTCCACAGGTGTTCTGAACTCTCCAGCACTTTGTTTTCATCCATTTCTTTGTGCTTTTTGAAGTATGTTTGGGGTCATTGTCCAGGTGGAAGACCCATGACCTTGGACGCAAACCCAGCTTTCTGACACTGGGCCCTACATTGCGACCAAAAATCCTTTGGTAATCTTCAGATTTCATGATGCCTCGCACACAGTCAAGGTACCCAGTGCCAGAGGCAGCAAAACCACCACAAAACATCTTTGAAGCTCCACCATCTTTGACTGTAGGTGCTGTGTTCTTTTCTTTGTCGGCCTTGTTCTGTTTTCGGTAAACAGTAGAATGACGTGCGTTACCAAAAAACTCTATCTTGGTCTCATCTGTCGACTAGACATTGTCCCAGAAGGATTTTGGCTTACTCGAGTACATTTTGGCAAACTGCAGTCTAGCTTTATGTATCTACGTGAGCAGTGGGGTCCTCCTGGGTCTCCTGCCATAGCGTTTCCTTTCACTCAAATGTTGATGGATATTTGGCTCTGACACTGATGCACCCTGAGCCTGCAGGACAGCTTGGATTTCTTTAGAACTTGATTGGAGCAGCTTATCCACCATCCCGACTCTCATGCGTTGCAACCTTTCATCAATTTTTCTCTTGTGTCCACGTCCAGGGAGATTAGCTACAGTGCCGTGGGCTGTAAACTTGTTGCTTACGTTGTGCACCGTGGACAAAGGAACATGAAGATCTCTGGAGTTGGACTTGTAACCTTGAGATTGTTGATATTTTTCCACAATTTTGGTTCTCAAGTCCTCAGACAGTTCTCTTCTCCTCTTTCTGTTCTCCATGTTTAGTGTGGCACACACAGACACATTGAGTCAAATTCTCTCCTTTTTATCTGGTTTTAGGTGTGATTTTTATATTGTCCACACCTGTTACTGTCACAGGTGAGTTTAAACGAGCATCATATGCTTGAAACAAAGTCTTTAACCCACGATTTTGAAAAGGTACCCACAATTCTGTCTGGCCCATTTTTGGAGTTTAGCATGAAATTAAATGGATTTTGGCTTTTTTTCCCCTCTTTTTTTGTGTTTTTCCAATACACACAAAGGAAATGAACATGTGCATAACAAAACATGTGTGATTGCAATAATTTTCTGGGAGAAATACTTGACTGTATTTGTGTGGCCATATGAAGTACCCTCATCTAGTGTGTTATTATGTATAAATCTTACTATAATACACAGCTGTCTGCAGCTGTCTGTTTGTCCTCCTGCATGATCAGGAGTTCAGCATCCAAACCTGGCACACAGGTACATCTCAGTCATTGTATACAATATGTATGCTATATTTCTGAAGGTGCATGTGACCTAAGAACTCAATCAAGTTGTGGCTGGAGTGATCACATTAAAAAAAAAAAAAATCATCTCTGGTTAGATGTTTTAACTTATATCAGAGAATTTCAGAACCCAGTGTGTGGCACAAATGCATAAACAGAGCTCACAACGAGAGACAAACACACTGTGGTTCATCACAATTGCCTGTCCTAAAACTGTAGAACCAAATGTCATGCTGGAAAATAACAAGCTGAACAATGAAATTACACATATTCTAGATGTTTGCATGTGTGTGAGCACAAGCATCTCTGTTTCTTTTAAGCAGAGAGGGATGCAGTGTTATGTTGCTATTTGCTAGTCCTCTAGTAGCATATTAAATTCTCAGTGGGAGGCATATTGGAAAAATATTTCAAGCAACTGAAGATCAAATTACATCAGCTCAAATGTGTATTATCGGTGTCATTATCTAACAGCTTATGTAGGAGTTTAAATTTAATCTATACATTTTTTGCCTAAACATTATTAAGTTTGTTCATGTGGGTGTATGCACTGCTGCAATGTGTGTTTCATCTGCACCAGCTAGTTTGTAGCATTCATTCCCTCAAGGTTAAAACAAGATTGATTCTTGATAAATCTGTGGTGTAAAACAACACTCTTCTAGCAGGAATCTGAATGTAAGGTGGGGCATATTCAAATTTTGTTGTTGCACACATGCACACCCACCAATGCCCCCCCAACATGTACAGCGTTACATCTTAAATGTCTTAATAAAATACATCAAAAGGTACAGCGCTTAATAAAACATCTCTAAGAATAAATAATATTCACAAAGATTGGCATTCTTTGCAAGAGTCACACAAGTCGTGGCTAAGATTCCTGTTAACCTATGACTGATTATCATCATTCAAGTGGAATGTGAAATAGTTGGGCATGTAAAGAAGCTCAAGATGAACAGCCTTGGTTTGGCAAGTGAATAGTAAACTTTTCTGAAGAACGCTAATTCAATGAAAGCCGGACGTATGAAGAACTACCTTCACCAAGCTAAAACAATTACTGCTGCTGTCATGGCCAACTGAGGCTACAAAAGTCACTAAATAAGAAGCAAAACTTGATAAGACTAACAAATGAAAGACACACATAGTCTTAGTAAAAATAAAAGATAGAAAGTTTAATTTTTCTTGTTGCTGTCTAAAAGATTCTTTCCTAAACCAGCTTTAGTGTAGGTATGTGCTTGACAGATCCTCACGTATCAAATTCTATCCACACATTCATATAAACATGAGAACTGCACGCACGCACGCACGCACGCACGCGCACACACACACACACACACACACACACACACACACTCCATTAAAACCTCTCCTGAGGCCACAAACAGAGCCATGCTGGAAAATAACTGATATACTGTACATGCTATGAGATGAAGTAAAAATTTGTCACAGACAGCGTACCTGTGACCAGCTCTCTGATTTCCACATCTCCAGTCTTCCTCAGCAGGCGGACCAAGGCAGGAATCCCCCCGCAGTTCTTCAGGGTTACTTTGTTCTCATCATTGGCCTTGCCGTACACCAGGTTTCTCAAGGCTCCGCAGGCGCTGCGATGGACCTCACTCATCCTGTGGTCCAGTAGATCAACCAGCAGCTGGATGCCGCCCTGTCTACGGATCTGAGTGGCAAAGAAACCGAATCAATCAAAACTGCTTGTCCTTTGTAAATGAATTGTATATATATATCATCAGTAAGAATTGTACTGCCGGTGGTCGCTTATTTATCTATGCAAGTAGATACTCAATACACAAAGTAGCTATGTGTGTTTGTGCGTGCATGTGTGTATATAGCCTCCAGTGTCTGTCAGTCCTGCCAATCAGATTAACAACACAATGTGGGCTAATTAAAGATACTAATGACTGGGCTTTAACAAAAATGACACTTAATTACACTGATTAGGGAAGAAAAAGCTTGTTTGTGCGTGCCTGTATGTTACAGAATCTCTGCACCACTTTTTGTTTGGCAGTTTTTCTGTTTTTACTCCCTTCATAAGTTTTTACATCCAGTTTTTTTTTTTTTTAGTTGTCTGCTTCACATTTTTTTTTTTTTTTTAAACACAATAATTCATACGCATGAATAGTTCATTTGTGGATTGAGCAACGAGCTCATTGACTACCGGTTGTTCATCTTCTAACAGAAGGCACATCGTTCCAAAATCATCCCTTGTTTGACTTTTAAATCTGCATTTCAGCCACCAAAAGGCAGGCAGAGGAGAAAAAAAAAATAGATGAATTTAAAATAGTGTCTAAACATTTCTGTAAACTGTACCAGAAGACTCATCTGACCTCCAAACTGCACAGCAAATCTGTAGCCAGCTACTCTGCTCGCCTTGTGTTTACTGCTATTTGCCTTGTAAATACACAAAGAGAAACATGCTTGCCCAGAGTGAGAGAAATAAACAAAGCAAATCAGTTCAGATTTATGATTATATCTCGATTCTGTGAGAGGGCGAGGCAGTCAGGACTATTAGCCCAGTAGGGATCACAATGAGGGCACTCTGGCGTTACACATAATGCCTTCCCCCCATGGTGCGACACATATTGCTCTCGCCCTATGCTGGTGGTTTTTAAACCTCCCACATCACTTCTCCACTGCAGGGATCTTCATCAGCCTTAGGGGGCCAAAGAGCTTAAATCAGCCTGTGTTTGGTCCAGTCGACAGGGGTGTTGTGCTAATCACTAGAAACAGGCTGCTGAGATCACCAGGAGACTAGTTGAAACAAGGATGGAGCAACTAGTGTGTGAGACAGAGCGAGAGTGAGACTGCCGCTCATGCTTCTTTTATTTAATCTCCCGAGTACTGCAACTGACAGACTTACTCAACCAGATAACTCTGTTTTTCACAGTTAGATGCATATTCAGACTTTTTTGAAACCCTGTAATATTTTTCAGCATGCTCTCCTCCAAACATGGGACATTAAATATAGAAAATAATTCATTAGTAATGCCTGCTTCATTGTCAAGCACCAGATGGGTGGATTTTACTACGCAAATGAGCAATAAGACATAAATGGATTTCCAAGGCTTTTTTTTTTTTTCTCCTGTGATTATCTTTGGCTCTCGCACACTCGTACTCACACTTTTTGCATGACTGAAGTCAAAAACAGGTGTGCACGTAAGGTTTGCAAGTGCAAGTTTGACTTTTCATAGCAAAAATGAATGATAATACAGAAGATGCACATAAAGACAGAGAAAGAGACAGGCTGAAAAAAATGACAGGAAAAAAGAAAGCATGAGAAATGGAGGGCAAAGAGGATGTAGGTGTTTTATGACACAGCAGGAGTTTATCCAGCAAAATGACTTTGCTTATCTATTCAATTAAAATGGATTAAGGAATGCAGTGAATGGCAAACTAACCTTGCTCAATTGGCCACACAATTTTCCCAACCTGATTTGCTGCCCCTCTTACGCCTTCTAGTCCTCACCCCTGCTCTTTTTCCCCTCCTCCTGCTCCCCCTCTCCTCCTCCCGTGCTGATCTGTGCCCCTCTCCCTCTCCCTGTTTATGTTTATGTCACAGTTAATCTGTTATTCCACTTTGTATTGCCTCTGAGCTACATCCAAGGCTTGCCAATACCTCTGCGCCTGTTCCTCATGTAAAGAAGATTAGAAGCGCAGATTGATTTGTCTTTGTCTCACCCTGTTCTGCCGTGGACACGGCTATTGGTAACCCATGGCGACAGTTTTGCCGTGGTAACAGTTAGCAGTGGTGACAGCCGGGACTGTGAGAATCAGAGGTGCTGCCAGCAGAAAAACTGGCAGCGGGAAACACGGGCGACACCTACCTGAGATGGTGGCACGTTAAGATTAACGAGCGTTTATGACTCACCACATATGGAAGTTCAACATTAATCAGCAGCACACTCCAGACGGTTCACTGTTTGCATGTGAGTGCGGAGACAGAGCGGGGATGCGCTACACCTTTTAACCTTTTATGTATGTACACTCACAGGCAGGCATACACACATGCAAGGGCTTGTGTTGTCTTCACTTGACACTTAGGCTGAGGCTAACTGCAATTTAAAGCCTTCCAACCTTTGGTTAATTGAGTTTTTGGCCCTAGGCTAACATTTGCCTCTTGAGAATTTTAAACTGGGCCGAGTAAGCCATTAACCTATGGCTACCTAATATTGTTCTGAGGCTGGGATACAGCTAATTCTCATAGAGTTATCAAGAGCAGAATTCACAGCTGTGAAAATGTACTGTAATAAATATAGTGGAGGCTTTGTTGTATGACGAGTGAAGTAAGGCAAACACTGCTCTTTACAGCAGCTATATATGTGTTATTAAGGAGGCTGTCCCCAGGACTTAATAATACTAGAAAATGAATTTATATCTACTTTTTTTGAGAGCCAATAAGACTTTGCCAGAAAACATGTACTTGTACCAGAATGACAGGATGAGAAAGGTATGGAGAAGGAGGGAAACAGCTCATGAACCGAAGCACGTCACATCATCTGTCAAACATGGCACGGGTACGTACTGTGTGGCTGCCAGTGGAAACCAGTCTCTAGTGTTGATGATATGACTGCTGATAGAAGTAGAATGATAAATTCTGAAGTGTCCCCTCTACTATCATTCTATGCTAAAAAACTGATTATACAGTAACAGTACATACAGTACAGTGTAAAATAGATAATGATCCCAAGACAACTTGCAAAAGCAACAAAAAAATTTCTCAAGATAAAATAAATGAAATAGTCTTCCGTGGCCAGTAAGCAAAATTTTAAGGTAGCTGAAGCAAAGGCCATGCAGAGCATTTCAAAGGTGGAAACACAGCATTTAGTGATGTCTGACTACATTCAGTACTTTAGTTAAATCCCTTGAACTAAAGTTGAAAGTCTGAACTTAAACTGCATTTACATATTCTGTTTGATTTAAAACCAACTATGGTCATGTACAGAGACAAAAACTTATGGACCTAAATGTACATAATGGCCAAAGGGGGGAAGCTAAGTGGAAAATAGTGCATTAAACATTTCGCACTGTGTGAAGAGGGACATAAGCACACACTAGTGTTGCAGTATCATTTATGGATCGTTTGCTGGTTTTCTCATTGCTCACATTCATGTCTGCTGAGCAGACATTTACAGCATTTGCAGAGTTCCCGGCCTAAAAATCTAAAACCTGATTCTTTTGAGGATGAGAAATGACACGGAGTCAGGGGGGCACATTCCTCTCCCATCAGGCTGCTTGTTGGATAAATGGACATCGATATGTCAACCCAAAATGAATTACTGATCTAACTAAAGTTCAGCTTGAGACTGTGAGCTTTTTTCTTCTTTTTTTTGGCACACCCAAAGGATATCCATTAGCTGCCATGTAAATGGTTCTGTTTTCATTCACTATAGCTGAAGCATACAGCACATAACTGGTTGTAGGTGTGAATTCAGTTATGTGTATGGATGATATGGCATTTGCACTCTGTATCTGTCTAAATCAGCTATAAATGATGCTGAAGATGAATTTGGCAAGCTTTCTCTGCATCTAAACTCCAGCCAGAGCTCCATCTACCCTAGCGCGCACACACACACACACACACACACACACACACACACACACACACACACACACACACACACACACACACACACACACACACACACACACACACACACACACACAGAGCTCCTCTCTCTTTCTGTCTCTGTGTATCTCTTTCCTTCTCTCAGTTTATGTGAAGGAAAGAGAAGTGTATCCATACAACCATATAATCATCAATTAAAATATGCTCTTATTCTAAATTGTACACACATACCCGTCAGTGTCCTAGAAACAAAATTTCCTTAAATTCATCCTTCGTGACACGTCCCCAAAAACCACTGACTGTATTCTGCCTGTTCCAAGATCAGAAAGCAGTATTTTCTTGTTTTTTTCCCCTCTATATTTTTCTTCTTTCCATTTTGATAACTTTCTTATCGTTTCTCTCCGTCTTTCTCGTAAGGCTTTGTTTTCTGATTCTGAATATCCCATCTCTTTCTGTTGTCTGGTCCTATCTTTCCTTCTATCTATTTGCTGCTACAGAGTATCTCTTTAGCAATGAACAGCAGCCATGCTGGGGCTGTATTTAGCTGCTCAGTCTGACTGAAATTAAGACATAAGAGAAGATAAGCCTCTTGATCAAGACCCACACTAAAGAGTTGCAACCAGTATCTACTTTCACATACTGTACATGCCACTATATGCTGTTCTCATAATTCGAGAAGCAAGTACTCCATTAATAATACCATACACTAATTCCTCTTTATTAGATTCCTAAAATGGTTTTAATATATTTCTTTTTAGTCTTATGGTTATTTTGTTAGGAAGAGGCTATTTGAAACTGTGGGTTAAAGTACTTTTAAAGAACAGCTAGGTGAGGTTTAAATACACATAGCAACTCTTACTTGACAGGAAATAATCATTTAAGAAAGAAAAGGAAATATCAAATCTGACGCACGATAAATCGTAAGGTTACTTTTCACCACAGCCAGAATAGAAGAGCTCTTTAGTACTGAAACATAATGTCTTAAACTACCTGCCACAAAAATATTTAAAAAAAATGCATTCAGTTTGATTTTGAGATAGTTATGATTTTGTTAGAGAGGCTGTCAATTTTCTAAATGTCAGCTGTAATTTTGGAATGACAGGCTTGATTAGAAAATTATAGATATAAAATAAATACAAAGTTATAAAAAGCTGTGATTTTAACTTTGTGAATTCAAAAGCCAGTATTATTTCTGGAAAAAAAAAAAAAAAATCAATACAGAGCTCTGAAGCAAATCAAGGAGCAGTGTCGCTGCAGGAAAAAAATCTGGGACCCCCTAAAACCATTCCCAGGCACAGAGGAGCTCACGGTTTATTAAGAAAGCAGTATGCCAAATCTGAGCAACAAAAAATAAAATGTATAAACTGCATCTTTATTACTCAATCTAACCGCCAACCTTCAAAAATATATATTAACACACAGTGATGACAGGAAGTCTAAAGTGCAGGTGAAAGTTCTGGATGCACTAAAATCCTGTAATTATTCTGTGGCTAAATTATTCCTTTGATTGGCACCTACGAGAGTGTTAATCTGAAATCACACATAAAAACACACTCTTAATCATACAGCATTGCACTCATCCAGATCTAGCCCTTTCTGCTTGTCTAGTGGCTGACTGGTGTAACACGTTTGTCAAGTCAAAATGAGCACACAATGCTGGCAAAACCATTCAGGAAGTTAACACTGCCATTATGTTTCCTCTGGATGAAGAGAGGAAGGAACAGTCATCGACAAAACTACATCAAAAGAACCCTCAAATTTCTTTTGAAATTACAGGCAGAGCAGGTCATAAAAAAAAGCCAATGTTTGTAACTGGATTGAAGTAAAACTAATCAACTTACACGCCTGCTGGTCTTTGTCTATGCTTCAAAGGATTAATAAAACATTTTTCTTTTTGTCTGCTGATAGGCAGGAGTGAGTACAACTGACAATTTAATGTCACTGGGTGTGTTTGGAAGCTTTTGTAATAAAGGAAAGATAGTTTTACGGACACTTTCAACTCTTACTTATTTAAAAGGAAAAGAACCAGTTGGTTACAACGCTGAAGATGAGACGAGATGCACAACTGATTGACTTAACAAAAGAGACTTCATTATTAAATTCATTGTGCGAGCTACACTAAAATGGATGGTAAGCGTAGTGCTGTGGGACGAAGCACCAAAAGATATTTTAAGAACAACAAAAATCCCTCTCAGTTTAACTGTGGGCTCTATTTAAAGCATTTTCAAAGCTTAAGCTGTTGTCACAGAGCTCTTTGTGACAAGGATGCAGCTCTTTTGGTTAAAGTCGCCAGACTCTAAAAGGTAATTTTAGCAGGCAGAGGACCCATTGCTGCCTCATGAATTTATTATGTGTGTGTGACTAGTATTTCAACACATTAATTCTGAATCAGACTAATGTCTTGAACTCTAGAGTCGCACAGCAAATCCCAGGTTCTCTGAGGTGAAGTCGGTGTGTTTTTGTGTGTGTGTTTTTGTCAGTGGAGTCTGGTGGGTTTAATGAGAGAAGCGTAATGGTGCCGGTAAAACGTCAAATAAGGTCTGTACAGTGATGAAAAAACAAAACAAAAATAAACTAGAAATACAGACAGAAAATAACCAAACTAATATTTTCATCTCCCGTCACCTGAACTGAAAATCTAATGAAAATTTCCCCACAGGAATAGGCCAACCTTGGTATTGTTTAAAGGGGCTAATATCATTTATTACTTCTCTCCTACTCTCTACACTTATCCTGCATTTTAGTACAGCCAGATTCACAATGAATCTGTACAATCTTTAGATGTACATATTTTTTCTGTTTCTGTTGTCAGACAATAGAACAACTATGAAATGCTGCATTTAATATGGCCCAGAGACTACAGGGAAAAACCATTAACATACTCAAGACATTTACCAAGCGGCTACTCTGCACTGAAATCTTGATTCCTGTAAATGTGGTGCTGTCTGAAAAAATCTACATTCACATATGTTGCAAAAAACAAACAAAAAGAAACTGTGCTGAGAATTTGGCTGAGAGACGTTAGAAGCCACAGAGAGTCTCAATCAGGTCTGTATCAGCACCCATGTCGTCTACTGAAGCAGCTTTTATTGGCTGCTTCTCTCTGTCACTCACAGACCTTCTCCTGAAGGGGGCGGATGCAGCAGCCCATCCAGTTCTATTTAAATCCACAGACACTTAGACTGTTAGAAACTGAGCTAGAAACCAGGGCTACATAGGCATGGTTCAAGAAATTATTTGCATTGTGTTTTCAAATGAAACTTAAAATACACATTATGGTAACATGTGACACTAACAGTAATCTGTCTTAAAGTGATAGATTGGCCGAATGTGTGACCTTTAAAGGAGATCTGAGAAAAAAAAAAAACACAACAAAAACAATATTGTGGCTATAGTAGAAACTGACATCTGAGTTAATGTAAAACAAATTATTTCCAAGTATATCAAGAACGTCCATGAGGTTATATGTAAAAAAGAAATAAAATAAAATAAAAACCCCGGCTTGCGCTGTGGGCGGTCTTTGTCCTCCAAGCTTGGGTCCTCTACCAGAGGCCTGGGAACATAACGGTCCTGTGCAGTATCTTAGCTGTTACCAGGACTGTGCCCTTCTGGACAGAGATCTCGGATGACGTTCCCAGAATCTGCTGGAGCCATTCTCCCAGTTTGGCGGGGACCACTGTTACCATCACCTTTCACATCTTCTCTAACTCTTCTCTGAGCCCTCGGTATTTATTGAGCTTCTCGTGTTCTTTCTTCCTGATGGTGCCATCACTTGGTATTGCAATGTCTATCACTATGGCTTTCTTCCTCTGTTGTTGGTTAGCCATCACAAGTTTGTCTGTCTGTATCTGGAAGTCACACATGATCTTGGCTCTGTCATTTTCAACTACCCTTGGGGGCGTGTCCCATTTTGACCTCAGGACTTCCAGGTCATACTCAGCACAGATGTTCCAGTCTACTATGCCAGCCACTTGGTTATGGTGTTCCATGTTGGCCCTGGCGCTAGCATCTTGCACCCTGCTGTTAAGTGCTGGATTGTCTCAGAGGCATCCCTGCACAGCCTGCACCTGGGGTCTTACCTTGTGTGGTAGACCCCAGCCTCTATCGATCTTGTGCTCAGAGCTTGTTCCTGTGCTGCCATGATTAGTGCCTCTGTGCTGTCTGTCAGTCCAGCTGTCCAACCATTCTTCTTCTATCATCTGGTCGTACATGCCGTGCAGAGGCCTGTCCTTCCATGATGGTTCCTGTTCTTGTTCCTCTTCTTTCTTGGGTTTCTGCTACCTGAAGTAATCACTAAGGAAATCATCCTTGTTATTGGGGCTTGGTACCAACTGGACATAGTAGTGGTGGACAAGCACAGGAAGAAGGCAGCAATGATAGATGTAGCAATACCGAGTGACAGCAAAATCAGGGCGGTGCACAGTCTGCAACTTAGTACTGCCAGCTATGCCTCTGTGGATTTTGGGCTTAGGACCTGCTCTTGGCCTGCCATGATCAGAGCCTCTGTGTTGTCCTTTAGGCTGGCTTTTCCTAGCTACTGGTAGGATTTCTTGATGTCAGCCACATGGTACATCCCTCTACATGCATTCTTGATTAAATACCCAGAGTGGTTCTAGTATTGCTGTGGCAATGGCATAGAGTAAATGAGTTCCTTGGTTTCAGTGATACTGGTAGTGGGGATAGTAAGCAGAGCAGTGTTCACATCTGCAAGCATCTCCTCTGATTGGACTCTGTCAGTAAGCCGGGGGGAGTTGTGCCTTTGGTTGGATGGCTACCTTGAACCTGTCTACAAGCTTTACCCACAGCTCAGTAGATACATCTGTCACTGCTGGTGGATCAGTTCCACTGCTCTCCTCAACATTGTCCCCATTGTGCTGTTCTCTGGATCTCCAGCTCTGAGAGTAGCTACTGTAGTAGATGTTATAGCACAGAGCTATCAGGTGTTTCTTGGGTCTTAGTGTGGAAGTTGGTCTTCTACTAAACCATTAGTACATTACTTCAGAATCCCTTTACAAGTGTGTGTCTATATATATGTGTGTGTGTGTGCAAAAATATTGCACTATTTGGCTTCAATATAGCAAACGGATCTTTAACCAAATTAATGTCCCATATCTGGCTTAGTGATCGTCAATCAACTTTGTTTTTCATTAAAGACTATTTAAGAAATACAGCTTAAGGCACATCTCAGTGTGTTTCTTATTGCATCATGTTTCACACGCTGCATTGCTGTCATGTGCATTGTGCACATGAGGAAATGTGGAACTGTGTCTTGTGTTTGCAGAAAATCTAAGTGTGTTTTTGTTTGATGTGATCCAAAATACTGACTGAATTCTCTTTTTGTGTAAACAGTGTTTAGCCACGCCTTGGACCTTAAGCATGACAATGAAACAGACTGATGAAGCTAGGCCAAGGAATTCACTGTCAATGCAATGTTTTTTTCTTTATTGTTGGACACCTCTATTCAGGCATAATTGCACCCATTATAAAAGACATGAGCACTTAGGTTTCTTTCAGAGCTGCATGGATGAGGGGGAGGGAGAGGAATCAAGTGTGATGTTTTTTGTACGTAAGTGTGATTGCATTTCTGTACCTCTCTATGTGTGTGTCTTTGTGTGGGTGGGTAAGTGGGTCGATGTGAATGAAAATTAGCTGTCTGCATGTTTACATGTTTAATTGCCTTTGATTTGCAGAAAGTTAATATTAATTTTTCTGTTTTGCATTGTTTTATGTCTATTTGCATATGTGCACACATCATGGTGATGCACATCCCTTTACATTTGTGCATGAATGAGCAACCCAGCAATGCGGCATCACTTTTCATTAGGTTGCAGTGGCAGCTATTGACTGTTACCACTGAAATTAATTTCATATAGAAAGAAAATGTCAGTGTTCTCACTTGTAAAGTGATCCTGAAGTAATATAGAATGTCGAGGGGGTGCGTAAAATTGTGTCTATTGAGGGCACAGATGCAGATGTGAATGCATTTGCATCTGCATGTGCCACTGCCATTGTTTTAAATTGCCACTAGCTTTATTAAAGGGTTTATTAGAGTGTTTCAAAGGGGCTTCACTGCAAAATTAGTTTTGAGAGACAAACTTGCTGCTTTGGGACTAATTGAGCTTCATTGCCTCAATAAATACAAGTCAGTAGAAGGCACAGCTTAAGAATGGTGATTGTGGCAAGCTTTATCAAGCAGAACATCAGTGTGAAACTGGTTAGCTATTGCAAAATTTCTCAAAAGCTTTTCTAAGAATAGTTTTGACAATATCTTCTAGTCACAAAGTAGTCACCTGTTTTTTTTATATGCATATTTTGAAAGCTTTCATTATCCAAGTTACAATCATTCCCTTCTCTGCAACACTGATTTTAATCAAATTCACACATAACACTAAACATGCAGAAACGCACAAACACGTGCACACGTATACACAAACCTCAGCTTTGATCTTGTTGTCTCCGAAACAGAGATGCTGTAGGTAGGCTGCAGCATTGGACTGCACCGAAGGGAACTGGTGCTGTAACATCTGGATCACCTCTGGCAACTCTGGATCTCTCCACCCAAACTCTCTGCAGAAAGACAGACAAAGACACTTTGATTCCTTCAGCAGTTTAACAAAGCTTCTCACTGAAATATAAAATATTACCCACAAGTACTCCAATAAAATCAGAGATTTTTTCCCCAAAATACCCAGAGCCACAGATATTCAACTATACATGTCCACGTTAATGCACAATATAAAGAGAAGGTGAGATGGATTCAAAGGCAGATCATGAATGAAAGAGAATTAAATGTTAAAATCCACTCTGTTCTGTTTTCAGCAAAAGAAAACTCACTTCTAATAGGAAAAAGCTTTAGAAGCTAAGCAACACAGTGGAACAGAAATGACACAGAGCACCTCCTGAGTGCCCTATTTGCTGAAACATTTCTATCCAACACAAGTACAGGAAACGAAAGGAAGTAATGATGAGCTGACCAGGCTTAGGACGTGGTATCCATGAAAACCTGAACAAATGCATGAAAATCTAGCACAAATTGTATTAGTATTTTAGATTAGTTGATAGATTAGTTGGATTTCACTTGAGTAACAGTGAGTCTTTAAAAACTTTCAATGGTTTTTCAGGCAGATGTTTTACAACACTGTTATAACAGTTGTCATAGCAACCATGTGTCAAAATATCCATCCATCCATCCATTTTCTTCCACTTATCTGGGGGCAGCAACAGAGAAGCCCAGACCTCCACCTCCTCAGCCACCTCCTTCAGTTTATTCGGGGCTACACTGAGGCATTCCCAGGCCTGCCAAGAGATATAATCTTTCAAGTGTACCCAGGGACCTCATTTAGGCAGAACATGCCCAGAACACCTCACCCAGGAGGCATCCAAGTCAGATGCCCGAACCACCTCAACTGGCTCCTTTCAATATGGAGGAGCAACTCTATTCTGAGCCCCTCCCAAATGACTGCACTCTTCACACTATCTCTGAGGGAGAGGCCAGCCACCCTTTGGAGAAAGCTCATTTCCACTGAATTCCACTGCGATCTTGTTCTTTTAGTCACTACCCAAACCTCGTGACCATAGTTGAGAGTACGGACGTAGATCGACCAGTAAATCAACAGCTTCACTTTTGTGCTCAGGTCTCTCTTCATCATGACAGAATGGTACAGCGTCCACATCCCTGCAGCCGCGGCTCCAATCCGTCTGTCATCTCCCGCTCCCCTCTTCCTTCACTCATGAACAAGACCCCAAGATACTCAAACTCCTCCACCTGGTGCAGCAACTTGTCCCTGGCCCAGAGTGGGCACTCCACCCATTTCCAGCTGAGGACCATGGCCTCAGACTTGGAGGTGCTAATTCTTATACCTATACCTTCACACTCAGCTGCGAACTGCTCGAGTTTGCGCTGGAGACCACCACCACCTGTTGAAGCCTTGAGTTTTCAGCCTTCTGTTTAAGGCGTTTCTGGTTCCTGAAAATGCTACTTCTTGAAAAACAGGTTCCAGAGTGGAGCAGTTTTGAAACACTTCAGTCTATGTTTCCATGTAAAGTGCAAAAACGCTATTTTTTGAAAACGGGGGTGTACTTGCACTCCTATAGCCACACCGCTAACTTGTGGCCTGGCAATGGGAACTATATTGTTTTCAATGTCAGCGTTTCCATGTGAATGGAGATCGTTTTTAAAACATTTCCATCTGAACGCGTTACTTTTTGAAAATGAAAACAGTAAAACACTGTTTGCACTGGATTATTCTCGTGTAGACGTGGCCTACAGTTGCAGCCACCGAAAATTGCCGGCCGATCCATGACGGGACCTTGGCCGGTCCTTGGCCGATTCGTGGCCGAACCTTCATCTGCAAAAAGCAGAGATTCTGAGGCCACCAAGATGGAAGCCTTCTGCCACTTGGATACACCTAAAAATTCTGTCCATAAAATTATGAACAGAATCAGTGGCAAAGGGCAGCCCTGGCAGAGTCCACCAGAAACAAGTCAAACTTTTTTGTCGGCAATGCAGACCAAACTCTCATTGCAGTTGTACATTACAGGGACTAAATGGCTTGTGATAATGGGCCAGACTTGAGCAGCAGCCCCACAGGATACCCCGAGGGACAAGGTCGAATGCCTTCTTCAAATCCAAAAAACACATGTAGACTGGATGGGAAAATTCCTCTCATATATCCTTGAGAGGATAAGGAGCTGGTCCATGACAACCTCATCGTTCCTCCTAAATCTGAGGTTTGACTAACGGACAAACTCTCCTTTCCAGCACCCTGGCATTACCCTTCCCACAGAGGATGAGGATTGTGATCCCCCAATAGTTGGAGCATACCCTTTGGTGCCTCTTCTTGAAACCATCACCCCAGTCTGCCAATCCATAGGCACATCCCCAGAGCTCCATGACTTTGTCGAGGTGTGTCAACCAAGACAGCTCTACAAACATCCAGATACTTCAGGAACTCAGGGGCACTGCCACCAAGGAGTTGTTTAACTACCTCACTGACCTCATGCAAGTGAAGGGCTAGTTATCCCCTCATCCCCAGACTCTGCCACCTTTACAAAGGGCATGTCAGTAGGATTAAGGAGGTCCTCAAAATATTCCGTCCACCGCCCGACTACTAGATCCTCAGTTGAAGTCAGTAGCGCCCCGCCTGCACTATACACCGTGTGAGTAAGTCACCTGACAGCTTACCAGAATCGTTTTCAGCCCAGTCTTTTTCCATGGCTTCATCAAACTCCTCCCACACCCAAGTTTTTGCTTCAGCCACTGCCTGAGCTCCATTCTGCTTGCTCAACCAGTACCTGTTGGCTACCTCTGAAGTCCCACAGGCTAACCTAGCTCGATAGGACTCCTTTTTCAGCTTTATGGCTCTCATTACCTCCAGTGCCCTCCATCTGGTTAAGGGATTACCATTATGATAGGCACCAGTCGCCTTGAAGCAGCAGCTCAGTGCAATGGCCTGAACAGTGGAGGTGCAGAACATGGTTTATTCAGACTCAATGTCCTCAGCCTCCCACGGAATACTGTCAAAGTTCTGCCAGAGGTGGGAGTTAAATATATTGTGTATTAGGGCCTCTGCCAGGCATTTCCAGTACACTCTAACTATATGTTTAGGTGCACCAGGTCTGTGCTGCATCCTCCCATACGACCTGATCCAACTCACCACCAGGTGCTGATCATTTGACAGCTCAGCACCTTTTTTCACTCAAGTGTCCAGAACATATGACTGCAGAGCCAATGATACGATTACAATATCGACCTGCAACCTAGGGTGTCCTGGTGCCACGTGCACTTGTGAACGTCCTTAAGTTCAAAGATCATGGATAAACTGCGGTTGGCACAGAAGTCCAATCACCCCTTGGGTTCACATCAGGTATGCTGTTCCTCCCAATCACGCCCCTCCAGGTCTGGCTGTCATTGCCCACATAAGCATTGAAGACTACCTGTAGGATGATGGAGTCACTGGATACATCCTCTAAAAAGGCTGGGTACTCTGAACTGTCATTTGGTGTGTACGCACAAATGACAATCAGGATCCACTCCCTGGCCTGAAGGTGCAATGAAAGAACCCTCTCATTTACCGGTTAAAAACTCCAACATAGAGACAGCAAGCCAAGGGGATATAAGGGTACCTACCCCAGCCCACCACCCTTCACAGAGGCCAACTCCAGACTGGAACAGAGACTAACCCCTCTCCAGGAGACTGGTTCCAGAGCCCAGGTCGTGCATTGAGGTGAGCCCAACTATATCTAGCTGGTATCTATCAACTTCAGGTACCAGCTCAGGCTCCTTCTCCACCAGAGAGATGATGTTGCCTTGGGAGACCGTACCAGGGGGCAAAAACCCCCAGACAACATAATCCCTAGGATCCCAAGGACACACAAACCCCTCTATATTGATAAGGTGGCGATTCATGCAAAAACATTTTGAGAGGTGACTGATCAATATGAGGATACTAGGGTTTACCATGTTGAAGGACAAGCTGAAGGGCAATGGATTATTTGTAAATTTTTAGAGCTCTGGTGAAATACAAGTTGTTAAAAATAAAGGGGATTTTGCAAGAACCAAGAACTAATGCTTGCTGAGAAATTCTGAGAAAGCTTATAAAAAGTCAAAAAGTGTTGGGAACTGCACAGCACAGCATTTCTGCTGCCTGCTTGCTGTCTGAAGTTTGAGTTATTTCCTATACTTTCTACTATTGGAAGTTTACACTCCCATGAACACTCTAGACAAAGTGAAATAAATGTTTTTTCCCTCGGTAATACACAGGAAATGGTCTCCTTTATTGTATTATCCCCCACTGATAATTGTTTTGCTATGGTCCCCCAAATGAGGAAATTATGAGTGTGTGAGGAAGTGTGGGCGACTGGATATTTCTACACTCATGCCCGAGCATGTCGCCTCAATCCACTGTAATCTTTTCTCCAATAACCACTTTGTAAACTGTTTCTCTGTTGCTTCTTTCTCTCTGTGCTTTCAGAAAACTACCAATTCTCAATGTAATCTGACGAAAACCTATGTTGAAATTTTGTGGCTCCCATTGATCATGATGTTTGAGGATTGATTTTGTTGTTACTGCCTTCATGCTTACTGTTCTGTGGCAAACTGGGTCTCACTGTAATCCCCATCAAGCTATCGTGCAAACTGCTGATTTATTGTGCCTCCTAGCTCAGCCAACCAAAACATGAAAATGTGGTAAATATGGGACAATTGACCTGCCTGGGGAGTTAAACCTGATGGGGTAGAAGATTGTGTGTGCATCCATAGTTTTTGCAGCAGAAAATGAAGCCTCGACACAGCGCTCATCTCTGTCGGATCAAGTGAATGCAGTCTATGAAACATCTGTGAAAAGCAGAGCATTCACGGGGAGTAAACATGGCTCTCAAAGATAAAGCAAGCTCCAGCATGGACGGCTCTTTATCTGCGGAATGATAAGTGTTCATTCAGCTGGAAAGCAGGACTGAAGGAGGGAGGTAGGGGACAGATAGAGAGAAGGAGGAAGAGGGAGGGATTCCCAAGGCATTTAGGGGATTTAGGAGGAGAGACCCCCAAACAACGTTCCTTAAATCACACAGTGAGATACCATCAGGGCAGTTTGTTTATGTGTGTAAGGGTGTGTGGCAAGATTAAGATAGGATCATGATGCGTGCTTATGTGGCCACAGTTACTTCTGTGCCTGTTTGTGTGCATGAGTGTAATGGCAAGTGCACATACAGTCATTTGGGTCTATACTTCAGTGTACTGACACATATATATGTATCTGACTATGTGCTATGTCACTGTATGTGTTTGAGTGTGTGTGTCATCCAACCCCCTACAGCCTCCCAGTTCTGTCAGTGTAGTTAATAGAAAGCAGAGCGATCTGCTGATAAGATAAGCATCATGGCTTGCCATTAATTAAAAACCCCTGGTAGGCAGAGAGACAGTGAGGGGAGCAGAGCAAAAGAGAGAACGAGACAGACAGTGAAACAGAGAGGGAGAATAAGGAGTGAAAGTTTGGGGGGGGGGCTGAGCATTTGGGGGCAACTATGAGTACAACAAGCAAGAGGAAGCTGACAGGAAAGGGGAAAAAAAATGGAGAAAGAGGAAAACAACCCTCAGATGAGATGCCAGTCATGTCAACACAGGTGCTAATGAGAGCCATAGCCCTGGTAGATGCACCAGAAGGCAACGTGCCAATGATGTGAAACAGCAGGATGGAAACAGAGGGGAATACAGCCTGCAAAAGGGAAAACTGATCAAAGATGCGGTACCAACAAAACTGCATTGAGAAAGCTGCACTACAATATGCTGCCATTTATGTGCCATATTCTTTATGCTCCGTTATTTATTTGTTTTTTTGTTTTGCGTTGTAATAAATGCCACACAGAACAATTTGTGGACTTGGTTCTTTTATACCTGAGCTGTGTGTTTTTGATATGACACACCAGTGGGTATGGGAATAAATTAGGTGGCAGTGCTGCAGCACAGAGTTTCATGTTCCTGGTTAAAGAGGTTACTTTGCCACTTCTTGAGGCATGCGGAGGCGTGTTGCAGTGAAATATTTTCAATGGAATCACTAGGTATCGCAGGAGAGCAGTATGACATGACTATGAAAAAGGCAGGTGGCAAGGGAAGGAAGGGCGGAGGCAGCGAGAGTGATATAACTGGGACAAAGGAAAAGACTGCTGTGTGATGGTAGGGCTTTGATGCAAACACACACACACAAACACACACAGACACACATTTGAGTGAGGCAAAAATGTGATAGAAGAGTACAACACATGAAAATACAAGGACTATCAAAGGATTTCTTTCTTGTTATAAAACCTCTCTTCATCTCTCTCTCTTTTCATGTCTAAGTCTCATGAGACAGTTGAACTTCAATCTGAAACCCCATCATGGCCACTGATAGACAGCATTCTCTCTCTCACACACACACACACACACACACACACACACACACAAATAAATCCACAAGTTGATGGTTGTAATATTGAAATACGCTCATTTCCTGACGCTGGTTATCAAAGGTGCTGCAAATTCGACTAGGACTAAAATGTTTATGGTTTAAGATCAACAAGCTGTCACATCAAATCCCTTTCACTTAACAATTCTATCCTATTTTAGGGCATTTGCAGCACACACTGGTGGTGTTGTGGGTAATCTTATTCATCTGTCTGCACAACCTAATACGATGCATGATGTTTTACACAATTTTGAAATGATTTGGGTCTCCCAACCCAAATCACATCCATCAGCGGCGCCCACAGTGCATCTATAGTGACAGCTCCACACAGAAAGTCTGTCCCGCTGGCCTTAATCTGGTTGGACAAGGCCTGTCATGTCTGTTAACTGATTGGAGGGTCAGGAATGGACAAACTGGCAGTGTGCATACCAAAGCAGATGCTAATTAGAAACTGAACATCAATCTTCATCACTGTGTTAAGACAGAGGCAGGACAGAGAGAGGGGCGAGAGGGAGAGAGCAGAGAGAAAAAAAAACAGTTTCTATGGAGGACCTGGTTTTAGGAGCATATGGCATTCTCTACAATATGGGAAAACACTTAAGTGTGAGTAAATAAATAAATAAATATATATATATATATATATATAAATAAATATATATATATATACATATATATATACTTCAGAACTGGACTGAGTGTGGTGTGATTTTATGCATTTTGCATCCATTTCTGTGTGTGAAAATGCTCCTTGGAGAAGCACAGAGTGTATTACTTAAGGTAAAGTCAATAAAAAAAAGACTTCAGTTGCACAGTTCCACAGACAAACAGATGCCCGAACAGGATGCATGTGGGAGATGCACAGACACTGACTCTCAGTGCAATGGCAGGTCCTTTAATTAAAAGTGCAGCTTAATTAAGATGCTATCTAGGGAAAATAGCCAGCTCTGATGATGTGAACTACTAACAAATGCTTGAAAGTAACATTTATGTTTCTCCTTGGTACACAGCCATGGAGGCGGATTCATTTCATGTGCACAAGGTGGTGCCACTAAACTAGCGCAATAATTTATGGTGTATATACTGTAAACTGTAAAGTTTAGTGAACTGAAATATGTGTTAGAACACAACCACAACAATGCCACATGGCTCCTATGTGAATACAGCTGAATTACATTTACTCACCATGTTTTCTTTAAGTAAAATGTGGACTTGAGACATTTAGTTGACAGTCAGGTTCACATCACAATTCATGTTCCAAGTCAGTTTGTTTAACATTAGTCTATGAATCTGAACAAACCTCAACCAAATGTTACATTCTTTCTTATTTTGACATTTCATATTTCTTGCTAACAGTTCCAGCATGATCAGTGATTGCCCTTATGGGCTGAGCATATGGCCCAATTCGTAATGAGTGCGACCCTGTGTGGAGTCACCCTGGAAGGGTCTCTTGATCGAGGGGTAGGCTAGAAATGTGTGTGAAACTTTTGGGATGCCCTTGTCCTCCTCCAATAAAAACAGGAACTTTCATGAATATTTAGATTTTAGACTTCTATGAGATGCATGCATTAGGCTCACATTACTCAGTTTTTGAACCTGCATTAATTTTCAGGCATCAAAAAATATTATATTCCCAAAATGCTCCAACTTATTATCATTTGTTTCCTCTTTATTGTTCTTTATTGTTAGAGAATATAGCAACAGAATTAAAAAAAGAAACAAAACATGAATCATATCTCAAAAACAGTGACACACAAACATATACATTTTGCACAAAAACCGTTTCATCTCAACTAAGACAGTCCTGAAGTAATCACACAAAACTCATATCTGTAAGCATGTGGACCTTCCTTCATATCTTCCTTTATAACTGCCAGGCAGCCAGCCTTAATAAAGTTTTATGAGTTGTTGAAATATAATAGTAATTAAAGGGAAGATTGTTATCATTATTATTACTATTATTATTACAAACTAACTTGACCACATTGATGTTCTGTTGACCTTTTCCATTTTAAATGTCAGCAGTATGTGCCTGAGCTGAATAACTATGCTATAGAAGCACATTGTTACTGGAAGATTCTAGTGTATAACTGTCACTTCTGCAGCAACAAACAGAAAAAATGGTGAAGCACGCGTTACACCTTCACCATATTATTATAAAGAGATAAAACTTTAACTTGTGTAAAGAAAGAGACAAAAAAGCCCATGTACTGTAGCTTCAGCAGCGGTTACATAGGCCTTCTAAAACTTGTGCACTTTCTACAGAATCTGATTTTTTTTGTGTGTTTTCCCTTGGCCTCGAGTGACCCTAGACAGCATTAGGTGTTTTGCCCATGCTCTTCCCTTCTGCAAAAAACATTCTTTGTGCAGACCGCTGTTGCAGCTGGACGAAACAAACAAAAGCCACAGCCTGAGTAAATGGGATCAATGAAAGGTGGGGGAAGAGAAAGTTTGGACAGAGATAGGTGGACTGAGGCTGGGATGAAACCCATGCAGAAACAAGCTAGGAAAAAAAAATCTGCAGTGAGTCAACTACAATAAAAACACTTTATCCAGTGTCACCACCCCCCTCCTTCTTTCCTTCTGCTCCTCAGTTACTGATGGGCAAATGGAAATGGCTCTCGTAATCACAGTTCACCTCTATTCATGGAAACAGAAAAGTGAGCTGCTAATTCCGTACAAAGACAAGAGGGAATGGAGATGGGAGCTGATGGTGATAAGTATGTATATAAGAATTAGATGATCACTTCTTTTCTCCACCTCATCACTACAGTAGGAGGTACATGTTATTTTCTCTTCCTCCTTTTCCTCCCTTTGTCTGCACACACCACCACACCTGTTTATCACACTCTGTCTGGAGTTCTTTTCTTTTCATTGTTTCATGCAGCAACCACACAGATGACAAGAAAAATCAATGCGCTTTCTCTGTGGCATCTTCCAGCTGGGAGTGTGGGGCTCAGGAGGCTGAATAGGAATGAGCAAAGAATTAAGTAAGAATGAGAGTTGTTGAGTGAGACTAGCTCACCTTGCGTGGAACAGAGAAACAAATGATGATGGGAAAAGAGCAAGTGATGACTGTCCAGTTTGTAACTAACAAAAACACAAACACAAAATAACTTGTAGTTTTATGTAAAAATAAGATAGTAGAAATTAAAATATTCTGTAGAGACTAAATAATGTCACAGTGATCAGTGAAAAGTTATTGAAGCTGATGGACAAATAATTACAATGAGCAACAAAAAAAAAATGGCTCAAGAGTTCTTTAATGGTGGCAAAATCCTTAATGATTCTGAAGTTGGAAACTGCACTTGATCAATAATTCTTGTAAAAAGTCCTCTATCAAAGAAGCATTCAGAAACAGCAAGAGGGATGGTGTTTATTCGCTCTATTCTTTCAGTGTGTCGCTGGCCACTGAACTTTTCTGCTGCATGGTTAAATAAGTCGCCTTATTATTATTAGAGCAGTTTATAATAGAGTTCTTCTACACGTTGCTCTTTTGATAATTTGATCTGGATAAGTATGTCTACTTGTAGAAAATGTCAGTTGGGGGAAAGAGTGCTTGCAGGTTTGTGTTTGTGAGGCTTGCATGGGTGAGGCTGTTGAAGGGGAACATTAGTGTGCTGGGCCACAGAGCGATTTGCCAGGCTAAGGAAAACACAAACGCCAGCACAAGTCCTTGCAATTAGCTGAACACACAGAATCGGAGGCATAATCGAATAGGGCATTAGGCTGACAGACAGGTGTTCATTTATTTACACGCCCAGAAAGGGGTGTGCACACATGTGCGTGCACAGCCTATTATGCACACACACTGTATTGGAGTAAAAGTGCATGCACACAAACATTGATGCACACACAGATATAACCAGACGTGTACACACTTGCACATAACACATGCATGTGATATGAGAGAGCATGTGCTTGTGTGTCTTTAAATACACAAATATATGCTCTCTCATGACTACAAAGAGGAAAAAAAAAAATACACACATATTCACACAGCCATTATCCCGCATTTGCTGATCGGTAATTTTCAGCCCGGTGGTACTATTCCCCTGTTACAGAGTGCAATTACTGGATGTTTACACAGCCAAACAATAGACCAGTGAAACATACTCTCAGTCAAACATTCATTAAATGGGCCAGTAGATGCTGAGGTGACCTAGACCATTACACTGTATCACAGCACGCTCATTAAGATCGAGTTGTGTATTGTACTGTATCCAAACCAGGAGTCAGCCATAATCTGATACCCTGATGACACTTTTCCAATTGGACAACAGTATGGTTGTACTATGATATGCAATGTAACTACAGACCGTATATAAAAGATGGAAGTGAGTCTGAAAAAAATAAACCTGCGTTTTATTTATTTATTTATTTTTAAATGTTCAGCAGGGTATGGCTCCAATGGTTGGAAGCAAACAAACAAGTAAACAAGTCTCTGGTCTCATATTTTACAAAATACGATGTTATTTTGTAAATTTAGCTTCCAATTACAGTCAAAAAGAACAATAAAGCAGCGTGCAGTTCAGGGTGGCTTTCCCTGATGACTGGCGAGTCACTACAATATGATTGTGTTGTGCCTTTGATTTCTTAGACTCACACATCTCACTTATCACAACTTGCTTCAAAAAGCTAATATGGTGAGAGCCAATATTTGCAGGCTGAGGATTCAAAAATGGGACTTCACAAATCAACTGTGATATAAGAATGTTTAAACAAATTAACACATGACGGAAAATGGTTTGCATATTACGTATGTTGTGGGGGGTTAGATTTGCAGTAAGCTGGGGTCAGACAGGTTGCAGGTATTGTTACAGTTACTATAAATCTCCAGGATATGAATGTAATTCAATGCAATGTCCTTTAAAGTCATGGTACATGACTGTGTTGTATGAGAGAGTGAGTGTGTGTGTGTGAGACAGAGAGAGAAGGTGGGTGTGTACATGCATTCTTCCACTACCAGATTCACATTACACAACCAGACATTTACTGTAGAGGTCAGAGACCTGCCCTGACATTAAACAAGAGAGATGACTTGGCAGACCCACTCAGAAGCACATACACACATCTACACACACTTTTTTTTTTTTTGGGCTTCCTCTGTAATTTCCCCCTGCGCTCTCTCAATGTTACAGAAACACACAGCATGTGCATCCTTCAAACCACCCACATGCACTCTATGTAAATTTATATCAGGACTGAAACATCTTTTCTTTCTTTCTGTCCTCTTTCTCTTATCACTCAGTTTTTGAACATACTCTCTGCTATAATAGTGAAAGGCTTCCATCCATTTTTTTTAATATACTATAGGAGGTGTTTATGTACAATTTTGAGTTATGTCAAATCCCAATACAAACAATCATTCTAGTTACATGCAAAAACTGAAAACTCCCTGAGGGTTGCATTTATTAACCTACACAGAAGTGCCCTCGTTCAATCAGATGGATTTGAGGTAAATGAATAAAAACAGCATGTGAAATACTTTACCTCAGATAATCACCAGCCAGACAAAGATCCCTAAAAAGCCTCTGACAAGAAATTTTTTACGCATGTGCACAGTTGTAAAAATAACACTGGAAACATATGAAATCTAGCAATTATCTGCTTTTGAAATAGACTTTGTTTTGTTTCAGTTCGGTTTCTTAATCCTTTCACTGCTTTATCAGAAATTGAGCTTCTAAAAAAATTATATATGAAGCCAGCAAAGTGCAGAAAAAATCCACAACCAGGAGCAGCATTTTCTCTTCTTCTGAAATGTTGACATAATCAAACTTTCTGAATAGAGACATTCCTTTGTTCCAAGTCTTCTTTGACATAGGTTTTCCAGCCTGCCATCTAACCTATGAACAACTCATTTAAAGAGTAGGCTTTGTTCCGTTCTCTGCCCACATGATCCCACACTGCTTCAATAATGTTGAGGTCTGAGCTCTGGGGAGGCCGATCCATGACTGATTGTGTTCTTTTGTGTGTTTTTCTATCCAGGTATGCTTTTATTGCATTGGCAGTGTGTTTGGGATCATTGTCATGCTGAAAAATTGAGCCGCTGACAATCAGATGCTTCCATATGGTATTGTACGGTGGATTGAATTTTGATGGTACATTTCTGTGTTCATAATTCCATAAATTTCAACAAGATCCACAACACCACTGGCTGAAATGCATAGCTTCCAACCTCCATAAGACCTGTTGCCACTGATTTTCAGTGCAGTTATTGTATAATTTGGCATACCTCAGCCTTTTCTTCCCTTTGTTTCCCTTCTTGACAGCCACCCCTTCTACTGAGAAATATACATCTCTGATACATCTCTGAGGCCCTGCATAAAGTCTTTGGTGGATTTTTTCCTATAGGTTTTAAGACCTGCCAATTTTTCTTTTGTATGCCACTTGCCCAGATTCCTCAAATTATTTAAGGACACTGCACACAGTGTTGAGATATGCCAAGTTTTTGACAAAAAGCTCTTTGGGAATCGCTGTTCGTGCAAAAAAAACAAACAAAAAAACTACTCTATACCAGTCAGACTGTTATCTTTAGCAGTTTTCACAGATTGCCTAAAAATATTTTAATTTAAAATAGGTTATTTGCTAAATAACCTTGTTGCGTTATTTCACCAGGTGCCTCAGTAACCCTTTGTTGATATTGTTAGCGTAGATGCAACACTGGTCCATCCCTTGAGTTAGGCAACTTTTTTATGAATGATTCATAGGATAGTGTTGAGTGCCTTAATATACATACATTTATAAATAAATATATATATATATATATATATATATATATATATATATATATATATATATATATATATATATATATATATATATATATATATATATATATATTCCTCTGAAAATGGCTGAAGTGAAAAATCAGCCAACTTCCAAAGAAAAAGCCCTTCAGGAAACCTGCAGAATTATTGCTCAAGACCCGTTTAAAAAATTACAAGAAAGTCTGACTCCTTGGAAGCAACATAAGAAATGCCTTTTATTTTAGCCTTCATCTCTTTATATTACTGACTAATTCTGGACTTAGACTAAAGTTCACCTCGAGGTGACTAAGTCCTCATTGGGTACTGTTTGAGTTTGGGTGTTTGCAATATTAATATTTCAGTGTTGCTTTGGGTGCAGCACATTTGTGTGTGTATGAGAGTGAAAGACTGCAATCAGCAGAGAAAAACTAATAAACAGTGATTACTTTAGCCGCCTTCTATTCTTATTAGATCTCAATAGAGCAATAATGCAACACAGAGTGCTATCACTTCAGGATTTGCTTTAAAAAAAAAAATCTGTTCAAGACACCACAGTGAATGGCAGCTGCTGAGGCTGACTGTGGAAATGATAACATAAGGAGTTAGAAGATAGTAGTGATAAGATATGAGTGTAATCATTTAAAACATTTAAAAACAATTAAAAATTAAAACAATAACAAACTTGTTAACTTTTTATATAAAATTAATAGAAAAAATGACTGATTTCTTACTGGAATTTCAAAGTCTTCATTTAAAGATATTGACATTTTCCTTGTATGATTGAGCATCACAAAGCAACACAACTGCTTCAGACATGACTCACTCTCTCCCTCTCTCTCACACACACACACACACACACACACAATTTAAAAGCGGATTAAGTGAGGCTAAAAGCAGCCATCCACTTCAAATAAAATGGGGATGGAGGCAAGAGTGAAATAAGGAACAGAGCTGAGCAATAGAAACATCACCAAGCTGAAGCTCCAACTTTGCTGGGGTCAGACAATACGACAGAGTGCATGCTTTATTCACACCGGGTCAACTGAACATAAAGTGCTTTGACTGTTCTGTAAGATCAGAAAGGTGCTATAGAGACGCAGTAAAACAAGAGATTTCACAGCAGCATGCACACAACCACAGAAAGCATGACTCCTTCCATAGAGGAGCAGAGATGACAGCAGTGATATTTCATTTTCCACCTCTCCCATTCATGTGATCTGAGGTTTGGGTTTATTTGCTTCCTGATATTCACTGAGAAAGATGACTGCATCCTCTGAAATGGTATAATTTGGTAAGAAAACTTATTTTCTACAAGTTCACCCATCCTTGCAAAACGATTGCTAGGCATGAAAGCAAAACCCATGATGGAATAGGAGTGAAATTATGAACTAGCTTGAGCAATACTTGACAGCTCTGACAGTTTGTTTGACATAAAACAATGAGGCAAAAACTGGTATTTGAAATTGCCAAAGTACTGCCTTCTCATCGATCTATTTTTTTTTTTTTTTGGACTGACTGAACATTTTGTCATTATTGGTTACTGTTACAAATATTAAGAATACACAGTAAGTCCTTTACCCTACAATGACATTTATTTCAACAGAATGGAATGCAACATAGATCGGATTCAACTGTTTTTGTTTGTAATATTGATATTGACATATGTACAAAAGCACAGTTCTGAGAGGTTCAGGCTTTGGTGCTGACAAATGGCATTTTAAGGCTGTAAAATCAGTGAAGTGATTCAGGGGATATACAAAAGGCACAAAATATAGACTTGGGAAAAGCAAACACTATCACACATGAATTCACATGTTACATACTGATGTATGTACCAGTGCCCATGGAAACAACGTACTCAACACAACTCCAACATGTGCTGTGACTCATGAAGATGTGCTCTGCATCTATATCATAATTCACCGTGCTTTCTTTTTATTGCTGGCATTTTGCCAAGATTAGCATTTGACTTGAGTCATGATCAAGCATCTGTCTGACTGATAGGAAAGCCAGTATTTATAATATGAGTTGAAAGTACACACACACACACACAGAGGTACAAACATACAACATTACTAATGTAAGCATAGTAAGAGTTTAAGGAATCACTTTATACTCTGCAATGGAAAGAAGAAGGAGGCAAGATTGATAGGAACAAGGAGAGGGACAGAAAAGTGATTTGCTATTTTAATAGACACAAAGGACAACAGGAGGAAGTGGAGGAGAACTGTGTTTACACTGAAAGAAAGGGAGAAAACACTCGGTGCTGGATGGATGTCTATACCTCCCAGAGCTGCAGAGCTGTGATGGAGTGACAGAGCGAGAGATGATGAGAGTGATGGATGCATGACAGACGAGTTTCCGAATTCAGTCAGCAGCCCTCGAATGACTGTTATTTTATCACAACTTAGTGAAAAAAAACAGAATTGACTCTGCAGAGCACAGGCGAGGAAGGGACGTTTATGATGAAAACAGGAGCATTTCCCTGAATGAAAAGAAATAAATAAACCAAATAAATAATGGCATAGCCAAACATCTATTTTTACAGGGCAAATAGGACAGTTTTTTCCTCACAGTAAATAACTATTGCGAGGGTACTTGACAATGGCTACTATCACCGATGTGTCATCAGCAAATATGTTTTGCTTTATTTGACAAGGCATGATTCATGGAGCATGAACGCTTTTTCAAAAAGCATCCAGCTGCACACACTCTGGTGGTTACTGAGCAGCCCCACTGGTACTTTTGAGGGGTTATGGGCATTACATTATTCTCGATAGGTGCTACACTGAGCTTCACAGACCCGCATCTATACAGTGTAGCTGTCTGCTGCCACATGGGGTTGAATTAAACGCACATGGAACACGTGTCTCTGTCTTCTTTGCCCTGCAGTAAAGAAGACGGAATTAAAAGTGACCATCTTTGTAGTTTAGTTAAACCGAGTGATGAAAACACTTAAAACTGTGATTTGCAGCCATTTTTGGTGTTTGTCATGTGCTTCTTTGACACTTCTCCCCTTCTGTTCCCTTTCCCAACGTTTCAACCAATCAGAATCAGAATCAGAATCAGAATCAGAAGGTTTTATTGCCATATGGGTGAACAGGTTCACAGCATTAGGAAATTGCTGCGGTACTTCGTGCTTACAGAAAAAAACAAATAAGTATAAAAACTATAAGACAATATACAAGTATACAAATTGCAAATATACAGAGATATTAGAGCTATGACTATAACACAATATTACAAAATTACAAAATATACAGTGCAGAGACTTATTAAAAGATAAAAGAATGTAAACTATATTCCACTAATATGTACATCAGTGCAATCAGACAGGTGCATAAACATAGGGTCATCAGCGTTTGTGGAGGGTGGTGGTAACAGTCTTAGGGTAATTGTTCATGAGTCCAACAGCAGAGGGGAAGAAACTGTTCTTATGGCGGGAGGTTCTGGTCCGTATGGACCGTAGCCTCCTGCCTGAGGGGAGAGGGTCAAAAAGTCTGTGCCCAGGGTGAGAGTGGTCGGCTGTGATCCGACCTGCACGCCCCAGTGTCCTGGAGGTGTACAGGTCCTGGAGAGATGGGAGGTTACAGCCAATCACCTTCTCAGCAGAGTGCACAACGCGCTGTAGTCTCTGTTTGTCCCTAGTGGTGGCTCCAGCGTACCACACAGTGATGGAGGAGGTGAGGATGGACTCAATGATGGCAGTATAGAACTGCACCATGGTCTTTGCTGGCAAGTTGAATTTCTTCAACTGCCGCAGGAAGTAGGGTTTAATCCCGGGATCCGGGATTCCCGGGAAATGCGATCAGAACCATTTCCCGTTTCCCGGGAAACGTTAGACGGGAAACCGGGAAAAAAGTCGCGCGCGTCGATTTGACTTTCAGAAAGAAAAGAAAGCTTCAGAATGTTAAATTTAAGGAAATATTGAGAGAAGGGTTCGTTTAATGCGAAAAGCATTACTCTTCATTTCAGGCACGTTCAGCCTCCGTTTAAGGCTTCAGCCTTCATCTCAAGCGTTTTAATAGAGGTATTACACAGTTGTGCTTTTTTCCTCTTTAATTTGTTGAAATCGTAGGCAATGTGTTTACCCTAAGGTATTTTTTATTATATAATTTTATATTATTATATATTGTTATATTGCATTATATAGCCTATAAAATATGCCTGCCCTGAACAATAAAGAAATATCTGTGTAACTTCGAGTGTTTCTTTTCCTCGTTTGCAGCCGCTTACTAACAATCATGAATTAGGATACGGGCCTAATGTGTGAAGAAATTATCATGAAATAGATTGCTTTAACATATTTCGCTTTTAAAATGGAGTTGAGTAAAATGTATATTTTTTAGGCTATAAGGATTGACCAGTTTTTCAATAGACGATTCACAGCGAACCTACTTTAACCCTCAGACACGGTGTTATAAATTTGCTGTTGCCAGAATGGCAATGACCAAGTCGTGGTGCATTACTCAAGGCCCTGTGTTATGCCATATTATAGTGTAGTACGGTAGTTAACTTTTCAATGACTATTACAGCGTTCCACTGGTGGAGATATAGTGCAACAGATGTCGCCACGACAGCGTGGCTGAGCCATTATCAATGCTGTGGAGATGAACCGTATTGTTTTGCACCAGCAATTGTAAAATAGCTTGGTATAATTCCATGTACAATGGAGGAATATTCGAATTATATTTGTTAAGGGAGTGTTGAGGAACGATACAACACCGCATAGCTCGAGCACTCGAATCTCGAGATGTAGGTTTTATTGCGTTAATCAAGCCAACGTTACCCCCTACTGGGCATAACAGGACATAGCTGGAAAGCTACCTCTACAATATCACAATAGGTTAAGGCCGACACAGGCTACAGAAGGCCTAATTAAAATAAAAAAATAAATAAACTTTTTCCCGGGATTCCCGGGAAATGGCTCGTCATTTCCCGGGATTTGATTCATGTCATTTTCGGGAAAAATATTAAACCCTAGCAGGAAGTACATCCTCTGCTGGGCCTTTTTGACAACAGAGGTGATGGTGGGCTCCCACTTGAGGTCCTGGGTGATGGTAGTTCCCAGGAAGCGAAAAGAGTCCACTGTGGTGATGGGGGTGTCAGTCAGGATGATGGAGGGTAGAGGGGCTGTGTGCTTCCTAAAGTCCACTATAATCTCCACTGTCTTCTGGGCGTTCAGTACCAGGTTATTGTGGCTGCACCAGGACGCCAGACGTTTGACCTCCATCCTGTAGGCCGACTCGTCCCCGTCTGAGATGAGTCCGATGAGAGTCATGTCGTCTGCAAACTTAATAAGCTTGACAGACTGGTGGTCAGAGGTGCAGCAGTTGGTATACAGGGAGAAGAGCAGAGGAGAGAGGACACAGCCCTGAGGAGTGCCAGTGCTGATGGTCCGGGAGTCCGAGACATTCTTCCCCAGCCTCACATGCTGCTTCCTGTTCATCAGGAAGTCAGTGATCCACCTGCAGATGGGATCTGGCACGTTCATCTGGGACAGCTTGTCTTGGAGGAGATCAGGGATGATGGTGTTGAAGGCAGAGCTGAAGTCCACAAACAGGATCCTGGCGTAGGTTCCCTGGGAGTCCAGATGCTGTAGGATGAAGTGCAGAGTCAGGTTGATGGCGTCGTCCACAGACCTGTTGGCTCTGTAGGCAAACTGCAGGGGGTCCAGAAGGGGGGCTGTGAGGGACTTGAGGTGGGACAGCACCAGACGCTCAAATGACTTCATGACCACAGAAGTCAGTGCCACAGGTCTGTAGTCATTTAGTCCAGTGATCCTTGGCTTCTTGGGGACAGGAACAATGGTAGCGGTTTTAAAGCAGACAGGCACGTGGCAAGCCTCCAGTGAGGAGTTGAAGATGTTCGTGAACAATGGGGCAAGCTCGTTAGCACAGTGTCTCAGTGTGGCAGGTGAGACACCATCTGGACCTGGAGCTTTGCGAGCTTTGACACTCCTGAACTGCTTTAGCACCTGGTCCTCCTGAATACAAAAGACTGTGGGGGTGGGGGAGGAGGGGGACTCTGGGGTGGGAGTCCTTGATGATGTGGGCTTCTCTGAGGTGTGGGGAGTGGGGGAGGTTGGGGGGTGAATATTTGTGTTGGCTGTATTGTAGTTGGGACTGGTGGAGGTGTGAAGGCTGCTGAACTGACCATCAAAACGACAATAGAACTCGTTCAGTCTATTTGCAGTTTGTAGGTCGTCTGTGGAGTGGGGGGTTTTAGGCTTGTAGTTGGTAATCTGCCTAAAACCTTTCCATACAGAGGCCGCGTCGTTCTCTGAGATCTGCTGCTGTATATTCTCAGAGTGATGTGATCTAGCAGTGGCCACTTCCTTGCTAAACCTGTACTTGGCCTCTTTGTAGCAGTCTTTGTCCCCACTTTTAAAAGCCTCCCTCTTCTCTATCCACAGCTGCTTCAGTTTGGGAGTAAACCAGGGTTTGTCACTGTTATAACACACCCTGGTGCGTGATGGCACAATGCTGTCCTCGCAGAAGTGGATATACGAGGTTACAGTGTCCGTGTAGTCATCCAGACTGTCACAGGCAGCCCTCATTGAGTCCCAGTCTGTAGTTTCGAAGCATGTGCGGAGCTCCTCCACAGCCTCACGGGTCCACTGCTTTGTTGTCCTCACCACAGGTTTTGAGAGCTTCAGCCTCTGTCTGTACGCGGGGATCAGGTGGATCATGTCGTGGTCAGAGAGGCCGAGTGCAGCGCGGGGCACTGCGTGATAAGCCCCGCTTATCGTGCTGTAGCAGTGGTCTAATGTCTTCTCCTCTCTGGTCGGACATGTGATATATTGTTTATATTTGGGAAGTTCCTGTCTCAGGCTGGCTTTATTAAAGTCCCCAAGTACGATGATAAGAGAGTCCGGGTATGTCCGCTCCATGCACAGAATCTGCTCTGTGAGCGCGCACTGGGCCTCGTGCACGTCCGCGTCCGGCGGGATGTAAACAGCAGCCAGTATGAATGAAGCGAACTCCCGCGGAGAGTAGAACGGTTTACAGTGAATGAAAAGATATTCCAGTGAGGGAGAGCAGTGCTTAGCAATCACTGTCACATCCGTACACCAGCCACTGTTTATGTAGAAGCAGACTCCTCCACCTGTAGCCTTGCCGGAAAGCGCAGCTTGCCGGTCTGCGCGGAGGAGATGAAATCCCTCCAACTGGAGCGCGCAGTCCGGTATCTCCTCACACAGCCATGACTCCGTGAAGCATAACACACAGGATATGGAAAAGTCTCTATTCATGCTCCTCATCAGTGTCAGTTCGTCCATTTTGTTCCTAAGTGAACGCACGTTGGAGAGGAAAATCCCAGGTAAGGCTGTGCGTAATCCACGTCTCCTTAGCCTCACAAGGACGCCAGCGCGCTTCCCTCTCTTTCGGCGTCTCACTTTCTGGGCCAGAGTGTGTAATAAATCCGCCGCAGATGCGAAAAAAACAGGAAATAAATCCGAAGGTGTTGTGGACCTAATGTTGAAAAGCTCTTCTCTGGTGTAAGAATACCCAGAAGAGTGTCCAGACACAGAAATAACGCACAAAAACAAACAAAACAGAGCGCACCGAAGTACCAGGGCATCCATTCGCGGCGCCATCAGCATTCAAATTAAGAATAGCGCATCAATCTTCTGTCTGCGTAGCATGTGTGTTAGTTGAATTCAGGTTGTCTTCGTATCTGTATAGCTGAAGTGTTATGCCAAACAAATGCCAGTGCAGGACCAGAGATTTGCCTTTATCCAAGCACTCGGGTGGTAAGATTTAAATGAGACTATTTCACTTCCCCATCCAGATTCACCCACAATCTGTGGACTGCAGCAATGACAATCCTGTCACAGATCCACCACTGGACATCCAAGCATTAACATATTTGGAGAAACTGTGTTTAAAGCTCTTGTGATTCTTGCAGTAACAATATGTGTTTTCTCTCCATCCTAGTAAAACAGGAACTCAATTTGTTTAACTCTTAACTCCAGCCCTGCTGGAGAATTTCACATGAGTAAAAATGTTATTTGAGAAGTTTAATTTCCAGCAAAGAAATCTCAAGGTGAACAGCAAAAATCAGTAACTTACAAGGAAGTAAAACTCACGGCTACAGTGTGAGTGAGATAAATGGTGCTTCGATTTAGCCAAAACAAAACCTTCTAATTCAAACTGTTTTGCTTTTTTTTTTTAATCCTCTTTTATCCAGTTAGTTCTGGTTTATGCTTGGAAAGTGTCTGGCAACATACCAATGAGTCAGTACCCTTTAATTAGGATGTCAAATATATATTAGATTAAGAATAATATTGGCTAATACTGGTTTCTGTGGGCATTTGTATGAGTGTGCACATGTGTGTGGGTGCCTAAGTGCTTTTTATTTCAGTAAGAGCTCTTCCACTGGGATGTATTATGAGATGACTGGAATATGCAGGTGCTTTTGTATACATGGAGCTGGTGAACAGAGACACGGAAGCATGGCTAAATGTGATCAACTGCAGCAAAAAACTATTGCAGTTATAATTTCAAATGAACAACCATAACAAGTGTGCATTATTATTACATAATCTACACTGAGGATTTCTTTAATATCCATAAAACATTAAAGTCTTCTTCTTCTTTTTAATTTCCTGTAAATTCTTCTCCCAAATTCAGCTGCATTTTCGTTCATTGGTCATTACAGAAGCCCACTCGCTCCAACAACCATGCTTGATTTCCTGGAAGCAACTCAGCTGAAAGGTCAAGATCCCTCTCCTGCACAAGAGACACAACTTGCCGACCTTAACATCAACAGCCCAGTGAAGAGCACTATGCAAAGATACTGATGGCCGCTTGACATTTTTGCCCAGAGTGCACGTTAATAAAAATGATAATTAAATGCAAGATAAATTTCCTTGAGTATAACACCAACACTGCTGAAGCTGCATTGCAGTTTAAGAAAAAATAAAATCTTTGTCTCTCTATCTCAGAAGAGGAGTTAAAGTAATTACATACTGGAGCTGAGTTTTTTATGCAGCCAAACATTTATAGAAATGACTAAATGATAGAAATGATTTGAGCACAAATTTACAAAAATAATTGACCATGACTCAGTTCTTGTAGGTGAAAATGATATTGAATGTTTTTAAGATTCAGATTAACACAGATTAAGGTAAAGATTAGCACTCTAACAAGCTTTTTAAATTGGCATTTATTTCTGTATCAGTGCACTGTTTCTACCAGAGCACCGTTAGCCCTGTTGGCTAAGATTAGGGTGTGTTCTTCTCAAGTATGAGCTAGAGAAGAGGTGAAGTGAAATGAGTCATGGGGAGGAGAGAAGATATACAGTAATTCTGCTGGTGTGACATTTTCCCATAATCCCCCTCAAATGCCACTAGTGTCAGGAGGCAGATCAGCAGAGAGGTGGTGGAAGGGGGGACATATCCCATATTAACCCATTCCCTACCGTATAGATTAGCTTGTACATGTTCTGTTTGTGTGTATGCGTGTATAAGGTTTGATAAATTTCAGTTAAGAAATGTTGGCGGCAGTAATTAGCATACAAAATAAAGCAATTACTGTACATGACAGATTCATTATTGACTGCGCATGTCATATACATAAAGTGAGAGAACCACTGAACTGTGAGCACAGCTAAAAGCCTTTTTTTTGCCAATTTCTCAGTAATTACATATAGAATTTTAGCATGCATGCAGTGGACACGTCATCTACATTAATAGCCGGTCCCTCTTTGGTCATCCTTTTGTTTCCCAGTCCTCAGATACAGGATGAAGCTCATTGTAGCAGCAAAGAAGGCAGATACATGGGGTTGTTATTATCTCAAGGTCACACACACACACACACACACACACACACACACACACACACACACACACACACACACACACCCACACAGAGGCCACCTCAGAAAGGGAAAATAACTACAATGGGCAATTTACCCAGAACAGGCAGGGATGACGGCCAGGACACAGATGCACACACACACACACACACACACACACACACACACACACACACACACACACACACACACACACACACACACACACACACACACACACAGCTGTGCCTCAGGGCCAAGGTTCTGGCAATGCATCATTACCCTCCCTTGGAGGTGATTCCATATCCCAGCATGCATTTCTCATGTGGAGAGGAAATTACCCCTGGGCCGTGCTGAGAGCCAATAGTGTGTGTCCTCTGTCCTCTATTGGTCTCTCTCTCTTTCTTTCTCTTTCTTCTTTCTTTAAATCCCCCGCTCACCCTGTAACTGCGCTCTCCCATCCTTACTGTCCACCCGCCCTTCCCTTCTCTTCGAGCCACCCAGTTACCACAACACCCTTTCATCTTTCTTTAGCTTTCTCTCATTAACACCCCCCCCCTCTCCTTTCATTTTCTATGCCTCAAGTAGAATACAGATTAAAAACAAAGGATGAAAAGGTATCGATGGCTTCTCTTCTTTCTGTCCTGCCCTGACTTTCAGCTTTCAGCAGATTTTAATGGTGGCATTAAACATTCAAATTGAGAATCAATTATGCCCCAAAAGTGGTAAACAGACAGAAACCCAATGGGTTAATGAGTAAAATCTGAATAACTGCTGTGAAAATAATTGATAGTTGCATCCTACTCGCAAGACATTTTTTTCATTCAGAAAAAAAATGCTTCAATGTAACAATCATGAGCAATGTGAAATCTTAGGATCTAGAGCAATGGACTCAGCAGTGTCTTTTATAATAATCCTGGAAAAGCTTAAAAACAGAAAAGAGATGTATGGACAATTCAGAAACATAATGCCTCCGGCCACAGCTGCTGCAAACACAGAGGCATCAAAGCTGTTTGTGAAAATGCCAAAAGCAAAAGTATAGAGACTATCAGAGCACTTCTGTTGTATTAATGCTGAAAACAATTTTCCAATTTAGTAAACAAAAAAGATACAAACACAAACCTAAAGGTAAAAGTAGTTGCACTTTTTTTTTTTTTACTTAGATTAGTGAAAAAGGAGAACACTATCAAAATGTCTCTCACACACACACAAACACACACACTGGTATCTCATCTCTGGAGTTATACATAAACCATATGTAGGTACATAGATCTGAATACACACTTGCACAGACTATGGTTACATGATACGAGCACTTTAGTCCCATTCTTCTCTCCATAAATAAACATTTGCGCCCAAGTGACAAGAGCCATCACTGCATAATTACAGCTTCCATTTCAGTTTCTCAGCACATACACAGATGCTCATAAACACATACAATGACATTCCAGCATCCATTACACACACTGTGTAAAGTGTAATTTACGGTCCCACAAATGTATCCGTCTGCATATGCGTTTCAGTTTGGACGGTGAGGGTTTTCACCCGCAGCGAACGTGCTCCTGTGCAGACCTCCAAAATCCCAACTGTGCATCACTGGACGCGGATGACCTATGTGTGACCAAGTGGGCCGGAATAGGGATGGAAGTGACAGCACACACACACACACACACACACACACACACACACACACACACACACACACAAAACTTCTGGACATTGTACAAATAACGGCACAAGCAAGAGTGGCCCACAGTCCAGTTGTATTACACACTTCAACAACAGAGCTCTCTGCAGGCAGGCGGGACATCTCCGGACTGCGAATGTGCTCCCCCTGCTGAACCATAAATTCCACTTAACACACTGTGCTGTGGACACCACATATGATTCTCTCTCGTTCATACACTTCACACACGCACACTTCACACAAACATATATACACACGTGCAGATGCACACCCTCTGTCCTGTCTCTCAGTCTTAGGCAAATAGACACATGCATGCTGCACATTCAGCAGTCTGCATTTATCTTGAATTCCTGTGCCTATGTTTCAGGCTGAGTGTGTGGTTAGATAAGTCAAGAATATCCCCACAGCTGAAAGTGCTGTAGTCTTGTTTTTTGATCAAAATGGTCCAACTTTTTTTCTTTCTTTTGTCCGTCAATCCTCATTTCTGCGGCACAGAGTTCCTATTGCATAATGTAACTTACCCTTTATGTTGTTTCTCACCCTATTACATGCCTTCCTAAGCCCCAAGTTCTGGAACAAAAACCACCAGTGCTTAACTCCCATCTTCCCCAAGTTAATGTTCATCTGTCTCCTCCTGTATGCTTTACATCCTTCTTGCTTTCTTGAATCTTCTCCCTCGATCTCTCAAGGTATAGCTTATTCCCTAAACCAATGCAGATTCCGTGCTTCCTTCACTCACTTAAGATTCTCCAAATCCCCTTCATTTGTTAGAAATTTCCCCCATCATTATTGCTTTTTGCTCCCCTTTCTTCTCTTTGTTTATTGGTTATGCAAGCCTGAGCTCAACACTGTCTCATCATCTCACTCCCTACACTGTTTTTAATATTCATTTTAAGACAGAAACCCAGTGGGGGTGACAATCGCTTTACACGGAAAATGCTTAGAGGGAGACACTCAAACTTTCCGAGACACCGCCATAGACAAAACAATAATGGGAGGCAGTGTATCTACATTTTGCCCTTGCTTTCTCTGCACTTTCCTCTATTGTTCTTCTGTTTATTCTCCACCTGCATTTTGATCACCTGAAGACCAGCCTTAACTTTTTCATTTCCCTCCTCTTTCTGCATTTCTCATCTTCTTCTCTGTGTGTGCCTATTTTCTTCCCTTCCTCCTGCTTCTTCAGCTTTGTTCTGCACTTCTCCCTTTAGCTTCCTCGTCACTAATTCTTTCTTCCCTCCTTCCTTCCTCCCCTCATCTATCTTGTCTCCCACTCTTCCTCCCTTCTCTCTCTACAGCTATCCATTGACAGATATTGAGTTTTCTCTTCATGTTGCTGCCATCACCTCTTACTTTTCATGCTCACTCTTCTGCAGCTACAATAGCAGTACACCACAGGCTGCCATGCATGCACATTATATAGTAACATATGCACATAACCCATAAAATATGCTAATTGATTACATAAAATACATAGTCTCTTCCTACATGTGCACACACGCACACACATTAACACACACAACCACTGGCCTCACTCACAGTATTCTTTGTCTCTAATAGCTGCTAACTCATTTAGCACTTCATGTTAGCTCAACTAGATCCAATTACAGCAAGAGAGAGAGTCGAGTTTAAGTAGGTCATTTAACCTCCTGGTGAAGAGAAATGTAACACTTCAATTCAGAAATATTAAGTACAATAAGATGATTGTATAAAAAATATAGCTAAAATTATTAAATTGAAGATATTGTTTATTTTATGTAAAGTTAAAAATAGTAATAATACTCAAAAAACTAGGGATAAATAACTATGTAATCTGCAGATGGCATTCAACACGAAGCTCAGATTTGTGAAAAAAGGTCCTTTGTGTTGAATTTAAAGAGTGTACAAAGTGCTTGCAATTCTACAATTTCTTGTTGCTTTATGTGCATCAAAAAAAAAGAAAAGGGAAAAAAAGGTGCGAATGGAGGAAAAATGAGATTTCTGCTTGGATCTGTGCACAGAAATCTATGAAGCTCGAGGCAATAATGGAAACAAAATGATCTTGACTGTGCATACAAGCAAGTGTGGCAATAACACTAGCGGGCCAACAATAAACACATTCTTGCAAGTGCATAAAGATAACAATGTGTACACGCCTGAGTGTGTTTGTACGTGAAATGTAACTGCTAAACCTCCTCCTACATTGCCTTGGTTTTCATATTATGAGTAATATAAAACAATGAACTTTTAAAAGTTTTTACAAAAGTGCCATTACCCATTTGCACCCTCTCCCCCTCTACACACACCTCACTAAATTCAGCAAACATTTATGTGAACAAAATTAATTACAGAGTACATCTCAGTGTATTAAAACAGAAGGTGATCTCTCCAGTTATATCAGTGGATTAGCTACTTCAGCCTTTTAGGTATGCACTGCCTCTGTTCATCATCAAATACTAGAATTAGGATGTGAAAATCTCTGAGCCTGTTTCTTATCTTAGTGACCTATATTCACTTCTAGCTCTCCAGCATCTCTTTGAACCTTCTGGAAACACAGTTCTGTGTACCCTTGCAACTATGTTGTTATGTTATCTTGCTGCTGTGTGACTAATATGCCTAAATAAAAACACACACCTCACTCAGAACAGAATATACTGGAACACATTTTTACTGCTTTGCATTGAGGAAGAAGTACACACAAAACAACAGAGACAACAGTACAAACTTTTTGGTAAAGTCTTTTGTGTAAGTCAGAAGTGCTGTGTTTGTTTTAGAATCTCAATAACTGGCCAAATATAAGCTTTCACTTGATTGGGAACATTAGAAGGATTTGTGTTTGTGTGAAACATGAAGACCGCCTTGAGTCAATCAGCTTAACTACATCAACAAACCATCGTGGCCCCATTATCAGTAAGATATATCCTGCAGTAAGACTGAGGAGTTTTGTGGAGGAGTTTACCTTCATGTGACTGTGCACATGCCAATCATTTCCCCCTCTTTCTTTACTTTCATTGCCACTGTTCTCAATAATCTCCCACTCTCTCTGTTCGCTGTGTTCTTTCTCCCCTTCTGTGATTGACAGCTGCTGCTGAGACTTGATCCACCCGTCTCAGTCCCTCTTGCTTTGTAATTAAAGGAATTATACATCAAGAGTCCTGTGAAATATGTATAAAAAAAAAGGCGGGGGGGGGTGAGCTTTGCTTAATTGCAGAGACAAGAGGATGGAAGTGATCACAGCCCAGTAGGACGCTTTTACACACAGCATGACACTATGGGAGGTGGAAAAAGTCTAAAGCAACTGGTGTGTGACTGGAGTAAAACTGTGTCTTATTAGTTGGTTTTTCCTCACACATATGAGGTAACACTGCATTAGAAAAAAGTTTAATTTGGCCAAAACTTTATCAGACATCTTCTTGTCAAATTAAAAATAATTGCTGTTTGCATTCATTTTTTAAAGTCATGACCTTCCAAGATATGGAAAATCTTTCTGCAGTGTTTTGCTATCTGATATGCCCTCAAATTTTCATCCTGACACCTGACAATTAATTCAATGTGTCCGATTATGTGTTGTTGACTTTGAGGCATTTTTAGCACAAACACCTGTTGTGAGAGAGTTTTAAAGGTGCAGCAAGTAATTTTTTGAGGTTATTTAATAGGAAAAAAAAATATTGTACTCCTAAAAAAACATTTGTTAATGCATAATTATGTCTTCCAACAAACTGATGCATTCTCAAAACTTAGAATTAATCCTCTAAAAAAAACTAATTCCATTTTATGTATGTGGCTAGAGACTGGCCACAAATGTAGTACCTTTTATAAGTTCCTATTAATTTAAAGATCACAAAGAGCTTTTTCAAACAATATTTAACATTTCACATGATGTCTTTCTCCTCCTCCACTCTACTACGCTCTCCCCGCTTATTTCCACCTCATCCTCTTCGATCTTAACTCCCCTTAATACCGTCATCAGACAGAAGTGAGCTTCATTCACTCATGGACTCATATCGGACTTCTTTCACAAAGTCTTACAGCCTCTTCCAGAGTAAACAGACATTGACACCCGGCATATTAACAGCTGAGGTAAACAGTGGACTGACAGCTCACATTCAACACTGCCAGCCAGAGTCGTTTGTCCTACAGCGGCCACAGTAGCTAGGATTACACAGTTGAATTGGGAGGGCTAAGAAAACAAAATTCACTTGACTGCAATCTGCAATCCTGCAATACTGACCTCTAGTGGTGGGATTTTTACACACTGTACCTTTAAAAATAAAAAAATGTGAAGCGTAGTAACGGCTGAACACAGTGTATTATTTTTACTAAAAATTTTCTTAAGCTCAAAGCAACTTGACGTGCCATTATTAAAGAAGGACCATGAAATCTACATGCAGGTAGGAAAAGAACAAAAAACGAACCCTAAAATCAGCTTTAATTGTGAGTTCACAAGAACTCACTGAGTAATATTCTGGAGCCTTCAGAAACACGATTTTGAGTTATGAATATCTATGAGCTTTGGCATACAAGTGGAGGTCAGTAACAAGCTGCACTTTGATTGGCATTTGTAATCAGATGACAGATTGCACAGTTTAAACAATGGCATGATCAGTGGCTGATTGTATGAATCTGTGGCTAGAGCTACGTTTGGGTGATTTTCTAGGTGATGAATCAGTGTCAGTGAGTCACATGACTCTCTCTCTCACTCACACACACACACACACACACACACACTCTAAACCAATAAATCCCTCAAAAATACATGTATACATGGATAGTCATGCACACAACACACACTCTACAATGCTCCTTTCATCCTACCTGGGATCTTTCTGAATAGAGTCAATGGAAGGTGAACGCTGCAGGCTGCCTTCAGGTGGTAGGGCTGGTCCTGACTTGCTGTAGGGTGATTCCACCACTGAGGGGCAGTACTGCAGGGTACGGTAGGGGTCAGCCACATAGGGATCTGAACCATATACATCTCCGCCACCACCCCCGCTTGAGGTGTAGCCTGGCCCCACTGTGGCATAGTTGTTGGCACCGCCACGGGTGTAGTTTCCTGTTCCTGTGCCGTGACTTCCAGTGCGCTGCAAAGGGGCGGAGTCGACACCAGGGGAGGAGGGTGCTATGGTAGGAAAGTAGGGACAGAGGACATAACTTAGGTCATGGACCTGATCATGTATACGCATGGTCAGGTCTACAGTGGAGAGTGAATGAGGGAAAAGGAGGAGAGAAGGGCAAGGACACAAGCACAGGAGAGGAGAGGAAAGACAGAAAAGCAAAAACAGAGATGAACAGGCTTTTGGGGAAAAAATTGATATAAATAGAAAGATTTATTGGCCTCATGCCCATGATTAAAAGAGGAAAAAAAACAGACAAAGATCACAATCTATTAAGATAAAAATAAACACATGAAATGCTATATAATAAAACTTGTAGGATCTATTGATATTTTAATACAATACTTTAAATTGTATTGCCCACAAAAAAAAAAAAAAAATACAAATGTCTGTTCTTGTCAAAGCCAGTTCAATTCTACAGTGCAAACAGAACCTTACAAAATAGTTGTGGAATAGTTCTGCTCCCATGTTTAACACAGTAGCAAGGACAAAAAAATACATTTGACAGCAGTTTCCTCAACAATAAGAGATTGAAAACACTGCTAGAGGTGTCACTGAAACTGCACATTAGTCTGTCAGTCCTCTGTAATGAAAAATGTAAACTCTGCTCCAAAGTTTATGTGTGGGACAGGACAATTGCTGACACCTTGTTCCGCGCAATGAGAGATCCTGTTGAAGTCATCCTGGTGAGCAGTAAGGACTAAAAACATACATAAAATATATAAATAAATAAAAACAACAAGAAGACATCTCTCTTTAGAGTGACTTCAAAATTGAATTGGGATTTGCTGGAGGGTGTAAGCAGCCTACGGGGGCACAGTAGCTGTCACCTTCTCTCCCTGTTGCACTGAAACGGTGGAATGGCGATATATCAAGGCGTTAATGTGAGTCTGGGGGCCTCGTTTCTTTGGCTGTAAAAACACTGAGACAGACTGTGTGCGTGTGTTTGGTGGGGGGTGGGGTGTATATGCATCTTATCCGTCATTAAGATTGAAGTATATGCAGACTGAAAAACACACGTGAAAAACACCATAAACACATTCTTCAGGGAGTAAGCAATAAATCACAGAGCCTTGTAATCAATATGTAGCTGTATGATTGACTAAGGCTTTAACATAGGCCAATGAACCTCCAGTCACAAACAGAATTAGCCTTTAAAACCTGTCTAGATGAGGCAACATGCAAATTCAGCATATAAACACATGTGATCTTGTGCATTTCATATAAACTTATGACAAGGAGTACTTACATTTACGGCTTTAGCACAAATCAACAAAAGACTGGAGGTTGTGTGGATGTGAGTGTGTGCTGAGGATGAGTGTCTCATCATTATGTGACCAACAAACTTGCTCTTTAGCACTGTCTCAAGTGCTGGCATTTACCTGACCTTCACAACCCTCTTATCACTCTTTTTCACCTCCTCCTCTCTCTCTCTCTCTCTCACACACACACACACACACACACACACACACGCTTGCGTCTGATCTGCCCAACCTATCTTATACACAAGATAGGTACCTTTAACAATCATATTCCAAAGGTTGTATTTAAATTCTTCTCAACAATTCTGGTTAACTCTGTTATTTGGTCAATGAGTTGCACAGGGAACATTTTGGATGCTGTAATCATATTCGCACATTTTTTTTTATCTCCTGGCTCTAAAATCAGGCTAACAAAAACTGCGCATGACAGTAAGGCTGTATGAGATTCATGTATTATTAGATTCATGTGAGATTTAATCAGCTCGTTATACTTTTCATATGGGCATCTATAACCAACCATGACAAGGATGTTTTCTAGCTTTTTTTTGATTTTTGACCATTTTAGCTGCTTAGCTGATATCCGTCCACATATTAACACTCATACTTTTTTTTTGTATTTGGGTCACATAGTATGCATTATGGAGGATGGACAGCACTACCTTAACAAGTGCACAATAGCTAAATCTCTTGCACGCCCCAGCAGCAATTTTGTCAGTTCCTGGCAATCTAACAGGGGGAATATAGGACAATCGGACTACTGAGAAGATTGAACCATCCTAGTGTGAGTTGATGCCCCAAATCTGACCAATATCCAAAGAATTAGGCAGGAAAACAGTGGAAGAGCCCAGGGGAAAGAAAAGACAACAGCTGAGAAAGTTAAGTTTCAGAAAACAAAGTCAACCAATCGAGGAAAACACAAAGAAATGCGACAGCAGAGCCACGTACAACAGCGGGTATAGAAATGTAATGAAGCAGCATTACTCCCATCAGAAGCAAATCCCAGACTTTTCTGTAGTCTTTAAAATGTTTCTGTGGTGTGTCTGTCTTTCTGTCTCATTAGTAGCCGGGTTTTAGACTAACACCACCAGTGTCAGTGTGCACTCACCAAGAGACGTGACAACCAGACAGGACAAACCTCAGAGCAAAAGAGGGGGTGGAAGAACAGCGAAAAGAAGAGAGAAGGGAAAAATGTCATGTCAAATTATTTTTATAGCCCGCGCTGTGACCACTGAAAAGGACTGTCCCTGGTTATGAGCTAAAAAAAAAAAAAAAAAAGTCAAGGGAAAAGGAACAAAATCAAAAATGATACAGAGAGATTGTAGGGAACAAAGAAAAGAAAAAATCTTTCCAAAATGTCCTGCCAAATCACTGTTTTAACCATTCCTTTTGTTTTCATATTCTGTTACTTTGTATTCAGCTTCCCCATGCCTCTTTATGCATTTCATTTTCCTCCTCACACAATCTCTCTGTCTGTACTCCCTCGCTTCTTAAACTACTTGAATGGTGTGCTGCTGAATTTATGATTTGCTCAGTTAATGGTGTGGTCTGAGTGATGGATTGACCTTTGGGGCCAATACTGCCTGCCAAATCAGGATGTGGGAGCCTGATTATGCGTGTGTAAGTGTGTGTGTTTGTATTTGTACACCTGTGGGTTTTTTTTTTCCTTATATTCCTTCCTTCTGAGATCAAATTGGGGTTTTAGAGTGTTGAAAGTAATTGCATTTTTGACCAAAAAATTGAGTCACAAGCAGCACTGCTGAGGTTAGATTTAAGCATATAATCGAAAGTTAAGGTTTGGAAGTATGGAATAAACACACAAATGAAATGTCTTTACAAGTAATGTACAAAAAAACCCCCCAAAACAACAACAACAAAAAAACATGAGTCTGAGAGGGTGTGTCTGTCAGGAATTTGCTGAAGACCAGCAGAACGCAACTTACAGGGCTGTTTCATGAAATATTAAACAAATCATGAAACGTGCTGTGATGTGTATACACACACACACACACACACGTGTACTTTCCTCTAACACCTCTCACACCTAACGCTCTGGCAGCGTGAAATTGTGTTTGAGAGGAAATAAAAAGGCGGGTGTGTCTTTGTATTCCCTCGCATTGGCAGAGAGTAAACAAATCGCGGCTGTGCTCCTGCTGGCAGATTAGCGACGGGAAGGGAAACTCTATTAGTCATTTGACACAGTGATACCTCTGCAATTAGCCAGTCGGCTGAGGGGCCGCCTTGCTTGATTTTATTTTCTTGGGCTGCTGCAACTAGGGAAACCTTTCTGAATGCACAAGAGATAGCAGAAAGGGGAAGGGAGAGAGGGAATGTGCAAGTGAGGAAAAAACAAGAGTAGGAAATAAAACCAGTTCTTTAAATTTTCCATATCCATCTTAACTTCTTATTCTTTCATCTCTGCCTCCATTTCTTTCCACCATACTCCAGTCACTATCATGTTTTCTGCATCAATTCCTCGCCCTTTTCTCTTTCTTTGCTTCTTTCAGAATTTGCTTGATCTATCGCTCTCATCCCTCTTTTCTTCTGAAAAACTCCCTTTTGATTTACTACCATCTCCCTTTTACTGTAGCTTACTCCTTCTCTCATTCCATTTTTGTCAGTGCTCCTCTCTTCATCATTCATTTTATGTTTTGTGTTCCTCTTCTTCCCTAACAAGCGTCTGTCTTTCTCTTTCCTTCCCTCCCTTCACTGTCGCTGTAGTAGACTATGTGATCAGAGCTGAGGACATGTCCTTTCTCTCGACACGCTTCACTGCTCAGCACGATTACACAAAGCCCCATCAGTACAGTCTCTATCTCTCTCTCTCACACACACACACACACACACACACACACACACACAAAAAGAACCATCATTACACAAATGTGGATTCCTAAATATGCAAGTGATTGACTTAGACTGAACATGCATGCCTGTAACATCTTTTTCTAATGCTTTAAGGTCATTAAGCAGCATGCACATGCAACCTTGCCTTCAGCAGCCATGAATGAAGCACATGTGCAAAGATAAACACACACACACACACACACACACACACACACACACACACACACAAACACACACCCTGCTTGGATGTGAAGGAGAGCAAGGATTAGTTTCTTCCTCTGTTTATCCCTAGGAGAGCCTCCTGGCCAACACACAGCTCTTGATGTTCCTGAGCTCCTAAACATTGAAAGACCAACACCCCCCCCCCCCCCCCCCCCCCACACACACACACACACACACACACACTCCCATGCATTTTCAGTATCAAGTGTACAGCCTTTTATAGTGTGGAAGCTGTAGGACACTTGTTTCCATGAGTAAAGTTGCCATGTCTTTCTACAGTCATGCTGGTTGAACACAGCAGGGACTCCAAGCTGTTGGATGCTGCTAATTGTTCATGCTGTGGATGTACAACAGTCAAAGTTATAAAATAAGCGAATATTTTATTTTTATTTAAGAGTGATATACACCATTATATATATATATCACACACCTATGTATATAGAAATAATAAAAATAAGTTGCAGAGGTTTGTAAGATGGCCTTCTAGCTAGCTTGTAATTTATTTTGACTGCCATAAAAATTAAAATATGCTCTGACTAAACTTTTCATGTATATTTTTAAGCATCTTAAGATGCTTAAGGTGCTTAAAAACTGCTAATAAATGCCCTAAATTTGCTTTCCTTATTTTGGACTGTTTTGCAGTGGAAACATATAAAAAGGGATGGTAAATAAACGGGTCTTTGGGGAGGACTTGAACTGTAGTTGGGCAATACTAATAAAATTAAAAAAACAAAACCCTGAAACTGACAATCTGATCAATAATTCAATACTACATTTTAGAGGACAGGCCAGAGTGAATTATATTATTGTACTTTCTGCATCTGCGAGTCTGTAAGGGTTCGCCTAGGTCCGAGTGATGGAAATTTTGCCATCACACAGTGAGCGCAAGGGTCAGAGCAGAAGTCCGTGTGCCTGCCTGTCTCCGTGGAGAATTTACATTACAATGCACCAACTATGCATGTGCCCCAGGCAGAGGACAGGAATGATGTATAGCAGGAATGACTACTTGGCTGTTGGAGTATAATCAGAGTATAATCAAGGCTTTAGGCTACTTACTGGTTTGTTTGCTTCCTGGACCATTCCTAGCAGGGGTCGCAATCTAAAGTGTATGGCTAATTGTCTTTTATTAATTAAGAATAAATATAAACAAAATAACAATCATAGCCAGATGTTTTGCCTTAAATTGGACAAATAATATGGTTAAGCCTGCTACACTGTGGTGACAGGTCTATTGAGCAGAGGAAGTTGCACCTCCACTATTTTTTGAGGGGACAAGAGATAGATCCAAATAATAATAATAATAATAATATAAAAAAAGACAGTAAGTGAAAAAAATGTATAAATCTTTATTAAATCCCACAATCATTCACGTACAAGCAGAAGATGATGGATGGATGGATGTTATTGGCCAGGACACACAAAATGATGCTCTACTGGAAGGCATCCCTCCCTTATTAATTACTTAATTACGAGAATACAAGATTGTTCTTCCAATCATTTTTAAAATCACACTGACCAAAAGAAAGTGTGAAAAAAAGCCCAAATAATATAAAACAGCATAAGGCCATGGCCTGGTTTTGTTCTGCTCTCTTCAATCTTTTGAGTCATCAGCAGCTGATTTACAAAGTATGCGATTTTTTTTTTTGCCACCTTTCCTTCATGCTTTAGCATCAACAAGTGTTCAGTACCCTGTCCTATTGGCATATTCTTAAATTGTTTAAGAATTGCAGTTTGTCTGACTGTGACAAAGAGGTCTGACTTTAGACCCCTTTAAAGTCTGTTTGCAATAACTTGTGCTCACAGCAAAAGCTGGAAAAACTGTTGATTTCGTTGGTGGTGGCAGAGCTGAAGATGCTAAGATTTTCACTGGGACTGACCAGGAGGGACTGGATTAGAAATAAGGATATCAGAGGCACAGCTCAGGTTGACCAGTTTGGAGAAAAAGTTAGAGAGGCAAGGCTGAAAAGGTCTGGACATGTGCGGAGGAGGGATAGCAGAAAAATTGGTCAAAGGATAACGAGGAGGAAAAGAGGAAGACCTTAGAGAAGATGCATGGATGTAGGGCCAGAGAGTTGAGAGAGGATTGATGTGACAGAGGATGATGCTAGGGAGAGGGTGAGATGGAGGCAGGTGATCTTTTGTAGCGACCCCTAAAGGGAACCGTAAAGCCAGATACATTGAACTTGTTTAGTAAAATGGAGCACCAGTGAATGTTTGTGACTTTATGGCATAGAAGTGGATTGACCATACTTGTATCACATATGAATCACAAAATAGACTGACATCAAGTTTAACTGACCACGACTTACTTAACTGAATTTGGCCGGTACAAATAAGGGAGCAAGAGGAACAGATAAAAGAAGATGCACTAAATCTTTCTCAACGAGATTATTGACAAGACTATCATACCACTGTGTGGGTATTTATTTAAATGTGTTATGGCAGGGAAAATATGGCAACAAAGTGCAAAAACGAGACGATATGAACATTTAATGTGATTTAATGAAGACAATCAATGTTGTTTTGTGTTGACTTGAAATCTGTGCGATCTCTGAGGACAAAAACGCATCTTTTTACAGTTATGAATAACTGCTGATAAAACTGAGAATATGCTAATTGTGTAAACTGAGACTAGCATGTCGCATGTGTGCAGCTTTGTGTTTCTGTGCATGCCTTTTGTTTGTGCATACTGGTGTGTGTGTGTTTGTACATAGAGTACCTATAAACATGCATTTTTAATGTATGAGTAGTGTTTGTGAGAGGGTCTGTGGGGCATCTACTTCAAGATATATTTAGGAAATGCCATATGTCTTCCCAAAGGAAAGCATTTTGTGCTGATCTTGTGAGTTATCAGATGCTTTGAGCTAGTAATTAAAACTTTCTGAGGCTTCAGCAAAACCTCACTGTAAATACTGTACAAGTTTAAAAGTCACCTGGATTCCACACATGAATTGAGTTTTGGTCAATATCAAGTTGAAAAAGTACTGTGGTTCGTAGTTATACTTATTGTCACAGTTCAGCGTATCAGTTTGACAGGCACTGCTGCAAATAATATTTGTATCATAATCCTGAAAAATAAGCCCATTTTCACGTTCTTTCTTCCTCATCTCCTTTTTTTAAGTCCCTTTTTGTTTCCTTGGTTAATTAAACTGAGATTAGACATTGTCTTTCAAAAGAGAGCTGGCTGCAGTATGACAGTCTGGGCATTTAACCAGAACAAATGTTTTCACAATGGAGTAAACATCACATTATAAGTAAGTGCAAATTCACACATCTTTCTTTGCTGGTGTTGAAAAGGCAGTGGGTTCATTAACAATCCAGCAGGATCATGGGCCAAGCTGAAATTGATCTTGGCCAAACAAATCTAATCTAACCTGGCAACAGAGAGAACCTGCTGTAGTGACACCGTAAAGCAGCTGGGGAGATGCTTCAGCCATAAAGTTTAACAAAGCTGCAGCATTTTAATTTCATGCTACAACGATTTATCAGGCAGTAATAATTCTACTCTGCCCATTAGTAGGTGATGTCCTGACCAGGTTTTTGAGCCAAGCCCTGTGACTGGGCATCTTCAATACAGCATCTAATCTGATACTTATTACCTACTTACATGCTCTTGAAGTACATTTCTCTCTACTTAACCAAATGTTGAAGTGTAGTTCACAAACATCAAGCAGATGATGTAAATTATTTGTATCTATATACACAATCAGATCGTTACAGTTGGTGGAACTATAGAGAGAAAAAAAAAAAAAATCAGCTTAAGGTTGTACAGCAGGGATGTTTCTTTTTTCCCCCCCATAAAAAACCTCTGGGAGAGTCCAGACTGCAGAGACAACACTAAGCCGAACATAAGCAAGATTTATTTTGTCCTGTCATCAACTTACTTGTGGAAAAACTGTTAATTAGTGGCAGCTGATATTGACCTTCCACCAGCAAAATGTCTCATTTTAAAGAGATGATCAGTGCCTCCTGGATGTTCTGTACAGTTTGTTCAGACACTTTGATTTTTCACTCTTATATGCATGCTCGCAGGGTAGACGCTGGCTATCATTAAACATGGCAGTGCTGCAACACTAGCAGACTAAGGTGGAGTATGGTAACAAGGTTTGATCAGCTCTGACGACTTGTCTTTAGCAGCTGAAGCCGTTTGTTTTTGTTATTTTTAATTAATAACATTTTTCTTTTTGCTATTTCTTTGGCCTCTGAGTTTGCAATGTGCAATGTTGCTCAACATGTGCCAGGTGATATGTGCGGTCGTAGAGGGCTGTGAATGGGAGGAACGGCCTGTGCAGTGAAAACCCAAGTAGTTTTCTGAACTTCTGTGCTAATTGTCAACAACGAACACCATGTTCGAGTACAAGGGTGTTTGTAAGTGCACCTGGCACAAGGACAGCCTAAGTTATAGGCTGATTGATTTTGTAATTGTATTATCAGATTTATAGCCATATATCATGGACACAGGTGAGGAGAGGAGCTGAGCTGTCAACTGATCACCACCTGTTGGTGAGTTGGATCAGATGGCATGGAAAAATGCTGGTGAGGCCTGACATACCCAAGCATATAGAATGTGCTGGAAATGTCTGGCAGTGGCCTGGATTCAGAAGATCCTCCAGGAACCTGAAGTTGGTTCACTTCTTATTGGTGTAAATTGCCATGGCAGCTTATGCTGTAGGTCCAGATTAGATATCAACAGGTATGAAATCACTGTCTACTGACCAATCAATTCTCCAGAAAACAGCATCACCATTCCTGGAACATCCCTTGCAACTCTGCGGCGAGTATAGGAGGGTGCAAAGTTTTTCAGTAGCATCTAAAGTCTTTGCATTTCCATGATGAGTATCAGCAATAAATATACACTGCTCAAAAAAAAAAGGGAACACTTAAACAACATAATATAAATCCAAGTAAATCAAACTTCTGTGAAATCAAACTGTCCACTTAGGAAGCAACACTGATTGACAATCAATTTCACATGCTGTTGTGCAAATGGAATAGACAACAGGTGGAAATTATTGGCAATTAGCAAGACACCCTCAATAAAGGAGTGGTTCTGCAGGTGGGGACCACAGACCACTTCTCAGTACCTATGCTTTCTGGCTGATGTTTTGGTCACTTTTGAATGTTGGTGGTGCTTTCACACTCGTGGTAGCATGAGACGGACTCTACTAGCCACACAAGGGGCTCAGGTAGTGCAGCTCATCCAGGATGGCACATCAATGCAAGCTGTGGCAAGAAGGTTTGCTGTGTCTGTCAGCATAGTGTGTCAAGAGGCTGGAGGCGCTACCAGGAGACAGGCCAGTACACCAGGAGACATGGAGGCAGTAGGAGGGCAACACCCCAGCAGCAGGACCGCTACCTCCGCCTTTGTGCAAGGAGGAACAGGAGGAGCACTGCCAGAGCCCTGCAAAATGACCTCCAGCAGGCCACAAATGTGCATGTGTCTGCACAAACGGTTAGAAACCGACTCGAGGATGGTATGAGGGCCCGATGTCCACAGATGGGGTTGTGCTCACAGCCCAACACCGTGCAGGACGCTTGGCATTTGCCAGAGAACACCAGGATTGGCAAATTCGCCACTGGCGCCCTGTGCTCTTCACAGATGAAAGCAGGTTCACACTGAGCACATGTGACAGATGTGACAGAGTCTGGAGACGCCGTGGAGAGCGATCTGCTGCCTGCAACATCCTTCAGCATGACCAGTTTGGCAATGGGTCAGTAATGGTGTGGGGTGGCATTTCTTTGGAGGGCCGCACAGCCCTCCATGTGCTCGCCAGAGGTAGTATGACTGCCATTAGGTACCGAGATGAGATCCTCAGACCCCTTGTGAGACCTGGTACGGTTGGCCCTGGGTTCCTCCTAATGCAGGACAATGCTAGACCTCATGTGGCTGTTGTGTGTCAGCAGTTCCTGCAAGATGAAGGCATTGAAGCTATGGACTGGCCTGCCCGTTCCCCAGACCTGAATCTGATTGAGCACATCTGGGACATCATGTCTCGCTCCATCCACCAATGTCACATTGCACCACAGACTGTCCAGGAGTTGGTGGATGCTTTGGTCCAGGTCTGGGAGGAGATCCCTCAGGAGACCATCCGCCACCTCATCAGGAGCATGACCAGGCGTTGTCGAGAGGTCATACAGGCACGTGGAGGCCACACACAATACTGAGCCTCATTTTGACTTGTTTTAAGGACATTACATCAAAGTTGGATCAGCCTGTAGTGTGTTTTTCCACTTTAATTTTGTGTGTGACTCCAAATCCAGGCATCCAATTGGTTAATAAATTTGATTTCCATTGATGATTTTTGTGTGATTTTGTTGTCAGCACATTCAACTTTGTACAGAACAAAGTATTCAATGAGAATATTTCATTCATTCAGATCTAGGATGTGTTATTTGAGTGTTCCCTTTATTTTTTTTGAGCAGTGTAGATTCATAGACAACTTTATTCCTTGATTTATTTTTTCTGTTTCCTGCAAATACCTGTACAACAGTCTTACTGTTTTATAAGTGTTAATATATGATCCTAAAACAGGACACATTCACTGTACTTGCTCATCTCATATCAAATTTGCAAGTAGACTAAGCTTATGTTTGAAAGCTGTGTTTATATTTAATCCTTGCTCTCAAACCCTTAAACAGCACTGAGTCTGCAGGTGACAGAATAAAAACTAAAGCTGTCAGGAGCAGGTTGTGTTCAGAGTTTTGGTTAAATATCAGCTGGAGGCGCCACATTTTCAGTGAGTCTTTTATTCACAGCATGTTTTAAATGCAATATAGAATATGGGAATATGTTTTATATGTAAAGCTTGTTAAGCCGTACCTCACTAAAACCACTGAACAAAGCACAAACTGTGTGTCACATTGTCACAGGAATGTGGCGTATTAATTTGGTCAGTTAGAAAATGCATAAAATGTTGCTATACTTGATTCTAATCTGCTACTCTTTTACACTGCTAAAGCTGCAGCTACTAGAGCACAGAACACACACCAAGAAACCCTGTTCAATCAATCAAATCAATTTCACTTTGATCTGCCAAGAAGCTAAAGTGATTTCCACGTCTCCTTTGTTAGGCTACAGTAACCTTAAATGGATAAATGGATGCAGTTTAAAGTTTCAGAGCTCTAATGTGCAGCCAAAGCTTTAGAAATAAACAGCAGCACGGAGAGAGCGCACTCAGCAATAACATAATTAACAGGAATTAAAATGTTTATTTTACTGCTCTGTGTGCTAAATCACCAGATTAATGGTTTGCTGCAGCATTCATCTCATGTCCTTTTTACAACAGTGTCACATTTTACTGGCATATTTTTCACGCTCTTTATAGTTTTTTAATCATTATTTGACAATGTATCTGGAGTAGGGAAATAGAGATTATTATTCGGTGAAAGAAAAGTCATGTGACCTTTGAAAAGCCCCTTTTAGATTGGTCAGATGCTGCCTGGGCCACTCCTTTCACGTGAACGCACAGGCGAGACCCTGAGTCAACTTACTGAGTGATAACCAGCTTCGTGTGACTGCTTATCCTGATCGCCAGTGTTAGATATCCTGGGTATGTTGAACTTGCTTTGCAGTACTGGGGCCAGTTCCCCAACCTGAAGGCCCAGGGAAACATGAGGCGTGCTTAGACTGACCTCTCACCCAGGGCCAGTGGCAGACCCTATGAGGGACAAACATGGCTCCTGGGATCACTTGAGCATATACCACCAGAATAAGTTGGCAATTCGTGGAGATGGCCCCTAAATCCAGTGTCATCAATATTTCCACAAAATGATATTCTGGAGGACAGAAACTGGCTATGTAACATAAAAGGGAATATTATCCTACATGTCCCAGTTTAAAATGTTAAAGAGTTCATTCGGTCTATCATGCCTTTATAGCTTTTGTTCTTTAGTTAGTTTGGTTTTTGTTTGTTTCTCTTTTTTTGGCCCATAAAGTTGTACTAAAAAGCAAGTTTGACAAAGCCAGGCTTTTTTTTGTGCTGAGTTGACAAAACCTAAAACCTCAATCACACAACAGTTATGACAAAGGTGGTATCTATGTTAACACAGGCTCTGTTTAATTCCTGGGTGCACTCACATAAATGGGGACATCTGATGCATCAGCTGACTTCTGCCTACTTCTTTACATTATCTAGATTACCAGATTAACAGGTAATAAAGGTCAATAAAGAACATACAAAAGAAAATGGCAAAAGAAAATAGTGTTGCTGCAAGTAAGGCAAGGGGGCAATGCTGCAGAAAATAGTTATGCTGTTAATTTATGAGTCAATATATTTATTTCACCACTCAGTGCACTCTCGGCAAGGCAATTTATTTCATATGTGACAGCTGCACATTAGAGTTGTAAAACTTTTAAACTTGATCCATTTAAACATTACCGGCTACTCGGTGCATTCAGGTCTGATGCAGTCCCGTAGCCTAATGAAGGAAATATGAAACATATTCCTTCAGCAGAAAATTGTTATTGCACTTAGAGCGCTGTCTTTAAAGGAATCAGTGATAATGTGGCACTCACAGCAGATTTCAAACCACAAATCTGAAAGGTAATAAATGTACTTGTGATGTTATTAGTAATTCTAGGCTCCTATTCACATTCTGAAGTTTATAAACTGTTACTAAGTTTCTTATAAATATTTAAGTATTTCAATAAATCTCTATGTTGTTAAACACCAACACTTATATAGTCCTACCTCTATTACTGCATTATATGTTAACAGGCATCCAATAAGGACTTATAAGTAACCAACATGTATTATGAGGACATTAATATAAAGTGTTAACAATCATAACTGCTTTGGGGTATGTATTTAAAAGGCCAGAATAATGTTTAAATCTTTAAATCTCCATTGACTAAAGCTCCATTAAACACACAGAGACACACAACCCAAGTGGCTGTGATTAGTATTATGAGCCACATTTGGGCACTAGAGGATATGTGCCAGATGAAAGTGAGCTCTCCTTTCGCTTCTTTCTTTTCAGGGATCTGTCAATTTCTCTGTTAAAGAGAAGCAAGCCCTAAACTTCCCTTGCCGTCTGGTCAGGTTGAGATGTACTCAGTAACTGTACTCTCTCTTTTCTTTCTCTCTCTCATCTCTCTTCTCCATCATTCTCCTGCTCCTGTGCCCCTCATTAGGATGTCAGATCTCATTACAGAAGGAAAACAGCCGATTTAAAGGGGAAAGCAGATTGGTTTAATGGTTTGATGCAAATCCCTTCTCATATTTTTCTTTTCTTTTGCTGAGCATGTACATGTGTGCGCTGGAGAAAGGAACCAGTGCCACTGTGTTGCATATTCAAGCAAAAACATCGGGCTTTGGGAAAAACTTCATAACAGACACACACACAGACACACACACAGAGTTGCACTTATGTAACAGAGCTGATCCCTTGTCCCAGGAACTGAATACATTTCAGTTCTGAAACCTAATGAGGAAAATTTTTGAAAGTTTTTTTTTTTTTTTTTAAACACCACAGTATTTGCAGATAAGACAACAACAACAACTACAAGAAATTAGTGTCTATCATCATGAAAAAGAGGCGCTAGTAAGTGGAAAGCGCTACAACCCATTAGACCAAAACTATGGCAAGGATTTAAAGTATGTGACATAAGACAGACATAAATATATACTCAAAAAATAATTATGCCCAAAAAGCTGACTTAAAGTAATTTTACATGTCAATTTTCCATGCAGTTCTGTATGTATGTATTTTTTAGTGTATAGCATGTATTTGGCGTATTCAAAATGCATAATATCTATGTGAATAATACACCTGTAAAATCTGCCAGAAACTAAGCTGTCACATATGACTAAAGGTTTAGCAAAATAATGTTTAGAATATCAATAATAGGTATTTGCAAAATGCTGAGGGGATGCTATCCACACTGTCTGGTTGACAAAATATGAACTTATAGAAATGTGGAGGCTGAGAAAGAGTTTCTGTACTGACTGAAATTTGTTGTAAAATGTATTTAAAGTGCCAAAAAAAAATGCATATTCACTTTTATCCATACAGCCCGGCAGCATTTGGTTGTCTGGGTCTGCAAGCTGTTGAGAAAATATAATCTTGTTTTTACTGTGGCTTACTGATTGTCTGAATTTGGATCTGCCTCTTCTAAAGATATGTTACGGAGAGATGTTAAAATATAAACCATCCATTATCAACTGCCATAGATCAACCTTGACAAATAACGGCTGCAGTGAATCTACCCACTCTCACAGTCACCACCCCGAGCTACACGCAGGCCTAATGTTAAGCTATTAAAGAGAAAAAGAGCCACAGTCATTCAGAGACACTGTTATTCCCAGTGGTCAGAGTCATTAATACAAACCAAGATAGCTTTCATGACATAAGGAGGGAAAGTAGAAAGGCGAAAAAGTAAGAGCAAAGGCAGAAGGGATGGAAGAAATGGTAGAAAACAAGGAGGTAGGTCAGAGAAAAGGAAGGAAGCAGTGATGATATGGATATAAAACAATGTGAGGCAAAGATTTACACTGTGCTCCTAATTAGTAGAGATTATTATAGATGAGAGAGAGGAACAAAAAAAAAAAAAAAAAAGACAGAATGGTAAACTTATATGTAGAGAGAGCAAAAAGAAATCATTACAAGCAGTGGGAGAGATCACAACATCATTAAGATAATGGAGAAAAAGAGACTGATGTTAAAGAAAAAAAGGAAACGGCTGCAAATTAAGACAGGAAAGCATAGTGACAAGTGAAGCGTAGGCTGATTTTAAAAACACACACATCTCTTGTGGGAAACTATACCAGCATGTAGGTGTATGCATGTGCGCACTGGAGAGGATGTGGCCATGCAGGAATAATCGTTTAAAATAGGCCACATTAACCTGCAGCCCTCTGGGGCGCTGGCCTGGTTTAATCCAAGTATGAAACGCTACACGTCACCGCCTGCACACATGCATGCAAAAACACACAAATACGCACTCATACTTGCACAAAAGTACAGTGCTATACATAGTTTTGTTCTGTGTGGATAGACAAATGTAACGAAGAGGCTGAGACAACAGTGAATCGCTGAAGAAGAGTGTGTAGATGTGAGAGATGTTTGATTGGGTAGTGACACATGTAGTGGAGGTTTAGTAAAAGCTTTTTTATATATAGATTTCCTTCAGTGACATTAGACAGTGACAGTGCGGTCAATGTAACACTCACACCAACAATTAATGTACTGTAGGAATGAACTGAGTTAGAAGAGTTGAAAGCAGTGGAAAGCGAGCAGGCAGGTTTACCAATTACCAGCATTTTAAACTCAACCTGACTGAACTGTCACCGTGTGCTGTCAAATGCTGTCCACTGCGCTGGGAGAAACTGCCTTCCTGAGTCTACAGGACTGTTGGTTTACTGGAGTGCCGGACATAAAATAAGCTTTCGGCCTGATGCAGTATTGTGAAAATCTACATCTTTCCGGCAAAAGTTTGCCAAAAAAAAAAATGTAAATAACTTAGTTAGGCATCATCACCATTACTTTCATCAAATCGTTGGATGTAATTTGGACTACAGACCTAAGCCCACCATATGTCCACATTCACATTTCCTTTCATGTGTCTCTTTGAGCTAAACCGGCCCAGAAAATGGCAGCTATAAAAACAGTGCATATAAAATTAGAGTCACTTAGATGGCTTTTGTTGTACCATGCTGCTCCTCTTCATAGTTAAGTGCCCAGTTAAATAATGTGATGCCCCCTGCTCTCAGTGAATATTGTGGGCTTCATTTGACTGCCTTGTTTAAATTGGCTCTAAATTAGACTGACACTCTGTACCACATACTGCAGACCCCTGACTACAACTTTGGAAATTTTGAAGTCCAATACCCACACAACTGTCTCTCTTTTCTTTTCAGCAAAGGGATGACTTATAGCATTAATTACATTGATCCATGCCAGCTTAATGAACCAATAATGTGAGCTTGCCATTGCCAAGAAAAGGCACTATGACATAATTAATGACTTACCGCTCACTATGTCAGCACAGCCCTTATCAGTTCATTATGTGCCATCACTCTGTGCATTATGAATCCTTATTAGACAACCTCCTTTTCACCGCACATGCTATTCACACAAATTTCAAAATATGCTGTGTAAAGGCCAAGCTTTAATTCAATAGCCCCGAGACTTCAAGGTGCTGTTAATCTTTGGTGTGTTGTTCTAGCGGTGTAGTTACGAGGGCCAAGTGCAGCAGGGAAATATTTGTGCATGAGATAAAATATATACTCTGATGAAGGATTTAGCTCCAACAACGTCAGACAATTTATTAAAACACTTTATCATTGGAGAAGTGCATTGTAAACCTCCAGTGTTACAATTAAATGCACACGGTCTAATCCAGAGCCTATTGATTTTTGCAGCTGCAGTGCAAATTTCCTTTGTGAGTTTTCTCATGCCCATCTATTGAAACTACAAATACAAGGCGCAGTAAATTATAGATAACACCGGATCCTCTCTGTACACTTCTGAAGCACACTTATTTAAATGATTTCTGCTTGCAAAGACAATGATATCACTGTGTGAAGCGTTCTGGATTTCACTGATTGTAATCAAAGCAATATCCCACAAGAATATGAGCAAACCCAATGACCCAACTCTGAAATGTGCTTCAAAAGCTATGCTTGGTGCTTATGGAAAATGTTCCTTTTAAGTGAGTGAAATTGATCAACTCAGACTCTGGTCTAGGGTGGCATATTTACTGCCATATTTCTGACCTGAGTGCTAATGATAGCTATTAAAGATAGGCTTGTTAAAGACATTGAGGGAGCTGTGAATGTGGCTTGAGAGACTTGGGTGTTTTCATGTGGGTATGATACCATAATGGGATTAACATGGCATACCTAAACCCACAATGAGATAAGCTCAATGAGGCCCTATTAAAAAATACACGGCTGGCAACAATGGAGTTACGGAGAGAGTGAGTGAGAATGACTGTGTGAGTTTGATAGCAAATGTATCCAACTATGCTTCATTGCCAATACACAAACAAAAAAAAAAAAAAAAAAGAAAGAAAAGAAGAGGCACGCAGCCTCTTGTGCTTCTAAATAACAAAAGGCTTGGTGATGCCCTTTTCTATGCCACTTATTCTTTATTCCCTATAATGCATTATCTCCATTTTGCTCTAGATAGAAATGCACTGGACTGAGTAGACAACATACCAATCGCCCTGTAGAAAATAATACTGGTACTGGTGAGTGTTGACACATACTGTGCATAGGTATTTCAGTTATTTCTGAAAGATAAGGGAGCATCAGATAACAAGTTTTATTTCTCCGTGACTCATTAAAAAACTGTCATGTGCTGATTTCACTTTAGATACTAAAGAACACGTGTTTTGTCACCTTACAGACATTAATAGCAGCACAATTTTGCATAAAGGAAGACTCATGTTAGATGTGATTCATTATCTATAATTGTTTCTGTCTGTGGTGTCTGGAGGAAGAAAAAAAACTTTTTGCCACAGATATCACAAACTATTCAAGGACAGATTGTTACATTTTGAAATATGGAGAAGCTGTTGAAAATACATTTTATATTTAAGGCACATATGTGTGGAAACTCCTGAGCATAAAAACAGCAACAGCTTGAGGTATGACTTTTCATAGTACTCCCAAAAGGCTCAAAAATGCCCTCTCCTCTCCTCAAGGACTCTATTCTTTTCTCACAGCAGTAAATTTGTTGTGGAACCATCATGACCATGCTGAATAGGCCATTAAATACTTTCTGCATAGCAGAGGTTTGAACTAAGTGCTGGAGCAGAATTTTCAGGTATCTGTACTTTACTTGCTTTTTTATTTTTCTGACAACTTTATTTTTTTACTTTTACTCCAGCTACAGTTTTACATAAAGTCCCTTTCACATACAACGAGACAACGGCACCGCCGCGCTCTGAAACCCACTATTTTCTATGGCTTGTGCTGTCCATGAACAATTTACCGCGGAGTCAAGCAAAGCACAGTGCAGTGCAAGAATGCAGTCTGGGGAGCTCTTGTGGGTGAACTTTGACCGTGAGGTGCTATACATACACAAAGCCCATAAATGAGTGCCAAAAAAAAAAAAAATTGACATAGCACAGATAGAGCACAGCTGCCATTCACTTAACCTAGGGGTTACACTTTCAATGTAAAAGGGCCTTTAAGACTTTAAACCGATTTGAACCTAAATGGAGGGAACCATCATATCAGTGTATCTTTCACCAGTGCTTAATGTACATGAAAAGAGGAAAGAGGTGAAAAAACACAATTTATCCATCACTTATAGTGCTATACTCAAGGGTTAAAGTGGGTCAGAACTATTTGAAATAGCATTTTAGGTGCAGCTGTCAAAGTTATGATCATAGTGCATCAGTATCTAGCTTAGCCCTACATAAGAAGAGCAAGCATGAAGGAAATGAAGTAAAGTTTTTCAGGTAATGGCAGGTAATTTCAAATGCAACATTTCTAACAGCTCAACAAATATCAGCAAACACACACAAATTGTTTCTGTGCAGTTTGTCACAGTGTTTCTCTAAAAGTGCGGTTGCTGTATTTCCTAGGGAGAAAAAAAAGAATATGCTTGGTGACATTTGGTAAACTGGAAATTTAAAGCTCACATGTAATATCCTTATTCATTTTAGACTTTTTCGAGCAGCTATATATGATTAGTTGCTAAATTTATGTTTTTATTTATTGTGAAATGTCCTGCAAAACAAACTGAAGTATGTGTTTTGTTATTCAGTGGTTGCATTAATATGCTAAGATGTTAGGCACAGGCTACACTGGTTAGTTTGCTGTACTGTGGTGAAGTTTACAGTGATGTGCTAAGTTGGACTGGTGCAGGCTGTGGTGTTCATGGTCTGTGTGAGTTCATATCAAGGGCAGCAGAGATCAAATTAAAGGTGTTTTCATGCTGATTAGATTCCACCTTTACACTACTATAAAGGTGTGTAGCGGTGGGATATCAGTCATGATGGATCATGTAACCTCTGCTTATCTTGTTGAATTCAGTTGGCTAAAGCTACAAAGAGCAACAGGACAGGCCAACAGATTACAGCCTGAAAACAAAATCTATTTGTGCTCACAATAGAAATTATTGTGACTTATATTTAAGTGAGTCTTTTTCCCTTGCAGCACCACTACAATCAGTTTTAGGGTTCCCACACCTGCCAAATCCCACTTTATTATCTGACTATACTCATTTTTCTGCTTAGGGGTGTGTGGGCAAAATCATCCATCTACAATGCAGGCAACAATAAATAGACCTAGCTTTTTTTTTTTTAATTCCCTTTATTTTTCTTCTTCTCTTTTGGGCTCACCACCTGCATGAGGTGCCACAGGGGTCGGGTGCTATGCGTGTTGGGTGGGAGTCAACGGTGAAGGTTCTGGTGGTGTGATCCCCAGCTGTTGAAACTAGCTCTTGGGACATGGAACACTGACTAGATACAGTCAGCCTCACCTAAACACAGCTTGGGCTCTGGGAATAGTCTCCTGGAAAAGGGCCGGACTCTGTTCCAGTCTGGAGTTGCCCTCAGTGAGAGGCGGCAGGCAGGGGTGGGTATACTTGTATCCCCCGAGTTTGCACCCTGTACGTTGGGGTTTTCTCCAGTGGATGAGAGGGTTACTCGCCTGCAGCTTCAGGTCAAGAAACAGGTCCTGACTGTTGTTTGCGCTTATGCAATGATGTTCAGAATACAGAGCTTTCTTGGAGTCACTGGGTGAGGTGCTGGAGGGTGTACCGCTGGGGGATTCCTTTGTTCTACTGGGACACTTCAACACAACTGGTCAATGACAGTGAGACCTGGAGTTAGAAGAATAGCCTGCCTGATCTAAACGGAGTGGTGTTCTGTTATTGGACTGGGCCAACCAAAGTTTCTCTATATCGAACACCATTTTCGAGCATAAGGGTGTTCAAAGGTGCACGTGGTACTAGGAAATTCTAGGTCGCAGGTCAACAATCAATTTTGTAGTTGTTTCCTCAGATCTGCAGCTGCATGTCTTGGACACTGTGAAGGAGCTGAGCTGTAAACTGATCACCACCTGGTCGTTGGATCAGGTGACAGGGGAGGATATTTGACAGGCCTGGCACAGTAAAATGTATGGTGATGGCATCTTGGGAGCATCTGACAGAAGCCCAGGTATGCAAGATCTTCAGTTCCTACCTCCAGCAGAACTTTGACAACGTCTCCAGTGGGGGGTGCTTTGGGATGATGGGGTATCTGCCCCATTACTACGAGCCATTCGATCCCTGTATAATCACAGTGAGAACAGTCTGCATTGCTTGAAATAAGTCAGACTTATTCTTGGTGCTGCACTTTGCCAGGACTGCCCTTCTTCGCAGATTTTGTTAATCATTTTTATGGACAGAGTTTCCAGGGTTAGCCAAGTGGTGAAAGGTTTCCACTTCGGTAGTCTCACAATCTTGTCTTCGCTGTTTACAGATGATACAGTTCAGGTTGCACTGATTCGCAGGTGAATGAGAATTAGCATTTCCAAGTCATGGTTGAGGTCATGTTCTTAGCTGGAAAAGGGTGGAGTGTTTATTATGTTGATCATTAATATAATTTGAGGTTCAGTCAGCTTGGCAAAAAATAAATAAGTAGCTGGCAGAAATGTCCTCTAAAGTTTAGAGGACATTTCTACCAGCTATATCAGTCCGCTACTGAAAGAAAAAAAAAAAAATCCCAGCTCGCCCCTACGGGCAGTCTATTTTGCCCTCCAAGCTTAGGTCCTCTACCAGAGACCTGGGAGATGAGGGTCCTGTGCAGTATCTTAGCTGTTCCCAGTATTGCGCTCTTCTGGACAGAGATCTCGGATGTTGTTCCAGGAATCTGCTGGAGACATTCTCCCAGCTTGGGGGGGGTCACTGTCCCAAGTGTTCCGATTACCACGGGAACCACTGTTACCTTCATCTTCCACATCTTTTCCAGCTCCTCTCTGAGCCCTTGGTATTTATCCAGCTTCTCATGTTCCTCCATCTTGGTATTGCAACGTCTATCACTACGACCTTCTTCCTTTGTTTGTCCACCACTACGATGTCCGGTTGGTTGGTCTAAAGAACTACTTTTTACTCTTAAATTTTGAGTACTTTTGCTTGAGTAAAAAGTTGAATCAGTACTTTTACCAGAGTATTTTTAACACGTACCACAGTCCACAGTCTATACTTCTATTTGGATGATGAATATATGTTTCTGTTGCCACCTCTGCTGCCAATCAAATTCTGCATTACTGATGAATGCTTCACAGTACAGATTGGTATGCACCACAATTACACAACAAATGCAATCACACAATACCTATCAAAGACAAAACTGAGGACAGAGAGCCACACAAACAACACCTAATCTATAAGCACAAGAACCTCTGTGAATGGGCTAGCTGCTTTTCTGAATCTCCCTCCAAAAATTTTCTTGCCACTGGAATGCAGCTTTGGGCTTTTCCGGGAGGAGTCAGTGCTAACCTGCATCTTGAATTACCTTTAACCAATTAGATTTTTACCAGTAGGCCCGTGTGCGGAAACTCTCTTTCTCCCACTGACTTTGCGACACAGCTCAGCAGCTGTTCCAAAGGCTATGTGAGTATAACACTTTCCTTCTGGTGAACAGGTGAATACTGAAATTACAAATAGCTTTCATCTAATGCAATTCTAAATTAGTACAGCTCTTGCCAGATGCTTGCAGTCACCATCACAGTCAAAACTTGGCTTGTTTACCTGCTACACTCTTTCACTGCCAAACTTTCCTACATTCTACATTTATTCATTCCCTCGCTGCATCTTTTTTTTTATCTTTGCAAGTCTAATTTGTGTGCAACTGTAGTTCCATTGCTAGCATTTGCTAGCTGCTATTATTTAGCATAACACAGGTGGCAGCAGAGTTTAAAAAGCTCAGAGCTTAAAACTGTCGAGTCTGAGCTAATTTATTTTGCTTAAACTCAACAGTTTAGCAGTTTTATTATGTTGACATAAATATTATACTGCTGATCAAATATCAGTAATTATGCATAACACCATATTTCCCTCGGCATTGTAGAATGCTAAAAACATGGCATGTGAAGTGGAAAAACAAACTGCACTGGTGTAACTGATGACACAAATGCAGTCACTGCCTTACCTGTGTTGTTGCGGTAGGGCCCTGAGTCTGGGCCCTGGCTCTGGCTAAGGCTTCTCATGGGGCCCTTGTTATGATAGACACGTTCCTCATAGATGGGATCTATGTGGTGCTCTGGGGACCCCAGAGGCCGAAGCGGCTCTTGACTATGCTGACTGCTGTAGGAGCCACGAGAGCCTAGAGTGAAAAAAGAGGAAGAAAAAAAAGCTGTGAGGGCAATATTGGTGGAGAGGATGAGAGAAATGAAGATTTTAAGGAGGAGGAAAATGGCAGACAGGGCAGATAGGTTAGAATCACAAAGGAGAAGGTTGAGTAAGAAATACTTGACAGGAAGATAAAATAAAGACATATGGATGTGGATATGAGATTCAAATGAAAGCAAAATAAAGAGCTTACGCAGCAACAACAGGTCTATATGAATTTTCTGTTTTTAGACCTGTCCATTCCCATCCTTCACCTTTGCTGATGCAGAATGGGGTTGTGGAAAAATTAGGACGCAGTCGACAAAGTCCTTCAAAGCAACTGAAGGTGAGGTAGTGTGTGTTTGTCTGCGTTTGTGTGATTGGTAAGGAATCGGTGAGTTTTAGTTGCAAGAAATCAGAAGCAGAGAAAAAAATAGAGACATATGCAACAACAAATGAGATAAGAAGAAATATACAGATTGAGAGAGACAGAAAAAAAAAAAAGGAAGTGATGCCTCTGTTTTTAATTTTTTTAATCTCCATGGAACACATTGCTGTTCGTCAGCTATAAAATAATGAGATGCAGTGTCCCCTCCCTTTGCTCTGTGTTTGGCAGGAGTCCCACAGAAGCAGGGCGAGGAAGACATTGACAGCAGGCATTTGTTCATTACACAGCAGAACAAATGTAAGGCAAGGGGCCTCCCTCCGAAAACAAGGGGGACCAAAATTAAAAATTAGGCAAGGGTAGAAAAGTAGGAAAGTGGGAAGAAAATGCAGACAAGTCAGGCGGGTTTGGAGGACATACATAGTCATACATACACAGAGGTAGAAAGCTGAGCGACTGAGATAAAGAGAGATGGTCCAGTGGAGCTAATGTCATATCATATTATAATAGTTTTCGGTGGACTGGAAGTCGCGTGCCAAGAAAGTTACATGGGATGAAGGGGCACTGCGTCGGGATTCCAACCTCCCTGTGTATCCATCATCAAGTTAACACAGTCAAATACCTCGATCTGTCAGTTTAGATCAGAAATCAATGCACACGAGGCACTTTGCCATCGCAATAGGATCAAATATATGCAGCACACTGAAGTATGAATAATAACCCTGCCTGCACTTTCTTTACTATTATGGCAAATGATAAACCACTGTTGTGCCTCAGCTCTGTCCTCCTTTCAGCTGTGTGGTTAACTGACTGGCCTGTTAACCTCCCGAGCCAATGAAAGGTTGGCTGCATCCCTTCACACTCTGCTAGCCAGCTGTAGCCAGATGGTGAACACAAACAGCGAGAGGAAGAGGGAGTCAGCATAAGGGAATAAAAAAAAAAAAAAAAAGGATAATAGACACTGGAAGAACAGACATTTCAGTCACCACGGACCTCAGGTAAAATGCAGTGAATTTTACGGGGGGGGGGGATTGAAAGACAATATAAGAATATGCATGAAAGAGTACTAATTAGACTTATGGACACACCCATTAACAGCATGACTCATCCAAGCTCTTTCGCTTCCTCTAGTGCCTTTCATCTTTGAAGTCTTGGTGAGTTGGTTTTATTTCATTATACATTTACTTTTTGGCTCACAGGGGCCTACTCGTGGAAGTACTGACCTCTTTCTTTAAAGCAGAAGAGGAACTCTAAGACAAGAAGACAGAGTGATGTAGCGAGTGAGAGAGAAAGATCCCCTCACCTGATGTTTTATTCAGTAAAATATTTAAAAAAGGATAACAAGATGTCAAAACTAACTCTGGTCCCTCGATGTCTTACAGTCTTGCTAGTTTCGTTAAAAATAAAGCAAACTAAATTTTACCTACAACTACAGTCAGTAAATGAGTGAAAAAAATGTTTTTCTCTGCTCATTCTACCAAAAAAAAGGTTGTATAGCTGTCAACTGCAGATTTAATATGAAAGATAAATGTTACAACATTTTTTTCTGAGCAGGATAAAATGAAAAATAGAACAGGACTATTTATTCAATCTCCAAAAGATCACTGCTTTGCATCTGAGTTTCTAATGTTATCCAGCAGTCATTTTCATTGCCAATCAAGCTCAACCTGTAAACATCACATGATATCGCTGCTTTTACCAAATACCTGTATTTGGTAAAAGATCTTTTTCCTTCCCTTTAGCTGTGTACATTGTCCTGCCTTGCTACCACTGCAATATTTGTACACAGTGAACCATTTCACACTAGCCCTTCATACAAAAAGCACAGACAGGAAACTTCTTTTTTTAGGCAATTTCTGTTGGACACAGCTTAACTCTGCAGTAGAGTAGGGGCTGTGAAGCTGTTAAGCACCTCTCCAAACATGCTACTCAGATGAACTCTACTGTGCTTTTTTTCCCCAGAGGGGCATCATCCACTGTGATAAACCATCCTCTGAGTAACACTATCTACACACAATTTGAAAATGTAACTACCAGCCATTACAGGTAAAACAAAACATGATGCATTTCCAGAATTAGTTGCCATTAAATTGTCCTCATACAATCAACCACAATCTGGTCGTCTATGCACATGACAGCAGATTCTAATAATTATATTTCCCCAGTCCATTCCCGCTCACTTCTGTCTTTTCTGCTTCATTTAAAGCCTTCAGGAGACATGAAACCTGAGGCAATGCATCAAGATCACAGTTGTGCCCTCAGGGTAAACTGTGAAGGTCATGTTCCTATCAGTGTAGCACCAAGTTTAAAGAAATTATAAATTAAAATTACTCCATGAAGCCTGGTTCAATCAATATTCATCTATTTTAGATTTTATGTCTCATTTTTTTATGAAAAAAAAATTAAAACACTCACACATTAAAAAAAAAAAATCCATGGCAAAAGATGCTGTAACAGAGCCACCACTTTTTTTTTTTTATCCAACTGTACTCCTTTTCTGAGTATACTTGTACTAAAAAGCAGTGTCAAGCCATTGCACACTTAGGTCTATAAATATTTGGACAGCAGTCTTAGTACATCAAACTGGGGAATACCAAACAGATACTTATTTGAAGACATAATTAGGAATTTGAATCATTTTAAATTGTTCTTAAAGCAAGTTCATGTCTAGTAGTTAAAAAGCTGGGTTACACATTTTGGAGGGTTTACAGTGGGGGAAATAATTATTGGATTCTCTGATGAATTTGTAAGTTTGCTCACTTTCAAAGAAATAATACAAGACTGTAGACCTGCACAAGGCTGGAATGGGCAAAAACACGATAAACAAGAAGCTTGGTGAGAAGGTGACAACTGTGATTATTTGGAAATGTAAGAAATATAAAATGACCATCAATCGCCCTTGGTCTGTAGCTCCATGCAAGATCTTGCCTCATGAGGTGAGGATGATTGTGAGAAAGGTGGTGGATCAGCTCAAAGCTACACAGGAGGAGCTTGTTAAGATTATTTCTCTTGCTGTATGATCTATGCAAGCACACAAAACTATATGTGACACTGCATGAATGTATCAACTCCCACCTGCCAGACTTCCAGGTCTCTGCAGCGTAGCAGTGGCGTAGAGTTCGTGGGAGATCTTGTACTGGTCAGAAGCGTGATGAGCTGCCAGCCGTTTGGGAGATAGAGTTGCATAGCTCCCTATGCCTGAACTCATCTGCAGAGACAATGGTTGCTCATTTTTGGGTGAAGTTCATAAACTGGCGCTTCAGTTAAGATTACTGTGTGTGTGTGTGTGTGTGGCAGCCAAAGATGTAACAGCAAACATGGCTGATGTTTCAGTTTGAATGGTGTTTTACTTGATGTTTGAACTTACATGTTTTCAGTTTTCTTTGCCAAATTAGTTCAATCAACTTAGATTTAAGATTTTAAGAGCACCACTGTATGATCTGTCCAACTGTAATGTAAATGTGTAATAATAATAATAATATGTACAAAATGGATACAATAAAATTAATCCAAGCAATCTGTGACTACAGTCACTGTAAAAGAGGTGAGGAGAGCTCAGCTTTAACCTTATGTACATACAAGCTGAATATGACACATTCTCACAATAAAAATAATAAGCATTCAGATGCATACGTGCGAGACACAATTAAGTTATATAGCAGTTGTCTATAGTCTTTTCACTTTGCAGAACTGAATTTATATTCCACTAAGCACTGTTGCATTTGCATTCATTACAGTATTTTATAACCAGTGGTGAGGTTAATGGATTTTAAATGTATGCTTCACATTTTATACTCTATTATCACAGAATACACTCCCTTTCTACATGTGTTCGCATTGTACGACTGGTAAATCCTGTACCTGGTGAAGAGGGGAAGATGTGGAGCCTCCTGCTGTAGAATTGGGTGGAGATGCCACCCTCAGGGGGGAACCACCCCCTCCTGCTGTTGTCACAGCAACTGTGGTGCTGAAAGACAAATAGACAAAGTAACATCATTTATTTGCATGAGAAAAAAAAATGAAATGACTGATTTCACGTCATGTTTAAGAACAGTCATATGTCATGTGTAGAATATGTGCATTTTATATTCACTCTGTGCTGGCATAAATGAACCAACAATGAACCTGGAAGAAGTAGGTTGTACTTTTACATTATTCGTTGCTCTTTTAAATTCTATTGCAACCCATCATCGTGTATTTACTTTATTCTCAAGCTATCCTTAAAGGCTGCCCATTAATCGAATTTGTATTAACAGCAATACATGCATTCTACCTGTATGATTTGGCCAGCCGATTGGCAGGAGATTGCTTGGGAGAGGAGGAAGAAGAGGAGGGCAGCCGCTGGGTGGTAGAGTACCCTGCTGTATCAGTGGCTGATCCCAGACGTTGAAGTTTACTGGGAGAACCGGAACCTGAGCCGCCTCCTCCTGCGAGAGGGGAACCCTGCGCAGGCAAGGTGGAACTGGAGTAGTAGATCCCTGGAAGGAAAAAAAAAAAAAAAAAAGGGAAGGGACAAAAGTTCACTAAACGTTGAAGGATGACAGAAAATTAGATCAGACTGATGATAATGATTTGGAATGCATTTAATGTAGGTCTTTAAAATCTGGACATTTTCCAGTGGCTGATAACTTGGTAATATGTCAAAAACACATTAAAAAAAGCACAACACTGACACAAAGGTCAAAATTTGGGTTTGAGTTAAAGGTAGTTAATTGTGCATCAGTGATACTGTAATTAAAGACAGACTTTTGCATATATGGTGCATAATATTTAGCATTTTAACTTTACCTAACAATAAATACTGGATATGGATGCATTGGGTGTCATTGTTAGTGAGTGATCAATGGAGAAAAGAGAAAAAAAAACACTTTTCTACACTTTTTTACAAACGTTCGATAAAATTAAAAAAAAAATGGACTAAATGGAGGGCTACACATGAATGGCCCATAACTTTGACCCCAAATTAAGGATGGCCCACAGATTACTAATATCACTAATCACTAATGTGATAAATCTATGCATAATGTACTCTAAAAATAAGTAGTATATTTTTTTTTCTTTTGTAAGTACTCATGTTTGTTGGTCAGTGTTCCGAAATGATATTTCTGAATATCAACAGTATTTTATGCCTGGTCAGATTATTATATTTAAATAAATGGAGATGTGATCAGACCTACCTGACCCTGGCCCAGTTTGTGACTGTTGCTGCTGGGCTGCACGGCTCGATGTCACCTGAGGGGATGTAGGGGGGGAGCAAGTCAAGATCACCCATGGGAGGAAAAAAAAAAAAAAAAAAGTGGTAAACCGTTTATTAGTGGGGGAAGAAGAACTTAGCAAGAGTTGAAGGGAGAGAGAGTTAAGAAATGGCATAAATGGGAACAAAATAGTGGTCATGAAGAAAAAAAAAAACTTATGCACAATGAAGTCAGTCAAGCCTTTGAGGGTTCTTGAATGAACCTAGGAAAGTTAGTAATGAAATCCTCACAGAACACAGAGGGACGACAAAAAAGACCCACAGAAGCAAACCATGATGTCCTCTAAGCTCAGCTGGCTGAAATCATTTCTCATAAAGCCTTGTTGCACCACCTATTAAAAGTAGAATAGTTTTATGCAGTCACTTGCATATTTATATTTTATTATCTACCATCTCTTATTACTAAAACACCAATATTCACAAACAAAACTGAATTATTATTAAAAACAAGCACAATTAAAGCATAAACAAAGTGATCCAAATGACTTAATATTGTATAATACTATATGAGTGTAAGTCAGCAGTCTTGTCTTCATATGAGGCGAATTTTGATGGGAATAGTGGACCCACAGCTTTGACTGCAATATGCAATGAATTCCCTACAGACACAAAAAGGTGTGTGTGAGTCAAAGGCAGAATGCAAGAAGCCTTTCTACTGCACAACACAGGTCGGCCTATCCAAATATATTCTCCTTATTCTCCAGACAGTAGGGGAGCATTATGTCAGACCTCACTGAACCTTACATAGCCTTATGTGTATATTTGAGCTGTAAAGGTGATTCAGATACATTATTACTAGACTGGCATGACTACAGATGTAGAAAGCCACATTATGCAATCATGCAGTTACTGAGACACCTTGGAGGATTGTCAGTACTGCCTATACAGTAGTTCAGCTATCAATCTGAGTAACTGAGTAATATATAGATGCATACATGAGGAGAGCTCTATCTATCTATCTTTAAATGAAAACATATTATTTGATGTTTATCTACATATTGTATGGCATCCATGTATCCTGGAAGTGGTTAGAACATTTACTGTGTCTGTTACATTTTATTCAACAACAGAAAACAGACTAAATTGCATGTAGCTCACACACAGTCTAATCATTTGGTAACCAGTAGCTCACAACACCCAAACACACTCTGGAGTTGTGTTCGCATGGAGCTCTGTTTGTAACTGTTTGTAGATGTGAATATTTGCAGCTGCAGAATTTTGCAGGGAAAAAACAAAACAAAACAATGCTTTCTCAGCATATCTACCACAAATAAATGTATCTGCATGCACAAGCACACAATCTCCCTTTTGTTTCCAGTGGCTGTCTGGGTCTCTGGCTATTTTCCCTGCTTTGTGATAAGGATATGTGTGTCTATTGAGGGCAACAGGACTTATTCCACAATGCTAGGTTTGAAAGGGGATCATGAAACCTGATTTATCACTAGTTGAGTGGATCTTCAAAAAAAATACCTGATGTACAATTTATGGAAGCAAACAGGCAGGAAAGCGGAAAGGTGACCCACTAAGACTGAAGTAATGAATAACTGGTAAAATGAGGATCATCTTGTCACACTCTGTATCACACATGCATCAGTCAGTGGTTTCAATTCCTTCATCCTCCAGCAACTGCCTGCATGCTCTCACCACATGAGGTTGGGCATTACTGTGCACCAGGAGGAACTCACGACCCATTGCACCAGTGTAGGGTCTGACAATGGGTCCAAAGATTTCATCCCGATACCTGATGGCAGTCAGAATGCCGTTGCCAAGCCTGTAGAGGTCTTTGCATCCCTCCGTGGATATGCCTCCCCAGATCATCACTGACCCACGACCAAAATGGTCATGCTGAATGACGTTACACGCAGCATAATGTTCTCCACGGATTCTCCAAATCCTTTCACATCTGTCACATGTCCTCAGGGTGAACCTGCGCCACAGATGACAGAAGAGAGTTTTCTATGGCATTTCCCACAGAATAGCATAATTGGTATGCTATGGAAAATGCAAGTTGGGCTCCATGGAGCCCGCTAGAGGCCTCAGTCCACCTTCATGAAGCCTGTTTCTGATTTTTTGGTCAGAGACATTCACACCAGTGGTTGCTGGCTGTTCCTCCTTGCACAAAGGAGCAGATACTGGTCCTATGAATGGGTTTAAGGACCTTCTACAGCCCTGTCCAGCTCGCCTAGAGTGTCTGCCTGCCTCCTGGAATCTCCTCCAGGCTCTTATGATTGTGCTGTCAGACACCGCAAATCTTCTGGGAATGGCACACACTGATGTGCCATCCTGGAGGAGTTGGACTCTCTGTGCAACCTCTGTAGGGTCCAGGTATTGCCTCTTAGCACTAGAGGTGACACTGACCCTAGCCAAACGCAAAACTAGTGAAAAAAAACAGTCAGAAAAGATTGAGGAGGGAAAAAAATGTTCTCCACCTTCTTATTTTTGGGGTTGTCTCATTGTTGCGCCTCTACTGCACCTGTTGTTCATTTCAATAACACCAAAGCAGCTGAAACTGAGTAACAACCCCCTCTGCTACTTAACTGACCAGATCAATATCCCCGATTAATAAAAAAAAAAAAATGTTTATTTAATTTTTTGAGCATTATAAACCCACCCCGATCTTAAAAGAAATACTGATTGAACTGGTAATTTAACTGTGGCAAACTTAATGGACAAGCATGCAAAATGTATGAGCATGAAGTCAGGGGTCAAAAATAACTAACCTTAGAGAAACTGGCTAAGCTTCAACTCTTATGTGGGATCACTGAGTTCACAAGGTACAGTAGCTGGTTAACCAGTTCGTTCACAAATTGGCACTGTATAACATGATTCTGTCCAACAGTTAGAAGATCATATAATGTGATTCAAACAACTTAATACACAATTAACATAAATGAAATAAATAATTCATGCAAACGGTTTCCTGGCTTTTTTTGATAAAACAAATTCCCCCTGAACTGGAACTTAAATGTGGTCAGAATATGAAATTTCACCACAGACCTAAAACTTCTGGTGATGAGTGCTGGGTCTCTGTTAACTACCCAGAGACAAAACGGCAGTTTTCATTGGAGAAGCCTGTTCTGGTACCATCAATATCCAGAGGATGATGATAAGAGCCATCAAACACAACTGTCCAATAAAATCCAGTTTGAACTTAGCAAAGGAGATCCAGGTACAACAGGTAAAGGTACAACACACATTTGCAGATGGTTTAAATAAACATATCAATATGATCGTGTATTTAAATGCTGGAGAATATTGAATTCTACCATGGTATTTGAGGTACCTTATCTAAAAGCTTCTTACAGCTCAATCTACAGCCTACCAAGGATGGATTAGTAAAAGTATTGTAAAAGTCCTCTGTGTTAGTTTAATAGGTTATGAAACCAAGTGAGAGACTTAAGGCTGATGAGATTAAGGGAACGGTTTAGAAATCCTGTTAATGGTGGTTAATAGACTGTGTTTAACACTACAGATGTGCTGCAATGATCAAACACAACGTGAGACATAAAGACCGAGGGGCTGGGTGAATGAGTGGATAAATGGGTGGGTAAATAAATAATGAGTAAAAGATGAATTGCTGGCTGAGGTAACAAACAGATAGAAAGCCTGACACACTGTGAGGGAACGCACTTTCTCCATCTCACTCTGTGTCATCTTGCAGTGCTGCTCTTTTTCTCCTCCAGTAAAACACTGGGATGTTTGAGGTGCCATGTATCCATGAATTATTAAAATCTGGCCTCTCAGGGTTATAAATATACTACAGAAAGAGCAGCAACATGCTAGACCTTCTACTTTGTCTTTCACTCTCCTTCAGATAGTCACTACGCATCCATGTAAAGGAATGCAGCCACCTCGTGCATACGCACATACCCGAGTGCACGAGAACATAAAAAGATCAACAAAAACACACATGTACTATCCATGTATGCAAGCTGCACCTGCCTATCTAGCAGCACTGGCATGCATAAAGCTATTCATGAGCAGCAAGCCCTGTTGACAGCACTAGCCCCATTACACTGACAAGCCAAAAACATCAGTGGGGAGGATACATACACACACACACACACACACACACAGATACACACTTGCTCACATGGACAGAGATGGTGAGCAGAGAGGACAGGGAAGGAAGATGGGAAGAGGGAAAAGAGGACAGGAGCGCTGCAGAAAGAGTAAATATTCCTTTTTCCTAATCTGTCCATCCATCTATATCCCAGTCTATCACTAATTCTTTCTGTCTTTTCCTCCTGTTTCTTATTTATTAAGGCAAGGCATCGAAGTTTTATCTGAAACCAGCTCTGGTTGGTGTGACTGCAGGGGATATGAATAAATATATTTACAGAAACAGATAACACTCCCTTCATCGTTCTCTTTCAAGGGACACGTGAACATAAACAGATCACAGAAATGCATGTGCAAACTCAGAGCACATACCCATTTCCTTTGGAAATGAAAAGAAAGTACACAATTATGTGAAAGGATTTACAAAGATACAAAAAAGGCAATCACAACAAAGTATGACCATTGCTAAATAATTAGCCAGTCTATAATCATGAATTTAAAATATTGTATCTCATTTTTGATTCATAATAATGTATCACAAATGGAACATTTATTCCAGACACTGGCTGCTTCACTGATCAAGGAGATCCGTGGGTTTCTCTTTCAAACAACACGGTGTGTGTGTTTGCAGTAGTACTTAATACTGATATGTTAAGGATGTGGAAATTTAAAATAATGGGCTGCTGCAGGCTGTAAAGTAATTTGATAGATTTTCTCTCTGTCAGTACACTGCTGTGGTTAATGTGTCTTTGTATCCATGTACAGTAGCTTTATTTTAAGTCATCATAAACAAGTCACTTGCTGAGATTTCTGTGTGTATTTAACTGAGCATCTCATTAACTGTTTTCTTCTAAACAACTTGTTTATGTCTATCATCACCTTCACAATACAGACAAAACACAATCGGGCACCCTGAAAAGACTGTTTTAGTGACTGGATTAAACCACTTCAGCAGGGCTAATGAAATAGGATTCTGCATAAGTATGCACTTCTACCCTGATCAAATAGACTCAGCTACAGTGTCAAACAAATTCACATTTGCTAAGAGCACTGAAAACCAGACTTACACGCAGCTGGATAAGTGCTATGCAACACAGTGCCTGAAAAAGAGCTGAAATTCTTTGCCAATTACTAAAATCTTCTGACCACCAGCCTCCTAGACAAACGGAAAGTTTCTAAAAACACACATTTAAGTTTATACAAATAACTAGTGACAGAACTGCTCTCTGCCTTTGCTATCATCAAAACTTGCACCCTCAATAAGTCTTTGTTCAGTAGTATTTCCCACCTGGTTGTAGCTGTGCACAGCTCCTCCAACTTGCCCGCTGCGCTGAGAAGTTGCTGCAGAGATGCTGTCGCTTAGGGCGAGGGTCTGGTTGCTATGGTAGCTGGCAGAGTACTGGAGCGAAGCCTCCGGGGTGGAGTTGAGCTGCAAGGAACTCTGGGAAAGAAGAGTCGGTCCTACCAATTGAGACAGAGGTGGCGTATGGTTGTATAGAAAAGGGGGTTGAGTTGAGTTTTGTGACAGAGCAAGTGAGAGAGACAGATTCAGAGTGAGAAAGAGAGGGGGTGTGAAATAGGGAAAAGAGAAAGAGAGAGCAAGCAGCAATTTAGAGCAGATAGTGCAGCAGTGCAGCACTCCGTGAATTGGAGATAGCATACATAATTTATTAGCAGAGGAAGATAGAAACAGAGGAACAGAAAGAACTGGAGGAGGAGGAGGAGGAGCAGGGAGATAGAGAGGAGGAGAGGAGGAGGAGGGCTGAAACTTAAACATTACCTCCCCAAACATGTTCATTTTTACCCTGTATTGTTGGCTCAGAAAAACTTTACTCAAGATGGACCGGGACAGTCTGGTTTGGAATTATTTAATAAACAAGATTTTATTTCTGTAACACTTTAATGTGCTTTGCAGAATAATGGACTCCAGCTTTATACACCTAAAAGGCCAATTCACAGGAGACTGTGTCAACCATAATTACTTTGGTTACACACACACACACAACTTCACCCCCTGCTTCAGAGCACCATTGCTTCTACCACCTGATGAAGTCACTGCGGTGTCATCAAATAATAATCCCGTCTCTCTGATTCCGATGCTGTGCACATAAAGCTGCTATTGATCCGAGCTAAGATCATCATATGGCACTTTTTTAGACGGATTATCTTCTTAAATGTCTATGGAGTGATGCTGTGAACCAAAGGGAATGGTTACAAGCCACTCTGTAATCAGCGGTGAGTGTGTGGTAATATAGGTTTTCTGTATACGTGTTTACGTGTGCTTTACTGAAGAATAATTAGGTCCTTGACATATTCACTCTGTGGTAAATAAATATTTTATTAAGATGCTATTTTCACTCTCTCCCCCTCTCGCAGCGCACATTTCAAGTACGTAACATGTATGTCATGCCACTCTGCAGGTTAAAGATGCCAGACTTACTTATGATGCATTATTCATTTTATTTGTCCGAGACCATGCCGAAAAACACAATATTAAACTATCAACTGCAAATACACATCCAGTATATACACTAATATCATAGTATATACATGCAAATCTAAAAAAAAAAAAAAAAAACCCAGCCCCATCCCAGCAACAAAACATCCATATTATGAAATCATCTCATTCAAATGCCAGAATGCCCGATCAATATATAAGCAAAGTATAAAAATTCAGATGAAAGGGGTTAAAAAAAAATGTGGGGATTTCTTTCTGTTTCTCTCTCCCAATTTCAAAAGTCTGACTATCATGAACATGTCCTAATAAAGTCTACAATAAGTCTCTTCCCCTGAGCTTACTGACTCGTTAGTTTCTTTTTTTCACTTTATAGAACAACGGCCTGTTATTATTCTTCTCCTATATCTATTTGCTTGCTCACTCAATCTCTATCGCCATCTCTCTCTCTCTCTCTCCCGCTCTCTTCTCCCAGAATCCTTCCCTCCCTGTGAGTCTGTGTGCTGTGAACCAAGATCAACTCCTCTGCTTCTCGCCTTCACAAAAGACTTGCCTTTTCTCATCTTGATTCATCCCTTGCTTTTTATGAATTATTAAACAGCACTTTTTGTTACGCAGACTGAGTGGGAGCTCCCAAACTCATCATCCCTCAGCCTCTGTGTTTGCTACATTGTGTGTGTTATGTGACAAAAAAAAAAAAAAGCGTATGGTTGTTTCTGTGTTCAAACATGTGATGTGAAATGTGTTTGTGTTGGATGGTCAGCAAAGCCGACTGATCATGAAATAGCTAATAAACGTTTATTAAGCGCATTATATGTTTGCACACGTGACGTTAAATGTGCAAATGCTCAGTATGAGTGAGTGTACTAGTAGCACACGCATGTGCGGGTAAACACTGGGCAAAATGAAAAACGGGGGTTGTAGGGATTTAAGATCTGCTTTTATGTCAGTATTGACTCCCGTACAGTCTCTCTTTTGATATGGAAATATAAATTCTACTGTTCTGATATGAATATTTCAAAAGCTCAGTCAAATTATGAGCGTCCCATTCTTACTGCAGTCTATGAAATGCTTACTCATGCACACCTGACATACACACAAAAGGGTCATTAAGGGTTTCTTGAGGGTTTTTAAGAAGGCTGGATTTAGGATAACAATAAACCAAAACCCAAACATTACTTTTTCTCTTAGAATTATTGTGTCTGTGTGTACAGCTACTTATGAGTTGTGTTGCTCTGTGCTGACTTGTGTTGACACACAAAAAGCCTTCCCGTTTTGTGGAACCTTCAGCAAAGACAGCGATATTTCACTACAGTATGTATTTACTGCTTAGCTAGTGACAGCACCCTCTTTTTGGGAAAATTACACACGAGCACACACACACACACACACACACACAGAAAGCTATCTAGAGTCACATTGTTAAGCTTCTGGTAGAAACCCATTCGTAAAATGGGGGAAACAGCTGGGTGTGGAACATCCACAATAAGAGTGCTCACAATAAGAGTGCCATCTATTTGGACAGGAGTGACAGAGACTCAGGCACTTCCAACAAACAAGGTAAGAATCTAATGATCTGACATGGATTGTAATCGGCCTTCTCAAAGCAAACCAGCAACAGCTATTTTTGTAAATATACCAAAACCAGCCTATCCTGACCAGCTTCTTGTCATACATGCATGTTTGTGTGTGTGTGCATTACATAGGTTTTCCACACTACCTGACCCACTCTATTGGTATGAGAAATCACATGCAACGCAAGGTGTCACATGTATGTTGTCACATAGAAATGCACTGAGTATCACCCACAGTGTGAGTTCCAAAATGCCATCCATTACTACAATATCAACTATCAAAAAGGTCAGCAGGCAATAAGTGAAATGGGAATGCAGTGTTCCAAAACCAATGACCTGCAAAGAAAATGCCAAACACATTTAGCATGACCTTATTCACGGGCTGCTTCTCAATCATTGTTTGAATTTGTTTGTCAGACTCCAAGGTCCCCAGGCGGTGGGATGGTTGGTGATAAAAATTGAGAGCATCATTCTGTGCATTTTAGCAGATATAATTTTGGAAAATTAATTTCTCATTGTATTGCAACTCTAAAATCTGGAATAAAATCCCACTGAATTCAAACTAAATCTTGAGTTTTTGCAATTATGCCACATAGCTAAAGGTTGAGGGACAAGGTAGCTCCTTTCCTTTCAGATAAACAGCATATACTTACGTTCTCCACTGTCCAGTATTCCTGACTCCTGAAGGGAGCGAATGCAGGAATCCACCAATTCCAGACCTGTTGTCAACTCATCCTCAATATCTTTCTGTCCATCAGCTGTGGAAGAGAAAAATGATGAGGGGGCACATAAAGAGTGCGAGAAAGAGAGAGGTAAGGAAAAGAGAATGAGGCAGAGAGATGAGATCTCTCTGGGCAGTAACCTCAATCCTTTACTCTCAGTCTGTAAAGCCTTACGCATTGTGACTTGGTTATGAGCCGTGGGACATTTTGATTATATGCTGGTAAAGGGCCCTGATAAGTCTGCCCTGGGAGCTGCCTAGCTGGAAATGAAGTTGCTGTTGTAAAAGTGAATTTGATGCACTGGTAAGTATGTGTGAGTGCATTTGGGAATTTGTATGTTATTGTTTGCATTGAAAATGTTTGAGTTTTTTTTTTTTTTTTAAACATACAGTTCAACACTAACCTCCAACACCAGCAGTGGACACAGTTTGACAAGCTGATACATATTTAAGGGTGTGATGAGACTTCACAGATCTGTGGCATTCTGCAATAATCTATAAATCCATCAGGTACTGTATGTAGGTGACCATTTAAGGAACATTAATGGAACTGAGGTATCAAATCAAAACAGGCCTTGTAGTGTTGCCACAAAAATTCATGTGCTTCAACTTAAGATGCATTAGACATATGGCAGAAGCTACCTCTCATATTGCCACAGCTACCGATCTCAATGATTTTGACTTGTATACATAATTAATCTAAAAAAAAAAAAAACAAACCCCCCCAAACCTGTGTCTGCAAAAACACATGTTTAATTACCTTGAGAGTTCCAACGAAACTGCTCATCTGAAGAACTGCAAGAAAAAAAGGATGTGGTTACTAACAAAAATAAAAAGGGCAATAACAAAATATAAAGTAATGTTTCAGTTAAGAGCACGTTTTTAAATTCATGGCACTTCTTCCAATCAAGTCTCCAGATCCCTGAGTAATGAGAAGTAAAATACATGAGCTGAGAAGCGATATTGGTCACTTTTAGCTTAACCTTGGGCTCACCATTCGTTTGCACTGAACAGGAAATCTCATTTGAAAAGATACTTGCAGTGCTCAGTGTTTATATTTTACCTGTGTCCCACTGCCCTGGCCTCTTGGTGTATTTAGTCTGTAATCTTTCATAGCTTTTACCTCTTTTCCACTACAGTGATACCAGTGCCAGGTCTGCTTTGGGGCCTTCTGAGAAGCCCATATTGCAGCAACTTCTAAAACTGAACAATAAATAGTGGCAGTTGAGTTTATTTCCATGGAAAGAATAAGAATTTACTGGTGGACAAAACCTATGGGCTCATAAGAAAATCATTTTTCTTTTTATATTTTGGTAGGAGAGCTTAGAAACAAGATAAAATGTGTGTGCCAAATTATCTTTGCTTTCTTATTTTGTGTTTCACCCTAGCCTTGTTTGTCTTAACCTAGCTTCTGTCTCTTCCTTTGTTTGTGTGTTATACACTGAGCTTGTGTGTACTGAAGCTTTAGCTGAAGTAGGCTACCTGTTGGACAATGAAACCCATCCTTAAGTCACGCATTTGAGTTCTGTGTTAACTGGTTCACTGCCCATTGCAGGATGGTGTAATTATTGCTCTATTTTTTGTTGCTGCTGTTGTGATCAAATAAACTACATGTACACACACATATGTTTATTCACCTGTACAAACTATAAACAACACTTTTGTCTATACTCCTGTCAATGACTGCCAATGGATCAGTGATTAATGGGGGTTAGAACAGGGAGAAAAACAAAGCACAGTAGAATCAAAGAGAAGCACAAAAAAGAAACTCTCAGACGAGTATTGAGCCACCTTCTTTGTGATCAATACAAAATCAGACAGACTAGCTGATAGCTATAGACTCTTCCATCTAACTTCATCTAAATGATTAGACCGGCTTTCTGGGCTCGCCGTGTACATGTGTCCTATTTACACTATTTCATATCTCACACAGCCAAAGTTTTTAATTGAAGTCAGTGTGCTTGCACTGCCCAGCATCATTGTGTAATTTATGTTTCAAGTGTTTATGTGCTGTCATAGAAGTACAAGGTTTGAATACACATAAGAACAAGAATGGATGAATTGTGCACATTTAATGTTACTTTTCCTTCTGGTTCAGGGAGATTTAATATTTTATTTTATATATTATTTTATATCCACAAACAGGAATTTTCTAAATAGCAGAGACTCATTTTACTAGTTAAAGCTGAAATTTAAAACATAGTAGCCTATATGATTGCACTCCAAGCCTATCCCAGCTGCCATAAGGTGAGAGGCGGGGTACACCCTGGACAGCCAACCAACCAGAAACTGTTAGACAACCACTCATTCTACAGATGTCCATTTACGCATCATAAATAAAGGGTCGTGAAGAAGAGAAATATAAACATGTGCTACCTTGTTACTATTTGAAACCAGTTGGTCTGTTAAATACAGCCTGGCCAGCCGCTGTCCTAGCAGCACCTCAGGAAGTGATGCTGGCACGACAGCTGATTCTCAAGCGTGACGACCGTTCCAAAGGTCATTGCTGGCTTGGACTCAACGGCTGGATGCTTCAGTAGTCATTATGACCCACTGTCCTCTCAATTCTGGTGTAAATTTTGGAGTTTGACTGCAGAAAGTTTACTTTTATTTCAGTAATATTTGTGAAACAAAACGTTGCTTTGTGGAAGTAGGTCACAGAGGGGTTTGCACATTAAAAGGTCAGTGGCCACACGGAGCTTTAAGCTCCCATTGTGATAGTTTAAAAAAAAAATGTGCGATTAAATTCAAAGGTTCACTTAATTTACTGTTCAATAATTCTTGAGCTAACATTTGCTTTGTGTGATGTAAGTATGGTGAAAAAAAGACTTCAGGTCACAGGATTAAATACCTGAGTCCGAAGCAGAGATCATAAAAAGTTGAATTGTACACAGAAGACTTTGCATTTAATGATATATTAAGAGTGATTGCACTTTAATTAAACAAAATCTCAATCTTGCTAATACAAAGAGAGAGAGCTACTGAGATCTCATGGGCCCGAGGAACATACAACAGAGTAACCACGGCATCGTTATGTGCAGCTCTCCAGTGGAGTTGGTTACAGAGAAGGAACGAGAGAGGAAAAGAAAACTCTGCATAAGACACTCAGGGAGAGGTTTATTAAGCACAGCATTATTCCACAACATTGCACACTCTTGGCTGCGATGCCACAACACAACGCCCCGCGATTCAACACACCACTCTCAACAGCCGCACAGCTTAAACTGACACGCAGCGTCCTCTACTGTTCCCAGTGAATGCCGAGGCATGCCTCCACGCAGGTCACAAGTGTGGTAGTTAAAGTGCGGTTTGCACCTATTGTCCCAATGTGTGCACCTGTGCATTCTACACTACTGAGTGAAATGGGAATACTGACATTCAAGTACTCAAAGTACAACTAATGAATTCAAGCAATAAATTAAAAACTTGAAAACCTGCTTATGGTGTAGAAACAATATGGTGACAGAAATGATTTGTGAATTCATGCTGGCAAATCAATTTGTGATATTTCTGATGCAATGAAGGGTCAAAATATGTGTATATAGTATTTAATAATGCTCCTTCAAGTGCTTTGTCAAGAGGCTGGGGAGAGTTTGTTAAAGTAAGGTACAAAACTACACTAATAAAAACCTGCTAAACATGTAAATGTGTTAAGAAACAGGAATCCCACAAGCATCATTCTTGGTGATGTCATTAGTCCTCAGCTTACATTACTCATCAGCATCACTGTGAAAGAGTTACACTGCCACACAAGTTTATTCACAAATCTTCCAGCCGCCTCCCTTCACAGATAGTAGCACTTAAGAGCACTTGTCCATCGTGATAAGGCTGTCAGTGATGATGTATGTATGCATCCTCGGCAAACACATTTCTGCTTTCACATTTTTAAGGATATACGCACAGACACGCATACACAAAAACATATAAAACAAAAATACTACACATACAAAAGGTGTCAAACTCATACCAACATTCAACCAAAAATGCTTTACTCAGTGTCTCTGATAACTACTTTCCTGTTAAGCTGAGGATGAGGAAGAACTGACAGGCTTGGCATGATGTCCTGGGCTATTTCATTACTGCCAGAGAACCTAACAGACTGTAATGTCCCGCCTGATCTTTTTTTGTGCTACAGCAGGACGTAAGTCTAAAGACATCCTGACATTTTGAAAAACACTGTTTTTACAAGCATAAATCCATTTTATTTATTTGCTTTCATTAGGGACCCAGAGATGTCAAGAATAGGATACTGTGAAAAAACTCATTCCTCTTAGCAAACACGGGGCCAACAACTGCATGTACTGTACAGTACAGCACATAGAATAGCAACACCCTAAAGAAGTGAGATGTAAAAGACAATAAAGCCATGTTTGTCTGAAAAAAGACAAACCCCTCTTAGTTTCATAATTTCTAACTTTACCATGCAAAATAACATTTAAAAAAGTGAGTCAATTTAACAATTTTCACTGTGATTGTCTAATATTACCACATGAACATCCTACACTGTTACCTTAACATTGGACAGACTGTCAGGCGCTGAGAATAATTAAGAAGTCAGGAGAATCGACTGATGAATGACAATGAGTCATTGCGACCTGACCTCCGTGAACATATGCAATGAGGTCAGATGTCAAGGTCAACTACAGCATTTCTAGAAGCTATGAGGGAATCTTCATGCACAAAGACAGCTGAGGAAGGAGAGTGGATGGATTTAGATTATCGCCTTGCTTTTAAATCATTTAAAAATGTCAGTTTTCTCACTGATTGATGTTCATTGGTGCTGAAATACACCTGAATGCTGAACCATTCAAGCAAAACAAGGGAGATGATGGTCATTACAAAACAGCCAAGTCTTGTTAATTTGCTTTTGTCCATTATGCTCAAAATCTAATAACAGGCTTGAAATGAAGTTTGATCTTTTCCCATTAAAAAAAAAAAAAGTACAGGATATGACCAGGTAAGCATATGAGCAAAAGATTTAAAAACACATGACATGAGCTAAGCCAGAACACGAGTCGGCCTTCCTTTATTTTGAGATTACTGTAACAGTTATGAGTTTTGATTTACAGAACAAATGCAGTGTATTAGTATCCTGACTGTGCACATACATGTTAAAGGTACTCTAAATTCCACATGGTCAATCAATGACAGCAAAAATTATTATTTTAAGAGGCATCTCAAGGACATTGTAATCATTTGGATGTGGGCCCATTTGGGAAATGCATGTCATTTAAATAATTTGTCAACTTTCAGCATTTTTATTTTCAAAGATTTGTGTGTGATTGTCAGTCAATCCTGAGGAAAAAAAATATGTAACACTAATGCTTTTAAACAGTCAGTGCACACTGCACTTCTCGTTAATCACACATTCAAAATACACAGTGATTAATAGATAATTTTGTTGCTAAGCAACTGTGGGCAGTGAAAAAGGCTATACATACATTTATTTACTATACACAGTACTAACATAGTATTAATTTTGCAGTATCAATGACCAATAAACAGAGGTGGGAAGTAACAAGGTACAAATATTTCATTACTGTACTTAAGTAGAATTTTCAGTCATCTGTACTTTACTGAGTATTTGTTTTTCTGACAACTTTTTACTTTTACTCCATACATTTTCACTTAAATATCTATACTTTCTACTCCTTAGATTTTCAAAACAGACTTGTTATTATAGGTTTAACACATTTTAGGTAATTTTTTTTTATTTCACTTCACTGCGTGGCTTCAAACACCAAACCAACATGAGCCTAAACAGAATGGAACAATAACACATAAGACAATCCAAATTTATCCATCACTGTGGTTTATTGGGTACAAAGAGATGATAAACACAAAAACATAGAATTTATGCATCATGTATAGTGCTGTACTCTGGGGTTAAAGTGGGCTGGAACGATCTGGAACTGCATTTTTGGTGCAGATGTCCTTAAGGTACAAGTACAGCAGCATCCAGCTAGCACTACAGAAGAGGAGCGAGCATAAAGGAAGTTTGTTTGCTAAGCAGCGGGTAATTTCAAATGCAACTTTCACAACTGCTCAACAAATATCAGCAAATGCACAAACCATTTCTGTGCAGTTTGTTACACAGTGTGTCTGCCAGCTAAAGGTATAGCTGCTGTATTTCCTAGGCAGAGAAACGAGTGAGAGATAACTTCACCCAGAGATGGAGAAAGATGTAAGAAAGACAGGACAAGAGAGGAAGAAGAGAGGTTCTAGATAATTAAGGACCACTCAGTGGCATGTGCTAAACCTGAAATTTAAAGCTTACATGTAATGTCCTTATTCTTAAAATCAGATATTGGATCTATATACAGTGCAATGTGAAGTTGTGTTTTTTTCATATTGTGAAACATCCTGCAAAACAAACCAAAGTGCACTAACTTTGTGTTATTCCAAGGTTGGATGAAAATACTGCAGTTTAGTGCAGGATAAACAGGTCAGCGTGCCATACTTGGACTGGTGTGCTGTGGTGTTCATGGTCAGTGTCAGGTTACATCAAGTGTAGCAAAGGTTAACTTGAATTTAAGCTGATGCTTAATTCACTGAATTCCACATTTATGGTAACTGTATATGGCAGGGATCCTCAAATCCAGGCCTTGAGGTCCGGTGTCCTGGGACTTTTAGATGTGTCTCTGCTTCAACACACCTGAGTCAAATATAGAAGTCATTAGCAGGACTCTGGAGAACCTGACTGCATACTGAGGAGGTAATTCAGCCATTTGATTCAGGTGTGTTGGATCAGGGACACATCTAAAACCTGCAGGACACCGAACCTCGAGGCCCGGATTTGAGGATCCCTGGTATATGGTCTAGTATAAAGACAGCATAAATACTATACTCTCAGTTTAGGGAACAGAAATCAGCCAAGACAGTTTGTGAAACATCTGCTTGCTTCTTGTTGAATTCAGTTGCATAAATCCTCAAAGAGCAGTAAACCTCAGAGCAGCAGGTCAGCTGAATCAGCTGGAGCTCACAATAGAAATTAATGTGAGCTGTGATTCTTTTCCCAACGGTGAACCACTACAACCAAAAAAACTCTCTATTTTATTATTATATTAATATAGCTTGCAGTTCAGTTAGCGCGGCACAAAAATAGTTGGTAGAAATGTCCTTCAAAGAGTTACTTTTATTTTCTGACTGAGTACATTTCAGAGCCTGTACTTTTAATTTTTACTTGCATAAAAAACTTAAATCAATACTTAAGTAAAGAATGTTTGTTTCCTCTGCCAATAAATTTATTATTAGTGTACATGAAATTGAAAGCCTTCAGGCACTATCTGTAATCAACTTCTCATCTAATTTGCACTTGCTTAGCAGAACCCTTGTTTGTGAAATCTTCCCTGTAGAGTTCAGCCAACTGTTCATAAGCAACCAACAAAAAAAAACTGTCAAACAGTCACACCTCAGGGCAGTTTGACCGCATGTAGGGGATGTATAGCCTTCCACCCACAGACCACACTGTTTGCAGTTTGAACAACTTCAAATCTAGACTAGATAGTCTCAAGACTAACCTCTGACATACTGGATAGTGCAGGACCAGAAACCTACATACAGAGCGATACTTTCATGAGATAGCTGAAGCTTTTGCCTGCTCACTTTAAATGTGGAGCTTGTTCGGGAACCATTCTATCATGTTTGTAGATCTGTTTCTTACATAGATGCACAGTTATCGAGAGGTGATTTGCATAACAAAATTGTTGTACTTCATCATCAGCATGACTGTGCGACACCATAAGGGTAATCTGTCAGTCAAGGCAGATGAGTGGACTTTCATGCTCAGCACAGGATGTGGGGATGAGGAGTTTGTTGGAGACAGAAAGAGAGAGAGCGAGAGTGTGTGTGTGTGTGTGTGTGTCTGTCTGAAAGGAGGATATATTTGAAAGAGCCTTTGCACTGGAGTGGGTGAAACAACGTTTGAATAAAATCAACACAAAACTGCACCACATGCAGAACTCCAACACAAAAAACATGTCAAAACACTGACGCTGGAAAGCACATTTGGGTTTTTGTTTACGTAGATGCACGTATGGCCTTATCTATTTTCACTATATACAAGCATCTATACTGTATACGTGGTTCTGTGCGTGCATGTATGTACACGTGCAAGTTCTCTGATACTCTATTCAGAAAGCAGTCTATTGTGCTCACAACAAGGCTGAAGACAAACTTTTGTGGATATGACAGCTGAATGACAGTTCAACAGTGGGGCTGGAAGAGAATTGTCTAGTCAAAGTGTTCTGAAATAACTTCTAATGCCTGACTACTGACAGCTGCAACAAAACCCCTATTTCTAACAAAAAATAAAGAAAACAATGCACGCTGGAATTGACAACTTCAATAAAGGTTTTTCAAATCTCTGCAGCTTTCTCTTCTCCCACTCACCCGCTTTCCAGTCCTACACACTCACATGCAGATATTTAGCCTAGAAGCATGCAAATACATCTCAGTGCACTGTGTCAGTATTTCATGCTGATGTGTTGATATAAGGTTGTTGAGGTTCAGTGTTTTATATTTTAAAAAGCCACATTGTGTGCTCCTAATTGCACAGACCGCATATACATTTGTCTCACGTGTTTATTTGAATGTCTGTATGCATGTATAGCCACACTTATGTGTACATATGTGCGTGAACATGGACAAAATATGACTTTCCACAGTAAGCAGCACCTGCTGGTTACACTTTTTCAGTTCAGGAACATCTGCTATGTGAGTCTAAATCACCAAGCTATTATAGTTATTATGATAGGTGGGCTATCACCATTTTGCACCGGCACAGATAATGACAGAATGCCTCTATGCATAATTCACCAGGGATGGGTGGCCTGACATTGGGTGTGCCCTGTATTATTGTGCTCCACACAGACAGGGCCTGTCTAATATTTATATTCATCTAACAAGGCTCACTGCAACAAGAGTGTTATGACTTGTTATTGAAGAAGAGGTTAAGAGCTCAACTTCAGACAATATGGAGTAAGTTTTACTTGAAAGTATATTCAACAAGAGAAAAAAAGTATCAACTGTGGTATTAATGACATCACAGTCAACAATAGATTAATAATAAGCATGTATTAGAAATTAACTACAGTTGGTTTAGAATTTTAGTAAAATAAAATACTGATACATTGAGACATTATGTCTAGGAGTAGGTTTGTGGAGTTTGCACATACTACTTCATATGCATTTAATGTCTGCACTGTGGGCCCCATGAGAAGCTACACACGTGGGTGCACAGCAGACAGTTAAGTAGTAAGTATAAAGCATATACTGCACTAAGTAAAGCATCAATTTAAGAGCTGGATACACACTGGCCATAGCCAAGACATAAACTAGTGATTTTCTGAATGCAGTAAGCAGCTGAAGAAAAAAACAAAAGAAAACCACTGATGTAATACTGGCTTTATCACCACTCTTTATGCTGTATGGGATGCTGTGTAAAATGAATAAACAAATCAGAATGCAATGATTTGTAGATATCCTAAACCCATATTTTATTCCTAACAGAACATACTGTACGATTTTAGGAAAAACATTAGCTCATTTTAAATGTGATGACAGCAACACATCCCAAAATAGTTGGGACATGGCCATGCTTGCCAATGTGTAGCATCCCTTTGTCTTTTAACAACAGTCTAAACATGTGGGAACTGATGAGGCTAGCTGCTGGACTTTTGGGAGAGTTCAAGTCCTGAAACTTCTTGGTCATATTTTTTTGGTTTCATGATGCATCAAATGTTTCGAGTTGGGGAAGGATCTGGACTGCAGGCAGGCCAATTCAGCTCAAGGACTCTTCTACTCTGAAGCCATGCTCTTGTAATAGATGCAGTATGTAGTTTAACATCATATTGCTAAAATATGCAAGACGTTCTCTGAAAAAGAGGTCATCTGGATGGGAGCAAATGTTGCTTTAATACCTGTATATACCCTTCAGCATTGACGGTTCCCTTATGGATGTGCAGGGTGCCAGATCCAGAGGCTCTAATGCACCCCTTACAATCAGAGATGCATGCCTTTGAACTGAGCACTGATAAACCGGATGGTCCATGTTTTCCAAAAAGAATTTCAAATTTAGATTTGTCTGATTTCAGAACAGTTTTCTGCTTTGCCTCAGTCCATTTTAAATAAGCTTTGGATCATATTCACTAATGACTACTTCTTTGCATGATAGACGTTTAACCTGAATTTGTGGATGGCACGGTGGACTGTGTTCACACACAGTGATTTCTGGAAGTGTTCCTGATCCCATGCAGTGATTTGACAGAATTGTGTCTGTTTTTAACGCAGTATTATGAAGATCACGGGCATCCAATATTAATTTCTGGCCTTGCACACAGAGTTTAAACTTTTGATATGTTTTCTATATCCTACTGAATAAAATTGGATTCTACTTTTATTTAAATTTGCACAGTGTCCAAACTTTTTTGGATTAGGGCTTGAACAAAGAGCAGTGTTGGGGGGTCCAAAGTCCTTCTAGAGGCAAATGTCACTACCAGCTGACATCTTGTTAACACCTCCAAATGGAGCGGAGGTTGTATTTGTTAGCACAGTCTGAAAGGCCACTTTGAATTAACTTCTCAAAAGTGACATCACCCTTATGTTACACTTTATATTATATTACTTTTGCTACCAGCTGCCCCCCTACAGAAAAGGTTACATACAGTTGTTTAGCCAACTCCAATTAGAACTACCGTAGTAAGTAACTTTACAGGACCCAAACTGCATAACACCGCAGATGCTTAAACCTGATGTAATACAGGCAGAGACAAACTTCTTGAGAAATTGTCCATTTAATGTCTCTTAAAAACAGGCTGACCTGTCCTGAACTCCAATCTTTGATCGTAGAAGCCTCCCGGACCACACTGCTGCTTCATGTGATTTTGTGCTGCCATATCAGCCCAAACTTACCTTACATTGTTAAACAAAAGTTGAATTTTCTGTCTGAGAACAGTAATAACTGTATGCAGCAGTTACAATGTAATATAAAGCAAAAGGACAATTTCACAAAACCATTAGTAATATTAATTGGAAGACATGCACCGTTGGCCCCATTGTGGCCTCATTGACTAAAACATAATCACATGTGGCAAAGTAGCTATAATATTAGCATAACAATACAAATTTGCATAAGAATAATTTCAACAAAATGTGCTAAACATTCTAGCAAATTAAAGCAACCTGACAAAGATGTATCAGCACACATCTGGCCCACAAACTGAAATCAGAAGCTGCCAGGCAACAAGTCAGCAGTGCTTCAGTGCAGTGTTTGCAGCACAAATACTAGGTTTGAGTGAAGAACAAGCACTAAAACTCTGTGGTGTCAACCCCAATATGAATTCTCACAGAACATGATTATTAGGCAATTTCAAGGGATTAACACAGATTTCAAAGTAAATGGTGCAGAAATTGGCCAGAACAGCAGACACAATTTGTCACTGTGTTGCTGGCTCACAGGTAGAAGCATACCCGATCCAGCTGGCGATACTAAGTATTGATTATACCTGTAAAACTGTCATAGGCAATAATGTAAGCCACTGTGCAATTAAGTATACAAGTTGTGTTTTTTTTATTATGTGAAATATGCTCTCTAAAATGAATTAGCAACTCGTGTACTCTGAAGTTCTCCCTTTAAATTTTCTGTAGTTTTATGTTCTTAAAGGAAGAGGCTGTGTTGAGGGAAAAACTGTCATTTATCTGCCACTTCTATTTGACATGTTATTATCACAGAGTGATGAAACATCAGTTCTCTTTTTTTTTCAGCTTTCCAGTGAAACAGCTTTCATTCCTTGGCCACTCCAGACTTTACTTCTCCCATTCACATCTGAACGAATGTGTTCCTTCAGATGAATGAAAGGAGGAACAGCCTGTTCTGGACATGTATTCATTTCTGAATGCAGACATCCGATTGCCCATCGTCTTTTAGAAGATGAGTGAAATCACCCTACTGTCTGTCTTGTCTGCTAAATAAATTGTCAGCTCCTGCAGCCCATCAGCCACTATGAAACCTTTACACACATATTGATTTAACACAGGCATACACAGAGACACTCAAGGGCAGTAGTGTGATGTCATGGCTGGATGGGACATCTCAGAGCTTTGGGGGATGAAGCAGTTACTGGTGTACATCACTCACCTCCCCCAAAGGATATATTAGTGTGTTTGTGTGTGTCTGTGTACTGTATGGGTAGGTGGGGTTGGTGTGTGTGTGTGTGGGGACTGTGTGGAAGCATGTGAGTTAGAGAGGTTATTCACCTTAAACTGTCTGGCTCTTTGAGAGCCCCACGAGACCAATTACTAACACACACACACACACACACACACACACACACACACACACACACACACACACACACACACACACACACACACACACACACCATGCATGAATATCATCAATATTCATCATTCAGGAATTTTATTACAAAAAAAATGATTACTAAATATATAGAAAATAATAAAACTACTTTGGTATTAAGCACAATATTCGAAACGTCGAATTAGAGGAACCAACACAAATACACTTAGAAAAACACCAGACTGGGATCTGTGCAGACCCAGAGCTATTTTTTTTAATCATACCTCACAGGTGTGTTTTTCTATTATTCAGATTTTTGTATGACTTTGTCAGTTTGTTCCTAATGATGTCACAGGATTGTTTTCTATTTCTGCTATTTTTGTTTTTTTTTTAAATAAACACTGATCAGGCATCACTGTCTTCATCATCTGGATGGAGAACTTCCCAGACTGGAAGTTATCAGGAAATTGGAGATCTCGGAGTGAGAGAGCTGGGGCATGCCCTGGTCATGTCATACAGCTGACACTGCAACATTACAAGCCCCGATCTGCGCAGCAGTGAACACCCTGTGAGCGAGGAAAACTCCACCTGTTGACATGGAAGAGCGACTCAAAGACAGTGTTACCTTTGCTCCTGACAGGACTGTTGCAATTGTTGGCTCTTAATGTCACATGCCAGGATGTCATGAGCATAGCATGAGGCAAACTGGATGCTATAAGTGCCTGTTGTGTCTGATTTGTTTAGTTGTTTTCATTTATGGTATCTGTACAATTCTAGTGAGCGCTTGCTTGGTTGACAGCAATAAGTCAGACTGAGCAGAGTGTTCTTTGTCACAAATTCTGTTCATAATATTTATGGACAGCCAAAGTGTGGAAGGGTGGAGGGTTTGGTGATCTCAGGGTCTTGTCTCTGCTTCTGGCAAATGATGTGGTTCTGTTAGCTTAATCAAGCAATGACCTCCAGCTTGCACTGGGGTGATTTGCAACTGAGTGTGAAGCAGATGGGATGAGAATTAGCACCTCCAAGTCTGAGGCCGGGGTTCTCAGCTGGAAAAAGGATGAATGCCTACTCTGGGGTAGCGACAAGTTGCTGTTACAAGTGAGGAGTTTCAGTATCTCAAGGAATTGTTCATGAGTGCGGGGAGAGGGAGACTGACAGATACACTGGGACACATTGAGACTGATAGCATCTGCAGTGATTTGGACATTGTACTGGTCTGTTGTGGTGAAGGGAGAGCTGACTCCAAAGCTGTTGATTTATAGGTCCATCCACGGTCCTATCATCACCTATGGTCATGAGCTCTGGGTAGTGAACAAAAGAATGAAATTGTGGATACAAGCGGTAGAAATGAGCTTCCTCTGAAGTGTGTCTGGCCTCTCCCTTAAGGCGAGGAGCACAGTCATTTGGAGGAACTTAAGAGTAGAACCACTACTCCTCCACAACGAATGGAGCCAGCTGAGGTGGTATGGGCATCTGACCAGGATGCCTCTGGACACACCTCCTAGGTGATGTGTTTCCACCATGTTCTACCAGGGGTAGAAAGAGGTTGAAGCTCCAGGAACACTTTGATTATATATAAAAAAAAAAAATCCTAATAGAAAAAATTAAAAACACTTAATCATATATGTCTAGTATACCTGTCTACCAATCCATTCACCTGTGTGTACCAGGAGGAGGCCCCGGGCCAGACCCAGGATATGCTGGAAAGATTACATCTCTGGGCTGCCTGGTTGTGTGTTTAGTTTAGTTTATGTTTCATCATATAAAAACAAGAAAACTAAATGATACCAGAGTCAAAGGATGGTAAATAAGCTTAAAAATAATAATGTGGACTGTAGGGATAAAAGCTGAAAGTTGTATTAAAGAAACAGATTCTTAAGTGATTATCGCCTAGATTATGATGATGATTATTATTATTATTACTTAATAATCTATGTTTTTGTATAATAATTTATAAGAGTAATTATTATTACTAAATTCATGATTACTTTTGCTACCTTGATTGCTTCTCACAGTAAATTGTTCTCGGGGTCTGCAGAGACCCCAGTCCATATAGGTTACATATTTCGGTAGGATGAGTCTGTAAGTGGACACCTGCTGCTCATTAAACTCCTTGGGTGTATTTGATCTTTTTTCCAGACAATTCTGATTCATCTCATCCTCACATAGGTTACTGTTTGCCTGAAAACAGTAACATGATCATACACTGTATACTTGCTTGGCCTTTCACACATCTGATACAGGGCTATAGGCAGCCAAGGTTCTTATAAGAGAATGATATGTTTAAAAGTTAAAATGAATAATGTCCATATTCCATTACATAAAGTAAAACATGGTGTAGGTGTGTGCATCTATATGAGATGACGAGGTTGTTAACAAAGCCCGCTTATGTGCAGTAAGTGAGAAAGTATGCACGCATACGTTTATGTGACTGATAGATGAGAATGATGTGACGTGCATCAGGGCCCTGAGGACGAGGTTTCGATCAACTGGTAAGAAGCTGGTCTATTTATCACATTGTATCACCATGTGCTGGTCTGCACATGACTCAACAACATCCATCTAAGGCTTGAGAGTGCACAGATATGCACACACAAACACCAAGGCCATCTGGCTATACCAGGCGGCAGCATACATTGTTCAGCATACAAGTTCTTTTTAATTGCTCTCTTTATTGTTCAAAATATGTTTTAAGTCGAGATTTGTTAACATCTCAAAAAAAACAGACACCAAAAATGTGTTAAATCAGGAAAATATTCAAAGTATCTTTCTTTTTGTCCTTTTTATGTTACTCCAGTTTCATCTTCAAATAAGCATATGCAACTACAGAAAGAGTGACCTTTACTTGAGTTTACATTCATTCCACAAACACGAAGGAATGCTATTGTACTTCCCTTACAATGACTACCAAAAGTTAACAGAAATATTTTCTGTATATCTAAAATGATGAAATAAACCTGTTTTATGTACAACCTCTATGACGTTAAGAATAAGACCATAAAATATTTTTCACCCTTCGCTCCTGATCCATGCAAATATTAATAAAGCGATGGTGCCAGGTGGATGCGTCACTTTTGTTTTTTCTGCCTGCCACGTGAGGCTGTAAGCGTTTATTAAAGTCAATATTTTATACTGTAGGATTCAGACCCTAATCTAAGGCACTTCAGAGCCGTCTGAGTCTATCTGAGCCCAGCTCTATTCTGTTGCATTGTGACAGACATTTCACAGTGGTATAGGAAAGCGCCAATACTAAAAAGTAGAAAAAAAAAAAGAAACCACACAAAAAAAAATCCTGAAACACTGCAAACCCATCAGCACACCAGGAAAATATCTCTTTATGCATCTTGTTTTGCAATTCTCCCCTTTGCTCCAACCTCCAGTGGATGGAAGGACAGATGGATGGATGTGGACATACAGTATTAGTAAACACTCTATAGTAATTAGATATAACATTGACTAACCCTAAATACACATAAAAACTGAAATCCAAAGGCAGCGACTGTCCACAGGGATACATCGGGATTATGTCAGTTTTATCGAATGATTCACCCTACCCAGGACACCGGCCGACTCATTGGGTTACAATGCAAAGAGAAATCGATTTGGGACCGTCCACAATAGGTGATAAAAGTCACAGTGAAAAGTGTAATTACGGCATTCAGTTATGGCTCTTGGGAGGACATTGTCCTTAGATCCAACCCCCGGCCCAAAGGAAATAAACTTACTTGCTTTATTGTGCTCATCTAATAAGTCGTTCCTCTGCAAAGCGTCTGTGGGAATGTGACGCTTTGTGAGTCACATCACTGTATAGCATATGCACTACTTTATGTCTGAATGAATGAGACCGATCAATCACTTGTCCTTTCTTTTTGTCTGCTTTCAAATTGCTGACGGTTTTAGTATTCATCTAGGCACCGAAATCAACGACGCGGAAAAAAGGCTTAAAGCCTAAACGTGCAGTTTTTTTTGTTTTGTTTTGCTTTTCATTTCTGTCCTTCATATTGTCGTTTCATATCAATGATATTGCGGGTACGGTTCACAAAGTTAAACTGGAGAGGAGAACTTTCTGTAAAATTTGTGAAAAGCAGAAGCCAGACAGAGACGTGCACACAGACAGACACCAAAACAACGTGTCCCTGAAATGCATACTCACACAAATACACACACATCTTCTAGTGCCCACATAGACTCCACTCCACAAATATAAAATCTTCTCCTTAAACCGCTCCAGGCACTGATTCCTTTGGCCTTAGGGTATGGTGCCTCAAGAGGACAAACTCACTCATACTCATCTTTTTCTCTTGCCCTCTCAGTTTTCTATTTTTTTTTCTCTCACACACTCAAAGACAAACACACACATGCTCAAGTCTGAGCTTTCCGAACACCTCTAGAATCTGACTATTAAAAGGACATCGCTAAGCAGACAGAAATTGGAAAGCAGTGCAGCTTCTATATCCTGCATTTTAATCGCCACATGTTCAATCAATGCAACTAAAATCTTCATCGCAACCTGTGCTTTCATCATTCACATCATCCCTTTTTTCTAAAACAATTTTACACCCACTCGTCTTCATTTCTCTCTACTCCACACTTTTTTTTTTGGTCACACATTTTAAATTTTGTTTCTTCCTCTCAGTTGCTCCAATTTTGTGAATATTATCCTTAACATTATCTGCACTGTCAAATCTAATTATATCCAGTGTATGTAAATGAGATTATACTCAATTTTCTGGAAATCCAAAAGGTATCTTTTGCCTATAAAAACTTCATAAATTTGTTTTTAATTCTGCAGGAAGAAATATAATATATCTGAACAGTTAAAACTTTCAAATGATTGTTGGTCCCAATTGACTATACACACTACACACATCAGTGTATTACAAGTAATGAACTATTTTCCTGTAAAGCATCACCACTGTGATCACAGTTTGTGTTTTAACCATACTGTAACTGCTGTGAATTACAAAAGAATGTTTCTTAAAACCAGCTCAATTAAATGGAAAACTGATCACACTGTCACCGCACACACTCACACACATAAGCACAGAAAACTGCACACCTTGGGAGACAGAAGACAGGCAGGGCATTGAGTGCACACACACACACACACACACACACACACACACACACACACACACACACCATCCCATTGCTCAATAGTAAATAGGTTCTTAACACCACATATAGTAACTTACAGCGTGAACCCCGCCGCTCGCCCTATGACAGCTGGGATGGGCTCCAGCCCCCCTGCGACCCTGAAAAGGATAAGTGGAAGAAAATGGATGGATGGATGGATTGAATATTATCTGTATGGATAAATGTTTTTTTTAGTCATCCCTATTTAGAGATGCATACTAATAACTGCTTTCACTGACACATACTTTCCCCCAGAATAATAGGCACAAAAGTCAAAAAGGGTAACAACCAAACAAACCAAATGATGCACCTTCACAGTGAAAGTTTTATGTAATGAGTTCTGGGTATCTTCAGCACAGAGTGAAGCCCCTTAAGCACCAATCATGAATAAATACACCAACACTTAAGATGTGAACTACTGTAGCAAGAAAATATTTGTCTTTGTCTAACAAGGAAACAAATTAGCAAAATAGGAATGATACCTATATCTCTCATGGTCAGTCAGTAGCATATTCATCACCTTGTTTTGACCTGTAATTACAGCGCTCCCCTCGGCCAATCTTTTGCAATTTATAAATTGTCTAAAGCAACAGAAAGAAGCATCGTATTTAGACATTTTCTTAAGATATGATCAAAGCTGCCTAATAAACAATTAATGACTCAGTGATGTGGATTAACATAAAGTATAATCTTGAGGGGCTACAGTAGCTATGGATCGCAGCAAAAAAACAAAAAAACAAAAACAGGAAAACATCAGACAGCACATGAGCTCAAACAGCCATCAGGTGTTCTAATACATAACCTCCGGGTAAAGAAATTCCCTCCACAGCATTTGTTTTAATTTTTCTTCCGTCACTTTCTGTTTTTGTCCTCTATTGTCCTCCTGTGCGCTTCCTCCTTCATTTCTCTGTGTTTTGTCTCAATGTTTCACTCTTTTCATAACACACTGTTTTCCCCTCTCTCTCTCTCTCTGTCTGCCTCTTTGGCATGGTTTGGTTGGTTCTTATCTATTCTCTCCACTATCTGGTGTTGAGGGAAGATAAGCATGCATTTGCATGTTTAATGAACCAAACACCCCCGATTCCCCTCACCATGAGGACACATACGTGCACACGGGTACACACTCACACACACAAACCGCTGCTGTTGGCCCTACAGGCCTCTGTCTCCTTGCAGCTGACATGAAGTCACCAACTGCTGACTCCTTCAGAAACAAGTATACATAACAAATAGAACAGCAAACAGCAGAAGGCCATTATTTGTCCTAACCGTATCAATTTTAGAGTTAAAGAGAAATGATATGAAAATACTGACAAGAAACAAGTTGGGATCCCACTTGATTCTTAAACTTGAACTGACAGGATGTCGCAGGGAAAGATGGACACCCAGAGAAGCTTCACTGAGGCAAATCTGTCGTTAAGGTTAGATAAATAAAATAATAAATGCAGACATCTGTTATGTGCATTTTGACGTTACAGACAGTTCAAAAAAGTCAGAAGAAATAAATACAGGGCCTTCAGCAGACTTACAAAGTTTAACTTCTGTAATGACTCTGCCCACGCTGTCCTTCCTCTGTCTGGCTTTGTGTAGAAGGTGGGCAGGGTGTGAGAGGCGGGTCCTGAGAGGAATCACACTTGTTGGCATTTGGCTAATTGTTTAAAAATCCTTGGGAGCTAACATTATCTCTCTTCTCCCCAGCAGGCAGGCATTTGGCTTGTTTGGTTTTGGTCTAATTTTCTTTAACTCCATTATCTGTCAAATGGTAATGTCATGTACCTCCTTTCTATTTCATTCATTCTATTTCATTTAAATGAATGAATGAATAAAAGGTAATTCTCATAAGTCAGTACCTTATAACAACACTGCTGGGGAAAGAAAAAAAAAATGTGCAGCTAAGAGTCTTTCTATTGTTGTTTTAAGATTTTTCACCCACTCTTCTCTTCTGAAGATCACTGAGACATTTTAAGTGTGTCTTGCGAGCACCGCATGTTCACGATTCTACCCACACATTTCAAATGAAGTCAATTTCAAAAGTTCTAGTTTGCTTGAAGCTGCTTTACTTAGTTATCGCTTTACTGGCATTTTGTTTCCAAAATGAATCTGGCTCATCCAGCTGTTTGAAATATTTCAGGCATAGACTACTGCGATGAGATCGCTGGTAACATCTTCTTTTGATGGCTACATGTATAGGAAATGTGGCTAAGTACGTGGGCTGTATAGTTTTATGCAGTTCCGTTACAACCAGTACAGTACAGTATCTGATAATTTTCTTTTTCTTGGTCTATTAGATCTTGTCATGACTTCCAGTTTTCCCTTTCAAAGTGACATTTCACACAGTGATTATTCCAAGCAGAAACTACTTTGATGTCTTTTTATAGCCATTGCTGTTTTGTAGGCACCAATTAACCTTATGTTTTCAGATCCTCAGTTAGCTGTTTAGACTAGTCCAAGTATACTCAGTGTCACCACAAGATTTGATTTGTCAGAGATTTTATCAAGCTAATCGTTACTAATAGGAGTTTACCTGCCTTGCAAGACCTAAAACATCAGCTGAAGTCTAATGAGTTACTTCAGGTACTTCAGGTTATTAGTTAATGAGATCAAAAGTATCAGCACAGCTCAAAATTTTAAAAACTAAAAAATTAAACAAAAACAAAATGACAAATTTTCTGCAAGATATGTTTTGCCAGTACAAGAATAAAATAGATAAGCTATCTGACAAAATTTTTTAAAAATGACTCCATCCATCCGTCCGTCCGCCCACTTATCTAATTCAGGGTCATTGGTATAGGGCTAGAGGCATGGTAATGCTTGACAGTCCATTGCAGATAGCTACCCTAATAGTTGTAAAATATAGATATTGTGCATCCTAAACTAATACAGAGAAGGCAAAAGTTGAAACAGGAAAGAACCTACAAAAAAAAAAAAAAAATCATCAAAGACTAAAAACATGAAACAGCCACAGACAAGTATTACCTTATATGGTTTCATGTTTTACCTGCTCAGTTTTTTAAACTACTGGGTTTACGAGCGGCAGGGGCAGTCAGTGGCTTCTGTTCAACCAGGCCAGATTGAACCTTCTCTTATACTTTGTATACATTTGCTGTACACTTAAGTGTCCGTGAGCAGCACTCACTACCTAATCTTAAATCCCAGAGTGCAGTTCTTCATCTGAGTGTGGCTTCTTTGAGTTTGTTAAAATAAAACTACATTTTTAAAATCATTAACATCAATGAAACAACTACTCTCCAATATTTTTTTTGTGCCTCAATTGCTTCAACTAAAACAAATTCTCATTTAAAAAGCAGCTCACCTGGATTTTAGAATGCAAGATGTTATAAAGAGACACAAAAAACCAAAGGCACGGTTTCTCCCTTCTGTGCAAAAGCCAAGATGTTATTTAGAAGCAAACACAGATAGATGAGGGAGAGCTGAAATAACACAGAGAGAGGCCGACAGAAAGATAGACAGCGGGGGTGACAGCACTGTGAGAGATGTCGCCACCTGCCACCATTTTTCTCTTCTGCTCTTGGAAATGCATCATCAGTCATTAGCAGGGAGCATGACTTGCAGTATCATCATCACTCATGCAGACACACACATACACACACAAGCCCAAACACAAAGCGTATTTTAAGGTATAATGCAGCAGCCTATAATTTGAGTTCTCTCTACGCGGCATTTTGCTGAGCTTATAAAACCGCCTGCAGCTAATGGTGTGATGGATCCCTCTATTATCACCCAACAGAGGACTAGAGAGTGGGGTATAGTGAGATAAACGAATGTAATTGGATAGTATTTTAGCCCTGGCAAAAACAGGAGGGTGGTCAGGGACAAAAAGAGACCATGAAAATGATAACCACAGGATGAAGTATAAAAGCTGTCCAAACATGATAGACCCCATTCAATAAATTAAATCCAACATTAAAAAGAAGCAGCCTCTGAGTGGACCTACTATGTGTCTGGAGATTTCAAATGACACGGTGGTTATGTTAAAAAAATGATGGGAATACACTGACCAAATGCAATATATATATATTCATAACAGAGACACACATGCGCATGCACGCACACACACACATATATACACATACATGTTTGCATGTATATATAGTAGTGAGCAAGTGTCTTACGCCACCCCTCATTTCTTTATATTCTGCTAGGAAAATGGAAACAGGTGCAGTGATTTATTGAAACTTGTCCAACTATACATAAAAATACAGTACATAAGGCAACATCAGAGTTTGTACAATTTCAAAATCAAAGTCAGTATTTGGTATGACCATCTTTATTCTTCAAAACTGAATGCTCTTGCAATTTCTTTAAGTACTGTAGCCTTCAGGAATAGTTCTCCAGGCTTCATGAAGGACATTCAAAGCTCTTCTTTGGATATTGGCTGCCTTTTGTTCCATTCTCTATCAAGACTGTTTCAATAATGTTGAGGTTTGGTCTGTGGGGGGAGGCCAATCTATAACTGATACTGTTCCGGTGTGTGTTTTTCTATCCAGGTATGCTTTTACTGCATTATCAGTATATTTAGGATCATTGTCATGCTGAAAAGGTAGTTGTTGCCAATCACACACTTTCTAGATGGTACTGTATGATGGATCAAAATCTGAAGCATATTAATGGAAAGTTGTCCAGAAGAGAAGAGTGTGGTAGGAAATGATGCACAGGCAATAAGGATGACTGCAGCCGTGAGAGGATTGTCAAAAAAAGATGATTCGAGAACTTGGGAGAGCTTCACAAGAGTGTAGTGTGTGAACTGAGGCTGTCAGTTGACCAAGAGCTACCACGCACAGAGGTTTTCATGAAAGGGGCTATGAATGTTGAATTCCTGAGCCAGAGATGTCAGAAGTATCTTATCTGGAATAAGGAGGGAAAAAAATTGGACTCTTAGTCTGTGGACCAAAGTCCTCCTTTCAAATGAAAGTAAAATTTGCATTTCATTTATCATGGTCCTAGAGTCTGGAGGAAGAGTGGAGTGGAACAGAATCCAAGGTCTTTGAAGTCCAGTGTCAAATTTTCACAGCCCGTGGATGTGCTGAGGTGCCATGTCATCTGATGATGTCGGTGGCTGATCCACTGTTTTCTCAAGCCCAAAGTCAACGGCGTTCTCTACCAAGAGGTTTTAGAGCATGTTATTCTTCCATTTCCCAGCAAGCATTATGGAGATACTGACTTTTTTTTATTGGCAAGACGTCACACCTGCCCAAAAATGCCAAAACTACTACCAATGGCTAATCGCCAATCTGAGAATCTACATAGAGAATCTACGGGGCATTATCAAGAGCAAGATGAGAAGCACTCGACCCAAAAATACAGACTAGCTGAAATCACTATCAAAGCAACCTGGGCTTCACTAACACCTCAGCGGTGCCACACACTGTTCGCCTTCATGCCACTGCATTAATTCTTGGTAATGAGCGTATAAATAAAAATACTTTCCTGAAGCCCTTGAAAGTTCTGTATTGTATAACCTTTGATTGATTTTATGAAATAGCAACAAAGAGGCCAGCGACCTTCTTCCATTGGCACCCTCACATGCCCATGGCATAACATTGCCTCCATGTTTGACATATGATATTGTATGCTTTGGATCATGAGCCGCCCCTTTCACTCTTTCGAGCATTCTTGACTCGTCTATTGTGAAGGGTTTTTCTTAAACTAGAAGAAAATTTTATGACCCTCCACTTTCATCATCTTCGCTGATCTTTTGGTTTTGTTGAGCTGGCCATTGCATTCCTTCTTTTTAAGGATGTACAAGATTGCTGACTTGGCCACTCCTAAAAGGAATACGGTCCATCCTAGATGAGGGACGAGAGGGCCTCAAGAGTGCTAAAACGTGTAGATCTAAAGGTCTGACTGTGTGCAAGATCAAGTGAATCTCCAAACGCTCAGCCAAAACAGCACACAAGGAAGACGACATGCAAGGATAAAAAGTAAGAAAATAAAATTAAGAACAAACCAAAGTAAAAATGTTGTGTTGAAAAAGGATGTTCCCTGGATAATCTTCAGTGCAAAACAGCAGCGCTTGTTCCATCCTGTTTGTAAATAGTTCATTTGAGATTTACTGTGCATTGCCTGGAAAGTGGACAAAAACAGACGGCAGAGACAAAGAGGAAGCCAGCCATTTCCCAACACGCCTTGAGGCTGTACAATCTGAGGCTGAAAAATCAAGAAAACTCAGTGGCGCCAAAAACTACAGTTCATGAACGGGCTTCAAAAGCAAGAGCCCAATTGCTCTCATGTTACAATGCCCATTTTTCAGTAAACATGTTTATGACCTGTTTATAAAAAAATAAACATTTTTGTTCTTTATATCTAATAAACCCCCTAATTTTAAGTCAAACTAGACTTCTTTACAATGTTTGCAGTGCTTGGGTCTTTTGGAACATTTATTTAAATATACTAATTGTACTAACAACCAAAGAAATCTGCTGCTGTGTTGCAGAGTTTGTTAAGTTTCCATGACTGCATCTTCCTAACCAAGCTTTCTAGCATTAGCTGATAAATTATCACTCCAGCTTCTTGTGTAAATGTGGCTGCTTCTGGCTCCATGAATCCAATATGGTGATGGCCAGTACTGATCCAGTTAGGTTATCATTTTTCACATTTGCATGATGCCTGCGCAAGTCGGGATAAAGTGTGACAGAAATCTAACCAACAGGCATTGTAGGATGATTGCCAGTGATTGATTGTGTGCCGGTCTGTCTCATCTCAAATGAGTCTCTAGTTTGTTTGCTTGTTTGTTTGTTTTTTTCCTGCTGTATTATTAAACCTGGACAAAGTTTGGCACACACTCTCAGGTTTCTGACAGAGCTCCTTTCAAACGTTGCTTGACAAAATACCATACAGCTACAGCAATAAACCTTTTGTTTTAATGCTACACCCCAGTGTTATATACTGGCAGCAGCACTGGGTTGAACCAGTTTCTTTTACATTACAGTTATGTGTGGATGTGGACCTTCTATTTTGAAAAACCTTGTATTTTTTATATTATAAATATATATAAAAATAAAACCTTACTTATGTTTAATTTTGTGTGGTTAGAAGAGGAGAGAAGAGAAAAGAAGAGAAAAGGACAGACATAATTCAGCAGCAAAAAAAAAAAAAAAAAAAAAAAAGGCTTTTTATTTTTTCAAAATGTTTCTAGCACTTCCCATGTGTCTGGGGTCTATTAGTTCCTGTGATCAACTCTAAAGTGTGTGAAAACTAAGCCCAAACTGTGTGAATGTCTGCTCCTGAGGGTAGGACAACTTTATAGTCTAGTAAGTGTGTTTACCCCTGAGAAAAGTCTTGGGCACAGAGTGAGAAAGTGTGTATATGTGTGGATGTGTAGCAGAAAGAGAGAAGCTGGTCCCTGCTGGTGTGGAACTAAATGTCACAGCTTGATTAGAATAAATAGTCCTATATGGGCTCTGGCATCGGGCACCAATGCGCAGTAGGGCAAGTATGTGTGATGACTCATTGCTTTTGTTCAATTTCTCTCCGTCTATTCCTCTTTCTGCCTATGTCTCTCACACACGTGCACAAACACGCATGCGCTCTGTTGGACACTCTGACGTTACCTTTCTCTGACCTACCCGCCGGGTCTTTGGGCAGATGTGTAAGTCTGAACAACACAATCAGAAAGCTGTTAGTGCCTCAGGACATGAACTTTACACCTCACACTCCCTCCCATTCACACACACACACACACACACACACACACACACACACGTCACCACTCACACTCTCTCTCTCTCTGCATTAGTTTAAAATGTTAACTATGTTGGGTATATTATCCTTCCACAAGAAGCAGCAAGCTTTTAAACATCTGAATACATGCAGCAGCAATATTATTTTTAGATGTGCTATTACAGTCTATTATTCACATATTTCAGCTCACAGAGTCATTTTAGGAGCATGGACGTTGTGGCTCTGAATAGTGGCGCTATACAGTAGCTCATCTACCTCCTGATTACTGCTGCAACTGTGATTTGGCTTATTTGTAGCTGGTCTGAAATATTACCCTATATTTTTCCATCTTTGTTAAGTCTCCCAGTCAGACTCAGTTCCTCTGGAAATTGTGGAAATTTCCCATGCAATGATCCAGATGTGCAAATATACATGGCCTATAGGTAAAGGACTGAGAAAGCCTGATCATTTGGCTGATTGGAAATCACAGATGCACTCAGTTTTGCTTCAGTGATCACAGGTGTGTTCACTTTTATTGCACAGAATTGACAATATATAAACTTCCAAAGCATTTATTTTAAGAATTTCTAAATGTGTCAAAAAAAAACAACTAAATTTATTAGCCATTTCCCCCTCTCCCCTTTCCTTCCTTTTTCGCTTCCTCTCCCTCAGTTGGGATTGTGCTCCCCTGCCTCCAGTAGTGATGGTTTCATATCTCTTCACTAAATGCTAACAATTCCATTAAGCACAGTAGAGGACTCATTTAGAGGTCACATTTGTTTCGCTCAACTTCCCCTGTCATCCGCATACCAACCGAGTGGCTGCCTCTTTCAGCTTTGATTCCTGTTAGCTGAGATGACCTTTCTGCTTTAAACTAATTGGTAAATTACTGCAGACTTTTTCATTCTAATTCCTCTTCCTCTAACGACATGGCTTTACAAAAAATGTCACTATTCTTTTGTTTTGCACTGCGTATTAGTTTGCTTAAGCATGCCTTGAAAAGTCACAGTCTTTCATTTATGATATCATATGCATATGCTCCATAATACTAGCTACAAGGCATCAAGCTGGTGTTATTTTTGCTTGTGGCGAGTTCAAACATCACAACTAAATAATTCAATTTAGCCAGTGAATCCATAAACCTACGTGACATCTCATTTATGGCCTTGATAATCCACTGCCCCAGGTCACGATTAGCTTAGTAGCCAGCTTCACATTATTTCCTCAACAGTTTATGGGGGCAGTGCTTTAATGAACCAATAATGTCTTCCAGAATGCCCAGCAAGGTCACGCCAAAGCAGGCATGTGATGGAGAACATTTATGTTAACGAATTGTACATTTCACTACCGTATGGTGAGGGAGTTTCAAGAATACTGGCAAGGCACATCAAAAACATCGTGTGCATTTCCAATACAACTTCAGCTTTATGAGCTTTATGAATGAAGACAGAAGAAAAAGGCAATTCTGATATAAGCTCTTAGATACCAGCACAAAGGTTTGAACAGCAGTCAGTTGTAATAAAATGTTTTTCAGCAGCAAGAGGCACCAACAACTTCATGGCTTCATCTGCACACAGCAACGGACGTGCAAAACATGTCTCACCTCAAGTGCCCTGCCAGAGGCACCTAGACAGTGTTGGGATGCAACACTGTCCAGGCCCCCTGGAGCCTCCTCACTATATACTTGAGTACACTGGGTCTGTGTGCTATCCATCTTACCAGGTTATACAACTCACCAGCAGGTGGTGATCACCTGTCAGCTCAGGTCCTCTATTTACCCAGGTGTCTGAGGTGTATAGTAGTAAATCTCACAACATGATTACAAAATCAATCAACCATGGGGTCTCCTAGTGTAAAACCCACTTCTGAACATGTTTAGGCTTGAACGTGTTGTTCATTCTTTATGGAGACTAATATTCAGGTCAGAGAGGCTACTCCTCTCAGTCACACCCATCTAGGTTTCACTGTTGTTGCCCATTGCGATCATTAAAAACCCCATCAGAGTAGTAGAAGAATATTTCACAAATGAGTGATACCACCTTATTTACCTACATCTACTCATGTGCTTAATATACATCAGTTTTATGCCCTTCTGTTGTGCAAAATAGCACATACAAAGCCCAGATGAGGCACATACCAGAGCATCACCCTCACGACTCCAAGAAGGCCAAATACTCTGACTCTGTGGGAGGTGGACTCATGTAACCCCCTTTGGGCTGAACCCAGCAGGTTCTCATCAGTAAAGGCCAGATTATCAGGTGCTCGCCGACGAGCCCCGCTTGCTTGCCTCGCCCAAGTGTGGGACATTCCTGTTATAGCCAAAGCATAGGCTATGACAGATCCCTTGATTTTCTATCCTTAACTTTACATCATTTGGTGATCTATCAGCATGTATCTCCATTTGGTTAAAAACAAATAGATGTTAATTGAAATACATTAAGCAGTAATTCAGAGATATGCTTTTAAAAGGGCACTGAAGGTTTGAGCTGCACAGCCAGTCAGACAGAAAAAAAACAGCAGGAGCAAATGCTTCCCACTGGCTGCCACTTACCACTAATGTTAGAAAAATGATAAATTAGTTCCGGCATGCTGTCTGGAGTCTACGTGTTCACGTGGGTGTGTGTGTGTGCCAGTGAATGCTTCCTTCCTGTAAAGTGTTGTGTTGCATGCCAACAGTTCACAGTGTGAACAGATGTTAGTCAGTATTGCCCTGGGTTTCTGCACCACAGTCAGGCATTTTTTTTTAGGGTCCTCAGCTCTGAGGAGGAGTCCGTGGAGATGCCTGAATTGCTTTATCGAGCGGAACACAGCTAAGGACACGCAGGCTCGCAGCAGCTGCCAAGAATACACACAGACACGCAAACACAAACACAGCATTTGCTCCAAGCATGTGCAACACAAACCCACAAACAGTTGGGATACAAAAACCCACACATTTGGTATAATAATGTAAACAAACACACACAACTCTATAGAATATGCAATCTTAAGTTCACTTTCACCCCAGCATATTTCTTACAGAGTAACTGCTGAGGGAATATGACAGCTGTAGCTTTATGCCCCGTCATCAGAATTAGAGTAATTTAAAATTTGGAAGGATAACAAGAAAACACATTTAATACAAACTCCACATGTCTTCCCAATCAACTCTCTCACCTGTTTCTTTTTTAATACTTTGCTTCATTACAATAACACCTGGACTCTATATTTAGCAGCTGCCTGTCACTGAGACACTGATGAAGGAAGAGAAAATAAGTGGTAATGTTGAAGACCATGGGAAAGGTTATAGTTGTCTCTTTACATAGCATCACACTTTCTCTGATTGTTCACAGTTATACTGCAAAGACTAATATCTATACTTAGGCTTGCACCGAAAGAAACTGGCTCTTTTGGAATCTGCATAAAACAAAACGTCATTTAACGTGACAGAAAACACAAAAATGGTCAGACTCAGAGGTGTGCCGTCTCATGTGTTTGTGTGCATGCATGAGTTCTAAAGGGGGGTGCACATCACAGGTCTGATGTGATATGCACTGACACATTTGAGCATGCATACAGATGGCTGTGGACTCACTGGGATATAGTGAGCTCTCAAAACACAAAAACTAGCTAAGTCAATCCCCGATATCTGATGTGATAACCATGACATAACTGTGAGATGACAGCAGACAGACTATTGCTGGCCCGGACACATGCATTTATAGGCATAAATGTACCAAACAGAAATACAAGTTCAGATAACACCAGAGTAAATGTTGCAGGGAGTAGGATTATTGCTGAAGTTTGACATATGTTTAGAGCTCGAAGACTCCAGCAAATAAAACGTATACAAGCATATCTGTGAAAGTGACGGGGCACACACTGGTTTCAGTCAAGAGATAAAAATGTTTCAAAAGTAGTAACTATCTGAAAAATATTTGCATATATCTAGAAAACCATCCACTTGGCTCCTTGCTTCCCTGCCTCACTAAAAATATTGACTGACCTGTCTGAAATCACATGTAATGATGAATAATTGGGGTAGATTTTTTAACTTAATGGGTTGACTCTGAATTAGTAATCCAAACAAATCATAGCATCAATAGTAACAAGAGCAGAGAAGTTTAAAATATGAGCTGAAGTTTTAAATTAATGTAAAGCATCAAATATTAATACGTGTATGTGTTTGTACCATCTGGCTAAGCTATGCAATATAAAAGCACCATCTCACCCATTTCTTTAACCAGTCATCTAAAGGGTTTCAGGGGGGCCGGAGCCTCGAGAGGCGGGGTACACCTTGGAAAGACTCAGTCTACCACAGGCCTTAATACACAGTGGCAGACGCATACCTTTGGGCTGTGAGAAGAGGCCCACAGAGAACCTAGGGAAGCACAGGAAGAACATGCAAGCGGAAGGTTTGAACCCTCTCGTCACTCTGGTGCTGTGAGGTGACAGAGCTAACCACTGCACCACTGTGTCGCTCCAACGTAAAAGTTAAATATCTCAATTTTATTCTTATTCTCATGTTGCCACTCGGGTCATTTTCGAGAGACTATCGAGTTATATTTACAAGTAAAGAAATTCAAACACAACCCTAGAAAGGAAGCCTCTGAATTTACCCACAAAAAAGTTCTAGCTGAGTCTCAGCTCAAGTGAAAGTTCAAAAGTGTCTTCTTTTTTTAGTACACAGTTTGTCTTCAGCCCTCGGGTTTGTGTACTTATGCAACCAGCTGCCTGAGGGAGTTAGACGGATGCTGAATGTAATATGAACCTGACTCTTTGACATGACAGCAAAATTCATCCAAACACAACAAAATACACCTAAAGAGGCACACACAAATCCAGAACCCACATTAAAACTAATAATTTTCATTAACTTTCCACTGATTTTTACTTTTACTCAGGAGTTTCTTTTCAAAAGGGAAAAGCCTGTGTGATACAGAATTTAAAAAAGATGCTCATTCAGTTAGAAGAAAGATATTAAGCAGAAAAATGCAATATTAGCACGGTAGTCATATACATCTTGGCTCCTTGATCCACCCCTCCTTGGTCTTTATTCGCTCTTTATGTTAAGCGCTCTCTTTTCCCTTTATCTAAAAAGAATTAGCACAAAGGTCAGACCTACATGCATAATTGAGGTACTATTTTAATGAGTTTGGGGGCTGGGACTAATATACTGATTAATATTATAACAAAAAGCATTCCAGGAAGTGTAAACAGTGTCAAGATGAGGTTTTGTGCCCATGTAAATGTGTGGGCAAAGGTGTGTATTCTCATACCTTCTGCAATGTTGCAAAGTGCTGTGTGAAAGTATTTGTGATGTCAAACACTGATGAACACTGTCCTTTCCCAGTAACATCCCTCAGTGCACCCATGCAGATAACATCCTTGATGTGCCGGCTGTAGGATGTGTATGTGTGTGTGAACTAAATGAGGCTGAATTGTTGTTGTCACAGTATGTACATCATGTAAAAGTCTGCACAACTGTGTGTTACAGTGTGTTATTATGAAGTGTTATTGTGGTGGCTGTAGCTCAGGAGATAATGTACAGCAGGTCATCGACTTATTGAGAAGGTTGGTGGTTCGATCCCTGACTGCTCCAGTCTGCGTCCCAAAGTATCCTGTGGCAAGATACTGAACCCAGAGTTTGTCTCCGATGCATTCATCGGAGTGTGAATGCTAGATGGAAAGCACTTGGATGCAGAAAAAAGTGCTGTATAAAGCGCTTTGAGAAAAGTGCTATATAAGAACCAGTCCATTTACTGTTTAGCCCATACTCACTGGGTGTATTTCTGTGCGACAGATTCTCCGTGTATGATTTTGCCTTCAAGTGACGTCCCAATCTAATCAGCTGACAAATGCACTCCACAGTCGGAGGAACACTGTCCTTTTCTAGTAACATTATTTCACAGGGCAGAGAAGACAACATCCTTAATGTGTACACTGTAGTGCATTCATTTGTAAAGTGAAGGTATATGATGACTGGCAGCATGGTGGTTAGCACTACTGCCTCACAAGAAGGTCCTGGGTTGGAATCCACCATCTGGCTGCAGCCTTTCTGTGCAGTTCTCATCATGTCTGCATGGGTTCTTTCCGGGTAATCTGGCTTCCTCCCACAGTCCAAAGACATGCAGTTAGTGGGGTTAGGCTAACTGATGATTCTAAATTGCCCATAAGTATGAATGTGAGTTCAAATGGTTGTCTGTCTCGCTGTGTTAGCCCTGTGGCAGACTGGAGACCTGACTAGGGTGTGTGTACCCTATGGCACTGGATAAGCGGAAGAAAATGGATGGGTGTATATAATGATGAAATACACAGACACACACACACACATATACATTTTCTTGTTACCTAATGCTGCTCATGCTGCCTGCCTCTGATCCCAGCTTGCATCTCTCCAGCTGGGTGGCAACAATCTGACGCTCAGCCTCAAGTTCCCTGGTCAGACGTTCAAACTGAAGCTCCTGATGGAAGAGATAAAAAGAAATTGCATGTTACTCAGAACATGAGAGAGAATGAAAGAGAACAAGCAAGAAAGAAAGAACGAGCACTCAGGGTCTGCAGAATAAATCGGGTATTTTAGGTCATGGAAACAGCTTATGACTGAAAGACAGCTATTAAAAAGTGAAAATAATTGTGCCATCAAACTTGACTGACATGAGAAAATGTGTTAAGCAATGTGTGGGCAGAGTGTTGTGTTGAAAGCGTTCTAAATATGTGAGCAAAGAAGCTTTTCAATCCTAGCAACTGTGTGGTGCTTGAGGGTCGCAAATGTGAAGATATTTGTGGAATTAATTAAATGTATTACTCACTCCCAAATAAGTTGTGTTCCTATTTGGCAGGTTAGATGGTTAATATCATTTATTGAGAAAAAAAAAAAAATCTACTGGTGGAATTCTGTAATTTTAAATAGATTTTAGGTATTCATATTTTAAAATGTTTGTACTTAATACAAAAAAATGCATCACAAACCCTGACTGCAAAACAACTTCAGTCATGATAACTTTTCATAAAAATTAAGTTTCCTCTCATGCAATCACAGTCCCATTGAAAACAAGCTTTCTCCTACTTTTTAGTGGTTCTGGTGTAACAGTTACTGTAGACTTTTCAGTTTCTGTCAGGATTTCAAGCCAGCGATCGGTGTTGGTAACTACTTGTGCTGATTATGTATCACACTTAATCAAATCCTGTTTGTGTATGCGTGTGTGTGCTGATTCATTTACTATTGAAGTTCCAGTCAGTCATCTGGCTATGAGCCAGATAAATAGTATTTCAAACCAATCTGTATCTACCAGCATGTGTTTGTGTGCGTGTGTTACATTCAAATAAGTGTAGTGGACACCACCCCACTATGAATGCAGTACATATATATCCAATGGTTGTGGGACAACCATTATTGAGCTGATAGTTTTTTGGGGTTTTTTTTTTGGTTTTACAAATGTTGAAAATTTCTAAAACAAAAATAATTAGTCAAAAATTGAAAATCTATCAGAAACATTCTGTAGACCTTTGCCTAATGAACACTCGTACCAAGTTTCAGAAGAATTCCCGCAAAATAATGGAGTAGCACCTGAAGTTAAAATCAATCAACAGCACTGCTTGAAAATTTAAATTGTAAAAAAGTGAAAAATCAGAAATTAATTTGCAGCATTTTTTTTTATAGATTTTCCCAATGTTTACTTGTAGCAAGTTTCAAAAGATTCTGCCAATAAATAAGGGAGAAGTAAACAATGTTTAACTTCAGTGACTATCTTCAAAATGTCAAAAATTGGTAAAAATAAATAAATAAATAAGAAAAGAAAATAAGAACAAATTTTAAAAACATATGTTTTATGGATTTTGTAGAGCGTTGCACATTTAAGACTCATAACAAGAGTCGGGCTAGGAATAAGGGAGGAGTAGGGATTAAAGGTAAATATCAATGTTCAGTATTTCTGAAAAATTTCAAAAATTCTTAAAAAAAATGAAAATCAAAAATCCATCTCCCCTATTTTGTAGAGCATTACCCAAAGAAGATTTGAATTTGAAAGAATATTTCAAATATATAATATGACCATGGAGTAGAGAATATAGCAGAAAGTTGACGGACAACTGACGGGCTACAGACAGATGCTGGACAGCTCAGTATCAAATAAGGTCCACTAACTGTCATCTGTCTGCTCCGAATGAATTGATCTCCAGTCACTATCGCAAGTCTCCACCCTCAACACAATGCTATTTATGTCCCTCTCTCCCTTACTCCCTTTTACCATGAATACAACCAGTAACAGCTGACTCTGTGTTTCCCTGTCTTGATGTCTAAAAACACACTGATCTAATTTTGGAATTACTAGAAATGGCATATGTCTCCCTGTGTTGGCGTAAAGGCTTACAAAGCCATCACATTACATTTTTCAGTGAAGTCATGCATTACTGTATGAAATTCTGTGATAACATTAGAGTTACAGTTATGTTCTTGCTTGCCTGACAAAGATTCTTCAATGATATGCACAATGAGCAATCAAACACCATCAAACGTACCTTTTTACCAGCAAACATGCTCTACAACTGTGTAATCGGCTGAGGTGAGAAAAACGGTTGAGCACTCTACAACCTTTGAGGAGTGGAGATGCGGACTAATATATATATATATATATATATATATATATATATATATATATATATTTATTTATTGCATGGAAACACAAGATGTGAAACTATAGTGCAAGCTGCACGCATGAAACAACTATCCACTGCTGCTAAAACCCTTCTTTCAAAGCACCCCCATAGGCAGCATGCTAACACAAATTGATGTTAAGTGCAATGTTAAAGCTGAGTGTGAGCTGACCCCTGCCAAGCAGCCAGAGCCTGATCTTCAACAGGTAACAAAAACAGTGAGTCAGGCTTGTAGCATTGTACTCTGTACTCTTGCACTCTGCGGCTGTGTGGTGTGATGTTTGTATTTTTTGTTTTTTGTCGTTTGTTTCTGTTTTCTATTTATTGTCCGTACTGAGAATTGCACTTTATGAATTTCACTGTTATAGAAGTAAGAATGACAATAAAGGACCCTCATCCTATTCTTATCCTGTTGCCTCCATTTCAATTCAGTTTCAGTTCAATTTTATTTATATAGTGCCAAATAACAGCAAACAGACACATTTCCAGTAGAATCACTGTGGCAGTCGCTATGAGGTGCTCTTTAGTTTTTTTGCTTTCAGCTTTGTATTAATACTTAAACACTTAAAGACGTTTGTGTGTCCTCATTGGCATAGGGGTTTGTGTCCGCTTGTGAAACTGTAGCTTAAAGTTTGTATCATTAACTGGCAAGTATGTGAGAATGCATCTCAGTTACAGATTATGCAAAAGTAAAGTAATGAGTAGTGTAAGAAATTACTTTCTCCAGCACGTAAAGTAGTCCAATGCTTTACTTTTTAAAAAGTAGGAAGTAATATGCCATATATTCCTTTGATTTACTTATTTATTTTCTGAGTAACAACCCCAACACTGTTCAGATAAAGTTATTTACAAGTACTAAAACACATACTTCTGAAGAATACAAAGGGATGTGTATCACACCTTTAGATAATTTACTCCAGCTATAGTTACAAATACCGGTACTCATCAGGGGTGGTGCTGAATCTGAACACAGTATTCAATGATGAATACATACAGCCTAGAAGGCGTTTGCAAATATTTAGTGACTTTATTAGGTGATGTAACAGTTCTGAAACCAAGACCCATTCTGCCATAGAAATGTCCAAATTGTTAATTCACTCACAGCTACCTTCTTCCCACTCAAATTCCTCTCAGTGCCCTCACTCACCTCCACTCTTTGCTTTAGTTTAAATCAGCAACGACCTAGTAATTTTTGCTCTTCTTTCTGCAACAAGTCAAATTTTGCAGAATTCAACAATAAAGCAGCAGTTTCTGCCACCTCTGTGATTTGCAAAGTAAGGTAATGCTGGGAATTTGACCACGGTCTATTAAACCCTCTGGGCCCGTAATCCCAATTTACAGCTTTGTTTTACAGCAAGGTGCCTCGCTTCAGAGCTCCACTCTGTTCTGCTCTCCACAGACGCTGCTCTGTCAACTCGTTTGCCACAGCTGCAACTTGTTTAAATCCTCAAGGTGCAAAAATGCAAATCCCTGCACCTAAGGCAGCGTTATGCTAATTGATGATCTATAATGCCTCAATGGTAACACATCTTAAACACCTTCTGAGGTAACATGGTAATGTCTGAATGCTAAAACCAAAGGAAAACCTGTTAGACATGTTACACTTAAATTATACAAAATCCTTGGTTGGAGCTTTGATTCATTCAGATCGCTCTGCCTTAAGAACTGGTATGTTATTGACATGTCGTGATTAATGACACCATTGAGGAGGAAACTGTTCTAACAACCTTACTGCATTTTATTTATTTCATCTTTATTTTATTTGTTTTATTGTGTGGTTGCCGTTCCTTTCATGTTCTATGTCTTTTATTTATTTCATTTTAATTTCATGTGTCTTTAATGCCTTGTGTTAATTGGTATGTTGTTCTTTATTTTGTCTTTTTTTTCTACAGCACTTTGGTCTATTGTGGTTGTTTTAAACTGCTTTACAAATAAAGCTGGCATGCTATAGTTACAAAGAGTTTCACATTTACCAGATGAGTGAGCTCAACTGACTAATTTAAGCACAAGTCATTATGTATTCTTATTAGTGAGAACTACAAGAGAGTAAAGAGTGTACAGGATCCTTCTTTAAGCATTTAGGAGTTCATGCTGAAAAAAATCAGCTACAATTATCAGCAGAATGCCTTTCTTTTATATAGTCTATGACTCTTATGGCAGCAGTGGTAAAGCCCTTGGCAATAAGACACTGGCAATTAAAAGGAAAGCTGGTCAGCTAGGGTTTAAAAACCTCTTGCTACATTAGTGCAAAAACTTGGGCAACCCTAGTCAAAATTTCTGTTACTTTGAATTGCTATATAATAGATAATGTATAGGATGAACTGAGCTTATTGTTGGGAAAGCCCCTTCAAAGTAACTCCTTACCTTTCTACAAATTAAAATAATTGAGGCCCACAATCCAGGAAAAGGACATAAACAAAGACAGCAAAGTGTTTGTGTAATTAAAAGCTGTAAGCTAACAGGAATGATCATGATGAAGATGAGCTCAGGAATACTACAGATTGATGAAACCTTGATAAAGTTAAAGTTGAACATTTTGGACATGATGAATGAAGGTATGTTTTCATTTAAAAAAAAAAGGGGGGGGGGTTAAAAAGAACACCTTTCCAATCATTAAGAGCACAGAGGGGTGTGTGAGGCTTGTGCTGGAGCCGGTGACAGGAAATATTTAACTTGTAAAGAAAAAAATTGATTCAATTAAATTTTTTTTTTTTTACACACAAAATATTTACTTATGTGATTTGGAGACTTTTCCCATGCTTGTTATATTTTATTTTAATTGTAGTTGTTCAGCCTTTTGTTGTGAACAGCAGTGAATTCTTAAACAACAAAGCTCCTGAAAAACAAAACCACAATTCTGACATTGCTGGAATAACTCTTAACCCTTAAAACTGTTCAGTAACTTAATATCAGACAGTCCCTGTAAAAATATAAAGAATTTATTTTGTCCAATTATGTTTTTAGAGCAGCACATCTCCAAGTTCGACTCAATAAAATCTTACTCATCCTCCAAAAGATATCATGAAGCGCAGTAAATTCAAGCAGATAGACATAACTACAGATAGAGGGAAAGGACATTATGATTTAATGATTCAAGCATATAACAACAGTATGAGTAAGCTGAGCATTTTCTGCAAAGGTAAACCTGTGTGTGCCATCGCATCCCCCTCAAGAACAAAGAGGCGACAGAAAGCAGCAGCTGCAGTCAGCCACAAAGGTCTCTATGGTAACTGTACAAACCCCTCCACACCTTCGACATTATGAATTAGGCCCTGGCTCCTCCTACATACAGCTCCTG